>NC_092344.1:24135759-24856384 GCF_963676685.1 Mytilus edulis
TTAACTTTTTGGGATTCGAGCGTTACTGATGAGTCTTTTGTAGACGTAACGCGCGTCTGGCGTATATACAAAATGTAGTCCTGGTATCTATGATAAGTGTATTTACAACCACTGGGTCGATGCCACTGCTGGTGGAGATTTATTTCCCCGAGGATATCACCAGCCCAGTAGTCAGCACTTTTTTGTGCTGACATGAATTATCATTGATATGGTTATATTTATAAATTACCTGTTTACAAAATTTCGAATTTTTGAAAAACTAAGTCTTTTCTACCTCAGGCATATATTACCTTAGCTGTATTTGGCAAAACTTTTTCGGAATTTTAGTCCTCAATGCTCTTCAACTTCGTACTTTATTTGGCCTTTTTAACTTTTTTGGATTCGAGCGTCACTGATGAGTCTTTTGAAGACGAAACGCGCGTATGGCGTATATACAAAATTTAGTCCTGGTATCTATGATGAGTTTATTTGCATTCATTAAATGTCTACTTATTTTAAATTGCCCTAAATATATAATTCAAACTGATCCTCTTCGTCTCACTGTTATTGATATCAATATTGATTTTTTATACCAATGTCCATTTATGACCTTGTTATTACAAGTTTAGAAATTTCATACCATAATTTATAAAAGGTTTTCATACAAAAAGAGACAGATGAGGGAAGTGGGATTAATCTGTATAAATTTGACAGTCAGTGATCGGTGATATAATTTATAAAGCTAACGTGAATGATAATTTTGATATAATCATTCTGTTTAGTTTACTAAACGTTTTAGTAAAGAAAATCTTTATTTTGTAGCGAAATTGAAATGATCTTTTGTTACACTTCTGAATATAATTTGTAGTTAACGAATAATGATAAGTTTGCTTCATTTATTCTGTTTGGATGAATAGACTTTTAATAAAGAAAATCTTCAATCTATCGAAAAATAAACTATCATTTAGCAAATCATATATATGTCAGTGGTCAGTAATTTAAAACATTTCTACAGTACATTTGCGTTCAGTAACATTATTTTTATCAAACGAAATGAACACCTGTCTGCGTGATTTAATAGCGTGATTCGCCAAGGTAACCAATTAACCGGAACGATGCGACTGTCATACAAGTGAAAGATTTACATGTAGCTATTTATAAAATCCAGGTTAAATTCACCATTTTCTACATAAGAGAATGTCTGTACCAAGTCAGGAATATGAGAGTTGTTATCCATTAGTTTGATGTGCTTAAGCTTTTGATTTTGTCATTTGATTAGGGACTTTCCGATTTGAATTTTCCTCGGAATGCTATCAAGAACTGAATATATAACTTGGTAAAACAGGATTACTGTGCTTAATTACCCTGATGATATGTATGATTTATATAACAAGGATTTATATATTTTTTTACTGCGGATATGTACACATAATTTAAACGCCGAACTCCTTTAAACATGAAAACTCAAATTTCATCTGATCAAAAGCTTTCTAACTCTATCACTGAAATACCATGTACAAATTTGGCTGCATTTATTTGACAATACAAATTTTAAGTAAAATAATTTGTACTACAAATCTGACAAATTTTCTTTTTGATTGGTTTATTTTATAAATAGAAAATCACAAACTTTTCAGTAACAATACTAATTTATAACCGCCTTACTTTCTATGTTAATTCTGCAACGTCAAACACTCATAGCTATAGATTATAGTACAAATAGAGTGATAGTCATTTTAATATGTTAACACTATTTATTACATTGGTTGCAATGCATAACATTGATTTCCCAGTTAAATAAATATCCATAATTCCACATGTGAAATGACGTCATAAAACAGTAGGCGTTGTCAAGACGTCGATAACGGCGGATCAAAACAAATTGTGAATTCGTAGAAAAAAGATATAGTTCATTACATGTTTTACATTATTTCTTTAAACAAAGCCATTTGTCAATGTAATAAATATCGAAAAATATTCAACTCGTGACCAAACAAGACTGATAGTTAACTCATGCTCTACGCGCATTCGTGAATTAATGTGGTGTTCGGTCATTTGTTGAATATTTCTCTCTATTTGAATTCTTCGATTAGTTATTCTATAAATCGTATCTTGACTGGTGATACCCAAAATTACTCAAATATTTTACTGTAAGACAAAGTTACAGCTAAAGGTAGAAACTAAACTGTTCAAAATATGTATTACTTTCTTTTTTGTTCTTTTTTAAAAAGTCATCACCGTATCATTGAAATTGACAAAATCCTCTCAAATTTATATATGTCTACCTTTTGAGTAGAAAAGTACCTAGAGTGTCTTCATTTGCGGGTATCACAAGAATCCCTGCAAGTTTATAAATTTGAATTGAAATAAATAAAAAATCTTAATTTAGAATTACTTAAAGTGACGACAATAGCGAAACTATGAGGTCAAAATAAGAAAAAGGAAAATATATTTTATGTTCAAAGGAACGATATTACAAATAAGTTTAACAACTGTTATTTTGTATCTAAGCCCTATGTTTTGCCCTTGTGCGAGTGAGACGTAACATATAATCTTTGTACTCAGTCTGTTTGATCATGAAGGACGGTATCAATATCGGCATATAAAAAGAGTGTAACGGAGCAAAAACGCACTGAAGAAATAACTGTAACTACAAGACTTTAGTTTTATATCTTTTATATGATTTTTTAAATGATAGTTCACCTTAGGACAGAAACATATACTCATTTTGCACGGCATTATTAATCATCAAATTAACCAAAAAATTATGAATTTGTTTTTCTTATTATTAAATGGCTTGTTTTTTTATATATAAAACTTACGTACAATAATTTTTTTCTGAAAAAAAAATCTTTAATTTGTCGAAATTTAGAATACATTTACAGCCCGTAACAGAGAAGTGATCGAATTGATGTTTCTTTACCGTTAACATTAGCTACGTTATCGACAAAATTAATTGAGTAGTGACCGAACTATTGGTACTTTAACGTTAAAAAGATTGACAATGCTGACAATCTTTCATGTGTCGATAATCAAGAATAATACCGATAATATTGAAAATAATTTTAATAAGATGAAACAAAATATGTCCATGCACCATTTCGATCGGGCGAAAAGTAGTCATTCGCAGCTACATTAAGGCCGTTTTCACACTACTTTCGACAAGGGCAGATAACTCCGTTCAATCTCATTAAATATTCATGTGTCGTTGTACACGCCGCCATGATGGAGAAGAAAAAATGTCCAGTTTACCATCTTTTGATGAAGCAGCGTTGCAGCAATCGTTGCCTTAGGATGCGGAATGGTCCAAGTCAGGGTAATTATAGAAAAATTGTAAAAAGTCATGGATAAATTATATGATTTAGGCGATTTTCTGTCGAGTATTAAGCCCCGCCCTCTACGAATATTTAGCCAATCAAAAAATACCTGCTTCATTTAGAAGCTTGCATCAATATTTTTTCTCGAGCACCTGTAATGTGACGAAAAATAGGAAATATGGACAGAAATGTGGAATTTGTGTTAATCTAGATAGATATTTAGTAAGAATTAACCCAACAACATCACAAAAAATGGAAACGGTACGTTTAAACGGAGTAGTCTGCAAATCTCAGGCCTCCGACTTGTGATGTTGTGCCTCCGACAGTGTCGGGGGTATAACTAGCCTAATTTAGGCATTCTCTCGGTTAAAAAAAGTTATTTGCACTGATCCAATCTATTGTTTTCACATTTTTGTTGATTTTAATGAATGTTTGATGCATTTCCTTTACAAATGAAGATATACACAAAAAGGGGGGGCACATTTGTTTCAAGATGGTGAAATTATATCCCCTTATCATGTTCATATAGTCTTCAAGCCAGGAAAGTGATATATTTATACCAGAATTGGTGCAGTTATGCAGACCATCTTGCTGAATGTGTGGTCAAGCCCTTTCAGTCATTCATTTTGTGATAGCTATATGCAGCAATTAACTTAAAGCTCCTCTAACAATTCTAAAAGTTATCGTTTAATTGGCGTAGCTTAATATTATCCTCGTCTCTTGGTTGTTCTTGCCATTAAGAATTGTGATGTCACGCTTTCAATGCTTGTTATTTTTACTTTGGCACTTTCCTATGACCGATTGGAATAGACTTAATGATTAGTTTAGTTAGCATATGTTTAAAATAGTTATCAAAGGTACCAGGATTATAATTTAGTACGCCAGACGCGCGTTTCGTCTACGCTGTACAGTATATTGAGTCAGTAGTTTCTAACGATAATGATAATTTGAGATACATGTACATAAGTTTTCATCTCCAACTGTACTTTTGCTTGTATGTTTAGGATGGCATTTACTTCCACACGTTTATATCTTAGCTTTTTTGCATTTGCACGTCTTGGTTGTGCACGAATCTTTTCATTAACATCTTGTGCATGTTTTGCTTGTAAGTGACAATTAAACTAGCATTCTTTGCAGCTGCGTGCAGTGATATCAAGGTCTCGGGCCATACCATTGTGTCTGCAGTGTCTTTAAGAGGCTCTAGATCTTCAATATCGTAACATGACTGCAGTACACTTCTAGTATATTCACAGAAAAAATATTTATAAATTAACTTTAAACTATGTTCCTTGGCGGTGATGTCATCTACTTTACACAATAAACGTGGTAAATCACCAGACGCCCTGTTAACCACCGATATGCGCAACATTACAAAACTTCATTTTACAATAAGTGCAATTGATTTTTGAGATCTTCTTATTGTTCTTAAAAATGTACAAGTAGTCAGTAAACTTCAATGTGTGAAACTGCTTTTTTTTATTTAGTTAAAAAAATTTCTTATAAAAATATAATAAAATTACCATTTTAATGACATGACAACTAGAAGGGTCTGACATACCTTACGAAGAGTTTAGAAAACGTGTTAATCACCCAGATCATATGCGTACAGTTGGACCATATGAGTATTTATCTTACCTCCTATACATTTCTAGGAATATGATCGGTTAAAAGCGTCCTCGTGGAGACTGTGTATATTTGATATCAGGTTAGTAGGGAGACGTGGCTTATTTCATACATGGTTAGTAGTGGTGTTTTGTCCCTTAATACTCTTTATTAGGCAAAAGGGAGGTGGGGCTTATTTCATACATGGTTAGTAGTGGTGTTGCTTCGCTTTATAAAAACAAAAGGTACTGAGAAAAAATCTTAACGGTTCAACAGCTACTAAATTGATGATTAAGATGGAAATAAATTCATGAAATGCATTTAAACTTAACAAGTTGTTATTATATATATTGGCATCTGTTTTTGTAGGATCGCCAGAAAAAGCTTCTTAATGCTAACAGTATTGAAGACTTGCTCATTTTGATAGTAGTCTAAATTTCACACGTTAAGATAGTCGCTTAGATAAATCCGTTACATAGTGTGCTAGTGACCTGATACGGTATATATGGGGTCAGTAAATTCAATATGGGGAGTCGAGCCTCGCTCTCACCCCATTTGGAATTTACTGACCCCATATATTTCGTATTAGGTCACTACATGTAGCACACTATGTAACTAATAATACCCATATAGTCATGACCATACTCGTATGGTCCGGAACATATATATATATATATATATAGGCGTAAAAAATAAATTTCACATGTGCAGATGTATATATTCATTAAATAAAAGAGTAAAATAAGTTAAAAAGTTAACAGTTCCATTCAATCGATTTCATCCTTCCATTGGGACTCTTCAGGATAACTGATATGGCGTCGTTATGGGCGACGTCGTTAAGGAGGTTTGTGACGTTCCGTCATTGTTCGTTATTAAAAGTTTTCGGGATTTAATTTTGATCGGAACGTTGCGATAAAATAACGTTCCATCTCCTTTCGATAGGCTTCATCCCGTCTACATTTAAAAATGGGTATAATTTGAAAACGTTTTTTACCACAAGTGTCTAGATGGGCGCTAATTGGCGAGTTTCTGTATTGTGGGTGCTTTATTTGTTCTTTATGAACTCGCACCCGTTCACAGAGGCTATTCCCGGTCTGTCCAATATAATTTTCATGACAACCAGGACATGTGACGCAATAAATAAGGTTTGTTGTCTTACATGTCATATTGGCGTTCACATGAAATTTTCTGCCATCTTTAAATGTTTTCATTTTTCCCGTTTCCAAATATTTTATTTCTTGACCGCAAACACCGCATCTTGAATCTCCGCAAGATTTTATTTCAAACTCAATAACCTTCGGTTCGAATCGAGCTCTGGTTAAGTGTTTCTTTAAATTTTTAGGTTGTCTGCGGCTGTAGATCAAGTTTTCTTCCGGCATCAATTTTTTCATATTTTTACTTTCATGTAGAATCGGAAGGTTTAATTTTATTGTTTTAAAAACGTTCGGTAGATACGGGTCATGTGTACTGACGAACGGTATTTTCTTTAAGTTTTCATCCGTGTCTTTTACTTTCGGGGTTCTTAATTCTTGAAGTGTGAGAAGTTTTGCTTTTTGTATTCCACTTTCAATTAGTCCCTCTGGGTACAACTGTTGTGTCAAATAACCTTTTAATTCCTTCAAACGTACTTCTCCTTACATCCGTCAATTAAATTCACCATGGAAACCAGTGGTACACAACTACCATTTTTGGATATCCTCATTTTAAAATCAGGCATACACATAACAACGGACATTTATTATAAATCCACAGACACCCATCAATACTTAAATTTTCAATCGTGTCATCCGTCCCATACAAAGCGAAATATACCTTACTGTATGGCCAGGCGAATGTGTGCTATAGTGTCGGACAAAAACATTCGAGAAGTACGTTTGAAGGAACTGTTAACTTTTTAACTTATTTTACTATTTTATTTAATGAATATATATATATATATTTATATATACAACTCGTCTAAATATATATATATAGTCAGTTTGAGTAATAATTATCACATAATACCCTATGGACATAATGCTTTTCATATCATCATTTTTGAATGCGTTTTATTTCATACTGGATACAAAAATTCAATATACTGTACATACATGACATAGACACATATATGCCAGAAAAGAAGTCATGTGCCAGATACACTGTATATACATAAACATTAAGTAACATTTCCCGTCATCTATGTTAAAATACCTTTTAATATGGACATATCTCTTATTGTCATGTCATGATGTCACTATTAGAATGACTCGGTGAGAGCTTCAGTCCTTTCACTAAAACTGGGTACAATTTTACTATATCCAGAAATTGCATGCCAGAAAGGTAGGCAAGTGAGAAATAAATATTAAAATTCAAATGTATGCTAAGTTAGCCTAAGTTAGCCAGCTATGTTGACATGTCAGCTTTGAGTTAAATACATTCATCGTACATGTACGTACATTTGTACCAACATACATTTGTACATGTACATCTTGAATATAATATATTTGAAGCCGGTTCTGGATGACTACCAACTTACTTAAATGATATAGTTATTTAAGCAAGATATTATTTACAAAACAGAAGATGTGATATGATTGTCTTTGAGACAACACTCCACAAGAGACAAAATGTAACAGAAATTAACAGCTATAGGTCACTTTACTGCCTTCAACAATGAACAAAGCCTATACCTCATAGTCAGCTATAAAACCATATAGGTGTTCCAGACCACATGAGTATTTGGACCTGACCATACATGTATTTAAATCATTGATTGATTGATTGTTGGTTGCTTTACGCCGCATTTGGGTTAAATTGAAATAAAGATTTATCAAAATCTTTATTTTTAGTTTTAAAAGTTGAAATTATTACCATAAGATGGATAAAGTGAACAAGCGAACAATTGAAATTAGACATTTAATTAATTGTAAATCTGAATGCTATTTTTGTTCTCTCGCCCAAGGTGACACTTGCTACCACAAGTAACGTAATATATTATATTAACATGTTGCAGTTCATGCATGATCCTAAGCATTTGCACTTTTTGTAAAGTTGCTAAATATTATAAAACATTTGCCCTCCCACATTATATTTACTTCCCATAACTTCAATTTCAGTGGCCATTATTCAAGTGATGAATTACTGATCGACATGCTAAATATAAGAGATTAACAGATTTAATAAGCGTGACTTTTTTAAATAGTTTGAATATAAACTTCTTATTTCAATTACAATTGAACTTTTATATTAATTTGAGAGTAAAGTTATGTTGTTCTGTTATATGCATTTGTATCCAATAAACTTGACTAACTTCGTAATACTAGTCAGACTGTTCGCGTACGGTCGACCATATGAGTATTTAAAAAAGTATGCATACAGTCCAAACGGTACGCGTACAGTCCAATAACTCATACGGTCTGGTACATAGGCATTATACAGTTTTTCCACTTTTGTTTATATTCATTATGTTATTTAGTTTTGTAATTTAATGGCGTTTGCTGATGTCAACTTTTTTATTCAACAGGCACATGCTATTTTTATTTTATAAATAGCTTCCTAGAAGATCAGGCAGGGTATATATAGCTTCCTAGAAGATCAGGCAGGGTAACTCTTGGCATTATGCCATATTACCTGGCTGGTTACTGTTTATGTGCTATTTACATTAAAATTGTAGCACTTTACAGTTGCTGGGTAGGTTAAAATATCTCACCATTAAGAACATGGCAGCAATAAAGAAGATGAGGCATGAAAAAATGAAACTGAAATGATGAGTTCCTTGGGTCATTGCCTATTTCAATTGTTGATGTAAAAGAAGTCCATACTGACCATGTACTTGTAAGTTTTACTATCTGGAATATGCTGTTTTACTTATATTATCTTCACTAACTTATTTAAGACTGTATGAAGTCATATAATTGCTTATCGCCACTTCATTTTGTGTCTGATCATGTGTGGCAATCATACCACATCTCATTTTTGTTGAGTCACCGACTTTTGTCATAGAAGGGAAACATCACGATTCTACATTGCAATGGCAACGGCTTCCACAAATATTCACTCTGCGGTTAAAGTTTTGTAAAAAAGAAACTTGATTATCCCTATTTTACTTATAAATGGAGTTTTTATTCTAGTAAACATTACAAATACTCTGTGGTTAAAGTTTAAAATTTTAATAACTTTCTTAAACTATCCTGGATTTGTACGAAACTTGGACAGAAGGTGGTTTATGATCAAAAGCTAAAAAAAATCTTATGGAGGAATTTAAATAGAGAAAAATAGTCAACAAATGACCGAACAACGCATTAATTATTCCCCCGCTTTAAACCCCCGCTTTAAAAAAGGGGGGTATACTGTTTTTCCTCTGTCTGTCCGTCAGTCCGTCCGTCAGTCCTTCAGTCCGTCCGTCAGTTAGTCCGTCCCATGAAACTTTCGTCACATTTTTCTCAGGAACTACAATACAAGGATTTCTGAAATTTGGTTTCATGGTTTATCCAAGTCAGCTATACCGTGTGATGCGTTTTCAGATTGATCACTTGACAACTTCCTGTTTACCGAACACTTGCATATTTTTACACTATTAATATTATCCACTTGCGGCGGGGGTATCATCAGTGAGCAGTAGCTCGCAGTTTACTTGTTTTATATCACTTGGAAACCACGGTAATTCATTGTAAGCACTGTAATAAATGTATTCAATCGTAGAAAGCATCATACATTCAAAATTAAAATTAAACTGAAGAAGATATGTGTGAGGAATGAAAATTATTTGTTCTTATTGCTGACAATAAAAAATTATGGACCGTTATTTAATATGACAAAACACTATAATCCCTAGTTAACTCATGCTTTTTGCATTTTAAAAGTAAGTGTAACAGATGTTGAATTTAATATATTTGTACATTATTTTTTTATATGTAACAGTTAACTGTTACAATTGAGATACTTGTAAGTTCATATCATTTTAATTTAAACCAAATTATAGGACCATGATAGTTTTTTTATATCCAAACTTAAAAAACATATTGCTTTGATTTCCTTTACCAATATATCAAAGATATATTATGATTTAAAATATGGTTAAATTCGTGCTTATAGCATAAATTTGTAACAATATTATTTCATAAATTAATTGTAAATTCTTGCAATACAATCTTACCATGAGATTTTAAAATAATAAAATATACAATTAATGGGTGCAAAATTCATTCTATAACATTAAAGAGATGTTAAAGATATATTTATCTCTATATTTTGTTTAGTATTTTTATGTTGCAAATATGTCAATGGTTGATTTTGCGGTCACAATTTAACAAATAGAATTTCTGTGAATTTATTCTTGCATATCTGACACTGATTACTGGTATAAATGGGGTTGCAAAAAAGGGTTATATTACTACTGAAATTTGGAGATTTTGTTATTGCATTGTTAGATTTGTAAGATCACAGACTGAAAACTCATAAGTTTGTAAAAGTAAAATCTATTCTTTGTCTAACATTTGTCTAAGTTCATTACAAAATGTAGAGTATTTTTTCTTCCTTAATTTCTGTTGGAATATTATGCTTGCAATTTTTTTTCAGATATATCAGAGAAAACATGGTATACACTTAAATGTATCTTGTTAAGTTTAAAAATTATAGGTTCTTTTAAAATGAAAAGTCACATGTTGACAAAATTGTATTTAACATGATCATTGCAGATACATGTAGATTGAAAGCTTTGCCGTTTTTAGTAAATCAATATAAGGTCCCATAAATAAAAACGGACACATCTTATGTATCTTGAGTACTTTTATTCATTCACACAAAGTGTAAATATTCTTATAAATTTTAAAAACACCGGCTTTTATATTTAAAAAACGTATTATATCATCTCTCATTAAGCGCGGAAACAACCCTCGCTTTCCCCGGTACCGATTCAAAATCGTTATCTTTGTTGCGCTTTAAAATATTGCCGACAATAGAATTTTCGTTTAATTTTCAATATTTTGACCTAGCACAACCTTTAAATCTCAAACAAATGCCACCAACTGAGGAAGATTATTTTAAGAATTTAAATACGATCATGAATCTTGCTGGGGGTTTCTCCAATTTTATTTCTGAGAGTCATACGAGGTAAGCAAAGTTGACAAAATCACGGAATTTGACCTTCAAAGACGTAAAATCATTCTAAATAAACATTTTTAACAAACTGTTCTAACCCCCAGCTCTTTTAAGTGACACTGGTAGTTGCTTAACCTATTGTTAAAATTTGGATGAGAATGGTGAAGGGTAAAAGGTTGTGCTCGAGCCAAATACAGACGACAGTTTTAACATATGAAAATGGCATGTCACGTGACAGTGTTAGGGTCAAGGGGTCATATTTGTATGTTCAGTGATGAGAAATCAGACGGCCTTTCGTTATTGTCTATGTACGACTATGAAATATTTGACATTAAGCCGATTCTGACAATTCCGTTTTCACCCCCCTTTTTTCGTCAAATTTACAAAATTGCGTCCTTAATGTAGCTGCGTTTCTTCAAAGTCAGAACAGAAAAAAAAGATTTATGGAAGGACGTCTTGATAAGTCAAAATCAGGGTCAGAATATTGTTTTCTAAAAACGACCAGCCCCCTTCCTCCATGAAAATTAAATGGTTCGTGGCAAAAATCTAAAATTCCCACAGGTTCAACTTCAAAATTTGACCAGATTCTATTCTTAACTGTCGGATAATATACTAGGATAACATAGAAAATGTCCTGTATGGAACGATTCTGTACTCATACTTCACGCGTAGTTTGGTACAAGTGTCCTCGTAGTGAACGCACCCGACTACGCATGCAGTAAAAAGTGTACTCTTACGTCTGATACCGGGCAGTTTCTTTTTTATATCTGTACTTTATCAAATACATGTACATGTTAATATTTACTTAATATTAAATAGGTAGATATTATTGCTGAAAGCCTGTTCAAGGTTTCTTTCTTGTGTATGATTATATAATTTTTCACATGCCTGAACTCATTGACGATAATGTAATGTGCTCTATTAGAAAAAAATGTGATTTCTAGTTCGGAATTGAAAAAATAAATTTCGCCGTTTCTTGAGCCTGTTTTGTACATTTAGATTAACAGATATGATCCAATGGAAATTTTCACATGGAATCTTCGGTAAATAGGAAAATGAAAAATCTAGAGGTCTCCACAAGGCTTTCAACAAGGGTGGAATCTCACTCCTTCTGAAAAGCTCGAAATCGCTCCAACGTGTACATACGTTTTGTCATCAAGAGATTCTGGTTTCTCTTTTTGTGTGTCATAAACATTCAATTCGGATTTGAATTTAATTTACCGAAACATTTCCGGACATTAAATCTTAGGACGGTCAGAACATTTTAAGGACGCAACAGATCGAAGTACAATTTTAAGTAATACATAGATGTGCAAAAATTCAGCTTCCTGTACATGTTCATGAAGTTCTAAATTTTGAATGTTTATTTCTTTTAAAAAAATAAAATGTTTTACAATAAAAAATCTCAAAATGTCCGTTAACAATGAAAAGTTTGACCATAAAAAATCACATATCTAAGAAAAGCAGTCGTTTAATTGATTATAAGAAAGTTTCAGTATATCATGTCAAATTTCTTTAATTTGAGAGTTTTCCTTTAGTTACAAATGTAGCTCCATGTCTGATGGTGAAATACAAATGAAAGTCTCAGAAAGTGGTGAATTAGATTCCATAAATGACAGTTGTATGGGGCCAAGTTTAGTAACTTACAGTAAACAGACTACTGTAACATTGACGCATTAAAAGATTTGTGTTTATAACCAAAAATTTATATACAACTTCATTTATAAATTAATCTGAATTTCATAGCGCGTCGTCACAATAATGAAAGTTATAAAAAAAAATCTATAACCAGCAGATATATTCTTTTATAATAAAAGTATTCTTGTACAAAAGGGTATTTATTATAAAATGGTCCTAACTATAGAATATATAGTTTACCACAGAAATCTTAAACGGAAGTTTCGACAATTTTAAACAGAAGAGATTTGAAAAGAAATTTAACTTTAAATAAACACTGAAATAATTTTAACACCTCGAAGGTGTAAAGAATAAACCAACAATCTCAATCTTTAAAAGTGTCTTCATTGCACTAACCGACGAGTTCATGTTTACAGTAGAAACAGTGGATGTGACTCCAATAAATTCATTATCGACTCCTAGGAGTCGATATTAAGAATTGAACGATGCACAGTAAGTGCGTGAATTTTTCTTGCTACATGATAGGAAGATATTACGAGACGTGAATAATCAAAGTTCATTGATTTGTTATAACAATCCACACCTAGTAAATGTCGTTCAATCCCATAGAGTATCGGATTTGTCCTCTCTATTTTAGCAATTAAATTTTACACAGGCAACGTTTATCTATAAATAGTCGAATCTTCTAGAGTAAACAACAACGTTAAACGATATATACTTATAGTCTACTTCATAACGTGTGACCTCACGTGTGTGGTAAAATTTGTTGATTGATGCACGTGGCTATTCTAGTAAATGAATTCATCTACAAAGCAAGAATACTTTTCATTTTCATCAGCTAAGAGTCGAATATAGCCCTTTTTGAAAGGCTAACGCTTGTTATCATTGTAGTCGTGAATATTTATCGCTTATATTAAATTGATAAAGATTTTATCGAGGTCGCACCAACTATTTCTACAGCTAAGATCAGTTACATGTAACATGATCTCGTCGATTCGCACGACGAAGCCATTGTTTATGACAGAACACACATTCTAGATTATGTATTTTTGTTTCCGTCAGTTCGAAAGTATTTGATCATGTCAACTCCTTTGTATTTCATAATATGTGTCATGAACAAAGACATATGTTCGATTGAATAATGATTTCCTCGTAACAAATGATAGAAATTTCGGAGATCCCGTATTTGATCCTTTACCGTTAAAATTAAAATGCCAATGACAGAGGTTGATTATAAAAAAATGTTTTACTGTGTTAAAAAAACTTCGACTTAAACAATGGAAACTTACACGTTGGACATGAAATATTTTGTCGATGAAGAAAATTAAATTATGTCACTTCTGCAATAAGTTTGTCGATAACGCAACTTATTCTGACGGTAAAGAAACGCGAATTCGATCACTACTCTGTTACGGGCTGTACTTGCTTTTAATATTTCCTTTCAGCCAACAATTCGCCGACATGTTTTCCGTATGCAGTTACTAAAGCGTGACTTCTCTCGTACAAATCCGGAGATCGCTTTACGTAGAGAGAGTCAACAACAGTAAAGATCACTCAGTTATCTACATAAACCTTTATATCTTATTGTACATGTGACACACGTGCTACCGTAAATATTCATGGTTCGGTGTGAGTCAATGCTCTATGTTGAAGGTCGTACCTTGACATATAATGGTTTACTTTTATAAATTGTTATTTCAATGGAGAGTTTTCTCGTTGGCTCTCATACCATATATTCCTATTTCTATTCTTTGTTGATTATTTACAAGGTGACAATCGGTAAACTTCGGTTTCAAAACACGACCATTACTTAGATATAGGAAGATGTGGTGTGAGTGTCAATGAGGCAACTCTCCATCCAAATAACAATTTAAAAATTAAACCATTATAGGCTAAAGTACGGCCTTCAACACGGAGCCTTGGCTCACAACGAACAACAAGCTATAAAGGGCCCCAAAATTACTAGTGTAAAACCATTCAAACGGGAAAACCAACGGTCTAATCTATATAAACAAAACGAGAAACGAGAAACACGTATATATTACATAAACAAACGACAACTACTGTACATCAGATTCCTGACTTAGGACAGGTGCAAACATTTGCAGCGGGATTAAACGTTTTATTGGGCCCAAACCTTCTCCCTTTTTCTGAAACAATAGCATAACATCACAACATAGAAAAACATACGATAAAATATCAATTAACTGTCATATTTTCACAACAACATTGACCAAGTGAAATATTTTTGTGACGATAATACGATATTGATACATAAAAAAATAGAAAATCGTGCACATAAAACTACGTTTATATGCATGCATTGGTTCAAGTATTGGAGTAACGTTATTTTCACCAGTCACTCGTTTTTATGCATTTTTAGCTATCAATTCATCTTCTTAGGTGTGATAAAAAGTCATTTGTTTTGTTTGGACTTGTTTTTTTTCCTTTTTGGCCTTGAATGTTTGTCCCTTATATTTTATTAACTGTGCATTTGCATTCAGATATCGCAGATCACATTTATTCGTTCATAGTGTATAAATTTACGTTTTTTGATTGAGTTAAGCCTGCCACTTGATATTTTTATCGTGTGTTTTTCTATGTTGTTCTATTGTTTCAGAAAAAGGGAGAAGGTTTGGATCCATTAAAATGTTTAATCCCGCTGCAAATGTTTGCACCTGTCCTAAGTCAGGAATCTGATGTACAGTAGTTGTCGTTTGTTTATGTAATTGATACGTGTTTCTCGTTTCTGTTTTTTTTTATATAGATTAGACCGTTGGTTTTCCCGTTTGAATGTTTTTACACTAGTAATTTAGGGGCCCTTTATAGCTTGTTGTTCGTTGTGAGCCAATGCTCCGTGTTGAAGGCCGTACATTGAACTATAATGGTTTACTTTTTTAAAATTGTTATTTGGATGTAGAGTTGTCTCATTGGCACTCACACCACATCTTCCTATATCTATTTACATTTCATTACAGTATAAATAAAACCATTTTCAGTACTTCACATAAGACAAACAGAAAAAAATTGAAGTAAAATTATTATCGTGTTAGCTTTATACATGTTATCAACGTACAAAAGATCACTTACCGTCATATTTATGAATTTTATGAATTTTAAAAACAAGGTCGTAAACGGACATTGGTATCTAAGTTCACATTGACTTTAAATTAAGTGATGTGTATCAGTTAAAATTGTATGTTTAGGAAAAACAGAATTAAAAAAAAAAAAAAAGTTGTGTTTTAACAAATAGTACTATTGTAGTTGTAAGTCACTCGGATCCCTTTTATTATTTTAAGTATATTGCTGGTTACTAGAAGCTCTTGTTCATTAAATGAAAAAAAACGTAAATAGAGAAACCAGTTTACGTTTGCCTTGTTTATATGATACAAATTAAATAAATTTACGTCATTTAAGGGGGTACCCAACACTATACCCCCAAAAAAAACTGTCGTTTAATTTTTCTTATTTTTACATCATTGATAAGTTTGGCATAGCTGAGCATTCTGTAAAAATTTTTAAGAAATTGAACCGTTGGTAAAAAAGTTTTGGCCACCCAAATATGGCATAGATCACATGCTAATTTCGGTCGATTTTTGAATTTCTAAAAACATGGGTATAGGTCTATACATGTTATTTTTTTTTTTAATTTAGCCTGAATTGACAAAAGCTTAATTGAGAGCGATGAATAATGCAATTTTGAGTCGATTCATACCCTTTACTTATAGTTTTGGTGTCTAAATTAAAATTTTGGTCTGAAATAAAAAAGGGGGTCACAGAGGAAGCAACCCAAAATGACTATGATTGGCAAAATATTTTAATCTAAAAACTTGGATTAAAAAAAAATGTGTCGTTTATTTTTTTTTTAAAACTAACCATTTGTAGTACTATATTAGTTGGTTATTCTGGCAAAAAAATAGAACAATTTAACCGTTAGAATGTTTTTAATTTAAGATTGAAATACCCCCCCCCCCCCTCATTTAAAAGGGCAAATTCCATTCTGAGATTACATTTAGGCCATAACTTTTTTGTTTTTTTTATCTAAGCCTTATATATTTTGCATGTAGATATATCATCAAGAAGCTAAGTATATTTTAACATGATTACCTTTAAGTGACCTTCAAATTTGACCCCCAAGGTCAACTTAAATATTTTTGTCATACGAAACATGACCACAGGTCACCACTGTTTTGTCCTTTGACTTATGCCTTACATCTTTGGCATATAGGTGTATCATTATGAGGTTGATAAGCCCCTTTATAATTATGACTTCCATGTGACCTTGACCCTAGACCTGAAGGAGGATAACTGTATTTTTGGCGATTAACACTTGACCTGGCTATGACTTGACTTTGGAGGTAGGTTTGAGATATTTGGCTGTTTTATTCAAATCAATTCAATACAATTCACTTCAAATATTTATTTGAAGTTGGTATTTAGTAATATCCAACAATCTCTAATGATCTATACATATAAAACAATATAGGCACATACATTATTACGACAATGACATATACAAAAAAATCCATGCATACAAAATACATATTTTATTATTCCATGCATACTAAATACGGAAACTATCTGTTACAAGACAAAATTTACTTGCGGTTCCATACAATTTAAAATAATGGCTTAGTTTCTATTAAGGCAAATTAAACTTACAGACCAAGTACAATTAGAATGTACATGTATCTTTCAAGATTTTTAAAATTTTAAAAGCAACAAAAAAAAAACCAAATACAGATTCGCTGGACTGAACTTCATTAGTAAATTAGTAATATTTTATAAATTCAAAAGAAAGAATGAAGTCAAAATATTGAACACCTTATCTGTTAAGACCAAAAGGTATTAGAAAACATTTTTTTTATAGGAACTAATTATGCTTTATTGAAGAAGTTGTATCTAGTAGACTTAGACAGATGAACATTCATTGTGATTTCTTTTGATACACAGGTAAACAAACCTTACAACAGAAAATTAACTAGACCATCAGTACCTAAACTTTGGGACCAAACTTGAGAAAAAATCATGGGACCAGAACAAAATTAAATCTGTAGCTGTAAATAATGTCATGGTCTATATCTTCAATCATGACAAATAAAAGTATCAAGCACGATAGAAAAAAGAGTGAACTGGCATCAATAAATTGGTCATCATCCGCAACTTTTTTCCTTTCTTCCATTATCTTTAGAAATACTGTTTGATAACCATACTCAGTCATACATGAGTGAGAAAGACAGGGATTATTGTACATTTAGCATAGACCAAATATAACTAGCATGAATGAAATAGAATCCATCTCTGTATGCCCCCTGAAAAGGTTCTAATGTAAAAAAAAGTGAGGAAGACATAATTAAAGTTCTGGGTCCTGGGTACCCATCTGTGAATTACATTCTTTGACTTTAACCATTAACAAAGATATGCGAATATCATTTGAGACACAACTTCATATGTGATGCATATAAAATTATATTTGAACATGGATATAATCGTGCCATATAATGTCACCCCAGGCCACTTTTAGCTGTTCTTAAGTAAAACAAATGCAATATTTTCCAACACAAATTCAGCTATCCCAAATTGACTTCAGTAATTTACCTGGATTTATGATTTAAAGATTTGCCAAAAAATCATGATATTCTTTTTGACAGTGCTAAACAACCATGTGGGTACCTTTGCATTACTTCAAATTATTCTAAAGTTTATTTATAATCACAGACCAGCTGATGCAAGTGAACATACATTCAAAGTATATAGACTTTAAAAATCAGGAGTAGATCTTTACTACATGCATAGCATTGGGTTCACAACCTTAGTTTTAACCTTATGATTTTATATAAGTATGAAACATATTCTGGTGTTAATGAATAAACATGTGGTATGGGTTTTGCTCAGAGCAGAAGGCTGTACAGTGACCTGTAGCTGTAAATATCTGTGTCAGATGGTCTCTTTTGAAGAGTAATCTAATGTCTCATTGATATCATATAGCCACATATCCTTATTTATATTTATAAGTATAATTTTTGAAATCATGACTGTAAAAAAGTCATTGAGCTGACAAAATTTGATACTGGTGGACGGACTGGTTGACAGACAGATCAAATTATTGTTGAACCATAATATCCAGGTATTCTTATTCAATGAATGACATTTCAAGTAAATAAATATATATAAGTAATAAATTTTTCATTATGTCAATGGAACTGTTATTCATTCTTCATCTTTCAAGTATTCACTGAAGGCTTTCACACTTTTCTGTGGAACTTTATGGTCTTCGAATACAAATTTTATCCCATTACTATCTCTTGAGGCAGCCAGTTTTAGATGTTTAAGAGAAATACCCTCTTTCGCCAGTCTTACACAGATCAGCCTACTTACTGCCTTGCTCTTTAAAATATCGGAGTAAGAATCCAGACATTTGTGGTAAACAAATGCATACAAATCATCAGATTTGATGTGGTGAGCCAATTTCATTTCATATAAACTATGCAAGGACTTAACATCCTCAATAGCATTGTGAGCCAAGTAAGTTTCTCCTAAAAAATGCTTCACAAGGGTTTCCTGTTTGAAGTTAGGAATATCTGAATTAGAAACCTATTTTTTGGCGACTTTCAAAGTGTCAATAAATCCTTTAACAATAGTAGAAAATGTTGTAAAAAGTTTACATTCCTTTAATTTTTCACTAATTATTGGAATGTCAAAATTGCAAATATTATGTCCAATTAGAATTGGATTGTTAAATTCTTTGATGAAGGAAATAAAATCTAGCAGTGCTTTCTGTAGTGTTACAGGTTCCACTTTTTGACCTCTTACATACATTGTGTTTGTTGAATGACTATATGTTATTCCAGTTACCTTACTGGCTTCAATATTAATTTCAACTCGTGGAATAACATATCTCTGAAACTTTTTCCCATTTGTAAGTGCTGCTACTTGAGTGATGTCACTTTTTCTACCTAATCCGGTGGTTTCAAGGTCAAAGAAAACATAACTTTCAGTTTTATCTATTTTCAAAGGCGGTGGAATGTCAACTCCTTGGTCAGGGTCTTCTTGAATTGACAATTCTAACTGGTTTTCATAAGTTTTTCCCTCTTTTACCAAATCTTTTCTGGAATTAATATTTCGCTTCCTTTTTTTCTGAATTCTGGTGATCTTGAATTCTTTCGACTGTTTTTTTATCTTTCTTTTTTCCTTTTTTTTTGTCTCGAGCTGATGCAATCGACATAGTCAATTCACCAGGAGAAAGGCTGGCTGCTTCATTAACCTGAAAGATACGAAAAACTAACATGATCCATCTATTACACCAGTACACTGTCAATTTCTTTCAAAATACCACATTATATATAATAAATGCAACAAACAAGTAAAATTGGGGTCAAATGATATGATCTTTCTAAGTTTCAAGTTTATTGCACTTCAGCTTCATCAAAAACTGCCTTGACCAAAAACTTTAACCTGAAGTGGGCCGAACAGATGAACAGACAAATGAATGGACAGACAGACAAACGAAAGAACAGAGGCACAGACCAGAAAACATTATGCCCCTCTTCTATCGTAGGTGGGGCATAAAAACTTAGCATGTTGACCTTAATTCAGCAATCTGCATAAGATCTAATAACTGACAGAGATTTCAAAATATACACATTTGACTTTAGTAATAAATAAGCAAACAGTTTTCTTTTTCTTCTGCTATTTTTGATAATGAAAGAATATATATTTAAGTGATCTAATAAGTCATTGCTTGATTTATGGTTGCTTAAAGTTCAGTGACAAATATGTCATGCATGTTCAGGACGATAACAAATGAACACTGGTGGCCTCAAATTCTGTAAAGTAGTTTCAGTGGATTTTATATTTATCTCCACATTCCCGGTCAACCTTCTAAAATATAAAGCTTAACACAGCCATAGTTGCGGCCTGATCACTTTTCCAAAGTCAAGCTGTCTGTGACAAAATTTGCAGACTCGACAAAAACCAATAACTTACTTTTGACAAATAACCATATCCCTCATTTTTCTGCAGAACTGCTGCCGACAGCCTATTTTGAAGGGAACAGGATCCACCATAATGTCTGAAATAGAATGATTGATTAATTTATTTTGAAGACCATATTATTAGTTACACAGTGTGCAATTGTCCTTATAGGAGAATGTTATTGGCCCAATAATTATAGTATTAGGACAATTGAACACTGTAATGAATTTATCCTGCTTTTGTTATATGACATATTATCATATTCAAATTCAATATTAGGACAATATCAGCAAAATATATTTTAGATATTGAAACTAAAACTGTAAAAAAATAAAAATATTAGGACTATAAAGCATCTCATTTTTTTTTTATTTGGTCAATGGTATAAGGGAGATAACTCCAATTGATGTAATTTAAAAATGTACTGAAATTTATTAGAACAATATCAGCCAATCAAATTGCGAGAAATTACTCTAAATCAGGATAATGTTTTTGTGGTTATACCTTATACTTTATATTGATTAATATAAATTAAAAACAAATTAATTATGAATGCAATAACTTATATATATACCTTGCTTTAGGTGCCTTTACTGATACAAGTTGATTAAAACTTTCATTGGCTTGTGTTGATCCTAAATCAGTTATGGATTCACTCCTACTAATCATCTTTCTGACTAAGCTGTTTAACTCCTCCTTTAATCCATCAGATGTCAGTGGTTTCCCGTTTGGCAGACTTTTGTACCTAAATAAAAAAAAAAAAATCTATACTGCATGTATGACAATTAGTTTATGTAGAGTTTAAAAAGTGGCTCTAAAGAGCCTGTGTTGCTCACCTTGGTCCATAGTGCATACTCAACAAAGGACACTCCCAAAACTTTTAAAACAATATATGAAAAAAAATCTGTTTTGTTGATATTTATTAATGATTGTTTAGTCTATTTAGTTTCTCTCTATCTTTCATAGTAAATTAACCATATTTGACTTGTAATTTGACTGGCTATTCATTTTTTTTAAAATTCAGATGTCTTTTTCTATTATAATTTATCATTATTTACAGCAAATGCAAAAATGGAAAAATGGTCCCTATGGGCAATAACCCTAAATAGAAGATGTCAAACTATTTCTTTCATTGCCTCATATTAGATCTTGTATTGCTGATAATCCTCAATAATATTATAGGGTTAGTTGCATGAATTTTTGAGAATATTGTCCCGAGTAGAATTTTATGTTGCACAAGCTTGCGATTATAATATATGTTCTATGAGGCTCCGTGTTGAAGGCCATACTTTAACCTATAATGGTTTAATTTTCAAATTGTTATTTGGATGGAGAGTTGTCTCATTGGCACTCACACCACATCTTCCTATATCTATATGAGGGACAATATTCCCCAATATTCATGCAATAACCCTTTTATTGTATCATTGTATAGCAATATAATATTTGAAAGTAAAAATTGGTTTAAACTAATATTTTGTTGTTGATGACGTTATGAATTTTGAAGATTTATTGCACTAGTGTAATAATGGAATTATTGCACTAGTGCAATGTGCAATAATGGAATTATTGCACACTAACTTTTGGTTACTTTCTGTGGGAAATATTATATTGCTATACTATAAAATGAGTTTTAGTGCTTACTTAAAATTTTCAGGATTTGTGTTATATGTACACCAGTCAACATCTTCACATTTTTCATGACTACCAAATACATGTGGCACAATTCTTTCCAGATTACATTTGATGTCATCTTCTGTCTCTCCTCCTTTTATTGCATACATAAAACATCTCAAAATGTACTGCCTGGTTTCATCTTTCTGTAACTCCCTGTAACTGCAATATAAATTATCAAATACATGTGCATGCATAGAACATTAAACTGCAAGTTGCAATAACTCTTTAAAAATTATGCATATCAATGAAAATAATGTAAGTATATTTAAGTCTGGATGTTGGAATATATAAATTTTTATCAAAGAAGCCCAAGAATTAAATTTTTTATTGAATAAGGCAGCAACCATTTGATTTTCTGGGGGGGGGGGGGGGGGCTATGTTTTTTTTGGTGAAAAAAAGTTTGTTTCCAGGTTTTGGTGAAAAAAATAATTTGTTTTGGATCCTGAGAAAAACAAAATGTTTGTTTCATCCTCAGCTGCCACTATATGTAATGCTAAAATTGAAACAAAAATATTGTTTTTGGTTTGTCGCTAAAAAAAAATAGATTGTTCTTCGCCGAAGGCGAAAAAAAAAGTTTGCACAGAAAAAAACCCATAGCCCCCCCCCCCCCAGAACATCAAATGGTTGCTGCCTAACAAACAATCAATTTTGGACCTTTTGGACTTCAATGTGGACCAGTTAGACAACAAAATATCAATAATCTAAATCCATGATTAGATTCAGCATATAAAAGAACCCCATTTATTCAATTTCTGTTTAATTTTGGACCCCAATTTGGTGCATCTTAAAAACAGGGACCATGATTAAAAATCTATTGACATGTTCAGATTCAGCATATATAAAAGTATCCCTAGAATCAAAACTTCCAAAATCAATGCCAACCATCCTTTTGTTGTCATTAATCTTGTTTGCAATATCTGATAGATTTCTATTCACTTATAAATACTAAAATTATTGTGCAAAAACCAAATGTGTTCAGACAACTTCAACAACTTAAGGTGGTACCCAACACTTTCACTAAAATTAATTTGGCTCTTTCAATTTTCCTAAAATTTTGAAAAAGTATTTACGACCCTTTGACAAAAATATATTTTTTTTTTTAAATTTGATCCAACCATTTTAAATTTAAAAAATACACTGGTTATATAGCAGTTTTCGACAAACACTAATCAATGAGAAGCTTGATATATCTTTCCAACACAACGTAATTAAAACGTTTAGCTGATTTTACAGAGTTGTCTCCCTGTAGTATCAGGTACCGCCTTAATATCAAATACGCTTATCTCGCCAAAAAATGTTTTTGCGGTAAAAAAAAAATCTTAATTTGTGCATACAAAACTTTTTTTTTAAACCACATGTCTGTATTTTTAAAGGTTTGTTCTTTGTTGTTTTTTTCCAAATTTTTTGATTAACAGAAGTATATACCTTTTCGAAATATTATGCAAGCTTGTAGATATTCCCTTTTTGACATGGTTCTGGTCGTCCTTTTTTGAAATGTTGTCAAACTCAACTTGTAGTCTTGCTGTTGTTGATGCATCATTATCTGCATGCACAACTGAAACAGAACTTGAGAATATACATAAAGGACTAAAATTTAGGACCAGAAAAAAATTGGCAATCGAAATTTTCATTAAACATGACAAACATACCATATGGGCTTTACTCATTGTTGAAGGCCGTACCGTGACCTATAGTTGTTAATGTTTGTGTCATTTTGGTCTTGTTGTGGGTCATTTGCAATAATACCAAATCTTCTTCATGGTTCATGGTTCATTCTGACCTAACTTAATGTTGAATTTGTATAAAAACATTCAACAGAACACCATTTCCTAACACACATAGACTTAGGAAATCTAGAGATGATCTTATGTAATTGCAACTGCATATTATAATAATAGTTGATGTAGTTTTTCATTGACCTAGAAATGACCTACTGGAACATGCTTAGTTAGCTTATCAAAGATGTGAACCTGAATGGCATTGTCAAAATCACAAAGGCAACACCTTAGTGTAACACCTTTTGGCTTCATCATATAACAGAACTCTAATGATGCTTTATTGTAAAGATATTATTAACCTTTGATTTCACATCCATCATCTTTCAACCTGTGAGCCATTGTAACAGCCATGTCCGCCTCCATAGCTTTACTTGATCCATGCCAATTCAAATGGCAGTCATGGTCTGGAACAGTTTCTTTCCTGGATTGGTGGTACTCACAGGTCTTACATGCTTTACTACGTAATTCAAAAGACAGTACTTTCCCAGATTCTTTTCCAATGAAGGTTGAGTGTCCCGTAGAAAGTTTAAATGTAATTATTATCCCGTACAGAAATTGCTAACAAAAGCACATGAGTTTCACATGTGAAGCACATGAGATGCACGTAAGAATTGTATGCAAATAAGTTTGCTCACATGTGCAGTTAGATAGTTTATATGTGCACAAAAAAATTCCAGATAAGACTTTTTCAACTGATTATTATAGTTCATTCTAATGTTGTACTATAATACCACTGTTCAAGGTTAGGGGAGGGTCAGGATCCTGATAACACGTTTAACCCACCACATTATGTATGTATCATGTCTGCCCAAGCCTGTAATTCAGTGGTTATCATTGCTTATGTGTTACATATTTGTTTTTCATTCATTTTTTTAAATGAATAAGGCCGTTATTTTATTAGTTTGATTTTTTTTACATTGTCATTTCAGGGCATTTTAGAACTGACTATGCGGTATAAGCTGTGCTCATTGTTGAAGGCTATAGGGTGACCAATAGATGTTAATTTCTATTTTATTTTGGTCTTTTAAATGGAGAGTTGTCTAATTTGCAATCATACCACATCTTCCTATATATTTTCTCAAACTCATTGCATTAATAAATCAGACATAACATATATAGTAACAAAAAAACAAACCATATTTAATTACTTTGTTTTGTTTCAATAAACTGGAGGTTTAAGAGTAAATTATTGCTTGATTGCTTTGATTTTTTAAGTTTGGTTTCAACTGGTTTTACTGAAAACATCATTCTTACCAGTATTACTATTGTAATTCCACCCAGAGCCTCTCTTCTGCCAACTACCATCAAAACTAGCTTCAACCTATCAAAATGTAATTATACTTCTATTATTATATTATATCTGCCTGCATGTAAATATAATTTGAAAGAAAGTGTATCTATAAACAGACTGTAAGTCAGGGTAAATTTAATGACCATTTTATTCTTCCTAATTTTTTAAAAATTAATTGGTAGAAAGTTTTTTTAATGTAAAATGTTTCATTTATATAGATATAGGAAGATGTGCCAATGAGACTTGTAACTCTCCATCCAAACAACGATTTGTAAAAGTTTTAAAAAAAAATGTATAAACATGTACATGTATATATGAATCAATATACATGTATAATATGGTTTATATTGGATATTTGTAGAAATAAAATATCTTAATAAAAAAGAATACCTTAATTAAAATCAATGTTATAGTCTATATAAACTATATATATTAGAACAGGAACATCAAATCAGGTATATAAGTGCATATCATAGAGGAATTCTGACTAATTTTCATAAAGTGTCCATATTTTATACCCTTTGGTCTATAGTTTTGCAGTCAATATATATATATTATATTTAGTAAGCTAACATGCATGAAACCTGACTGAAAACAGTTGTTAAAAGTTTGATCTTCTGTTATGCTGTAAAACAATGGTTTGGATTGGCAGAAAATACATCAAACCCCAAAAATTATGTTTACACACCATGTTTCATTATAATAAAAATTGTTTTTCTTCATTTCAAGGCATAAATTTATATTTATTAAACTTACATTATTATTAGTACTCTGCGCTTTTTCTTCTTCCTGTGCAGTTCTGCATGATGTGTTTGCAACTTCCCCAATCTGCTTACTTAACTCCTTCTCCTTCTTCCTCAGAGTGTTTTCACTAATAGATGGCAAATTACATTCAGCCAGAACGTTTTGTAGATGGGTAGGCCCTATTCCTGCATGTATCATTCCTGAAACACATAAAGTTAGTAAGAAAAAAGATATATCAAAAATGCATGTTATTTTCTCTAAACAAAATTTTAGGTTAAGGTATGAGACATTTTTGAAGGTTTTTGAATATATTATAAATAGACATTTGGTGATAATATAATATACTTTTTGCACTGGATTTGTCATAAGGACAATTTAAGAAAAGAATTGTCTGCATGTGCATGGTGTATACATAATGGTACATTTAGTTTCTGCTTTAATGATGGCATTGTGGTATTTGTATAAATCATTTGTATTCATGGTTAATGTTTGAAAAGAAATACATTTCATTTACCAAACCAAAGACATATTTTCTTAGTTAACCATGATTTAAAAATGTTATAAAAAAATAAAGGGGGCCTAGTCCCTCCTTTTATATAATAAAAAAATGATGCATTCTTTAATGGGATCACTGTAGCATAACTGGAACACATGCCTCCTCTTACTGCAGCCTTAGGGGGTGGGGTGGGGGAGGGCTTATAAAATTTTGCATGGTTTTAATTTGCATTTAATTGTAAGCTTTAACATGTTTAAGCAGGGAGGGGAATATACAACTTACAAGTACAATACATGAGTCTACAATAGAATAGAATATTTTTATTTCCCAAATTACAGGGCCCATAAAGGGCATTGAATCAGATACTATGTATTTTAAATCTGTGTGAAGTACAATGGGACTCCCTATTACTAGCTACATTTATGGAAGATTCTAGCTAAACTTGATTAGGTTTTTTATGCTAAAAATTGTATTTTTGTCTAAATGTAAACCTACCTAATGCTGCTTTTGTGTTGATATCATAACTGCCTGTTGGTCCTCTTTTTCCTGTCTGGACATCAGTGACTGTTGCACAAAGATCACAGCGAATCATTATAATTCCACTTAAACCAAACAGCTTTTCTCCTACTGTATTTGACAGGTGAAGAGGGGACTTGCAGATACAGCAATACATTCCCACTGCGAGGAGATCTAATTCAACAATCCTCCTCCCCAAACCCCAAGACTGTTGTTTCCCATAAAGTGGGTCAGTGATTTCAGCCTCTGCTGCTATATCTATGTGGTTATGAAAGTAGTTGGAGTGGTCATTGAATACTCCAACTACCTCAGGGTCCTTCTGCTTTATTTCATTTGACCATTTAAAAAAATTTGATCTCTTATTCTTTTTTATACTAGCTTTACCAAATTTGCCTGTTACATCTCTTTCCTGGTTCATTTAAACAAAAAATTGAAACTATATATAGATTGGAATATTACAACAATAGCCTGATCGTCTGCTCTTAGCAACAAGTAAACATTCTGATCTGGATCTTTAAAAGTCTTGCATATTGCATGTTATTTTAAAACGCTGCAATGATTTAGACCAAATCACAAGAGTTATCTTTCTTAGGTGTTCTGTACCCCCTTAATTGTTAACACAAATCAAAAGGAAGAACACACTTGTCTAGTGCACTAACTAAACTTTTATAACGATCATATTTTATTATACCAAATTTATAAAAGTGTAACTACGTTTGTATTCCTTATAACTCAATTCTTGAAAATTCAGTAGGATTTCATACAGGGTGTGTACACAATGTTCAATAGATGGTAAGTACGATTTCATACATGCTGTTTACAAAATTTTGTAATAAATGGTCAGTACAATTCCAAACATGCTGTGTACAAAATTTTGAATAGACGGTCAGTACGATTTCATTCATGTCATATACATTCGGTAAGGTTTTATACATAATGTGTACAATATTTTGTATACACCACAGTGGCCGAGGTAAGCAGTGGCGGATATTAAAGGGGAGGCATGAGTAATTCCAAATATAAACAACAAAATGTGTTCTACAAAAGGGGACAGGTTTCACCCCCTTGCCCATCCAGTAAGATTGTATACACCATGCGTACATTATTTTTTATATAAGTAATACACAACCAGTAGCATTTTAATACCCCCTTTTTTTAAAATGACTGATCACCGGTAATTCTGGCATCACTCCTAACACGATTTCTTTGTCGAATTCACGATGATTTTTGGTGAGCTCGTCTTGTGTCTTAATAACATATTCTAAGCCTGTCTTAATGTCATGTTATAGAGTAGAGCCTTTTGTCAAATTGCACTTTATTGGAAAGTCCTGTAGGTGTGTTGGGCGCAAGATATAAGAAGGTGTAAAGTGTTTCTCGGTCAATTTCGTCAATAATTGCACGGTGTTCAATATCACAGAGGCCTAAAGTATGGTTCAGTACTAGGTCGAGTATAGTTCAGACTAGGTCTAGCATGGTTCAGACGCGTTTAAAATGGCTAAGTACTGGTCGAGTAAAAGTCAAAAACAAGTTTAGAGTATTTCAAAATATGTAAATGTCAGATCAATTCAGACAGGTCGAGTTACAATCAGAACAGTCGAGTGATTGTAGTGTATTCTACAGTTCCTACCTATCTACTAAAGTAACTTCTGTTTTGCTTAATAAATTTTTTTAACATTTGACAACAGCCAGTAATACATATACATATTTTGTAAATTGATCAATGCACTTGACACAAAGACAACAGAAACCTTGAAGATGTCTGAAATTTCATCAGATTGTATAATTTCAACATCTATTTCATTCAATAGAAAAGCAGTATTTCCATACTGTCACGGTAAACACATTACTTTGATTGAAATCAATCTCTAGCATTTAAATGAGCGTTATTCATGTAACAGAGATTTGAATCTATTAATAGTTTAATGCATGTTTTATGCAATAATTACATTGGGTTTAAATTTTGTTTTGAACAGAGACCAGAGCTGCGGTTGCTCTATTCATTCACACACATATATCATGCTTATGATGAATAAACCACTAAAGTGCTTTGACAACTATGATCGATTACTTTAAAGTTAAAATTCGTATCGTCAGCGTTAATCTGAAATTCTAGATTTTACATCTTCTTCTTCTTTAGTCGTATAAATGTACGATCAACTCATTATCAGAACCATATCAATTCGTATTGATTTTATGTTTTCATATTAATATATAACATGTATGATGCAATTTGCGTGTATTTGATTTTGTTTTATTATGTACTGTAAAGCTATAAAGAAACTAAGGTTTCAACTCAGAAATTCAGAAAAAGGCTTCCGACGCAAGACATTAGTAACGTGTTGTTTCTATTTTGTAAATAAAAAGTTCTTCTTAGTTGAAAAAAGCATTTATGATCCATTTATCATTTTTGGACAAAGAAGTATGTTAAAAAACATCAGAGTATCTGTTAAAAGATATCATTAGTAAAATAGTGTGTTAGTGACCTTATACGGTATATATAAATGGGGTCAGTAAAATCCATATAGGCTGAGAGCGAATATGGAATCCCTATATGGAATTTACAATCCATATATACCGTGCTACGTCTTTGCACACTATGGAACGAATTATCTTACCGACTATATTAACGTGTGAAAATTCAATACCATTAGCCTTAAGAAACTACTTCAATCGATCCTAAAAAAAACAGATGTCTACAATAACAACTTGATAGGTTTAAATATGTGTTATCAATTTATTCCAATCTTCATCATCAATTTCTTTGTCTGTTGAAACCTTTAAGAATTTTTCTCAGTATATGTTAGTCCCCGAGGGTTTCATCCAGCCCAGTAGCCAGTACTCCGGTACTGGCATGGAAAAACGGATTTTTTGTGTTATTAAATTTGCGGTAACAAAATTATTATAAATAAAGGAATGTATCTCACTATGAAAGCTTTGATTCCTTTCACGGATTTGGCTATACTTTTTGTAACTTTTGGATTATAGCTCTTTATCTTTTATATAAGCTTTGGATTTTACTTATTTTGGCCACGAGCAACACTAAAGAGACATGTACTGTCGAAATGCGCATCTTGTGCAGAAAAATTGGTACCGGTAATGTTTGTTATTACTACCACTGGCCGATGCCTCTGCTGGTTGACTGTTAGTCCCCGAGGGTATCACCAGCCCAGTAGTCTGTACTCCGGTACTGCCATAAAAATACGGATTTTTTGTGTTATTAAATTTGCTGTTACAAAATGTTAAAAAATATTATAGATTAAGGAATGTATCTCCCTCATGCAAAGCTCTGATTCCTTTCACGGATTTGGCTATACTTTTTGGAACTATAGCTCTTCATCTTTTATATACGCTTTGGATTTCAAATATTTTGGCCACGACCATCACTAAAGAGACATATATTGTCGAAATGCGCATCTGGTGCAGAAAATTTGGTACTGTTAATGTGATTGCCGTTTTGTACGAAAGCCGAGAAGGCTCACTTATAATTCAGAATTCGACATTCAAAATTCAGCATGCAGAAATCAGAATTAAAAATTAAGAATTTGGAAATATTGTTTTTCAATGTTATAAACTAGTTTCCATTGAAATAATTATTATTTGTTGTTAATGTGATACAAAAATTTGTCAATTCAAATTAAATTAAATTTTTTTTTATTTTGGCATATCTTTGTAGTCTTTGCACAGTGTTTGGAAATTTTAAAATGTTCGAGCGTTCGCTTAAATTGTATTAATTTCAAGATTTTGATAGAGGTAATTTGAATTTATATACAACTCGTCTAAACACCAACCTAACAATGTTAGATCTGTAAATTTGCCTTTACAAATTTTTTTTTCTTCCCTCGCCGGGTTTCGAACCCATGCTCCTGAGATATCGTGACAACAAATCGCCTGCACTGTAGCCGTCCCGCTAGACCACACGGCCACCTCGTCTTCACAAAAATAAAGCTTTCGGTGGCCGTGTGTTACCTTTCCTCGTCAGTTTTAATCTAGCGTCGTATTACAGTACATGATATATAAGGCATGGAGATGTTATATATATATATATATATATTAAGATCCAGTTTTATTAATAATAATTTTTATTTAATAATTTATATTAAGATCCAGTTTGTTACATCTTGTGATCAATTTTATTTGGCAGTCGCCAATGGCAGTCAGCAGGGTTAAAGGACATCAGTTGTTCGACCTGTTAGTCAAATGCGTTTTGTTTAAATATACTTTTTCACTTTGTTGGTCTTTTGGAAAATGTTGTTTGTGCTGTTTTTAGACCCTTCTACAACGAAATTTGTTTGACATGCACACGTATAAAAATTGCGGTTTTTATCCAACGCAATCAAAGGTTTGAACGTAGTTTTCAATATATATATATACAACTCGTCTAAACATCAACCCAACAATATTGGATCTGTAAATTTGCTTTCGCAAATTTTTGGTTCTTCCCTCGCCGGGATTCGAACCCATGCTACTGTGATATCGTGACACCAAATCGCCTGCACTGCAGCCGTCCCGCTAGACCACACGACCACCTGGGCTCTCAAAAAAAAGAGCTTTCGGTGGGCATGTGTTACCTTTCCACGTCAGTTTTAATCTAGATGCGTACTACAGTACATGATATATAAGGCATGAAGATGTTATTGTTACATATAAGCTAAATTATCTATAGTAAAGGATCCTACAAACTAATGTTATATACAGTCACAGAATATAATTATATTCATAAGTACGTCTGAGTCAGTGACAACTCTACAACAGATGTATCCATCGGATCGCCATCAATGATGGTGATACATGGCTGTGTACATTATGTATATACAACTCGTCTAAACATCAACCCAACAATGTTAGATCTGTAAATTTGCTTTGGCAAATTTTTGGTTCTTCCCTCGCAGGGATTCGAACTCATGCTACTGTGATATCGTGACAGTAAACGGAAAACGAGAAAAGACATAGATTCTAGTTATATATATATATATTTCCCTGCCTCACTCAAATGCAATTTATATAGCCAACATTAAAAGTTAAATGAATGCATTCATTTACAATATTAAAAAATGTTACATCTTAAATTTAATTAAACATAATTATTAAGATCACGCGTTTTCAAGTGTTCACGCACAGGCACTTGTCTCAGAAAAAAAAATTCCTATATACCTTATTATAATAAGGTATATAGAAAAAAAACAATTCTGAGACAAGTGCCTGTGTGTTCACGGCCGACATCCGTAATTATTTAATACGGTTGTAAAAATGATCTATTGCGTCAACATGACAAATTTTTCACCACCCACGACAGTCTGTAATTGCAAAAACATGTATTGTAATCACTTGTAAACCTTTAATATAAAGGTTCAGGTGCTTACATTCAATAAATAAATGTTATTTCGGCAATCTGTTGAATTTTTTTTAGTCATTTCGCGGCGGTTTGTTCAGCAGTATGACTTTGAGCTATTTTTTAAAATATATACAAAACATGTTAAATAGGATGTAGTAAGAATTCAAATTGAATATTTTTTTTATTTAATTAACATGATTAAAGGGACGTGGTAGACTTTCTGTTAACATAAACCGTCTTCTTTCTAACTTTTATTTTATTTTTAAAAGGGGAGCAACCCCTGATAAACAATGGGAAAGTTTCACTCGTTTTGTGTCCAAATGATTAAAATCTGAACACGACTGGACACGGTCTGACAACATCTTGACGTAACTTTGTATCCATGGTCTGTTTTGGTCTGACATGGTCTTAACGGGTCCAAACAACCCGCTAGACGATTCAGTCTTTTCCGTCTTGATACGCCTTAACTAACTGATTTACCTGATGAGGCTATCGATCTGAACGGCGACTAAACGATCTGAAATATCTTGACGAATTTCTCTAGCGGTAAATCCAGTAAATCAAGATGTGATCAGACCAAAATGGCCGTTTCAGACTGAAATCGGGCTTCTAGTGCATACAACTACATTTTCTCGTTTGAACAAAAAAACAATCTCCGAGATTTTGTTTCTCAAAAGACCGTTTTGTACTGCAAACGCAAGACTGCGTTACAGATGAAGTGCTCTGACTGATGACGTTTTCAAAACAAATTTGATACAAAATATTAATTGTTCATGAGCATGGTATAATCAATGAAAATGTCGACCACTGTTTACTGTATTCTATACATTTTTCAACATATAGAAATGTGTTGTTAAGAAGAAAGTATTTTTTTTTTTAACATCGATATAACAATCGATTTATTATTATTTAGGGATGAAGCGTTGAGTTCTGAGAAACATTATGTTAAGTGTCTACCTTTTTAAAAGAATATGAAATATATATATACCGAACGTTTTTCTCTGCGGTAACAACACATGCGATGAAAAATATTTCTTTATAAGAGGTATAATCGAATGATCTTGAAGTATTAGTACTATCATATGATTAAACCAATAACGATTTAATGGATTTTAATTGAAGAATGAGAATTATTTTTGATAGTTACCATCGCTGAGTAGTTTATATACTTTCCAATAACCTGCATGCAGAATTACAAGGACTCACAAGTTATTGAAACTAAAGTTTCATCTTCACAAAATTATAATAATGCATCTAAAACATACACACGGACAGGTCGGTGTAATTTTTCTTATTGTAAAAATAGTTCACTCGATAAAAACTCATTGATTCGTTTTAACAGTAATCGTTTAGATTTGTGTCTTGTTGTGTCTTTTGGTAATGTACAAATTATTTAGTACGTTCATTTATTAACGTGTAATTTTGTTATTGTTTTGGAAAGGACGTTACAAAATCGTAAAACTTATGGCTGACCAATTTGTCATTTTGAACAATAAATATGTGTTACATAAAAAAAAAATATGACAACATGAATTTCGTTTTAAAGATAATAATCGGGATTTGATTTGAGAGAAAGCTTTTTAAAAATAATCCATTAATAAGGTACTTCATTTAATTTTAACTATATTCATTGATAACGATCGTGTCTGTTTTTTTAATATGGAATGCTGGTTAACATGTCGACGTATTTATTGTATAGAATGTTTTTTTACCGGCAACGACATCGTGTCACACAGTGCAAAAATAAAAAAAAAGTGCATAGGGGTTTGTCTTCATACTGTCATTATGTCATTCAAATATATCATGTTACGGAGATAAAACGGGTCGTTATTGAGGCAATACAAAATCTAGTAAATGAAGTTCTAGCATGTTGGATTTAAACCGTTGTAGTAAGTTTATTGATGTGTATTATGGTTTCATTAATGGTGAACTATAGAAATTATAAATTCATCATTTTGAAATGATGTTCAAAATTTGATTTTTCATATGCTGTATTGTTAAAAAAGTTTTAGTAACGGTCTTAATTGATAAATTTTATATGATATATACTTGAAATAGTACTCGAAGGAGCGAGAGGAAATGCCAGAAAATAAAAACAAATAAATAAACAATGAGAAAAAATAGCAGTAAAAACGATTCGCTATTTTTTTTCTGAATACTGATAGTTATCAAAGGTACCAGGATTGTAAGACGTTTATTCAAATCTCCATGTTTTAAATGTTTGTTAAATATGTTTGTTGATTATATAAAAAAATCCCAAAAGGTAAAAGGTACTTATTATTTTGCTATAACTTTAAATTGTTTGACATACAGATTCTTTAGCATTTTTGTTTTACAAATATTTGTTTTTTGTGCGTTTTTTTTATTATTCTTTATTGCACATATTGGTGTTTAACAATTACACTTGGTGTTCAGCATTTCATCAAGTTTCCCTGTTTAATTACCACTGAAAACCCAGGGAGAACATTCAGTAAAATTAACTAATAAAATACATTTGTTCAAATAATACCTGAATACATTAAACTATTATTATAGTTGTTACAAATAGTCTTTGATACTTCACATTTATCTGTAGTAACCTCCCCATCACAAATTTTAAAGTCATTTACATTTATATCCTTTTCCATAACAGTATCACCTACATATGTATGCAATAGATCGTTATCTGGAGCCGTGGTTCTATATAATATTGTATAATAGTTTTTAATCATTTCTAAAATTTGTTCTTGATTTGTTGTTACCTCGTTATTTTAATTTCTGAGTTTGTTAATAGAATTTTTGACTTGTCGCTGTTTTTCTAATCCCAGAAAATAGGAATTATTCTTTTCCCCTAGTTCTATCCATTTCTCCCTTTATCTAATTTCAGCTCCCTTTGCTTTATATTCATAAATTGTGTCTAATTGTAATTCTAATTGTTTTATATCATTTGTTAGTGTTTCATCTTCTTTTAATTGTTTATCTCTGGTTGTCATTAAGTGTTCTAATTCACTTTCAAATTTTCTTGTTGTCTCCCTTGATAATTTCGATTTTCTTTTACAGTATAGAATAGATTCGTCTCTAATTTCAATGTTTAGATTGTCCCATAAAAGACGGATATCGCTACTGTCATTATTGATTATACGATTTTCGAACTGATTTATTACTCTGTTGATTGTGTTTTTATATTCAATATCCTTTAAGATAGAATTATTTAGTTTCCAGTAGCCATTCCCTCTTTCTGAAGCCCCTGTCTTAAAGTTTAAAACTATCCCTTGATGGTCAGTCCCTTTAATCAGTGCTGGTTTTTTTTTTACAATATTCAACGAGAGACTGAAACTCTTTTGCAATTAAAATTAAATCTATCCTACTAGCTTGTGTCTTATCCTTTCTTCTCCATGTAAACTGTTGTGTGATTTTATGTAAAATACGCCAAATATCTATAAAATTATGATTTTTCAAAAGAACTTTTAAACTATTAACAGGCTCTGAAAATTTCGTATTTTTATTTAAGCTTTTCCTATCTAAAGTCTTCAACGCTTCATTGAAATCGCCGGCAACTAGAGTAATGCCTATAGAATTTTCTTATATAAAATTGTTTACTTTTTAAAAGACAGAATTTCAACCGGTTCTATAATTTGGCGTGTAAAGACAAACTAAAGACAATATTACATTGTCCATTTTCACATTTAATAAAATAAGTCTTCCGTCATTATCGCAGAATTTATTTATAACCTCAATGTCTGCATGCTTGTTTATACCTATTGCTACCCCCTACTTGCCGTAGTTCCATGACTGACTGCAGTGAAAAATAAAATCAGTCTCCTTTTCTAGACTGGCCCTAGTTTCTTCATTTATATTTGTTTCTTGTAAAAGTGCAATGGAACACTTATTACGTTTAACCCAATCTATGACTCCTAATCCTTTTTCTTTATTTTGTATACCATTAACATTAAGTGTACATAAATTAATATTTGTCATTGTAATGATTAGTTAAAAGGTAATTAAATTTCGTTGACTTATCGATACGATCTATTCTAACATTAAAGTACCAACTTTCAATAGACAACAGGTAAAAATTTGCGACCTTATTTAATCTCTTGTCAATTATTAACCCGTGAAGTACGGACGTACCCAGGTACATACAATTTGTGTCATCACCTGTTACATTGTGTATAAAGCATTCAACATGTTCAATTTGGACAAATAATTCTTCCTCTATCGGTTTAAATGGATTACGTTGCAGTACACTAAAAAATAAGTGAAATACAAATAATGTGCGAGTAAGACCTTTCAAACATATGAACTGAGTATTTTGCAATTGAAAAGTGCTTTTGCATATGTCGCATACTATAGATAAGTCTGAACTTTGAATGGATTTAAATCCTGTTTTAGAATTCATACGTAAATGATTTTTTGGATTACTTTTACAATTCTGAAACAGATGTTTTCTGAAGATGAGCACATTACTGATTAGGTAAGTAATTTTGGATATATACCCAAGATTGTTTTTATTTGTTTGTTTATAAATTACTTTGTTATCACTTGCAACAAAAGTTTTTTTTGGTCAATGAATAACTTCTGTTATCCGATAGATTTTCACACTGATTTGATGTTTCTAAATATAGCATAGGGAAATTCCAGTTTAAAAAAAAACAGCTGGTTGACTTTTTTTTCCTATACAATGATAATACTTAAACAAATGATTATGGTAATGCAAAATCTGGTTGATCATGATTCGGAAAATAAACATTATATTTTGACCTATTGAATAATTTATGTAACACCATAACTTTGATTCAAAAATTTTCAATTGACATCTTAAAAATACAAACATTTGTATAGTAATGCATAACTTTAGTCTTATTAATAGCGTTTTCAACACCATATTAACTTTTTCATACCATATCTTGTTTAATAACATTCCAACATTTTAAATATTTCATCTTTACTTCGGTTAAACTCTGTATTTGAGCTTGATTTTTTTTCCATTTATATATTTTTTTTGTTTTTGTTTTTTTAAATAATGTAAAAACATTTGTTCATTTCATTATAGTACATTTTTTCTTACAGTACATTTCAGTGGTAAATCATTAAAATACAATATTTTGAAATATTTTACAACAGTTGTTTTGACTATAAAGTGGTGAAACAGTCTATCCTTTTGATTTCTTAGGTGCAATGGTATCAGTAGGTGTTGGTGGGGTATGATTTCTTGCTGCGGTTCTTCTTGCATTTTTTGGAGTTCTCACAAATTTATCTTTTGATTGTTGTGATTTGTCATTGCCTGAGTTACTGACATTTGATATTTGCACATTTTTTTGTTGAACCTGCTTTTGTATCACTGTGTTTGCTAGACCCATTACTATGTTGTGTTGGTTTAATTATCGATGTGTTAGATGTTTTGTCAGTTGTTTCAGACATTTGTTCTTTTGTCTGAGCTTCATTGGACTGTAGATTTACATCTGCACTTTCATTAACATCAACCTCTGAGTTTTCATCATTTTTATGTTCACTTTGAAGGTCAGTAGGGCAGTCCATCATTTTATGCCCACTCTCTTTGCAAGTTCTACAAACCAAATCATTTGGACATTCATATATCAAGTGACCAGGCTGCAAACATTTATGATAAGTTTTTACATTGTTTTCATAATTGATGCTTCTGTTGAATTCAGGTTGTCCAGCATGGAAAACCCTAGCCATGTATTTGCATATCTGCAGATTTCTTGGTATGGTCTTGTCTAGTACTTGCTGATTACCACTCTGTCACCAGTCTGGCAAGCAGTTAATTCGCCATTGACTCTCAGATATTCTCGGAAAAGGTCTTGAATGTCACACCCTTGTAGAGTTAGAGCTCTGTGGATTTGTCCATCGTCAACGGACAGAGGGACATTCTTCACCTTAATACGAATAGTATTTTATTGAAGCCTACCAGGATTGCGAGGATATTGCGAGTACAGTGGCACCTGCCTGCCACCCAGGTTAAACCCTGTCACTAGCAAAGACAGTCTGTCCTCCTCGTTGTCCATATAGAGGCGCCACATTTCTCTGATCTGTTGAATACCTTTAATACAATCTGCAGGGACGTTGGTACCTATGGCATTGTATATCTCTACATTCTGAAACAAACACATCATGTAGTGTAAAATCGTCAAATTGTGAAACATCATTACGTAATGTTAAAACCATATAAAGAATAGGCAAATCATCATTACGAAATAACAAAACCACATCGTGTAATGAAACAACTACATAACGTTAAGTCATATTCACATTAAGTAATGTTTAAACCAAATTGACTAATGACACAACCACATTTAATAATGGTGAAGCCACATTGAATAATGACAAAACCGTATTGAGTAATGCCAAAACTATATCAAGTCAGTACGAAACCATGTCGTGTAATATCGAAATATCATTAAGTAATGACTATTCCATATTGAGTTATATAAAAACATCATTACGTAATGTCAAAACCAATAAAATATCATCAAGTTATAGTAGGACAACATAACGTAATATCAGAGTACCACATAAGACAGCTGTGGCGTTCCATATAATGTAGTTGTTTCATTACCTAATGTGTTTTTGTTATTTCGTAATGATGATTTGCCTATTCTTTATATGGTTTTAACATTACGTAATGATGTTTCAATATTTGACGATTGTACACTACTTGATGAGTCTGTTTCATTATTTGATGTGGTCTTGTCATTCTTTGATGTGGTCCTGTTATTCTTTGATATGGTTATCCCATTACTTGATGAGGTAAAACCACGTGATCAATTCGGAAAAAAAATATATTTTTAGATATACTTCCATGTTGTATTTGCCTTGAATGCGTGTGACCATCCATTTAATTAGTGTTCAATATAATTAAAGTTCGGGTTACTGTTTGAGTTTAACTTTGAGTTAGTTTTCGAATTCAAGTCATGCTCAGGATTAAAGTTCTAGTTAGCATTGAGTTTCGAGTTGGACTTCGAGTTTGAGTCACATTTAAAGGCAGAGTTCTAGTTACAACTTTGAATTTGAGTCACTTCTTGAGGTAGAGTTTGAGTAAGATTCGAATTCACGAGATATCAATCCTGGTATCTATGACGAGTTTATTTACAACCACTTGGTCGATTCCACTTCTGGTAGAGTTTGTATTGCCCTAGGGTATCACGAGCCCAGTATTCAGTAATTCTGTGTTGACATAAATTATCATAATTATACATTATTTACTAGCACAAATATGAATGTTTGAAATACTTAGGCTTTTCTTCATCAGGTAACGATTACTTGTTTTGTGTTTTGCAAAACTTTTAGGAATTTTTGGTCCTTAGTGCTCTTCAACTTCGTACATGTTTTTTTTTTTTTTTTTAAACAGTATTGAAAGTCTTAGATGAGTCTTTTGTAGACAAAACATCCTGTAAAAATCCTGTACCTAGGAATATGGCAGTTGTTATCTATTATAATTCGTTTATATGTATGTTGGAATTTGTTTTTGTTGCACGTCAGTGTGTCTGTTGTTTTGTTGTTTTCCTTTTAGATAGTTGATGTGTGTCCCTCGGGTTAAGTCTGTTATCCGGATTTGTGTTCTCTCAATCGATTGATGACTTTTGAACAGAGTATACTTATGTTGACTTTATATAACGTTACAGAGAGTAAAATAAGGGTATGAACAAACATGTCCGCTAGGTCATACCTAATAAGGATAACCTTAACCGTTATCAAAAAAGACATATAAGTCATAGGGTTTTAGTAAACAACGTTTAAGTAAGATTGCAAAATGCAAAGATCATATCTGCTTGTTTATTTAAATTGCATGCTGACAAAATATATCTCGATGAAATATTATTTAATCATCATATCATCATATTATTCCAGTTGATAATGTGCAAAATATACCTTCGTGTTTTTTGTGAAAGCATATCGAGGCCCATACTTTTTAATTACGTTCGTTGTACAAATAACCATACAATATTTATAAGTCAATGAGGTAGCATCCATGCACAATAGATAATCAGACATCTGATTCTAGTTCCATAAAAAAAGATATTGTGTAAGTTCGTTTTAAGGTCATGATAATGTGGGAAATATAAACCGTGTGTAGCATGGAATGAGTAGTAATATTATTGGGATATGATTCCCTGTATTTGTTCCAGTAATTTTTTTTGCTGTAGACTATTCATTTACACAGGTTGATAGTACGGATAATTTATTTAGGGCTAGCTGTTTTTTCTCACTTTTTGAACACAACCTTTTTTGCAAATTACTGTAGGACAAAATTTACATTTTCATCATGTCCTTGCTAAGGATATTTTCACAGTAAGTACTAGTCCAGCCCATGCATTTCCCAAATCACCTTACGTGAGACAGATGAATAGAAATATAGTCAATTAGATTTTTATCCGATTGCCCGTGGTGCCCTTGCCAAAGTAGGGTGTCCGTTTTGCTTTGCGGGATGAGCAGGTACTCAGCCACGACCATCTTCGTTTCGGACAGTCTCTATAACAGGTTGAACATAGTGTATGCATTGTGGATTTGTTCTTGTCCTTAACATGCATGAAATGATTGCAACTAGATATTTATCAATCCAAATCAATCAATTAATTATTTTACCAATTCCTGTTTTCGCTTATTATGCGCTGTTTTAGCAAACGTAATCAGGATATCTCTAGAACTGTAAAATGTGCGTAAATTTATCAAAAAAAGAGTGCTTCAAATGCAATCATCCTGGTGTTTACAGTTAGAGTAGAACGGAATACAACCTTTGAGTTATGATATTAATTTTGGTCAAATGTCAAACACGACCAAACAAGCGCCGTCAATTTTTATAACTACACTGTCGACATGGTTGGTTGAAAGTTTGTAAATGCATATTATATCTTTTAAGTTACTTAATGTATTTGCATATATTACTAAGAAAATTGAGAGTACATTACAATGACATTTTTTTTAAGGTCTTACAAGTAACGGAACAATTCATATTGCAACATGGAACGACAACATTGGTGCTCAACTTGTCTTATTCCTTTTGAGAATAAGTACAGGTTAAGAGGTCATCGTTATATCCATGCAAAACAACCACGCGTTCCTTGTAGTATATGTCCGTTAACATTTGCGCATTATAGTCAATTAGGAAAACATCTCAGATATATGCATTCAGATTATATCATCAACACGTTTGTTGAAAATGCTGAGAGTATTTATAGAAAAAATATAACAGGCATCACACCTTGGATAGAATCTGATTCCGAATGGGCAGACAGTTCCGAAGAAGAGACTATAACGAGCAGTGAGGAAGAATATATTTCGGAGGATACAGATTCTGAAAATGTGGAAGAGACCGTTGAAAACATTTCGAATGAAACACAATACATCTTAGCAACAAATGTGAATGATGTTTCTGACAATAAAAATCCTGTAGGCGAATTCGATTCGAAAGGAGTCAATACTAAACATATGGATAATTTAGTTGGACATACTAGAAATGTAAAGAGTTGTGGTGTTTCATTTCTTGTCGAATTAGAAAGGAGAAAAGCAGGTATACATCATTTGAATATCACAAGGAACATTTCTAATTCAAAAGATAATTCTAAACGACACATATTACAGCAGCATATGGAGTCGGAGTTCCTCAGTACAGATTACAGAGTGTCTTTTCAACGTCCTCGTGATGAAAACACAGACCCTGATTTAAGGTTTGTAGGACACTAAAACATTAAGATACACCTTGATTGTTATTTTTACAACACCACTTCATTGTTTCCCTTAACTATTACGTGAACTTGTACGGTGTATATCATATAAGATAAAATGATCATTGGAGTGCCGCATGAACGGATCCCTACTAAACACGTATATATTATGTTTGTTTTTTATTCTATATCTTTCGTGAAGGATATACGTTAAGCTGTTAACAATAACTATAAATCATAATATTTTACAAAATCATTTTTACATATCATTTGTCAACATGTGATTGTCAAATAATTTAAGACACAATAATGACTCTCTATGACTTTTAAACTTTAATATATAAAAACTCCTGATTTAGGTTATTCAAATATAATATCTAAGTAAATGCACAAAAATGTAGACGAAAATAACAAAAAGGGTTTAATTACAACTGATGAATACATTAGACTTACAGATCGATAGTATAATATTCGCATGGTAAATCAGTATTTAGTTATGTCAGGATGGATCGCATGATACAAAAGTCTGCAATATTGGATCACATGACTACAAGTTTCTGTCTGCATCAATTTAGATTGTCAACATGTCATCTTCTAATACTAAATAGTGGCTCGTAACAAACTTTTATTAGTTTTGATACCTTGGATTACTCGTATATCACAATTATTTGAAGCATCAATTAAAACTGACCATATTTTGAAAATATTCTATTTTTATTTCAAAAATTGGCTCAAAAACACAAATTCAGAAGTATCGATACTTTAGCAAAGCTTGTTTAAGAAAATCACGTGCTTTCATCGACTAACACTGCCCATGCTTCCACTTTATTCTGAAAGTTAACATGGCCCACAAATTAGAGTAATACATCAAAAAGTTGTTTTGTGTCAAGATTGATTGTATAATACAGGTGAGACAGGTTTTGGAACACAATGACTACCAAATAGTGTCTGCATCAATTTCGTGTGCTCTTTTTATTCGAAATATTTACTCCCCTAGTCAGAAGCCTGTAATTCAATAGTTGTTGTTTATTTATGTGTTACATATTTGTTTTACGTTCATGTTGTGTACATGAACAAGGCCGTTAGTGAGTTTAGTGTAAACATATTAATTTAGAGTGGATTGGGAAACAAGTTTTGCAACTTATATTAATCCCTTTCCACTTTGCGGGTGCGAATGCTGCCTTGTAGCGGCATTAGCCTGCTCTTTTTCGAAATCTACAAGGGTGTCTTTAACGTGCAAGATATATGGCTCCCACTTAACACGGATCAGCCATTTATCGTCCCCTTCCGACGGACTATCATCGTTTCTTCGAGACCATATTGGCAACTGGTGTCAAGGGAGAGCCGAAAATGCAGTTCCTGCAATTTTCATCCCAGACGGAAATCGAACCAGGAACCTTTGTGTTAGTAGTTCGATGCACTAACCACGGCTCTCTAAGTGGCCGGTAGTTTTCTCGGTTGAAATGTTTTACATTGTCATTTCTGGACCTTTTATAGCTGACTATGCGGTATGGGCTTTGCTCATGTTGAAGGCCGTACGGTGACCTGTAGTTAATACTTTCTATGTTATATGATATATTGTGGAGAGTTGTCTAATTGGTTATCATACCGCATCTTCTTTTTGATATCATAACAATAGTCATAATAGTCTTGAGACCTCGGACTGGATTGTATAACGAAAAACATTTGCACTTTATTTTGAAAATTTACATGAATGTATCATAAATCAGTAATTTTAATTCTTATTATGTCAGGATTGGTCGTTTGATAAAGGTAACTATAATATTGTAACACAATGACTACAAAATGTTGTCTTCATCAATTAAGTGTGCCAAGATGTTCACGTTTTATTAAAAATATTGGCTTGTCAAACAAATTCAGTAGTTTTGATACCTCAGACTAGTTTAAATAACAGAATCATTTAACTGCACCAACCTAAACTGGTCGTATTTGCACTTCAAATTCATATGGACGCATAATCATGATGATAGATTACAATTTATTTTTATGTAAGGATGGATTGTATAGTAAAAATGACAGCAATACTGGTAGAAATAAGTACAAAGTTTTGTCCGCATTTATTTAAAATGCAAGCAGGATTTCTTTTATTCAAAATGTTGACGCATCACAAAAAAAATCAGCACTTTAAATATATCAGGCTAGCTGACAACATAGTTTGACGGCAACATCGATAAAAGATATGCATATCAAAATAATATGTGGTATTATTGCCAATGATACACAAGAGATCAAATGACACAAACATTAACAACTATAGGTCAACATACGGCAGAGCCCATATCGCATAGTCAGCTTTAAAAGGTCCCTAAATAAAAAATGAAAAACATTTTAAAAAAGAACACAAACAGGCGAATTTATGTACAAAAAAGAACGAAAAAATAAATAAATGCAACACACCAATGACTGATTATTTATGTACTTTACAATGAAAAGTGTGAGAAGGTATCATCTGGGAATAGTGAACTGACTGACTCTGAGTATACAATGACGCTTTATTGTTTTTATTGTTTGCTAAATGTCAAGTGGCAAATATAACAATTCAAACCAGGACGAGTATATCTTATTTTCGAACGTCCGAGATATCGTAACGCGTGATGATTGCACAAAGTTTTGCAATTTTAATTTTTACTACAATCAAGTCGATGTCAAGCTTCTCCATAGAAGACACTTTACTGCTCTTGGATTATTCAGCGAGGGCATCATTAACTTGGTAGCTTACGGATGTGTTCTAAAGTAAAATTAAATAACTCAAGCATTCAAACTTGATTATTTAAACTGCAAGAATATTAGTTAATGATCAAAATAAGCTAAAAATGTTGATAGGTCATGGAGCTCCTTTTCGGGAAAGGCTGACTCGGACTTGTACCTTATATTTGCATTGTTATTATTTGGATCTCAAATCAAAAGAAAGAAAATCAAGAATCTGCTTGAATTTTGTCAAATGACCTTTTATGAGTTATTAAGTCTTATGTTGAAAGATAAACAGGTGTTATTGGGCAAAATATTTCACCTTGTATCGTATGTAAAAACACCAAGGAGTCCGAACATTTGACACTTATTCCAAAACCTCACCTAAGTACATTCTTAAAGCATAATGAATATAAATAAATTAGTGATTACTACTAATTTTATTCTATATAAACTATGATCGTATTGTTTATTCGAGTACAATAAATAACTTTACTCGTTAGTGACTCTTTTTACATTTTATACAGCTTTTATATTTTTCGTTTTTTATTTTCTTAAAGTATACATATAATAATGGATATAAAATTTCAGCATTTTGGATCCAAATATATACATTCAGCTATAACAAAATGAAGGACCCTTTTTAATTGAAAGGCGGATAAAAAGGGTATCAACCGCATTGGAAAACTATTTTTATTTGTCTGGATATCAACGTCATTGTTTACGTTGGGTCGTTCCACAATTTTTTGTATAGTCTCTTTCTAGATATGATTTTATGCATTACATGCATTTTTCTTCGTTTTTCAATGGATTCTGTTTCCGGCGAAATGTTCAAAAGATGTCCGTATAGCGTCCGGATAAATAACGTGTTGTTTATGAACTATCTCGTCAATTTCAGAAGATTCATAGTTAACGATTAGAAATGATTTCTGAAACGTCCGAAAAAGTGAACTCTTCATTACCATGAATGAAATATCTGTCACTGGACATTAACCTACCAGCAAAACATTCAGTCAACGAACATAATATACTATCATTCATTCAGTATAATCTTTCCAGATGACACCTGCATAATTTTTTTATTATCAAGTACAGAAAGTCAGTATATATTAGTTAGGAAACTACCTACTTCAGTGACGGTTAAAAATCATGAAAGATGAAATGCTGACTCTCTAAATTGATGTGGACAAACATGTGTAGTCATTATGGTCACGTCACCGTGTACAAGTATTGCTGGCATTTGTTTGATACATTCCATCAAGAACTAAAAAAATATACTGACTGATATGCGGCTTTAACGTTGTCATAAGAAAGTGACAATGATAATGAATACGGTCAGTCAGTAAACGTTTCATTTTTGATATCAACTTATATAAGTTATACTTTTTATTATAAAGTACAAATATATTTAATGTTTGTTGATGCGGTCAAATAGTTTTGTTACACGAGCCAGCATATTAAAGTTAATTATTTTTTGTGGCGCGTCAATATTTTTAATAAAAAAAAAGGACAGACATAGATGCGGGAAGCATGTTATAGTCATTGCGTTTCAATATTGCTACTATTTGTATTATTATAATATATCATGACATAAAAAAAAAAAATACATTCATTTTGCAGCTATATTATTGTCATGATATAGTTCAAGTTTGATCAATTTAGGTGATACTGTCAAATAGTTTTTTTTTACACATTTTACTAAATTCACAAATATAACAAAACTACTCAGTTTCTTAACGAGATAATATCTTGATTAAGAATAAGAAGACATGCTGGCACAATAAATTTATGCAGACAAAGTTTTGAAGTAATTGTGTTCCAAGATTGATGTCATTTGTAATAAATAATCCACCGACGTTAAATAATTACGGATTTATTATGCAGCTATATACATTGTCATAGCGCTATACAAATATGGTTTATTTGGGTTGATGTGCTCAAATACTCTGGTTAAACAAGCCAGTTTGAAGTATAAAAACTACTGATTTGTTGTCAACCGCTGTTCAATAGTCATTTATCAATGCAACTGAAACCAAACCATAAACTGAGGAAAATACATCAACTATAAGTGTAAATACAACGGAACAAAATAAATCCTCCTTACATAAAACACATAACTGCTTTAATGTTTTGCAGAATGAATATACTCTATAAAGTGCAAATATGGTCAAATGCTTTATTTATGCTATCCAGCCTGAAATTTCAAAAATAGTAATTTTGTGAATAAATAATTTGAGTAAAAAAGAACATGCAAGCACGATATAATGACGTAGCAATTGTGTTTAATATATTTTTTATATTTAATAAATCGTGAGGTAAAAAATAATGATTTATTATGCGGCAAAATGTTTTTTTTTATATAGTGCTGTATTCTATTTTGGTTGATGCGGTCAAATTTTTAGCTCACCTGGCCCAAACGGGCCAAGTGAGCTTTTCTCATCACTAACATCCGTAGTCCGTCGTCGTCCATCGTAGTCCTTAGTCCATCGTCCGTCGTCGTTACCTTTTACAAAAATCTTCTCCTCTGAAACTACTGGGCCAAGTTTAACCAACGTTAGCCACACTCATCACTAGGAAATCTAGTTTATAGACATGTCCGGTGTCTCGACCAACCAACCAAGATGGCCTCCATGGCTAAAAAAGAACATAGGGGTAACATGTAGATTTTGACTCATATCTCTGAAACCAAAGCATTTAGAGAAAAACAAAGGGTAAAATTGTTTATCAGGTCAAGATCTATCGGCCCTCAAATTTTGAGACAAATCAGACAACAAGTTGTTGGGTTGCAGCCCCCGAATTAGTAATTTTAATGAAATTTTGCAGTTTTTTGTTATTATATTGAATACTATTTTAGATAGAGATAAACTTTAAACATCAATAATGTACAGCAAAGTAGGATCTACAAATAAGTCAAACATGGCCAAAATTGTCAAGTGACCCCTTCAGGAGTTATTGCTCTGTATTGTCATTTTTAACCATTTTTCTAAAATTTTTGTAATCTTTTTAAAAAAATCTTCTTTTCTAAAACTACTGGGCAAAATTTAACTAAACTCTGCCACAATCATTAATGGGGTATTTGGTTTTAAAAATGTGTCTGATGACCCCGCCCATGAACCACGACGGCCGACATGGCTACAAATAGTACAAAGGGTAAAATGCAGTTTTTGGTTCATATCTATGAAACCAAAGCATTTAGATCTATCTGCCCTGAAATTTTCAGACCAATCGGACATTTTTTGGTTGGGTTGCTAACCCTGAATTGGTAATTTTAAGAAAATTTTGCAGCTTTTGGTTATTATCTTGAATATTATTATATATAGAGATAAACTGCAAACAGTAATAATGTACAGCAAAGTAAGAACTACATATAAGTCCACATGAAAAAAATGGTTATGTTACTCCTTAAGGAGTAATTACCCTTTATAGTCTATTTTTTCGGTTGTTTCCTGTTATGAGTTATTACTTCAGTTTTATCATGTATATCTTTTATATAGCAATTTTATAAAATTTACCGTTTGCAAAAGTATAAATTATTCTTAATAACAGGGATGTTCTGGTACCTAACAGAAAACCCTGGCCGTTTTTGGAACAACTTTTTTAAAATTTTGTTCCTCGATGCTGTTCAACTTTGTACTTGTTTCGGCTTTCAAACTTTTGAATCTGAGCGTCACTAGTAAGTCTTGTGTGGACAAAATACACTTCTGGCGTATTAAATTTTAAACCTGTTGCCTTTTGTTAGCTATTATTCGTGTGTTTCTTTGCCATTTGTGTTCTCCTTTTTATTTGTATTGTAGTCCTGTAATGTTGTGTTGTCATTTTAATGTTATATTTCAAATGGCCATAAAAGAGGGAGGTTCGGCATGCCACAAAACCATGTTCAACCCACCATTTTTTATTCTTTTTAAAAAAATGTCCTGTACCATGTCAGGAATACGCTCATTGTTATATTATAATTCTTTTCTGTGTGTGTTACATTTAAAAGTTGTTCGTAGTAATCGTTTTATTTTTTAAAGTCAAATGGAAAAAATGATGTTTTTTTTTGGACTAAATGGGTAGCTTTTATATTTCAACTTATTTACATATAATTTGTCCTCAAGAAAACACTACAATTTTTTATAAATTTAGAAGAAATTTACTTTAATTTAATAGTTTGCTTCCAGTAAACAATTCGCGAATATGTTTTCCGTATGCTGTGAACTCAGCGTCACCTTTCTCGTACAAACCCAGTGTTAACATTACGTATGAATCTGTCATCGTAAAAAACTATTATCTTATTGTACATGTTATATACGTGCTCAATATCCATGTTTTTTGTTATTTATTGATTTAAAGGTGACAATCGGTAAATTATGGCTTTAAACACGACAATTAACTATTTGCTATTTTTTCAAACCATATCAAACCGAGAGGAAACACATTACGATTATACCATTTGGATGCGTAAAAAATGATAAAAATCGTGCACAGAAGTTTTTGATATATATGTTGTGTAGAAATTGTAATGTTGTACTCATTATGATTTGTACAGTTCGTTACCAGTGTTTTATGAACTGTCTAAAACAAATGGATGATGCATGTACGAAGTCTTTCTTTTTGCATTTTTCTGTTATGTTTTCGTTTCTACAAATTATTACATAAAACATAAAAAGAACACAATTTTTTTTAAGATATTATTTGGTATCAGGAGAAAACGAAAATAGATTTTAAACCATTCAGGTGTCCTTGTGTGTAATGTGAGGACACGAAGAATAGCACGATTTGTTAGGTTGAAGTATAATAATTTGAAATTTTGCACAAGTTGTAGATTTCCCATCATATAATAGATGGTGAATTGTTGGTGTGCAAAACCTCCGTCACATTGTTGACTATACACATTAATCTTATTGTGAAACATGCACATCCTTCGGTAGTAATATTTAAAAAAAAAAATGGGAGTATAAGCTGCATATTAATATTGCAAACTGAAAAAGGTTTTTTATGCACTTGAATTAAAAATAGAGGAATTACTCTTATAATATTGAATAGGATATGGCAAAGAAAATAGAAAAGCGTTTTTTCACTTAAAAAACTTGGACCTCTATGGAAATTATTGATATAATATCTGTTACTCCTATATTTGGGTGGGCAAACATCGTGCAATGTATGAACGGTACATGTTATTACTTATATGAGAGAGAGAGAGAGAGAGAGAGAGAGAGAGAGAGAGATTTACAGTTGTATTTGATTTTATAATTTACCAATTCAGTAAAATTGTGCTGAAAGGGGAAGGTACACAACTGACTATTGAAAAAAATAAATTAAAACAAACAGTAATATTAGTTTTATTTCGTTTTCAGAAAGAAGGAACATGTAATTAATGACAACTGTTTACCAAAATCAATTAAACACCAAACACTTGTAACAATATTCAAACATTTAGCATTTTAGCATTTTGAATTTCATTTTAATATGTTTAAAAATGTTGTTTTATTCAAAATTCAATCCATATAGGGAACCTACTAGAATAGTACAACTTTATGGAATTATAAAATACAAATGTCCTTAAGTGTTAAAAAATACACAAATAAATCTTGAAGAACGCAATCATTTATGTCATTAAAAAGTAATTTCGTTGTATTCCTTCGGAATCACTCTATACCCTAGCGTTGTTCTTATTTCTTTTCATTTTCCTCAATAGATATCAAATGCAGCAATGATTATCTGTAATGTTCAAACTTAAGCGTTTGAAATACAAAGGTAAACACATTGTTTATATATGTCAACAGCCAAAGAGAATATCAGTTTTACAAAAGACAACTGAACCTCATATTAACTTCACTGAAAGACATGTTTTGTAAGATATATTAAGAATATTCAACGACAGACAAAAATGATGCAGCTATTTATCAAAACCAATTGCGCATCAAACATTTTACCATAATTATACATTCAAATCATGTGATGGATAGCGCAGTGAATATCACTTCTTCTTAATATTAATTAATGTTTATTATAGGATTAAACATTTCAATATTTGACATTATAGGGATGAAGATCCACCTGGAAAGACTGTACTACAAACGGAACAAAATACACGGGTATCATGTTAATCATTGTTTTTATTGAAAGGAGAACACTAGTCTACTTTGCATTTTCTTAATTCTAAAACGCAAGAATGGAAAATTGTGTTACAAAAGGGTTCAACGATTAAAAACATCTTTTTTTCATTATATCAATTTACACTTGAAACTGAAGTATTTGGATTATTTTAGATACAATACATAAACTCAATCTTATTAAAGCATTTGAACTCTTTAAAACATCCGTAGAAAAAAAAGAAGAAGCACCAAGGTAGTCTAATGTTGAAAATGCAACATTTATGTGCTGTTGGATAATAATATATATGGAATAATGTGTTTTGTTAAATATTTTTTTGTATTTGGTCAATGTTTTAATTTAGGGAAGATAATTCAGAGCCATACACAAGACTTGCCGTTGTTCGACAACTATCCTATACTTTTGTAATGTTTTTCGCACATGCATTCTTTTATGGAATCAATACAAATCAACATACACAATGGTACTGTTACTTTCCTTATAACAAAACTGAAAAAAAATGTACGTTCATGCAGGGCCACTTTTGTTGGACTGACATTCCCTGTGATTTCTCTCTGCCAAAAAGTCAATTGCATGGTTTCAGTTTCCTATTGAATTAAATGAAATATTTGATCATAAATGCTTTTTCATAATTTGAGATAAGAATTCAAAATTTTAATGCTATACTTTTTTATTGTTCAGGCTAATTAGATTCGGACGTTTTTACTTTACTTGTGTTCCATAACGGTATTTCTGTGATTTTGTTCACATAACCTGATATAGCATGTGCTGTTCGCAAAGGATTTTATCATATACTTAAATAAAAATAAAAGTTCCAGAGTATAATACAACCATTACGAAACGGATGACACTTTACATAACATGATGGTAAGATATGTCGTAATTCTATTCTATTTGTATAAGTTTAATAGGCAAGATACCAGAAATTACAAGTATATTTAATTTAAAGGTTTCGATGAAGTTATTGAATTGTAGAAACTCGTAAAGGTTACTCCAGATTACTTTTATGTGAAATTAAATCATAAATAGCTGTATTCTATTTTTGTTCTGACATAAGATCGTAAAATGTAAAATTTGGAAAGTCTATGAGTGATGACAAGTTTGAAATTCAACGTGCAGCTATAATCATTAGATGAACAATGTACTTTCTGTTCACAAGTTACACATAAGCAGTTTGATACAGATTTCCATGTGAGACACATTAAATTTATTCGTCAACACTCGTATATTTTGCATTTCACTTAGGATTGTTTTTAATATCCATGGTATTTGTAACTGATAACTCCAAGATTGTCACCATTTTCAAATTGGTGATGCATTTGTCTTTGATAATGTTTCAGGTCGTATAGAATTAGAAAAAAAGTAAATAAATGAAAATATTCTTTAGATTACGTCGCACTGTTACACCTTTTATATGTTTTTAAACATTTTATCCATATTGATGATTGTTGAATTATGTGTTTCTTTAATTTGTAAGCAAACCACATGGGCTGACTTGGATAGAGAAGAGACAGAGCAATTTGATTATAAGGAAATGATAGCTATGATAGGCCAAGAAGGGGTTAACGATGAAGAAGAATTAATAAACATAAATGAAGATCCGGAGGTAAATATATTTCAGCACTAATTAAATACTAATGAAATCCATTTAAAAAAAGATCGTTTACAACAAGTATGGTTAAAACAAATATACAAAGTAACTTATATGCATTGAAAATTATTACTTGTTTATTTACTGTATTCTATTTTAATTTAACAAACATAGTTTGTTTGTTTTTTGTTTGTTTGTTGGTATCAATGAAAATTATTTTCATCAGTTTGCAAAACCGTTAGTTCGTGACTGTTACACAATATAGTGAGGTTGTATCTGCATTCAGTATTTTAGCTGCTTCTTTTTTATATTCATCGCAATTATAATTGTTGCATGCGCACATTTTAAAGAAATGCATTAACTCTCTTTTATATGATGTGCATTTACCTTTATATAATGTGAAATTGTCTCTTTATGATGTGAGTAAATATCCTTATATGATGTGTAAACATTCTAAATGATATGCAAATATACTTATATATGATGTGCAAATATACTTATATGATGTATATGAATTTTTTTATCATTTTCAAATATCCTTTTATGTTGTGAAAATATACTTATATGATGTGTATGATCATTCAAAATCTGCGCGAACACGAAAAATAGTTAAATAAAATTGAATTATCCTCTCGATCTTAGTAGAGGTGTTCCAGAACTGAGTAACTTAAATACGAATACGTATCAAAGTATGCATATACGTGCGATACAGTTACAAGGGGTATCTTTTTTTTATTACCGGTGACTCTCAATGTATTTATTAAATCAAAATGGGGAATTCTGTCATGTGTGCTTGGTTTTTTCTATGTGCCATAATAATGAAAAAAGCGCATTGAAAAAGTACCGAAGAATGATTTTCAAAGCCATTAATCAGAACAAAATATATCTTCGGGAATCGAGTGTAAAGTCAAGCACAACTGTTGAATTCAAAGCGTATTTAGGTTTTTTTTTGTCCTTTAATTGTTAAATACAGAAACTAAAAAAAAATCATCTCGCTTCAAATTCCATCATTATTATATTTTAAAACTAGATTTTTATAAATTGACATTCACATTTTATATTAAATGAAAGCAAACAATATGGGTCAAGCGAAATCGCTTTGTAATGAGTCATCATAACAGGGTAGGCGTGTTTGATTTTAGAAATACCATTTGGCTAATTTGTTGAACGTCTTACGTATATATACAAATATTGGCCTGCCATCAAAGTAATTCATGTTATTTTAAAAGCTCCCCTTCTATATGTTCTACGTAGACTTCAAAGATTTAATCATACATGTACGTGAAAATATTTGGGAAGTATTCAATTTCACCTCACGTGCTGATAACAAACTTGATTTGATTGGTTAAGGTCAATAGTAAACCTTTTTAGATACATCGAATACGTTGGAAGAACATTACATTTGCGATGATGTATTTCATTGGCTGTTCGATACGTATAGAAACTTCAAAGGCAGGTTCCATTTTATCTGTCGTTTTAATAAAGCGGACTTTGATCTTTAACTGATTTATAAGTACAGAGGCGTGTCAGGGGTAACATCTTGTTGGTTATATATGGAATCACTGAAACATGACTGGAGCGGGCCCATCTTTGGCAGTCGGTGCACCCTTTCTGATTTCCACCACCAAATGTATGGCTGTTTACAGAAACCTCTCTGGAATACTCTATTTGAGGTATCCATTGAATGATATTCAATCATTCTTGTTTTATGCTTCTCGTGATAAATTTGTGAATTGTTTTATGTAACAAATCTAAAACAAGGGTCGAAATGTGGAATTCCTATTCAGAGCGGTTCATATAGATTTGTATTAAACAGCTGCTCACATTTAAGAGATTTGAATATATACGTCAAATACGTTCTAGGAATATTCCAATTTTACTACACTTGCAATGCATACAATTTGATTGGTTGAGGTAAACAGTTAACATTATTTATACATTGGATACGCCGGAGGAGCATTCCATTTTTGAAGCTGTTATTTCATTGGCTGTTTGCTACGTAAGAAGCTTCACAGGAAGGTACCATTTTATTAGTCGTGCTTATCAAGCGAACCTTGCTCGGATACGATGTACTCATTATCTATTTATTTAAAACAATTTGTAAAGTTTCTATAGTGGTTTACAGGAATTGTTCTGGAATACTCTATTCGAAGTATCTAACGTCACATGCGGAATTAAAATTATGTTAAACACGATTATATATTGAATCTCAATAGACAAAATAAAACTCAAACATGCATTCATTTAAGAATTGATTACAGCTTATACATAGGGAACAAAATTGACCCTCTGCTGCAATTTACATTTGAGGTGTCTAGATCTATTATACTCTATTTAGATACCAAAGTGTACAAAGGTGAAAGATTCCATAATAATAACTTCATTGATGTTGAATCTCATATTAAAAAAAACAAAATGTAACAATATATTCCAATCACATGTGCACATTCGAAAAAACCCATTCACAAGTATGACAGTGTGTGAACATAAACGTTATATTAGAAATAAAAGTGACATCACTGAATTAGAGAGACATTTTACTGACGTAATAGATAAGTTAGTTAAAAGAGGATACTGTAAAAATAAAACAGAGAATGTGATAAGAAACATTAAAATTACCACGAACAGAAAAATAACTATATTGAAGACCAATAGAACAAAGAATGTTCCACTCACTCTCATTACTAAATATAATCCAATGGTAAAAAACCATAGTACAGTTATAAGAAAACATTGAAGCAATCTGCAAAAAGACAAACAATGTGAAATCTTCACACATCTGTCTATCATAGCGTATAAAAGTACCAAAAATATCAAAGACTATCTCGTTAAATCAAGGAAAAGGGACCCATGCTTTAACAGCATAAGCAAAAAATCCCGAAACACTGTTAGTTATCATCTTAATTATAGGCAACAAACGTTCATATAAATGAAATTAAAACAACGGTGTAAAGTCTTGAGATTTATTACTTGATATGTTGGTTGAAGGAACCGCATTGAATTATAAATTGATGTCGTATATGTTCCTTATGTCGTAACTACAATAACCTTCCCTTTTCACGAATTTGACTACCGAATTGAACTATTTACCGGATTTGTAGTCACATAAGCAACACGACGGGTGCCACATGTGAAGCAGGATCGGCTTACACCTTCGGAGCACCTGAAATCACCCCAAGTTTTTGTTGGGGTTCGTGTTGATTTTTCTTTAGTGTTCTATGTTGTGTCTTCTGTACTATTATTATTCCGTTTGTCTTTTTATTTTTAGCCATGCCAATGTCAGTATTTTTTTAATCTATGAGTTTAACTGTCACACTGGTGTATGTCGTCCCACTTAAAAAAAATTTAGGCATGGATTTTCGATGATTACATCGAAATCTAAATATGATGTCATTATATGCGACTTTGCGACACAAGACTGGCTAGTAAGTTTTGTCGACTTCACGTTTGGGCTTGTTATGAATAGATGAGCACTTTTTTATGATAGAAGTCAGTGTCAACAGTTCATCAAAAAACATCCTAATATAGAAGGAGTTTGCTTATATTTTGAGGTAAGTTGTTTAAAAGTATGTTAGCCTACAGGTTCGTCGCTATTCAACTTATTAATAATTGAGTTTCGAGTGAGTATGCGTGTAGATAAAGCTGCATTGTTTACTTCTAAATGGTGTTAATGTATACACGTTTCGCTGTCAACATGACTTACAAATGTAGCACATCAATGAATCCACCATAATAACGATGAAAAAGGGATATTTGCTACAAAAGATGTGTCATTCATCTGATTCCGATTCCGAACCTTTGCTTCAAATGGGGAAAAGAGGACAGCATACCCTTCTTGGAAATTACGATGCCAAAGTCCAATGATATATACTGTGGATTCATTTATTTTCGTGGGTATCTATTTTCGTGGATTACGGATAACTTGCATAATCGTGGATATCTAATTTCGTGGTTTTGCCAAAGTCTACATATAAGCCTATAGAAAACATTTTATTCGTTGGACATTTAATTTCGTGGTTCACATGTACCAACGAAAGCCACGAAAATTGGTGTCCAACGAATAATAATGAATTCACAGTATAAGGAACTAACAACTTGCTGGTGGGATACTGGACCGTCCTTTTTTGTTTGCTGCTGCAAGACGGACAATAATGGCTGAAGATCGGTAGTTATTAAGTAAATTTGGAGGTTCCATTGAACTTTGTAATTCTTGTGCCCAATCCTTTCTACGCCGCATTGGATATGTTCAACGGAAATGAACTAAAGCAGCGCGTGAAATTCCAGAAGATTTCGAAAAACAGAAAGAGGAATTTCTGACTGCTATTCAAACTCAAGAAAAATTAGATACCAAGTGACTTCATAATTTTTGATCAGACACACGTGTACAGTGGAGATCACTTCTAACCTCTCATTAAATCAGTCAGTATCTGCCAGGAGAACTGTTCTAGAACAGTATGTAGAACTGTCAGCCTGACACCCTTTAGATAGTTCCAGCTAGAACAGTTCGAACCTAGAACTGATTTGTACAGTTCTACCTAAACAGATCCTGACAGTTCTACCCTGGAACAATTTTAGACAGTTCTACCTAGAACTGACCAAATATTTGGTCAAGAACAGTTCCACGACTTCAACAGTTATACGGTTAGAATTGATTTATAAATTATACGGCTAGAATTGATTTATAATTCTACGGCTAGAATTGATTTATTATTCTACGGCTAGAATTAATTTATACATTCTACGGCCAGAATTGATTTTATAACTATGATTGACTTATAAATTTTACGGCTAGAATTGATTTAAGAACTATTTGTATTTGATATATTAAGGCTTCGGCAAAATAGCGATATATATAAAGTTTTGCTGTTTTGCCGGTCTTATTTATATATTTTTAAACAAGAGATGTGTGTGCCTGTTCCATGTCAGGAGCCTTTAATTCAGTGATTTTCTGTTGTTGACGCGTTACATACATTATGTTTTTCGTTCATTTTTTGTACGTAGATTAGGCCGTTAGTTTTATCATTTGAATTAATTTATGTTTGTCATTCCGGGAGTCGAGATGACTCGTATAACAAATTATTTGACCTCATTAACCAAATGTAATAACTTGTTTCCCAATCCACTATTATATATAAATATGCTTTTGAATTTAACTTAAACTAACCATATTTGCTCTTCATCATGTAAATCTTTAATCATGTAGCTGCACACTGTAGTAATACAGTTATATTTTTAGGCAAGGATGGATTGTACAAATGACAGAAATTATACAAGTATTTGAAAAACAATGACTTCAAACTTTTGTTTGCATCAGTTTAATTTAGCAGCATTTCCTCTTTATATTCAAAATATTGAATCGTAAACAAATATTATATCTGTTTACGAGTAGTTTTCATACCTCTGACGGACCCGTTTAACAAACATCTTTTTACTGCATCAACCTAAACTGACACTATTTGCTCTTTTTCTGTAAATCTATATAGTTGCACAGTTATTCAGTTATAATTTTCGGTCAAGACGGACTGAAATATAAAGATACAGCAATATTGGAAAACAATGACCACAAATGTTTGTTCGCATCAATTTATAGTGCCAGCATGTCCTAATTTTATTCAAATATTGAATCGTTTACAAATATCAGTAGTTTTCATACCTCAGGCTGACTCGTGTAATAAAATCTTTTGACTGCATCAACCCAAACTGACCATATTTTTTTATAGTGTAAATCTATAAAGCTGCACAGTAATTCAGTTATAATCTTAGGGCAAGAGAGACTGTAGTATACAAATAACCGCAATATTGGAAATCAATGACCACAATTTTTTCTCTCGCATCAATTGAGATTGCCAGCATTTCCTTTTTTTATTCAAAATATTGAATCGTAAACAAATATCTGTAGTTTTCATACCTCAGACTGACTCGTGTAAATTAATCTTTTCACCACATCAACCCAAACTGACCATATTTACTTTTTTGTGTAAATCTATATAGCTGCACAGTAATTCAGTTATATTTTTAGGGACTGTGGTATACAAATAACCGCAATATTGGAAATCAATGACCATAATTTTTTTTCGCATCAATTGAGAGTGCCAGCATTTCCTCTTTTATTCAAAATATTGCATCAGAAACAAATATCAGCATACCTCAGACTGACTCATGTAACACAATTTATTGTCTGCATCAATCACAATTGACCATATTTGACAACATCAACCAAAACTGACCATATTTGACTGCATCACCCAAAACTGACCATACATGTCTGTGCTCTTTTTTATGTAAATCTTATAGTCGCATAGTAAACCCGTAATATTTTTATGTAGGCAATGGTAGGGATGGATTGATTATTTCAAATGTTAGGAAACCAATGACTACAAAATTATGCTCGCATCAGTTTATAGTGCCAGCATGTCCTCTTTTTATTCAAAATTTTGAATCATAAACTAATTTCAGTTGTTTTGATATCACAGACTGACTCACATAAACAAATTATTTGTCCACTTTAACCAATACTGACCATATTTGACAGGATCAACCAAAACTGACCATATATGACAGCATCAACCAAAACTGACCATATTTGCACTTTATTATGTTAATTTTAATATATATATACATATATATATTTGGCGATTTGGTGTCACGATATCACAGAAGCATGGGTTCGAATCCCGGCGAGGGAAGAACCAAAAATTTGCGAAAGCAAATTTACAGATCTAACATTGTTGGGTTGATGTTTAGACGAGTTGTATATACATTATGTACACAGCCATGTATCACCATCATTGATGGCGATCCGATGGATACATCTGTTGTAGGGTTGTCACTGACTCAGACGTACTTATGAATATAATTATTTTCTGTGACTGTATCTTTAATTTACAAATTTACAGATCTAACATTGTTGGGTTGATGTTTAGACGAGTTGTATATACATATATATATATATATATATATATATAGCCGCATAGTAAATTACTTACATTGTATAGTTACATATCACGTTGGATTGTGTTATTCAAATGACAGCAATATTCATGATATTGGAAGACATTGACTACAAAAAAATTTCAACATCAATTTAGAGTACCAGCATGTCCTCTTTTTATTCAAAATAGTGAATCGTAAACAAATTTCAGTAGTTTCGATATATCAGACTGAGTCATTTTAACAAAATTATTTGACCGCATCAACCAAAACTGAACATATTTACAATTTATCATGTAAATATATATGGCCATATTGTAAACCAATAATATTTCTATATATATAGCTATGTCAGGACGGATTATATGATAAAAATGACACCAACTTTGGAACACAATTACTACCATGACTATAAAAGCTTGTCCACATCAATTAAGAGTGCCAATACATCCTCTCTGTATTCATAATATTATTAATAATTAACCGTCACTAAAGTCAGTGCCTTTCGACTTTTGTCTGACGGGTTGGTCTGTGCATAAATTAGTCGCGCTTGCTGGGGAGTATTGATTTATATTCCTTGGTTGTAGTGACGCACACTACAGAATCCTCTAGATGGTTCCAATCTACTGCAGTGCACACAAAGATGGAGGTTTTTGAACTGGTCGGTCTTACTATTAGGAACTACATGTATGACAACAAGTTTGTTGTTACGAACTTGTTGGTCTATAATTTTCTCAGTTACACAATTGTTATATGTTGTACCTCTTATTTGTCGTTTGGTTTTTTTGAAGAAGGCAAAGAAGAATGATTGATTTTGTGTGTAGCCTAACGTCCAGGGGGCAAATGTTTCATTCATGTTCAGATCGAGTATATTTTTTTGACGTCCCAGACTCCCAGATATCATTTATAAATGTTATTGGTAAGTCTGCCTAAATTGACGAGATTGTGCAAATGTACATAGTTTTTTTACTTAAGTTACACAACACGTATTCCATGATTATCCCATGATTCATCCACTTTACATTTTTTTTTGGATCAGGTCATAACATAATCTTAAATTATGAATGTAAATCCAAGGCAAACAAGGTAAATTACGATTAAAATTCCATGAATTAAATGCAGTGTTATATTTTAGGAAGAGACTGTTAAAAACGGGGAACGAAGCAATACATATATTTCTCCGATGAGTTGGATAACCTTTATATCCGCCTCGATATTTGTACATGTATCGTTTGATCAGTAAAAATATAGAAAATCTGCTTTTATACTGTTCAGTAATTGGAACTGATTTTTTTTCTAAATTTTAAGATGCCCTTACTGCAGTGACGTCATTTAGAACTGTTCAACAGTCCCGACTGATTTAGTCAGTTCTGCTGACAGTTGTACGGTTGTGGGGTTCGTGTTGTTTATTCTTTAGTTTTCTATGTTGTGTCATGTGTACTATTGTTTATCTGTTTGTCTTTTTCATTTTTAGCCATGGCGTTGTCAGTTTGTTTTAGATTTATGAGTTTGACTGTCCCTTTGGTATCTTTCGTCCCTCTTTTAGAACTGATTTGGACAGTTCTACCCTAGAACTGATCCTGACAGTTTTAGACAGTTATATCCTAGAACTGTTCCTGACAGTTCTACCTAGAACTGATTCTGACATTTCTACCTAGAACAGTTCTAGGGTAGTTCTAGGATAGAACTGTTCTAGGTTGAACTGTTCTAGGAAAGTTTAGAACTGTTCTATGACAGATTATTCTGACAGTTCCAATGAGAGGTTAGAAGTGATCTCCACTGCATACAATTTTGTTTGTGTGAATAAATAAACTATGACATTTGAAGGCTAATTATCAGACAGTACTAAAAAAAAGTTTTGTATTTGTAAATATGTTTATTAAATATTTTAAGTTTCATTAATTTAGTATTAATTAGTTAATAACAAAATATAAAAAGGTCAGTCAGTGTAATTGCTTCGGAACTAAACACATTTATTAAAAAAACAGTTGTTGGCACGACACGGGTTATGTTCTTCTCATATATGTTATGATGGTATGATACTAAACCCCTAACGGGAAGGATTGTGCCTGATGTTCATATGATGAAATCATAATCTTTCAGTCAGTTTTATTGAAGTCTGGAGCTGGCATGTCAGTTAACTGCTAGTAGTCTGTTGTTATTTATGTATTATTGTCATTTTGTTTATTTTCTTTGGTTACATCTTCTGACATCAGACTCGGACTTCTCTTGAGCTGAATTTCAATGTGCGTATTGTTATGCGTTTACTTTTCTACATTGGCTAGAGGTATAGGGGGAGGGTTGAGATCTCACAAACATGTTTAACCCCGCCGCATTTTTGCGCCTGTCCCAAGTCAGGAGCCTCTGGTCTTTGTTAGTCTTGTATTATTTTAATTTTAGTTTCTTGTGTACAATTTAAAAAGTAGTATGGCGTTCATTATCACTGAACTAGTATATATTTGTTTAGGGGCCAGCTGAAGGACGCCTCCGGATGCGGGAATTTCTCGCTACATTAAAGACCTGTTGGTGACTTTCTGCTGTATTTTTTTTTCTACGGTCGGGTTGTTGTCTCTTTGACACATTCCCCATTTCAATTCCCAATTTCATTTGGTTATTGTTTGTTACCTTTTGTCCTTTATGGATTTTTTGTATGGATCACTGGTGTTGTTTTAACAGTTTCACAGTTCAAATGAGGTCATGTTAAGGAAAACCAGGTAAACGTTGTAAATTCCCGAGAAGATTATTTACATTTATCTAAGCTGCATTTGTATTCGCGTGTATGTATTTTCGCGGAAATATACCTACCGCGAAATTCGTGAAAATAGGTTCACCACTGAAAAAGTATATGTACAGTATTTAATAATCAATTGATACTCACAATGAACTTACGAAGTAAAGGCTTTGTTTAGCATACTTAGCCTTTTTATTAAATAAACACATCTTTTATTCATTTTTTTTTCTAAAGCAATAGAAAATAAATATTTATTTATCTAGTATAATATTGTTAGCTGGTTTTGATCCTTGAACAATGGACTTTATTGATTTAATATATCTAATACTGAATGCTGAATTTTCAACAATGTATAGCTTAAAGGATATTTTTTTGGTAGAAAGATATGATAGTTTTTATCCATACTAAAATAAGTGAACTATTTACAAATGTTAAAAAGATATTTCCTAGATTTCTGGTCTGCGAAGATTAACATTTCTCATTTCTCTCACATAATTTGTATAATACTTTTAGAAAGATGTTAGTGCCGTTCGACATCTAAAAGTCGTAAAAACTTTATGAAAATTGAAGTTAAGTAAATAAACAGGTTCATTATATTCACAGTTATCGCATATGTGAGGTTAGAAATGAACATGATGTTACATAAGCTCTCAAAAAGTATTTGACGGCTAACGTTAAATTGTGCCTAATTTTCCCTCATATCATTCGTATTCACCGTGCTTTTTGGAAGATTCATTCATCCATGCAAGTATAAACATGATAAACATTAATTGTTTTACATCTTTTATGTGTCCATTTCTGTCAAAAACGTCGTTTATTCTTTCCCGGTTCGTGAACCCCGTGAAGGGAAATTATCGAATCTGAATGATGTCAACACTGACATGTCGCCGCAAAAGTACTTGTGCATTTATTCGAACGTCACTGATGAGTCTTTTGTAGACGAAACGCGCGTCTGCTGTATTTAAAAAAAAAATAGTTCTGGTATCTATGATGAATTTATTTATTGATTTATAAAAATTGTATTGGAGTACCTCGTTAATATACATGATGTATATTGATCTCCTTAAAATTTTGGATATATATTCTTAAAAAGCTCATAAATACCGATATTAAACTAACATAATTATTAATTGTCGAAGGTGTATTGTACCATGGTGTATAGTGTAAAGGGGAATACTGTAACAGTGTGATGTGCGATCGGAAATGGTGTGAATGTACAGTGTGCGACCTTTAAAACTATTCAATATATTGATACGAACTGATTTTTGATTTTATACATTAAATTGTGATAAAAATTCGATTTTTAAAATACAGAAATGATTTTGTAGTCGCACGCTTTCTTTGTTTTTGTATGTTGTATGATGCAAAGGTGGTCGGAGGGCAGAAAGATAATTTATTCCTAATAATTATAGAATAATAATCAACATTGTAATTGAATACGTGCATTACGTTCCACATGTTTGATCAGTCTTTACGTTTATGAAAATTATTTGTAACGTTTGAGCACCAATAAGCAGGAATGCGTACCCAAATTTACCTAAATATCTAAATTTTAAACGTCGTGAATGAAAAGAATACTGCGTAATTCCAATTCAAAAAGGAATTTTAAGTATTTGCACCTCACAAAAAAAGCAATTAATGTTTTACAACATATATCATAACAATATTAATTACTATCGTAATGCCAATTATTCTATTCATAGCAATAATCTTTAAAAAGAATCTGAGATTTATTTGATAAATAAAATGTCCATCTGTAAATACTTGATATTTGTCTTTATTGATATCATATTCAAGTTTTTTTCGGAAAAAAAGTTCACAAGCAGCAATGTATGTTTATTATACAATTTCAATTCTTTTTTTTTTCTTTCTTTTATTAGAAAGGACGCCTCCGGGTGCGGGAATTTCTCGCTACATTAAAGACCTGTTGGTGACCTTCTGCTGTATTTTTTTTCCTACGGTCGGGTTGTTGTCTCTTTGACACATTCCCCATTTCAATTCCCAATTTCATTTGGTTATTGTTTGGTTATTGAGTGATAGATTTCAGTTAGAAGAAATTTAAAGGTCTGAGTGAATAAACTGTACAGAGAAAAATACCTGTTGTATTTGATAGATGGGACAATAGAACTGCCAAAAGTTTAAATGGACTGGTAACTATCAGGTGAATCTATGGAAAGGTTCATTTGGGTGCGAATAATTCTGATATTTTTCATATCTACATGGCTTATTTAAATAGATTCTTTCGATAGTATGTGTATGTATTCATCAAACTTCTGAAAACAAGATATTCTTCAAAACAAAGTTTCCCTGTAGAATATTTGGATTTATTTAAGAAATTCAGGAAATCCTTAAAATTCGAGATGTTTTATGTGAACAAAGTAAGTCTCTATATAAGAGGTCCAAATGAACATAGTGTGTTACTCTTGAGAAATATATACGAAAAAATCTGAAACATTGTATGCCACAGGGTTTCACTTCACATGGAAAATGTATCCATAGAATATATATCGAGTGGTATTATGAACGACACTCAATATAAAGATATGATGTATAAAATATATGCATCTAGATTATAAAACAAACTTAATGCCCGAAATTTATATTTTTATTGATTTGTAAAAACTAGGATTTGCAATAGGTGTATGCAAAAAATTTATGTATAATCCCAAGAGACTAATGAAATAGTCGATCTTGAAAATGTATATTCAAATAGTAGCTGTACATATACACTTTTTTCTTTTCACAACTATCCACCATTACTCTCAACTGACTTGTGCAAGAATGTTCACATTATTACAAATTTTAATACAGCCAGGTGGTTTAACTTCATCATTTTCTCCGCCAATCACTCAATTCAAATGGAAACAAAAATTCAGTAACAATCTTTTGTTGACCAGTCAGCGATTTGAGGTTCACGTATTGCTATTATTTTTGTAAAAAAAGCAACTTGATTTAAGATGTCAAAAGTACTTCAGTATGGCAGATTTAGCGAGTCTGGCGTACACACTATACGCCTGGCATCTTTGAGGATATTTGTTTAACTAATTTAGCGTATTTTTTTTCTAATTCTTGATTGTAGTATATTTTAGCTTACTTTGCAACTATTTTTTTATACGATTTTCCAACTTTATTCTCAAATATATATATTCATTCGTATATTTAACGAGATTAACTTGTGAACACATTCAACATTTTCTCCACATTGTAAATAAATAAATAACAAGTCATAGGAAATATTTCTTTACCTCGTTGGTAGTCTTTACTTGCTTTGCATAGGTTTAAGTACTCCCAATATTTGGCAAACATATTGGCAAAGTCATATTGACACAGCATTCAATCAATTAGTCTTTATTTCCATGTGTTCGTCTTTTTTATGTCTGTTCCTCTATCCGCCTATTTATCACGGTTTTGTATTGTATTTGAAGAGAAAAAGTGTTGTAAATATCATGCATTTTATGGAAAAAATATTAAGACAAATGCAATAACGCTTACAAATCAATTACAATTGACTAAATATCTAACCACTATTTCACAGTGAGACCCTGACAAAAACCGATACTAACGAAATTGTGGAAAATGTGGAATATATGAAGTTTGTTTTGTTAAAAATCATATCAATGATCAATATTGTGCTAGCTATAATTATAACTATTTATTCACCATTTTATTTTAGCTCGCAGTTGCAGACGTGGTATATAATCCGGGACAATCAGGTATAATGTTTGTCAGATGTAATGAAATTGAATCAAATACATCGTTAATGTCTATTGTTTATTGAAACTACTTAAATAATTACTGAAATGATTTAATCAGTTAATGCTTAGAAACGCATCATGAATATTATGCTATGTCTTTTTCAACACTAACCGAAAAAAAATATCAAACACAAGGTTTCAGAGAAATTTACTAAGCTAGCGGCACGGAGGGGTAATAACAAATGAATGTTTTTATTATAAAGTAGAAAGGGTTGCTTACATGTATTTCTTTTTAATTTAAATGTCTATAGATCTGTTATCCCATGATTTTTTTCTTATTATAAAAATGTTGGTCAGATCACTTTCATAGAAAAGGGCCATTCAATTACGACAGGAAATTATCGTTAACAATATTGTTTTGTTGTATTAATTCAAAAAAGACACCAGTCAGTTCATGTTTTCTTATAAGCTCACTTTTTAAAATGAAATATGAGCTTTTGCCGTCCGTCCGGTGTAAACTATTTCAAACATCTACTCAACATATTCCAACTAAACCTTTGCTGAATGATCCTTATGTTATTAAAAATGCAATTTGTGTTTTATTTTGTATTTCGTAAAAACAACATGGGTATCAGGCTAAAAATAGAACATAGGGGTAAAATGCAACTGTTGGCCTTTATCTCAAAAACTAAAGCAGTTAAAAAAAATCTGACATGTAGTATACATGTTCATCATGTCATGTTCTATCAGCCCTGAAATGTTCAGATGAATATAACAATCCATGGTTGGGTTGCTGCCACACAATTGTGAAATCTCAGGACTTTTTGAAGCTTTTGTTTTATATCTTAAATATTATTATAAATAAAAATAACCTATAAACAGTAAAAATTTTAAGCAAAGTAAGATCTGTAAATGATCGGGTTTTAAGGACTAATATTGTCAACTGTCCATTCAGGATATCAGTGACATGTTAAAGTTCTCAAAAAGTATTAAAAAATAAATAAGATTTTATAAGACTTTAACAAATGGCTTATAGTTATACATGCCAAAAAAAATGGGGTTCAATGGGCAAAATCTGATAAGGCATTCAAATGGATAAAAGCAGAGGATTGCGAAAATCTGACAAAAATTCCAAAACACGACAAGCGAACATCCATGACAAGCGAACATCCTTAAGGAATTAATGACAGTTATAAACAATTTGTTTATCAGGTTTTTCTCATTCAAAAAATCGTCTGCTCTAAAACTGCTTAACCAATCTAAACCAAGTTGAAGCTGAATGGTTCTTAGGTTATCTAGGATAAAGCGTTTGTTTTATTTTCTATTTACTCTGAAAATATGGCCACCATGGCTAAAATAGAACATATAGTAGAATACAGGTGTATACTTAAATCACAAAAACTAAATCATTTAGAGCAAATCAAACAAGAAAATAAAATATTCATTTGGTCAAGGTCTACCTGCTCTGAAATAACAAGCCACATTGCGAAGCTGGCTTTTTTGCTCATGAATTGATGGTTTAAAGGAAATGTTGCAGTTTTCAATTTTCATCCTGAATATTATTATAAATAAAGATACACTGTTAACAGCAAACATGTCCATAAGTGCTACAAATAGGTCTATATGATCAACATTCTCAATTGGCCCCTTAAGGAGTTATTGCCCTTATAAAACCATTTCTCATGATTTGAAAATTTAGTTTGCTTACTGTAAAATAAATATTCTTCTTTGAAACTGGCGAATCAAGTTCAGCTTAACTTTGAATGAATGAGTTTCAGTGTAATAGGAATACATTTTGTATTTCTTATTTCCTTGTACTTCAAAAAGCAGGAGAAAATGACAATTTTAAGCCATTCATTAATATGCATTGAACATAAAAAATAATCATTGATAAAAGATTTCAGCCAACATAAACAGATGATCGATAAAGGTTCTATACGGCCTCTTGTTAATATTACACATCAATAATCTATGTATCATATTTCTGGAAAAATAATACCGCTATCAATACCAAAAAAGGGAAAATACAACATATACTTTTGGTGAACAAACACTGCGTCTTGATTATATTAAGAAAATAACACAATATAAACTAAAGGAGTAGGTCCAGTAAGACCCCTTTTTGGCCCCAAAATATAGCAGTTTTACAAAATTGTTAAAATGTAAACATTTAGATATTTATTGTACAGTAGAATGGTCCTGCTACATAAATAAAGGCTGTTTTTGACAATGCAATACACATTATAAAAGGTACTAGCACCATTAAGTCAGGCTAAATTACAGAAACCTTCACAATTCTAGCATTTTTGTTAAATTTTAGGCGGTTTTCGTGTGAAACGAAAGTGGCCGCATTAGTGTTCATCCTTAATATCAAAATGTAAGTTGTATTTTATGAGTATACATAACATATATAAAGATTGAGGATGAACACGGATGCGGCCACTTTCATTTTTGACGAAAACCATCTGAGAAATGACATTGTTCGGCATATTTGGTAGATTTTTCATATTTGAGCTTGAATCGGGTCGTTTTTAATGACACAATTAGTTAAACTCTTTCACATAAACTAATTGATTCAAATGAAATAGACACTTAAGTGTTTAAAAAGTGGTCAAAATCCTTCGTAAGATGAACCTGAAATTTGAGGCCAAAATCGGTCCTTACCGAACCTACTCCTTTAAAAAAATGAATAAAAAAGATATGCCATTCACTGTGTAGATGTTTCAATGAACAACATTCTTAAATTGCAGTATGGACAGAGGCTATCGACATACTAAAGGCCACTTTTATGAAAAAAAAAGAAAATAGCTAGGGTAAGAGGAATGTTTGCTTCAACAAATACAGTTACGTTCACAAAGTGGTTACCTGCTAATTTTCCTGTGGAAGGTGTTATGTGTGGTTGTGGAAGACACCTAAAAACGCCAAAATCGCTGTTAGTTCACTTACGAAGGAAAAGCTCTGCCGACCGAAAAAATGTTAAGTTATTCAAAAAGGGAATATAATCAAAATAATATTCATGGTTTTGGAGACGTTACATAGTGCCATGCATATCTTATTCTGAATACATTCATGACGACTGAATGGAATATCAAAGTGCTTTATATTAACAATTCTTTAACGAGATTTATACCACAGTGGATATGTTTCATGTTTGACAATGGACGCTTGTTCAATTCAAATGTCATCACACAGTTTTAACATAATAAAATGAAGGAACAAAAGTTGTATCTTGTACTTTTATTCTCCAATACATTTGATGAAATCAGTTCATTTGCAACTTATCATCGATTATAATATCTTAACTGCAAACACAGCAGATTGATAGAAAAGAAAAAAAGACTGTCTTTCATTCCGTTTTTGGTATTTCGAAGTACCAAAAGAGAAATACAACGATATCTTGTCAGATCATTGTAATATAAGCAAATCTAAGACATAGGATGTTATATAATCCCGATCAGAGACTGGGTTAGGTAATTAATGGGTTAAATGATGTTTTACCTGAGAATGTATTTTTTGTTTCTTTTTGTTGTTCATGGTCTTGAAAAATTGCGTTTTTTTATTCCATTTTCCAAATCACGTCATCATTAGGATCAGATAATGTACATGCTGTATACACCAAAGAATCTTTAAATAATCATAAGAAACAGTAAGCAATATTTTAGTATGTGATATGGAATAATTGACAATGAGAAACACTATCTACAAAAGTCAGAACGAAGTGGAAGCAAGCAACAATGGGTTCTTGTCAAACCATGAACAAAGGGCAACACCCAAACAGCACAATAAAAGAAACTCCAGATAATTTGAAATCATGACAATGCCGTCGTAGAAAAAGCATGATAGCAAGACATTAAACAGTACACAACAAATAATATACATGATATAGAAAACGTAAAGCTGCTAAACAATTATTCCCGTCATGAAACGGACAGCTTTCATGTGCTCCATTAGGATGAGATAATCCTGATGTATATGCGACACCCGGGGTGTTATATCTTTTTTGTCATTCATGTAAGTACACACCGGGGGATCATTCTTTTTCAGTAAATCATGATCCAAGAAATGACAATAGGATTGTGTTTTCATCAATTGGAACAAATCCATCGTCCTGTCTGAAACAAAACAAAAACAGTCAACGGATTCATGCTGGCGTCATTTAACATTTTGAAGTTTCAATGTCAAATTTACCTCTTTGAAATCTTGTTTGTATTGGCTCATTGTAAGCAGGAACATTTGAAGGTAATCATGATAGGAAATGCAACCTAAAATAATGTTTTAAATACGAGACAGAATCGCTATATGCAGGTTACATGTAAAAAAAAAGTCCCGACGAGAACAACATTGATGAAAACAATTGTGAAAAAATGAAAACAACATAAAAGAAAATAGTTGATAGACAAAGATATAAGGCCGTGTTTACATTGACCTAAACTCGGTGTGGTGTTAGTGTCTCACACATAAACTTAACAACATTACGTTCCAGTTGATAAATCTCAATGTTTACATGTAGTTTACATCATGTTTTGCCTACATGCAAACAATAGTCAATGTAGACCTTGTGTAGGTTAAGTGTACACTAAACTAGGCATTTAGAACATCAATTTTGCCATATGTTTTTAAAGAAGAAACGATTTTTGATTAAAAATTGATATTTATAACAAATATTTATAAAGTTCTTTACAGAAACATTTGTATTTACTTTTGTTTTGGTGTTAATAAAACACATCACGCAGCTTTATTAACCCCTTATCAAGACTCAAAGCATCATCATTTCAGAACAAATAATTCATCTGAAAAGTTCTTCCCGAATTGACTGGACATACACAGAAATATTTGCCTTTGGGCTTACTCAAACAACGATTCACCCATAAATGCATTACTAAAAAAAGTGTGAGATAAATTGTTTTGTTTGTTTAGTTTCTCAGATCCGTCAAAATACACTCAGAAATATATAGAAAAAACCTTATCCCCTCCTTTTGCCAAAGACTCATAGGAGAACATATACCAACAACAGAAAAAGAAACAAACATAAAAGATAGAAATGTAGTGATCATCTCAATCCTTTTTCTTCGTCTGTAAGATGACAATGACGCAGCCTACGTTTTCTAATGCGTAACCGATACATCTTTAGTACATTCAAACTACTGCAAATCATCAAAATGGCGTTCATAAAGGAGCAACGACTTAATTTCAAAAAGGAGGGTGGGAGGGTCTGAGTGGGATTTTTTTTTCGCGCGAACATTTTTATTCATTTTTTTTTCGATGCTAGCATTCCAAAATTTTTATCAATATTTGACACTATAATGTATGGGGAAGCTCTGAATTCAGATTTATTTTGTTTATCAAATTGGGGATCAGAATATTTTTCTAGGAAAGATCCATTCCACTCCCCCTTTTTTGAAGTCAAATGGTTGTTCCCTAACTGCTAGAAAAGTTGTCCAAACATTTGCATTCAGTTCTACGTAATGAACATTTAAATGACATATAGTTTACAAGTGTGAACAAATCTAATGTACATGTAATTAAACCAGGTGTATAGATGTGAACAAATTTAATGTGAAACCAATGTACATTACATTAAACTAATTGTAAACATGTTTACTATACATGACGTTTGTTGTCATTTTAGCGGTATTTCCAGCATTGCAATATGAGCAGGAGGTTTTAAAATCCATATCACACTTTTCTTAAAGTGTCCCGTACGAAGTCAGGAATATGGTAGTTGATATTAATAGTACGCTTCTTTGCAGTTTTGCGTTTGCGCAGGGACGTTAAGGGCTTTTCAAGAAAATTCCAATCTTTATACACAGCAAAATTCATATTGAACTCAAAGTTGATTTTCTCTGTATAAAGGCCAAAATGTACGTCAAAGGCGAAAACAGGGGTAAAAGGGTCTATCATGGATTTCCTTCCAAACTTGTATTCATAAAAAACATAGATAAACAGTGTCACATTTCCCATACATATCAAAGGAGCTAGTGCACTATGACATCGGCTGCCGGAAAAACTAAATGATTTTTTTTTGTATTCACCGCGATGCGTTTCATATTATATAACGACATGCTGGAGAAAATGCACTAATATTCTATTTAAGCTTGTCATGCATGCTCAAGTTTATGAAGGATCAAATTGAGAACTGCATTTCTTCAGATAATTTGAAATGTAACAAGCTGGATTTTGAAACTACTTGATAATAATCCTCAAGTATTTTATATTTCACCTGTGGTGTATTATCGCAAATGACAGAAGCGGATTCATGTGTGTTCGGCCCAACTTTTGGAGCAACCATTATATGGTTAATGCATACGCTCTTTACATGTCGTACTCCAAACGTCGCTTAAGTGTTATAGGCAACATCCCCCCCTTTTTTTTGGATTCCGGACCAGTTACCTACTGTAGTTCTCATTTTGCATTTGCAAGTGAAAGTTTATTATACAAAATATTAGCATACTAGGTCTGTCCTAATGAATGTATATTGTGAACCTTTATCATTTTTTTTTTATTTCATTTATAGTCTTTGTTTGTTCTTCGTCATTGATAATGTTACAAATATAAATACAAACTTCCTACCCGCATATACATATTCAGATTTAACTTGTTATTAGTCCAAAGTGAGAACTGATATCGATTTGAAAATCGTGATTGGGAGGTATTTTTGACGGCTAATTTTTTTAATTCTGAATATTCATTTTCACCAGCCAGTCTTATGACTGGCTTGCTAACGTTTTTATTTTGTTCCGAATGATATCCTGCATTGGAAGGACTGAAAATTCCTTTTCCTCCCGTCTGGAGTAATTTCTTTCTCTTTATAACTTTTATTTGGTAAAATGTTTTACCTACTTTTCTAAATTATTTGAAATATTCAAAATGACAAACCAGCATTACCAATGGGGGATACCATACATTCCCCTCTCTAGAATGAGCGACTTATAATATTTGCACTTGCGATCCACTTGTGGTAAGGTTAAGCAGCTGCGACATCAAGTACCCAATCCTCAAACATTGTACCTTTAATGCTCTATCATGAAGCAAAAATAAATTTCCATTTGACTTTTAGGGGGAAGGGGCTAGGTTGAAAAAGTATGTGTTGCATTTTTCTTTTTGTAATCTCAGTTCTACATTTTAATTGTTTACTCTATTCGGTCCTGCCTTTTTTATAAGTTATCCTGACTTTTTTTACATGAATTGTTATTCAGCCTTTTTGTTTGGCAAAGTTGCTCATACTGACTTTTTTACCCAAAACTCGTCCTGTCTTTTTCTGAAATATCATCCTCGCTCACCCCTTCCCCATTCCTTCCTTAACCTTATAGTTTGTAGCCTCTCAATACATAGTTCCTTTATACCCGCGTCCACCAATAAAAATGAATAGCCTAGATTGAGCAAAAGAGCTAAAGTGGTATTCAACACAATCAATTAATTGTTTTTACATTATAACATGTATAAAGTGCATATATAATTTGGAGGGTTATCGCTATGCATAAATGATAATGATTGATCTAAAATTGCGATTCGGCCTTATGCAATTTATAAATTGTCTTTGTATTTGTTTGTTTTTTTCACTATTGCAGGTATTTTGTTGTCAATTTCTATCCTAGAATGACCCATGTCAGAAACTGTTTTATCAGTGGTGTAAAATGTAATCATTGCCGACACAACGCAGGAGAATGAAGCAAGGTTATTTTGGAGAGAGGAGGAGGAGGAGGACGGCTACGGCGATGATGATGATGATGATGATGGTGATGGTGATGGTGATGGTGATGGTGATGATGATGATGATGATGATGATGATGATGATGATGATGATGATGATGATGATGATGATGATGATGATGATGATGATGATGATGATGATGATGATGATGATGATGATGATGATGATGATGATGATGATGATGATGATGATGATGATGATGATGATGATGATGATGATGATGATGATGATGATGATGATGATGATGATGATGATGATGATGATGATGATGATGATGATGATGATGATGATGATGATGATGATGATGATGATGATGATGATGATGATGATGATGATGATGATGATGATGATGATGATGATGATGATGATGATGATGATGATGATGATGATTCGAACACATATATCTGCATTCGAGGTTGCTGACTTTTTTTGTAAAAAACTATAGATGAACTTCAACAAATTTAGTATTTTAATTGTTCATTACTAACTTCCTTCATTAATATTCAATTATTGACTCTTTTTATTATTAATTTCAGGAGAATTTTCAAACTTGTAGAATAATCTCACAACATCAGAAGCAAAACTTTTGGCGAGTTTTTAAACAGGTATATTCGAATGACTGTCAGAAAAAAGAAAATCGTCGAAATCAAGATAATCAATTGTAGATTTATTCTTCCTAACATAACGGCATGTCGTCTACTTTTGCTGAAAAATTTACCTAAAAAATAAGGCTCGTAAAAAAGTCTTATCCAAAAGCAAATGCTAATAAAGTGATGTTTTTTTCCTTTTCAAGGAGAGGTTTTAAACAGTCGAAACTAGTTACAAGGTATACACCAAAATAAATAAGCACTTTCATGAAAAGAGTCTTTCAATAAACATAACAATGGAAACTTCATATTTCAGACAATTGGTCGTAAACACATGCGAACGTATATATCTGCATTCGAGGTTACTGATAATTTTTTGGTAAAAAAATATAAATGAACTTATACAAAGTTAGTGTATACTGTTTTCCATTGTATTATGATTACTATCTGCATTTTATTCAATTATTGACTATTTTTTCTATTATTAATTTCAGTAGAATTTCCAAACTTATGGAATACCCTTACAACATAAGAATCAAAACTTTTGGCGACTTTTATTGTTTGTTTTATAGAGATTAACATAATAACACAATGTTCACTGCTGTGCCTATATTTTTAACATTTTTACTTATTATGTCTGTTTGTTTTGTTAATTTTTTTATAAGACAATCATACAAGTGAGAGGTTTAACTAGCTTTAAAACCAGGTTTAATCCACCAGTTTTTATAAAAGAAAATGCATGTACTAAGTCATGATTATGACAGTTGATGTTGATTGGTTTGATATGGTCATTATTTTCTATTGTACTTTGATTACTATCTTCATTAATATGCAATCATTGACTATTTCCTATTATTAATTTCAGGAGCATTTCCAAACTTATGGAATGATCTAACAACATCAGGGTCAAAACATTTGGAGACATTTACAAAAGGTTTATTCGAATGATTGTTAGAATAAACTATACATCAATATCAAGATAATCAACTGTACATTTATATCTTTTATATAAGCTTTGGATTTCAAATAGTTTGGCCACGATCATCACTGAAGAGACATGTATTGTCGAAATGCGCATCTGGTGCAAGAAAATTGGTACCGTTAATTTTATTACTACCACTGGGTCGATGCCTCTGCTGGTGGACTATTAGTCCCCGAGGGTATCACCAACCCAGTAGCCAGTACTTCGGTACTGGCATGAAATACGGATTTTTTTGTGTTATTAAAATTTGCTGTAACAAAATATTAGAAATTATTATAAATTTAGGAATGTATCTCCCTCATGCAAAGCTCTGATTCCTTTCACGGATTTGGCTATACTTTTTGGACCTTTTGGAATATAGCTCTTCATCTTTTATATAAGCTTTGGATTTCAAATATTTTGGCCACGAGCATCACTGAAGAGACATGTATTGTCGAAATGCGCATCTGGTGCAAGAAAATTGGTACCGTTAATTTTATTATTCTACCTAATATAACGGCACTATTGAATGTAGTTCACTATTGCAAAAAAAATTATGAAAAATGTAGGCACGTAAAATAGTCTTTCCTATAAACAATTCTGAATAAAATGACGTTTTCTTTTGCAAGGAGAGTCTATAAAAAGTCTATGAAACTAGAGGAAAAGTATGCACAAAAATATATAAGCACGGTTATAACAAAATTATTTCAATGAACATAACAATGGTAGGGTCATTTTTCAGACAATTAGTCTTAAACGCATTCGAAAACATATATGTCTATATAACTTTTTGTCTATATGTCTGTTTGTCTATATGCCTTTTTGTGTTTCTTTCTTATATATAATGTGACTTTGTACTTATACATCCCATCATTGTATTATTGTGCAATGGTAAATGTTTGTTAATATATTTCTTTGTTTAATAGGGATTAAGATAATTTTTCTCTATTTTTGACATTTTTTACCTGTTATGCCTGTTTGATTTGTTCACAAATCGTTGTCAATATAATGGATTTTAATACGACAGTCATACAAAGGAGAGGTTTAACAAGCTTTAAAATCAATTTAATCAACCATTTTTATAGAAAGAAAATGCCTGTACCAAGTCAGGAATATGACAGTTGGTGTTCATTGGTTTGGTATGGTCACTATTTTCTATTGTACATACATTACTAACTTCATTAATGTTCAATTATTGATTCTTTTTATTATTAATTTCAGGAGAATTTCCAAACTTGTGGAATAATCGCACAACATCAGAAGAAAAAGTTTGGCGACTTTTATAAACAGGTAAATTCGATTGACTGTTAGAAAAAAGCAATATATCAAGATCAAGATTATCAACTGTACATGCATTCTATCTAATATATAATGGCACTATTAAATGTGGTTTAATTTTGCTGAAAACCAAATAAAAAAGGTATGCATGCAAAACGGTCTTATCCAAAAGCAATTACAAATGAAATGATTTTTTTTTCTTCTACTGCAAGGACAGTCTTTAAAAAGTCGAAAGAAGTGACAAAGTATAATAAAAAAGAATAAGTAAAGACTTTTATCAAATGACGCTTTCAACAAACATAATAAAATTGAGAATGGAAATGGGGAATGTGTCAAAGAGACAACAACCCGACTAAACAAAAAACAACAGCAGAGGGTCACCAACAGGTCTTCAATGTAGCGAGAAATTCCCGCACCCGGAGGCGTCCTTCAGCTGGCCCCTAAACAAATATATACTAGTCCAGTGATAATGAACGCCATACTAATTTCCAAATTGTACACAAGAAACTAAAATTAAAATAATACAAGACTAACAAAGGCCAGAGGCTCCTGACTTGGGACAGGCGCAAAAATGCGGCGGGGTTAAACATATTTGTGAGATCTTAACCCTCCCCCTATACCTCTAACCAATGTAGAAAAGTAAAATGGTAAGTTCATAGTTCAGACAATTAGTCGTAAACGCATTCAATCAAATATATCTGAGTTCAAGATTACTGATTATTTTTGTAAAAGAATCTAAATGAACTTAAACAAACTAAGTGTACACTTATAAAGTGTTCTTTATTCTTCTGTGTGCATTGACGTCAAACATTTGCTACTTTGAAATAAAAAAATACTGCAATTTTTTAAGTTCATTGTTTGGAAATATGTAACAAAAGAGGGACGAAAGATACCAAAGGGACAGTCAAACTCATAAATCTAAAACAAACTGACAACGCCATGGCTAAAAATGAAAAAGACAAACAGAAAAACAATAGTACACATGACACAACATAGAAAACTAAAGAATAAACAACACGAACCCCACCAAAAACTAGGGGTGATCTCAGGTGCTCCGGAAGGGTAAGCAGATCCTGCTCCACATGCGGCACCCGTCGTGTTGCTTATGTGATTACAAATCCGGTAAATAGTCTAATTCGGTAGGTCAAATTCATGAAAGGGAAGGGGATTGTAGTTACGACGTGAGGAACATATCCGATATCATTTGTGAAATGGTTATTCCATAACGGTCAACCAACTCGTGATGGCGTCCGTAAAATTTACGAAGGGATGATTTCAACTTCACCATTTGGAACTCTTGATTTAATAGCTTCCTTGTGAGCAGTAACCCTCTATCAAGAAAATCATGATAGGAAATGCAAGCACGGGAATATCGTATCAATTGAGAGATATATACCCCGTATGCAGGTGCTGCTGGAATGTTGCTACTTAGAAATGGAAAGTTCACAATTGGAAAGCTGAAATCATCTCTTTTGTCGTAAAGTTTTGTCTTCAACCGACCCTCATTGTCAATTTCTAGATGTAAGTCAAGATATGAAGCTGACTTAACTGTATCTGTAGTATCCTTTATCTCCAATTCGATGGGATAGATGCGTTCCACATAGTCACCAAACTTTGAATTGTTTAGTGAAAGAACGTCATCTATATAGCGGAAAGTAGAGTTAAAGGATATTGCTAACTTCTTTTCTTTCTTCCTAAGAAGTTCCTGCATGAAGTCAGCCTCATAATAATAAAGAAACAAGTCAGCAAGTAGAGGGGCACAGTTTGTTCCCATTGGTATGCCGACAGTCTGTTGAAAAACACGTCCTCCGAACGTAACAAATATGTTGTCAATCAAGAAATCAAGCATCTTGATAATATCGGTTTCAGAGAATTTTTTGTTTGAATCAGAGTGATTCTTTACAAAGTAGGACTTATCCCTCCCTAAGACAAGATACTTGTATCTGCGTTGGCCATTCTTTTTTATGAAGCAAAGTAATACCAACTCTTTTAATTTGTCTTTAAGTTTGGAATGTGGAATACTTGTGTAAAGAGTAGAGAAGTCAAATGTTTTAATACTGTTACAAGATGAAAGAGAGTTAGATTGTATGTACTCTAAAAGATCTTTGGAATTTTTAAGTATCCACATCTGATTCACGCCACCTCTAGAATAGGCAGTTTCACAATAACTTTGAAGCCCGTCTTTGATTGCTGATAAAATGGATGTTAATAATTTAGAAAGAGGTTTTGTGGAGCACTTGGAAGACCCAGCAATATACCGTTGTTTGTAAGGACACTTATGTAGTTTAGGTATCCAATATAGTGATGGAAGATCCAGTTCTTCATCTTTGGTTGAAATACCAAAGGAACAAAGCACAGACCTATGATTATCCAGGATTTCCTCTTTGGTAAGTGTCGTGAGGGTATATGTTGAGTTTCCAAGTGAATTGTCTATACCTAATTCGTTTATCAAGCAATTAATGTAATGACTTTTACAGACAAAAACGATGTTATTTGGGGCTTTGTCTGCGGGGACAACAACATATTTATCATGGAGGTCGGATAGGTGTTTAGCAACATTTGGGTCTTTAAAAATTGACGTAGCAAGGGCATTGATGGACCCATTCAGTTTCTTAATTCTGATATGTATTAAGGACCTCACTGCCTTTATCCATTCGGATAGAGTGTCTACGTCTTCCTTCTCGCGCTTAGCCCATTGCCTGGCATAATCCTCGACTGAATCCATCAAAATTTTAAAGTTGTATTTCCAATTGATGGATTTAGGCTCATGATATTTCGGACCTTTCGATAACACGTTTCGTAGAGAAGTGTTATTAACAATGTTAAGGTCACCGGTAATAACGTGGCCAGCGGGATTATATGTGAATTGGGAACTAGCACAAGTGCAATCAGGAGGTTTAGACTTGAAGTCGTCAATATCGAGATAAACATCTTTTGACATCAACTCATAAAAATCTTTTCTTGAATGCGATTTGAAATTTGTAATATTCATGAGATTACACATTTTGATTTCATGAGGATATTTAAAAAAAAAATAAGTTTGTGTTAAAATGAGTTAATTTTTCAACAGTTTAAATTAATAAAACATTTGTATATACTTGTTTAAGAAAAAAATATATTTTAATTTCATTGTAAAAAGTATATATTAAAATTGCTGACCTTAAGCATTTTTTTATTTGACTTTACATATTGAAAATGAAAAATGCTCCAAAGCATTTTATCTTTTATATTTTGACATTATAAATTGAAAAAAGAAAACTTATTCCGAACATGAGTAGTATTAATATATTATATATATGATAACATTGAGAATAGAAATGGGTAATGCGCAAAAGAGAAAGCAATTCGACCAAAGTGCAGACAACAGCCAAAGGCCACCAATGAATCTTTAATATACATCTAGTCAACAAACACACATCAATGCGCACAGTAATGCTCATTTCAAAAGAAGTCCGAGTTCGATGTCAGAACAAGTAATGTAGTATATGTATTTGATTTTAACGACATCAATCTCTGTATTACTAAAATATATTACACCATGGTTTTCTGTATCGCAAACTAGTCATTACATTCACTAAATTGTATCAACGGTACAATGACACCATTCGCCAAAAAAATGCACATCAACACACAGACATGTTATATGTTCAAATGTACACATCAAATCTTATTCTGTAACGGTAATATTCTATACAAAACACAAATATGTCGGCATTCACCTCAAAACCTAACCAAACAGGCTTATTCAAAAGGGATACAGTTACGATACTGTCCATAAGAATGACATATTTTAGTATGAATATTTATTTACTCAATGACATATGGTTTTTGCATTGTAAATACACAAATTTATTATAAAACAAGTTGTTGGCATAAAACGGTTTATGTTCTTTTCACATATTTTATGATGATTTTTCTGACGTCAGACACTCAAATCAATCCATGTGTTCGTAGATAGTAGATGTTGTTGTGTCCTGTTAAATTGTTATACGATGATGACTGATGTTCCCATATTTTGACTATTTTATTGATTGTGACTGTTTATTTAACGCATCATGTAAATGTAACGGAATTTGATGAGACTGTTATTAGTGTGAGAGGGTTAGCGCTATAGAACCAGGTTTAATCCACCATTTTCTACATTTGAAAATGCCTGTACCAAGTCAGGAATATGACAGTTCTTGTCCATTCGTTTTTGATGCGTTTTGTTTTTTGATTTTGCCATGTGATTATGGACTTTCCAAATTGATTTTCCTCTGAGTTCAGTATTTTTGTGATTTTACTTTATACAAAAACCCCGAACGAGAGAGATTATGCTAGAAATTCAGTTGATGAAGACATTATCTTTCAATCAGATTAATTTATGTCTGGAACGGGCATTTCAGTAATTGATAGTAGTCTGTTGTTAATGTATGTATGTATCATTGTCATTTAGCTTAGTTTTGAAATCTATTAGGCCCGAGACCACAATTAATTCCTCTATCATTTCTTTATAACGTTTTGTCGAATTAAAAACAAATCTTTTTTTTTGTTTTGTGTGTGTGTGTGTAATGCACATACGTCAATACAAAAATATCAAGTATACATCATACACATTTGGTAAATACACATCCATACCCCTTAGGCAATTCAAGAGATGTTCCGAAAAGTGTAATTATACCCTTTTTGTACCTGGCCTAATCACTATTTCCATATAAACATCAGTTAAAATGAAAAATCCAAAAGTTTTATTTAAGCTCTCTTCTATCATTTCCACCCCAGAAAAACTAAGAAATCTGAGGAAGGGAAAGAAAAAAATAGAGACAAAATACACTATTATTAAAGGGAACTATATTCGTAGACAACGAAAAGCGGGATCATTAATTGTGGTTTTCGGCCAATAAGATATCTGACTCTGAGTTTTACTGTGCGTGATTTCGTGTCTATGTTTATTCTACATTGTTTAGAGGTGTTAGATGGTCTAACAATACATATGTATGTCCAAGTCAGGAGCCTCCGTCTTTTGTTAGTCTTGTTTATGTGTTGTCAATTGAATTAATTGTTTTCTAAATATTGGACTTGTGTGTAACTTCTATCTTCAATGCATACGTACACATGTTAAGGGGTCAGCTGCATGAAGACCGCCTTCGGTCGCAGAAATTTCCCGCTGTGTTGAAGACCGATTGGTGATCTTGAGCTCTTTTTTGCCTTTTGATCGGGTTGTTGCCTTTGTTACACGTTCCACATTTCCATTCTTAATATACACATTTAAGGATAATTGTCATCTTCCAGACACGTGTAGGTATTCTGTCGTGTGTTTTGCGGGTAAACTAATTAATAAAAAATCACATCTTTTTGGTCATAATTGTACCTTTTAGTATATTTCTCATGTTCAAAATTAGGTGATACACACATAGTGCACACGTATACATAATTAACAAGTTCTTCAAGATGTTTTAAAATACTGTCGACAATTTGAATATTTAAAACACATATATTGAAACAAATTTCATTTCATTCTAGATCTACTCATTAAAAATTAAAAAAAAATATGCAGTTTTGATCATCCTTTTAAATTTTTATATTGCGAAATAATTTCAATTCAAAATGAAACATGCATTTTTTCATTTTTTAACCTTTTAACTCAAATTACAAAATACTTAATGTCAGCAATTCCAATTTTTCTTCTGAAATGAACTTATATTATTTTTCCTTTCTAAAACAAGCATCTGCAAATCATTTGATGTATTCAAACTGTTGAAATTTTATCTTTTTTTAATATCCTCGTGAAATAAAAAAAAAAAAAAAATCCATATAGATAACAAATTTCAAATATCATTAAGAAAATGATTTTTCAAAAGTCACTTCAAAAGAGTTTTGCCTTATGTTTAAAGTGTGAAGAGCAATTTGCTATATTCATTTTTTTCTGTTAAAAATGCCATTTTTTGGCGTAAATATACACGGTCTTCTGTTGTACATTGATTACCTAGTACTTCATTTATTTAGGATTCAATTATTTACTATTTTTTTATTATTAATTTCAGGAGAATTTCTCAACTTGTGGAAGAATCTTTAAACAGAAGAACAAAAACTTTCGGCGAATTTTACAAGGTTTGGACCCACTTAAAAAAAAAACTTCAAGCCGAACAAAACCCTGGATTTTTTTTCAAGTAGATAGCTACGAAGCTTCCCTTTTCATCTAGTACGAACAACAGTCTTGCCGTAGAACTTTTTTTTATTAACTTTTCTGTAAGGTGGGGATAGGGTGTTCGACCCTAACTCTGGATCTAGTTTAATAATAAAAAAATAAATCAAACAATACCCTGGATATGTTTTCTCATATACACCTCATCTACCTTACTTCCATTTTGCGCATTGTGCAGACAGATGCACTGCTGAAGAACATTTGTTTATTAACTTTTCTGTAAGGGTTAAAGAGGGTGTCAGACCCCTACGTTAGACATACTTGGAAAAAAACTAAGCCGAAGAACATCCTGAACTTTTTCTCAGACAGACCTCAGCAACCTAGCTTCTATCTGCACCTAGTGAGACAAAAGAGTTGCCGTAGAACATTTTTTTGTAACATGTGGGAACGATATCCGGTCCCACTTTTGGACCTACTTTAAAAACAAAATAAGCCGTAAAACACCCTTGATTTTATTCAAGTAGACTTTAGCTACCTAGATTACATCTGTTGCGGACAAAAGCATTGCCGAAGAATATTTATTTAATAACTTTTCTGTAATTTGCACCTTGTGCTGTGAAAAGTATGGCAGTTTAACATTGTGTTTAACACTTTTCTGTAAGAATTGGAAAGGGTGTCAACCCCAACTTTGGACCTACTTAAAACAGAACACAAAACAACACCCCGGATTTTTATTCTCAGGTAGACCGCAGCTACCCAGCCTCTCTTTGCATTTAATCGGACAAAATGATTACCGTAGTACTGAAAAAAAGAATCCGAAAACCACCCTGGATGTTTTCCATTTAGACCACAGTAACCCTGTTTACCTTTATACCTAGTGCAGACATTGCCGAAGAACATTATTTTATCAACTTTTGTGTAAAGGTGGGGTAGGGTGTTCAACCCTAACTAAGCCGAACAACAACCTAGATTTTTTCTCAAGTACATCTCATCTACTCAGCTTCCCTTTGGGTCTCATGCAGACAAAAGTATTGACAAAGATTTTTTTTTTCTATAAGAATTGGGAACGATACCAACTTTGGACTACTTAATCAAAATGTAAGTCGAAAAACAATGGGATTTGTTTTCTCAAGTATACCTCAGTTACCCAGCTTCCCTTTACCACTTGTGAAGACAAAAGTATTGCCGAAGAACGTTTTTTTATTAACTTTTCTGTAAGAGTAGGGTAGAGTGTCTGCCCCCAACTTTGGACTTCCTTATGAAAAAAGATCAGACGACAAACACCATGAATCTAAACTCAAGTTGACCTCAGTTACCCAGCTCCCCTTTACAGCATTGCGGACACACGTTTTGCGGTATAACATTTTATATTTACTTTTCTGTGAGAGTTTGGTAGGGTGTCCGACCCAAAACTTTGGACTTTTAAAAAAGCTTCTCTTTTCCCCTAGTGCGGACAACAGTATTGCCGTAGAACATTTATATTTACTTGTCTATTTTTTTGTTATTTTTTTTCTGTAAAGTAGTGGGGTAGGATGTCCGGCCCCAACTTTGCACTTTCTTTTAAAAAGACTAAAGTAAGCCGTAGAACACCCTGTGTTTTTTCTCAAGTAAGCCACAGCAATCCGGCCTTTCTTTGCACCTAGTGCGGACAGAAGTATTGACGTACAATGTTTTTTATTAACTTTTCTGTAAGTTAGCGGGGTTTGGTGTCTGACCGTAAATTTAGACCTACGTTAAAAACAAACTGTGCCGAAGAACACCTTGGGTTTCTTCTCCAGTACACCTCAGCTACCAAGCTTCCTTTTGCACCTAGTGCAGACACAAGTATTGCCGTAGAACATTTTGATTAACTTTTCTGTAAGGTAGACTGTACGGTAATTAGACTGTCCGACTCAATCTTTGAACCTACTTGAAAAACAATAAACTAAGCCGTAGACCACACTGTGTTTTTTCTCAAGTTAACCCCAGCTACACAGCTTCCCTGTGGGCCTATTGCGGACAATTATTTTACGTCAATATTTTTTTTATTAATTTTTCTGTAAGGTAGTGGGGTAGGGTGTCCGACACCATCTTTGCACTTTCTTTAAAAAAAAAAAAAATAGGCAGAAGAATACCCTGTGTTTTTGCTCAAGTATACCACAGCTACCCGACCTTTCTTTGCACCTAGTGCGGACAACAGTATTGCCGTACAACATTTTTTATTAACTTTTCTGTAAGGTAGTAAAGTTGGGTGTCTGTTCCTAAATTTGGACCTACGTTCCAAACAAACTGTTTGGAAGAACACCTAGGTGGTCTTCTTTAGTATACCCCAGCTACCCAGCTTCCCTGTGCACCTAATGCAGACAAAAGTTTTACCGTAGAACATTTTTTATTAGCTTTTCTGCATGGAAGACTTTAAGGTGAGAAGACTGTCCGACTCAATCCTTGAACCTACATGACACAAAATAAACTAAGCCGAAGAACGCACTGTGTTTTTTCTAAAGTAGACCACAGCTACACAGCTTCCCTTTGTGCCTATTGCGGACAAGTAATTGACGTCAATATTTTTTTTATTAATTTTTCTGTAAGATGATGGGGTAGGGTGTCCGACACCAACTTTGCACTTTCTTTCAAAAAAAATGAACTAAGCCGAAGAACACCATGTGTTTTTTATAGGAAACCACAGCTTCCCTACCTTCCTTTGCACCTAGTGCGGACAAAAGTATTGCCGTACAACATTTTTTATTAACTTCTCTGTAAGGTAGTGAGGTTGGGAGTCTGCACCTAAATTTGGACCTACGTTAAAAACAAACTGTGCCGAAGAACACCTTGGGTTTCTTCTCCAGAACACCTCAGTAAGGATTTTCTTATTCCAGGCATAGATTACCTTAGCCGTATTTGGCACAACTTTTCGGAATTTTGGATCCTCAACGCTCTTCAACTTTGTACTTGTTTGGCTTTATAAATTTTTTGATATGAGCGTCACTGATGAGTCTTATGTAGACGAAACGCGCGTCTGGCGTTCTAAATTATAATCCTGGTAACTTTGATAACTATTTACCCAGCTTCCCTTAGCACCTAGTGCAGACACAAGTATTGCCGTAGAACATTTTTATTAACTTTTCTGTAAGGTGGACTGTAAGGTAATAAAATTGTCCGACTCAATCGTTGAACATACTTAAAAAACAATAAAATAAGCCGTAGAACAAACTGTGTTTAAAGTAGACCACAGCTACACAGCTTCCATTTTGGACAATTATTTGACGTCAATATTTTTTTATTAATTTTTCTGTAAGGTAGTGGGGTAGGGTGTCCGAGACCAACTTTGCACTTTCTTTCAAAAAAAAAAAAAACTAAGCCGAAGAATACCCTGTGTTTTTTTCTCTCAAGTATACCCCAGCTACCCAGCTTCCCTCTTCACCTAGTGCAGACAAAAGTTTTGCCGTAGAACATTTTTTATTAACTTTTCTGCATAGAGGACGTTAAGGTGAGAAGACTGTCCGACTAAAAAAAAACCAATAAACTAAGCCGTAGACCACACTGTGTTTTTTCTCAAGTTAACCCCAGCTACACAGCTTCCCTGTGGGCCTATTGCGGACAATTATTTTACGTCAATATTTTTTTTATTAATTTTTCTGTAAGGTAGTGGGGTAGGGTGTCCGACACCATCTTTGCACTTTCTTTAAAAAAAACAAAACTAGGCAGAAGAATACCCTGTGTTTTTGCTCAAGTATACCACAGCTACCCGACCTTTCTTTGCACCTAGTGCGGACAACAGTATTGCCGTACAACATTTTTTATTAACTTTTCTGTAAGGTAGTAAGGTTGGGTGTCTGTTCCTAAATTTGGACCTACGTTCCAAACAAACTGTTTGGAAGAACACATAGGTGGTCTTCTCCAGTATACCCCAGCTACCCGGCTTCCCTTTGCACCTAATGCAGACAAAAGTTTTACCGTAGAACATTTTTTATTAACTTTTCTGCATGGAAGACTTTAAGGTGAGAAGACTGTCCGACTCAATCCTTGAACCTACATGACACACAATAAACTAAGCCGAAGAACGCACTGTGTTTTTTCTAAAGTAGACCACAGCTACACAGCTTCCCTTTGTGCCTATTGCGGACAAGTAATTGACGTCAATATGTTTTTTATTAATTTTTTTGTAAGATGATGGGGTAGGGTGTCCGACACCAACTTTGCACTTTCTTTCAAAAAAAATGAACTAAGCCGAAGAACACCATGTGTTTTTTTATAGGAAACCACAGCTTCCCTTCCTTCCTTTGCACCTAGTGCGGACAAAAGTATTGCCGTACAACATTTTTTATTAACTTCTCTGTAAGGTAGTGATGTTGGGTGTCTGCACCTAAATTTGGACCTACGTTAAAAACAAACTGTGCCGAAGAACACCTTGGGTTTCTTCTCCAGTACACCTCAGTAAGGATTTTCTTATTCCAAGCATAGATTACCTTAGCCGTATTTGGCACAACTTTTCGGAATTTTGGGTCCTCAACGCTCTTCAACTTTGTACTTGTTTGGCTTTATAAATTTTTTGATATGAGCGTCACTGATGAGTCTTATGTAGACGAAACGCGCATCTGGCGTACTAAATTATAATCCTGGTAACTTTGATAACTATTTACCCAGCTTCCCTTAACACCTAGTGCAGACACAAGTATTGCCGTAGAACATTTTTATTAACTTTTCTGTAAGGTGGACTGTAAGGTAATAAAATTGTCCGACTCAATCGTTGAACATACTTAAAAAACAATAAAATAAGCCGTAGAACAAACTGTGTTTATTCTAAAGTAGACCACAGCTACACAGCTTCCATTTTGGACAATTATTTGACGTCAATATTTTTTTATTAATTTTTCTGTAAGGTAGTGGGGTAGGGTGTCCGAGACCAACTTTGCACTTTCTTTCAAAAAAAAAAAAAACTAAGCCGAAGAATACCCTGTGTTTTTTTCTCTCAAGTATACCCCAGCTACCCAGCTTCCCTCTTCACCTAGTGCAGACAAAAGTTTTGCCGTAGAACATTTTTTATTAACTTTTCTGCATAGAGGACGTAAAGGTGAGAAGACTGTCCGACTCAATCCTTGAACCTACATGAAAAACAATAAATTAAGCCGAAGAACACACTGTGTTTTTTTTTTCAAGTAGACCACATCTACCCAGCTTCCCTTTGCTTGCGCCTATTGTGGACAATGATTTGACATAGAACATGTTTTATTATTTTTTTTCTGTAAAGTAGTGGGGTAGGGTGTCCGGCTCCATCTTTGTACTTTCTTTTAAAAAGAATAAACTAAGCCGAAGAACACCCTGTGTGTTTTCTCAAGTAAACCATAGCAACCCGGCCTTTCTTTGGACCTAGCGCGGAAAAAAGTATTGCCGTAAAATATTTTTTACGAACTTTTCTGTAATGTAGCGGGGTTGGGTGTCTGTTCCTAAACTGGGACCTACGTTCCAAAGAAACTGTGCGGAAGAACACCTTGGGTTTCTTCTCCAGTACACCTTTGCTACCCAGATTACCTTTGCACCTAGTGCAGACAAAAATTTGCAGTAGAACATTTTTTATTAACTTTTCTGTAAGTGTAAGGTAGACTGTAAGGTAATAAGACTGTCCGACTTAATCTTTAAATCTACATAAAAAACAATAAACTAAGCCGTAAAACACACTGTATTTTTTTCTGAAGTAGACCACAGCTACACAGCTTCCCTTTGTTCCTATTGCGGACAATTATTTGACGTCAATATTTTTTTTATTAATTTTTCTTTAAGGTGATGGGGTAAGGTGTCCGACATCAATTTTGCACTTTCTCTCAAAAAAAAAAAACTAAGCCGAAGAACACCCTGTGTTTTTTCTCCAGTATACCCCAGCTACCCAGCTTCCTTTTGCACCTAGTGCAGACACAAGTTTTGCCGTAGAACAATTTTTATTTACTTTTTTGCATGGAAGACTTTAAGGTGAGAAGACTGTCCGACTCAATCCTTGAACCTACACGAAAAACAATAAATTAAGCCGAAGAACACACTATGTTTTTTCTCAAGTAGACCACAGCTACACAGTTCCCCTTTGCGCCTTTTGTGGACAATGATTTGATATAGAACATTTTTTATTATTTTTTTTCTGTAAAGTAGTGGGGTAGGGTGTCCGGCCCCAACTATGCACTTTCTTTTAAAAATAATAAACTAAGCTGAAGAACACCCTATATTTTTTTTCTCAAGCAACCCGACCTTTCTTTGCACCTAGTGCAGACAGAAGTATTGCTGTACAATATTTTTTATATTAACTTTTATGTCATTTTTATAAATTTTCTGTTTACAAAACTTTGAATTTTTCGAAAAACTAAGGATTTTCTTACCCCAGGAGTAAATTACCTTAGCCGTATTTGGCACAACATTTTGGAATTTTGGGTCCTCAATGCTCCTCAACTTTGTATTTGTTTTGGCTTTTTAACTATTTTGATCTGAGCGTCACTGATGAGTCTTGTGTAGACGAAACGCGCGTCTGGCGTATAAAATTATAATCCTGGTACTTTTGATAACTATTATGTAAGGTAGCGGGGTTGGGTGTCTGACCCTAAATTTGGACCTACGATCCAAAAAAACTGTGCCGAAAAACACCTCGGGTTTCTTCTCCAGTACACCCCAGCTACCCACTTCCCTTTGCACCTAGGGCGGAAAAAAGTATTGCCGTACAATATTTCTTATTAACTTTTCTGTAATGTAGCGGGGTTGGGTGTCTGTTCCTAAACTTGGACCTACGTTCCAAAAAAACTGTGCGGAAGCACACCTTGGGTTTCTTCTCCAGTATACCCCAGCTACCCAGCTTCCCTTTGCACCTAGTGCAGACAAAAGTTTGCCGTAGAACATTTTTTATTAACTTTTCTGCATGGAAGAATTTAAGGTGAGAAGACTGTCCGACTCAATCCTTGAACCTACATGAAAAACAATATACTAAGCAGAAGAACACACTATGTTTTTTCTCAAGTAGACCACAGCTACACAATTCCCCTTTGCGCCTTTTGTGGACAATGATTTGATATAGAACATTTTTTATTAATTTTTTTCTGTAAAGTAGTGGGGTAGGGTGTCCGAGACCAACTTTGCACTTTCTTTCAAAAAAAAAAAAACTAAGCCGAAGAATACCCTGTGTTTTTTTCTCTCAAGTATACCCCAGCTACCCAGCTTGCCTCTTCACCTAGTGCAGACAAAAGTTTTGCCGTAGAACATTTTTATTAACTTTTCTGCATAGAGGACGTTAAGGTGAGAAGACTGTCCGACTCAATCCTTGAACCTACATGAAAAACAATAAATTAAGCCGAAGAACACACTGTGTTTTTTTCTCAAGTAGACCACATCTACCCAGCTCCCCTTTGCTTACGCCTATTGTGGACAATGATTTGACATAGAACATGTTTTATTATTTTTTTTCTGTAAAGTAGTGGGGTAGGGTGTCCGGCCCCATCTTTGTACTTTCTTTTAAAAAGAATAAACTAAGCCGAAGAACACCCTGTGTGTTTTCTCAAGTAAACCATAGCAACCCGGCCTTTCTTTGGACCTAGTGCGGAAAAAAGTATTGCCGTACAATATTTTTTACGAACTTTTCTGTAATGTAGCGGGGTTGGGTGTCTGTTCCTAAACTGGGACCTACGTTCCAAAGAAACTGTGCGGAAGAACACCTTGGGTTTCTTCTCCAGTACACCTTTCTACCCAGATTACCTTTGCACCTAGTGCAGACAAAAATTTGCTGTAGAACATTTTGTATTAACTTTTCTGTAAGTGTAAGGTAGACTGTAAGGTAATAAGACTGTCCGACTTAATCTTTAAATCTACATAAAAAACAATAAACTAAGCCGTAAAACACACTGTATTTTTTTCTGAAGTAGACCACAGCTACACAGCTTCCCTTTGTGCCTATTGCGGACAATTATTTGACGTTAGTATTTTTTTTATTAATTTTTCTTTAAGTTGATGGGGTAAGGTGTCCGACATCAATTTTGCACTTTCTTTCAAAAAAAAAACTAAGCCGAAGAACACCCTGTGTTTTTTCTCCAGTATACCCCAGTTACCCAGCTTCCCTTTGCACCTAGTGCAGACAAAAGTTTGCCGTAGAACATTTTTTATTAACTTTTCTGCATGGAAGAATTTAAGGTGAGAAGACTGTCCGACTCAATCCTTGAACCTACATGAAAAACAATAAATTAAGCCGAAGAACACACTATGTTTTTTCTCAAGTAGACCACAGCTACACAGTTCCCCTTTGCGCCTTTTGTGGACAATGATTTGATATAGAACATTTTTTATTAATTTTTTTCTGTAAAGTAGTGGGGTAGGGTGTCCGGCCCCAACTATGCACTTTCTTTTAAAAATAATAAACTAAGCTGAAGAACACCCTATATTTTTTTTCTCAAGCAACCCGACCTTTCTTTGCACCTAGTGCAGACAGAAGTATTGCTGTACAATATTTTTTATATTAACTTTTATGTCATTTTTATAAATTTTCTGTTTACAAAACTTTGAATTTTTCGAAAAACTAAGGATTTTCTTACCCCAGGAGTAGATTACCTTAGCCGTATTTGGCACAACATTTTGGAATTTTGGGTCCTCAATGCTCCTCAACTTTGTATTTGTTTTGCCTTTTTAACTATTTTGATCTGAGCGTCACTGATGAGTCTTGTGTAGACGAAACGCGCGCCTGGCGTATAAAATTATAATCCTGGTACTTTTGATAACTATTATGTAAGGTAGCGGGGTTGGGTGTCTGACCCTAAATTTAGACCTACGATCCAAAAAAACTGTGCCGAAAAACCCCTCGGGTTTCTTCTCCAGTACACCCCAGCTACCCACTTCCCTTTGCACCTAGGGCGGAAAAAAGTATTGCCGTACAATATTTTTTATTAACTTTTCTGTAATGTAGCGGGGTTGGGTGTCTGTTCCTAAATTTGGACCTACGTTCCAAAAAAACTGTGCGGAAGAACACCTTGGGTTTCTTCTCCAGTACACCTTAGCTACCCAGATTCCCTTTGCACATAGTGCAGACACAAGTATTGCCGTAGAACATTTTTTATTAACTTTTCTGTAAGTGTAAGGTAGACTGTAAGGTAATAAGACTGACGGACTAAATCTTTGAACCTACATAAAAAACAATAAACTAAGCCGTAAAACACACTTTGTTTTTTTTTTCTGAAGTAGACCACAGCTACACAGCTTCCCTTTGTGTCTATTGCGGACAATTATTTGACGTCAATATTTTTTTAATTAATTTTTCTGTAAGGTGATGGGGTAGGATGTCCGACAACAATTTTGCACTTTCTTTCAAAATAATAAACTAAGCCGAAGAACACCCTGTGTTTAATCTCAAGTAAACCACAGCTACCCGGCCTTCCTTTGCACCTAGTGCGGACAAAAGTATTGCCGTACAATATTTTTTATTAACTTTTCTGTAAGGTAGCAGGGTTGGGTGTCTGTTCCTTAATTTGGACCTACGTTCCAAAAAAACTGTGCGGAAGAATACCTAGGGTTTCTTCTCCAGTATACCCCAGCTACCCAGCTTCCCTTTGCACCTAGTGCAGACACAAATTTTGCCGTAGAACATTTTTTATTTACTTTTTTGCATGGAAGACTTTAAGGTGAGAAGACTGTCCGACTCAATCCTTGAACCTACATGAAAAACAATAAATTAAGCCAAAGAACACACTGTGTTTTTTTCTCAAGTAGACAACATCTACCCAGCTCCCCTTTGCGCCTATTGTGGACAATGATTTGACATAGAACATGTTTTATTATTTTTTTTCTGTAAAGTAGTGGGGTAGGGTGTCCGGCCCTAACTTTGTACTTTCTTTTAAAAAGAATAAACTAAGCCGAAGAACACCCTATATTATTTCTCAACCTTTCTTTGCACCTAGTGCAGACAGAAGTATTGCCGTACAATATTTTTATATTAACTTTTCAGTAAGGTAGCGGGGTTGGGTGTCTGCCCAAAATTTGGACCTACTTTAAAAAAAACTGTGCCGAACAACACCTTGCGATTCTTCTCCAGTACACCTCAGCTACCCACTTCCCTTTGCACCTAGTTCAGACACAAGTATTGCCGTAGAACATTTTTTATTAACTTTTCTGTAAGTGTAAGGTAGACTATAAGGTAATAAGGCTGACGGACTCAATCTTTGAACCTGCTTAAAAGACAATAAACTAAGCCGTAGAACACACTGTATTTTTTCTGAAGTAGACCACAGCTACACAGCCTCCCTTTGTGCTTATTTCTGACAATTATTTGACGTCAATATTTTTCTTATTTATTTTTCTGTAAGGTGATAGGGTAGGGTGTCCGACACCAATTTGGCACTTTCTTTCAAAAAAATAAACTAAGCCGAAGAACACCCTGTGTTTAATCTCAAGTAAACCACAGTTACCCGACCTTCCTTTGCACCTAGTGCGGACAAAAGTTTTGCCGTACAATATTTTTCATTAACTAATCTGTAAGGTTGCGGGGTTGGGTGTCTGTTCCTAAATTTGGACCTACGTTCCAAAAAAACTGTGCGGAAGAACACCTTGGGTTTCTTCTCCAGTATACCTCAGCTACCCAGCTTCCCTTTGCACCTATCGCAGACACAAGTATTGCCGTATAACATTTTTTATTAACTTTTCTGTAAGTGTAAGGTAGACTGTAAGGTAATAAGACTGACGGACTCAATCTTTGAACCTACATAAAAACAATAAACTAAGCCGTAAAACACAGTGTTTTTTCTGAAGTAGACCACAGCTACACAGCTTCCGTTTGTGCCTATTGCGGACAATTATTTGACATCAATATTTTTTTTATTAATTTTTCTGTAAGGTGATGGGGTCGGGTGTCCGACATCAATTTTGCACTTTCTTTCAAAAACATAAACTAAGCCGAAGAACACCCTGTGTTTTTCCTCAAGTAAACCACAGCTACCCGACCTTCCTTTGCACCTAGTGCGGACAAAAGTATTGCCGTACAACATTTTTTATTAACTTTTCTGTAAGGTAGCGGGGTTGGGTGTCTGTTCCTAAATTTGGACCTACGTTCCAAAAAAACTGTGCGGAAGAACACCTTGGGTTTCTTCTCCAGTATACCCCAGCTACCCATCTTCCCTTTGCACCTAGTGCAGACACAAGTTTTGCCGTAGAACATTTTTTATTAACTTTTCTGCATGGAAGACTTTAAGGTGAGAAGACTGTCCGACTCAATCCTTGAACCTACATGAAAAACAAGAAATTAAGCAGAAGAACACACTGTGGTTTTTTTTCAAGGAGACCACATCTACCCAGCTCCCCTTTGCGCCTATTGTGGACAATGATTGGATAAGAACATGTTTTATTATTTTTTTTCTGTAAAGTAGTGGGATAGGGTGTCCGGTCCCAACTTTGTACTTTCTTTTAAAAAGAATAAACTAAGCCGAAGAACACCCTTTCTTATTTCTCAACCTTTCTTTGCACCTAGTGCAGACAAAAGTGTTGCCGTACAATATTTTTTATATTTACTTTTCTGTAAGGTAGCGGGGTTGGGTGTCTGCCCTAAATTTGGACCTACTTTAAAAAAACTGTGACGAACAACACCTTGCGTTTCTTCTCCAGTACACCTCAGCTACCCACTTCCCTTTGCACCTAGTTCAGACACAAGTATTGCCGTAGAACATTTTTTATTAACTTTTCTGTAAGTGTAAGGTAGACTATAAGGTAATAAGGCTGACGGACTCAATCTTTGAACCTGCTTAAAAGACAATAAACTAAGCCGTAGAACACACTGTATTTCTTCTGAAGTAGACCACAGCTAGACACCAATTTTGCACTTTCTTTCAAAAAAATAAACTCAGCCGAAGAACACCCTGTGTTTTTTCTCAAGTAAACCACAGCTACCTGACCTTCCTTTGCAACTAGTGCGGACAAAAGTAATGCCGTACAATATTTTTTATTAACTTTTCTGTAAGGTAGCGGGTTGGGTGTCTGTTCCTAAATTTGGACCTACGTTCCAAAAAAACTTGTGCGGAAGAACACCTTGGGTTTCTTATCCAGTACACCTCAGCTACCCAGCTTCCCTTTGCACATAATGCAGACACAATTATTGCCGTAGAACATTTTTTATTAACTTTTCTGTAAGTGTAAGGTAGACTGTAAGGTAATAAGACTGACGGACTAAATCTTTGAACCTACATAAAAAACAATAAACTAAGCCGTAAAACACACTGTGTTTTTGCTGAAGTAGACCACAGCTACACAGCTTCCCTTTGTGCCTATTGCGGACAATTATTTGACGTCAATATTTTTTTAATTAATTTTTCTGTAAGGTGATGGGGTAGGGTGTCCGACACCAATTTTGCACTTTCTTTCAAAAAAATAAACTAAGCCGAAGAACACCCTGTGTTTATTCTTAAGTAAACCACAGTTACCCGACCTTCCTTTGCACCTAGTGCGGACAAAAGTATTGCCAAACAATATTTTTTATTAACTTTTCTGTAAGGTAGCGGGTTGGGTGTCTGTTCCTAAATTTGGACCTACGTTCCAAAAAAACCTGTGCGGAAGAACACCTTGGGTTTCTTCTCCAGTACACCTCAGCTACCCAGCTTCCCTTTGCACATAGTGCAGACACAATTATTTCCGTAGAACATTTTCTATTAACTTTTCTGTAAGTGTAAGGTAGACTGTAAGGTAATAAGACTGACGGACTAAATCTTTGAACCTACATAAAAAACAATAAACTAAGCCGTAAAACACACTGTGTTTTTGCTGAAGTAGACCACAGCTACACAGCTTCCCTTCGTGCCTATTGCGGACAATTATTTGACGTCAATAATTTTTTTATTAATTTTTGTGTTAGGTCATGGGGTAGGGTGTCCGACACCAATTTTGCACTTTCTTTAAAAAAAATAAACTAAGCCGAAGAACACCCTGTGTTTTCCTCAAGTAAACCACAGCTATCCGGCCTTCCTTTGCACCTAGTGCGGACAAAAGTTTTGTCGTACAATATTTTTTATTAACTTTTCTGTAAGGTAGCGGGTTGGGTGTCTGTTCCTAAATTTGGACCTACGTTCCAAAAAAACCTGTGCGGAAGAACACCTTGGGTTTTTTCTCCAGTACACCTGAGCTACCCAGCTTCCCTTTGCACATAGTGCAGACACAATTTTTGCCGTAGAACATTTTTTATTAACTTTTCTGTAAGTGTAAGGTAGACTGTAAGGTAATAAGACTGACGGACTAAATCTTTGAACCTACATAAAAACAATAAACTAAGCCGTAAAACACACTGTGTTTTTTCTGAAGTAGACCACAGCTACACAGCTTCCGTTTGTGCCTACTGCGGACAATTATTTGACGTCAATATTTTTTTTATTAATTTTTCTGTAAGGTGATGGGGTCGGGTGTCCGACACCAATTTTGCACTTTCTTTCAAAAAAATAAACTAAGCCGAAGAACACCCTGTGTTTTTCCTCAAGTAAACCACAGCTACCCGGCCTTCCTTTGCACCTAGTGCGGACAAAAGTATTGCCGTACTATATTTTTTATTAACTTTTCTGTAAGGTAGCGGGGTTGGGTGTCTGTTCCTTAATTTGGACCTACGTTCCAAAAAAAACTGTGCGGAAGAACACCTAGGGTTTCTTCTCCAGTATACCCCAGCTACCCAGCTTCCCTTTGCACCTAACGCAGGCACAAGTATTGCCGCAGAGCATGTTTTATAAACTTTTCTGTAAGTGTAAGGTAGACTGTAAGGTAATAAGACTGACGGATTCAATCTTTGAACCTACATAAAAAACAATAAACTAAGCCGTAAAACACACTGTGTTTTTTTCTGAAGTAGACCACAGCTACACAGTTTCCCGTTGTGCCTATTGCGGACAATTATTTGACGTCAATATTTTTTTTATTAATTTTTCTGTTAGGTGATGGGGTAGGGTGTCCGACATCAATTTTGCACTTTCTTTCAAAAAAATAAACTCAGCCGAAGAACACCCTGTGTTTATTCTCAAGTAAACCACAGTTACCCGACCTTCCTTTGCGCCAAGTGCGGACACAAATATTGCCGTACAATATTTTTTATTAACTTTTCTGTAAGGTAGCGGGGTTGGGTATCTGTTCCTAAATTTGGACCTACGTTCCAAAAAACTGTGCGGAAGAACACCTTGGGTTTCTTCTCCAGTATACCGCAGCTACCCAGCTTCCCTTTGCACCTAGTGCAGACACAAGTATTGCCGTAGAACATTTTTTATTAACTTTTCTGTAAGTGTAAGGTAGACTGTAAGTTAATAAGACTGACGGACTAAATCTTTGAACCTACATAAAAAACAATAAACTTAGCCGTAAATTACACTGTGTTTTTCTGAAGTAGACCACAGCTACACAGCTTCCCTTTGTGCCTATTGCGGACAATTATTTGACGTCAATATTTTTTTTATTAATTTTTCTGTTAGGTGATGGGGTAGGGTGTCCGACATCAATTTTGCACTTTCTTTCAAAAAAATAAACTCAGCCGAAGAACACCCTGTGTTTTTTTCTCAAGTAAACCACAGCTACCCGACCTTCCTTTGCACCTAGTGCGGACAAACGTATTGCCGTACATTATTTTTTATTAACTTTTCTGTAAGGTAGCGGGTTATGTGTCTGTTCCTAAATTTGGACCTACGTTCCAAAAAAACCTGTGCGGAAGAACACCTTGGGTTTCTTCTCCAGTACACCTCAGCTACCCAGCTTCCCTTTGCACATAGTGCAGACACAATTATTGCTGTAGAACATTTTTTATTAACTTTTCTGTAAGTGTAAGGTAGACTGTAAGGTAATAAGACTGACGGACTAAATCTTTGAACCTACATAAAAAACAATAAACTAAGCCGTAAGACACACTGTGTTTTTGCTGAAGTAGACCACAGCTACACAGCTTCCCTTTGTGCCTACTGCGGACAATTATTTGACGTCAATATTTTTCTTATTAATTTTTCTGTAAGGTGATGGGGTCGGGTGTCCGACACCAATTTTGCACTTTCTTTCAAAAAAATAAACTAAGCCGAAGAACACCCTGTGTTTTTCCTGAAGTAAACCACGGCTACCCGGCCTTCCATTGCACCTAGTGCGGACAAAAGTATTGCCGTACTATATTTTTTATTAACTTTTCTGTAAGGTAGCGGGGTTGGGTGTCTGTTCCTTAATTTGGACCTACGTTCCAAAAAAAAATGTGCGGAAGAACACCTAGGGTTTCTTCTCCAGTATACCCCAGCTACCCAGCTTCCCTTTGCACCTAACGCAGGCACAAGTATTGCCGTAGAGCATGTTTTATAAACTTTTCTGTAAGTGTAAGGTAGACTGTAAGGTAATAAGACTGACGGATTCAATCTTTGAACCTACATAAAAAACAATAAACTAAGCCGTAAAACACACTGTGTTTTTTTCTGAAGTAGACCACAGCTACACAGTTTCCCGTTGTGCCTATTGCGGACAATTATTTGACGTCAATATTTTTTTTACTAATTTTTCTGTTAGGTGATAGGGTAGGGTGTCCGACATCAATTTTGCACTTTCTTTCAAAAAAATAAACTCAGCCGAAGAACACCCTGTGTTTATTCTCAAGTAAACCACAGTTACCCGACCTTCCTTTGCGCCAAGTGCGGACAAAAATATTGCCGTACAATATTTTTTATTAACTTTTCTGTAAGGTAGCGGGGTTGGGTATCTGTTCCTAAATTTGGACCTACGTTCCAAAAAAACTGTGCGGAAGAACACCTTGGGTTTCTTCTCCAGTATACCGCAGCTACCCAGCTTCCCTTTGCACCTAGTGCAGACACAAGTATTGCCGTAGAACATTTTTTATTAACTTTTCTGTAAGTGTAAGGTAGACTGTAAGTTAATAAGACTGACGGACTAAATCTTTGAACCTACATAAAAAACAATAAACTTAGCCGTAAATTACACTGTGTTTTTCTGAAGTAGACCACAGCTACACAGCTTCCCTTTGTGCCTATTGCGGACAATTATTTGACGTCAATATTTTTTTTATTAATTTTTCTGTTAGGTGATGGGGTAGGGTGTCCGACATCAATTTTGCACTTTCTTTCAAAAAAATAAACTCAGCCGAAGAACACCCTGTGTTTTTTTCTCAAGTAAACCACAGCTACCCGACCTTCCTTTGCACCTAGTGCGGACAAACGTATTGCCGTACATTATTTTTTATTAACTTTTCTGTAAGGTAGCGGGTTATGTGTCTGTTCCTAAATTTGGACCTACGTTCCAAAAAAACCTGTGCGGAAGAACACCTTGGGTTTCTTCTCCAGTACACCTCAGCTACCCAGCTTCCCTTTGCACATAGTGCAGACACAATTATTGCTGTAGAACATTTTTTATTAACTTTTCTGTAAGTGTAAGGTAGACTGTAAGGTAATAAGACTGACGGACTAAATCTTTGAACCTACATAAAAAACAATAAACTAAGCCGTAAGACACACTGTGTTTTTGCTGAAGTAGACCACAGCTACACAGCTTCCCTTTGTGCCTACTGCGGACAATTATTTGACGTCAATATTTTTTTTATTAATTTTTCTGTAAGGTGATGGGGTCGGGTGTCCGACACCAATTTTGCACTTTCTTTCAAAAAAATAAACTAAGCCGAAGAACACCCTGTGTTTTTCCTGAAGTAAACCACGGCTACCCGGCCTTCCATTGCACCTAGTGCGGACAAAAGTATTGCCGTACTATATTTTTTATTAACTTTTCTGTAAGGTAGCGGGGTTGGGTGTCTGTTCCTTAATTTGGACCTACGTTCCAAAAAAAAATGTGCGGAAGAACACCTAGGGTTTCTTCTCCAGTATACCCCAGCTACCCAGCTTCCCTTTGCACCTAACGCAGGCACAAGTATTGCCGTAGAGCATGTTTTATAAACTTTTCTGTAAGTGTAAGGTAGACTGTAAGGTAATAAGACTGACGGATTCAATCTTTGAACCTACATAAAAAACAATAAACTAAGCCGTAAAACACACTGTGTTTTTTTCTGAAGTAGACCACAGCTACACAGTTTCCCGTTGTGCCTATTGCGGACAATTATTTGACGTCAATATTTTTTTTACTAATTTTTCTGTTAGGTGATAGGGTAGGGTGTCCGACATCAATTTTGCACTTTCTTTCAAAAAAATAAACTCAGCCGAAGAACACCCTGTGTTTATTCTCAAGTAAACCACAGTTACCCGACCTTCCTTTGCGCCAAGTGCGGACAAAAATATTGCCGTACAATATTTTTTATTAACTTTTCTGTAAGGTAGCGGGGTTGGGTATCTGTTCCTAAATTTGGACCTACGTTCCAAAAAAACTGTGCGGAAGAACACCTTGGGTTTCTTCTCCAGTATACCGCAGCTACCCAGCTTCCCTTTGCACCTAGTGCAGACACAAGTATTGCCGTAGAACATTTTTTATTAACTTTTCTGTAAGTGTAAGGTAGACTGTAAGTTAATAAGACTGACGGACTAAATCTTTGAACCTACATAAAAAACAATAAACTTAGCCGTAAAACACACTGTGTTTTTCTGAAGTAGACCACAGCTACACAGCTTCCCTTTGTGCCTATTGCGGACAATTATTTGACGTCAATATTTTTTTTATTAATTTTTCTGTTAGGTGATAGGGTAGGGTGTCCGACATCAATTTTGCACTTTCTTTCAAAAAAATAAACTCAGCCGAAGAACAATCTGTGTTTATTCTCAAGTAAACCACAGTTACCCGACCTTCCTTTGCGCCAAGTGCGGACAAAAATATTGCCGTACAATATTTTTTATTAACTTTTCTGTAAGGTAGCGGGGTTGGGTATCTGTTCCTAAATTTGGACCTACGTTCCAAAAAAACTGTGCGGAAGAACACCTTGGGTTTCTTCTCCAGTATACCGCAGCTACCCAGCTTCCCTTTGCACCTAGTGCAGACACAAGTATTGCCGTAGAACATTTTTTATTAACTTTTCTGTAAGTGTAAGGTAGACTGTAAGTTAATAAGACTGACGGACTAAATCTTTGAACCTACATAAAAAACAATAAACTAAGCCGTAAGACACACTGTGTTTTTGCTGAAGTAGACCACAGCTACACAGCTTCCCTTTGTGCCTACTGCGGACAATTATTTGACGTCAATATTTTTTTTATTAATTTTTCTGTAAGGTGATGGGGTCGGGTGTCCGACACCAATTTTGCACTTTCTTTCAAAAAAATAAACTAAGCCGAAGAACACCCTGTGTTTTTCCTCAAGTAAACCACAGCTACCCGGCCTTCCTTTGCACCTAGTGCGGACAAAAGTATTGCCGTACTATATTTTTTATTAACTTTTCTGTAAGGTAGCGGGGTTGGGTGTCTGTTCCTTAATTTGGACCTACGTTCCAAAAAAAAATGTGCGGAAGAACACCTAGGGTTTCTTCTCCAGTATACCCCAGCTACCCAGCTTCCCTTTACACCTAACGCAGGCACAAGTATTGCCGTAGAGCATGTTTTATAAACTTTTCTGTAAGTGTAAGGTAGACTGTAAGGTAATAAGACTGACGGATTCAATCTTTGAACCTACATAAAAAACAATAAACTAAGCCGTAAAACACACTGTGTTTTTTTCTGAAGTAGACCACAGCTACACAGTTTCCCGTTGTGCCTATTGCGGACAATTATTTGACGTCAATACTTTTTTTATTAATTTTTCTGTTAGGTGATAGGGTAGGGTGTCCGACATCAATTTTGCACTTTCTTTCAAAAAAATAAACTCAGCCGAAGAACACCCTGTGTTTATTCTCAAGAAAACCACAGTTACCCAACCTTCCTTTGCGCCAAGTGCTGACAAAAATATTGCCGTACAATATTTTTTATGAACTTTTCTGTAAGGTAGCGGGGTTGGGTATCTGTTCCTAAATTTGGACCTACGTTCCAAAAAAACTGTGCGGAAGAACACCTTGGGTTTCTTCTCCAGTATACCGCAGCTACCCAGCTTCCCTTTGCACCTAGTGCAGACACAAGTATTGCCGTAGAACATTTTTTATTAACTTTTCTGTAAGTGTAAGGTAGACTGTAAGTTAATAAGACTGACGGACTAAATCTTTGAACCTACATAAAAAACAATAAACTTAGCCGTAAAACACACTGTGTTTTTCTGAAGTAGACCACAGCTACACAGCTTCCCTTTGTGCCTATTGCGGACAATTATTTGACGTCAATATTTTTTTTATTAATTTTTCTGTTAGGTGATGGGGTAGGGTGTCCGACATCAATTTTGCACTTTCTTTCAAAAAAATAAACTAAGCCGAAGAACACCCTGTGTTTTTCCTCAAGTAAACCACAGCTACCCGGCCTTCCTTTGCACCTAGTGCGGACAAAAGTATTGCCGTACTATATTTTTTATTAACTTTTCTGTAAGGTAGCGGGGTTGGGTGTCTGTTCCTTAATTTGGACCTACGTTCCAAAAAAAAATGTGCGGAAGAACACCTAGGGTTTCTTCTCCAGTATACCCCAGCTACCCAGCTTCCCTTTGCACCTAGTGCAGACACAAGTATTGCCGTAGAACATGTTTTATAAACTTTTCTGTAAGTGTAAGGTAGACTGTAAGGTAATAAGACTGACGGACAAAATCTTTGAACCTACATAAAAAACAATAAACTAAGCCGTAAAACACACTGTGTTTTTTTCTGAAGTAGACCACAGCTACACAGCTTCCCTTTGTGTCTATTGCGGACAATTATTTGACGTCAATATTTTTTTCATTAATTTTTCTGTTAGGTGATGGGGTAGGGTGTCCGACATCAATTTTGCACTTTCTTTCAAAAAATAAACTAAGCCGAAGAACACCCTGTGTTAATTCTCAAGTAAACCACAGTTACCCGACCTTCCTTTGCACCTAGTGCGGACAAAAGTATTGCCGTACAATATTTTTTATTAACTTTTCTGTAAGGTAGCGGGGTTGGGTGTCTGTTCCTAAATTTGGACCTATGTTCCAAAAAAAAACTGTGCCGAAGAACACCTTGGGTTTCTTCTCCAGTACACCTCAGCTACCCAGCTTCCCTTTGTACCTAGTGCAGACACAAGTATTGCCGTAGAACATTTTTTATTAAGTTTTCTATAAGTGTAAGGTAGACTGTAAGGTAATAAGACTGACGGACTAAATCTTTGAACCTACATAAAAACAATAAACTAAGCCGTAAAACACTCTGTGTTTTTTTCTGAAGTAGACCACAGCTACACAGCTTTCCTTTGTGTCTATTGCGGACAATTATTTGACGTCAATATTTTTTTCATTAATTTTTCTGTTAGGTGATGGGGTAGGGTGTCCGACATCAATTTAGCACTTTCTTTCAAAAAAATAAACTAAGCCGAAGAACACCCTGTGTTTATTCTCAAGTAAACCACAGTTACCCGACCTTCCTTTGCACCTAGTGCGGACAAAAGTATTGCCGTACAATATTTTTTATTAACTTTTCTGTAAGGTAGCGGGGTTGGGTGTCTGTTTTTAAATTTGGACCTACGTTCCAAAAAAACTGTGCCGAAGAACACCTTGGGTTTCTTCTCCAGTATACCTCAGCTACCCAGCTTCCCTTTGCACCTAGTGCAGACACAAGTTTTGCCGTAGATCATTTTTTATTAACTTTTCTGTAAGTGTAAGGTAGATTGTAAGGTAATAAGACTGACGGACTAAATATGTGAACCTACTTAAAAAACAATAAACTAAGCCGTTGAACACACTGTATTTTTTTCTGAAGTAGACCACAGCTACACAGCTTCCCTTTGTGCCTATTGCGGACAATTATTTGACGTCAATATTTTTTAAATTATTTTTTCTGTAAGGGGATGGGGTAGGGTGTCGGACACCAATTTTACACTTTCTTTCCAAAAAAAACTAAGCCGAAGAACACCCTGTGTTTATTCTCAAGTAAACCACAGTTACCCGACCTTCCATTGCACCTAGTGCGGGCAAAAGTATTGCCGTACAATATTTTTTATTAACTTTTCTGTAAGGTAGCGGGGTTGGGTGTCTGTTCCTAAATTTGGAACTACGTTCCAAAACAAAACTGTGCCGAAGAACACCTTGGGTTTCTTCTCCAGTACACCTGAGCTACCCAGCTTCCCTTTGCACCTAGTGCAGACACAAGTATTGTCTTAGAACATTTTTTATTAACTTTTCTGTAAGTGTAAGGTAGACTGTAAGGTAATAAGACTGACAGACTACATCTTTGAACCTACATAAAAAACAATAAACTAAGCCGTAAAACACATTATGTTTTTTTCTGAAGTAGACCACAGCTACACAGCTTATCTTTGTGCCTATTGCGGACAATTATTTGACGTCAAAATGTTTTTTTTATTAATTTTTCTCTTAGGTGATGGGATAGGGTGTCCGACAGCAATTTTGCACTTTCTTTCAAAAAAATAAACTAAGCCGAAGAACATCGTGTGTTTTTTCTCAAGTAAAGCACAGCTATCCGACCTTCCTTTGCACCTAGTGCGGACAAAAGTATTGCCGTACAATATTTTTATTAACTTTTCTGTAAGGTAGCGGGGTTGGGTGTCTGTTCCTTAATTTGGACCTATGTTTCAAAAAATATGTGCGGAAGAACACCTTGGTTTCTTCTCCAGTATACCCCAGCTACCCAGCTTGCCTTTGCACCTAGTGCAGACAAAAGTTTTGCCGTAGAACATTTTTTATTAACTTTTCTGAATGGAAGAATTTAAGGTGAGAAGACTGTCCGACTCAATCCTTGAGCCTACATGAAAAACAATAAACTAAGCCGAAGTACAAGCTGTGTTTTTTTCTCAAGTAGACCACAGCTACCCAGATTCCCTTTACGCCTATTGTGGACAATGATTTGACAAAGATCATTTTTTCTTATTTTTTTCTTTAAAGTAGTGGGGTAGGGTGTCCGGCCCCAACTTTGCACTTTCTTTTAAACAGAATAAACTAAGCCGAAGAACATCCTGTGTTTTTTTTCTAAAGTAAACCATTGCCACCTGTCTTTTCTTTGGACCTAGAGCGGACAAAAGTATTGTCGTACAATATTTTTCATTAACTTTTCTGCAAGGCAGCGGGATTGTGTGTCTTGCCCTTAATTTGGACCTACGTTCCAAAAAAAACTGTGCGGAAGAACACCTTGGGTTTCTTCTCCAGTATACCTCAGCTACCCAGGCCAGCTTCCCATTGCACCTAGTGCAGACAAACGTTTTGCCGTAGCACATTTTTTAATAACTTATCTGCATAGACGACTTTAAGGTGAGAAGACTGTCCGACTCAATCCTCGAACATACATGAAAAACAATAAATTAAGCCGAAGAACACGCTGTGTTTTTTTCTCAAATAGACCACATCTACCCAGCTCCCCTTTTCGCCTATTGTGGACAATGATTTGACATAGAACATTTTTTTAATTTTTTTTTATGTAAAGTAGTGGGGTAGGGTGTCCGACCCAAACTTTGCACTTTCTTTTAAAAAGAATAAACTAAGCCGAAGAACACCCTGTGTTTTTTTCTAAAGTTAACCATAGCAACATTGCCTTTCTTTGGACCTAGTGTGGACAAAAGTATTGCCGTACAATATTTTTTATTAACTTTTCTGTAAGGTAGCGGGGTTGGGTGTCTGTTCCTAAATTTGGACCTACGTTCCAAAAAATCTGTGCAGAAGAACACCTTTGGTTTCTTCTCTAGTACACCTCAGCTACCCAGCTTCCATTTGCACCTAGTGCAGACACAAGTATTGCCGTAGAACATTTTTGTATTAACTTTTCTGTAAGTGTAAGGTAGACTGTAAGGTAATAAGACTGACGCACTAAATCTTTGAACCTACTTAAAAAACAATAAACTAAGCGGTTGAACACACTGTATTTTTTTCTGAAGTAGACCACAGCTACACAGCTTCCCTTTGTGCCTATTGCGGACAATTATTTGACGTCAATATTTTTTTAATTAATTTTTCTGTAAGGTGATGGGGAAGGGTGTCTGACACCAATTTTTCACTTTCTTTCAAAAAAATAAACGTAGCCGAAGAACACCCTGTGTTTCTAAAGTAAACCACAGCTACCCGACCTTCCTTTGCACCTAGTGTTGACAAAAGTATTGCCGTAGAATATTTTTTATTAACTTTTCTGTAAGGTAGCGGGGTTGGCTGTCTGTTCCTAAATTTGGACCTACGTTCCAAAAAAACTGTGCGGAAGAACACCTTGGGTTTCTTCTCCAGTATACCGCAGCTACCCAGCTTCCCTTTGCACATAGTGCAGACACAAGTATTGCCGTAGAACATTTTATATTAACTTTTCTGTAAGTGTAAGGTACACTGTAAGGTAATGAGACTGACGGACTAAATCTTTGAACCTACATAAAAAACAATAAACTAAGCCGTAAAACACACTGTGTTTTTTTCTGAAGTTGACCACAGCTACACAGCTTCCCTTTGTGCCTATTGCGGACAATTATTTGACGTCAATATATGTTTTTTATTATTTTTTCTGTTAGGTGATGGGGTAGGGTGTCCGACATCAATTTTGCCCTTTCGTTCAAAAAAATAAACTAAGCCGAAGAACACCCTGTGTTTATTCTCAAGTAAACCACAGTTACCCGACCTTCCTTTGCACCTAGTGCTGACAAAAGTATTGCCGTACAATATTTTTTATTAACTTTTCTGTAAGGTAGCGGGATTGGGTGTCTGTTCCTAAATTTGGACCTACGTTCCAAAAAAAAAAAACTGTGCCGAAGAACACCTTGGGTTTCTTCTCCAGTACACCTCAGCTACCCAGCTTCCCTTTGCACCTAGTGCAGACACAAGTTTTGCCGTAGAACATTTTATATTAACTTTTCTGTAAGTGTAAGGTACACTGTAAGGTAATAAGACTGACGGACTAAATCTTTGAACCTACATAAAAAACAATAAACTAAGCTGTAAAATACACTGTGTTTTTTTCTGAAGTAGAAAACGGCTACACAGCTTCCATTTGTGCCTATTGCGGACAATTGTTTGATGTCAATATGTTTTTTATTAATTTTTCTGTTAGGTGATGGGGTAGGGTGTCCGACATCAATTTTGCACTTTCTTTCAAAAAAATAAACTAAGCCGAAGAATACCCTTTGTATATTCTCATGTAAACCACAGTTACCCGACCTTCCTTTGCACCTAGTGCGGACAAAAGTATTGCCGTACAATATTTTTTATTAACTTTTCTGTAAGGTAGCGGAGTTGGGTGTCTGTTCCTTAATTTGGACCTACGTTCCAAAAAAAAAAAACTGTGCCGAAGAACACCTTGGGTTTCTTCTCCAGTACACCTCAGCTACCCAGCTTCCCTTTGCACCTAGTGCAGACACAAGTATTTTTGCTTACAACATTTTTTATTAACTTTTCTGTAAGTGTAAGGTATACGTAGACTGTAAGGTAATAAGACTGACGGACTAAATCTTTGAACCTACATAAAAAACAATAAACTAAGCCGTAGAACACACTGTGTGTTTTTTTTTCTGAAGAAGACCACAGCTATACAGCTTCCCTATGTGCCTATTGCGGACAATTATTTGACGTCAATATTTTTTTTATTAATTTTTCTGTTAGGTGATGGGTTAGGGGGTCCGACATCAATTTTGCACTTTCTTTCAAAAAAATAAACTAAGCCGAAGAACATCCTGTGTTTTTTTTCAAGTAAACCGCAGCTACCCGACCTTCCTTTGCACCTAGTGCAGACACAAGTATTGCCGTAGAACATTTTTTATTTACTTTTCTGTAAGTGTAAGGTAGACTGTAAGGTAATAAGACTGAAAGACTAAATCTTTGAACCTACATAAAAAACAATAAACTAAGCCGTAAAACACACTGTGGTTTTTTTTGAAGTAGACCACAGCTACACAGCTTCCTTTTGTGCCTATTGCGGACAATTATTTGACGTCAATATGTTTTTATTAATTTTTCTGTTAGGTGATGGGGTAGGGTGTCCGACATCAATTTTGCACTTTCTTTCAATAAAATAAACTAAGCCGAAGAACACCCTTTGTTTATTCTCAAGTAAACCACAGTTACCCGACCTTCCTTTGCACCTAGTGCGGACAAAAGTATTGCCGTACAATATTTTTTATTAACTTTTCTGTAAGGTAGCGGGGTTGGGTGTCTGTTTTTAAATTTGGACCTACGTTCCAAAAAAACTGTGCCGAAGAACACCTTTGGTTTCTTCTCCAGTACACCTCAGCTACCCAGCTTCCCTTTGCACCTAGTGCAGACACAAGTATTGCCGTAGAACATTTTTTATTAACTTTTCTGTAAGTGTAAGGTACACTGTAAGGTAATAAGACTGACGGACTAAATCTTTGAACCTACATAAAAAACAATAAACTAAGCCGTAAAACACACTGTGTTTTTTTTCTGAAGAAGACCACAGCTATACAGCTTCCCTTTGTGCCTATTGCGGACAATTATTTGACGTCAATATTTTTTTTATTAATTTTTCTGTTAGGTGATGGGTTAGGGTGTCCGACATCAATTTTGCCCTTTCTTTCAAAAAAATAAACTAAGCCGAAGAACACCCTGTGTTTTTTTTCAAGTAAACCGCAGCTACCCGACCTTCCTTTGCACCTAGTGCGGACAAAAGTATTGCCGTACAATATTTTTTATTAACTTTTCTGTAAGGTAGCGGGGTTGGGTGTCTGTTTTTAAATTTGGACCTACGTTCCAAAAAAAACTGTGCCGAAGAACACCTTGGGTTTCTTTTCCAGTACACATCATCTACCCAGCTTCACTTTGCACCTAGTGCAGACACAAGTTTTGCCGTAGAACATTTTTTATTAACTGTTCTGTAAGTGTAAGGTAGACTGTAAGGTAATAAGACTGACGGACTAAATCTTTGAACCTACATAAAAAACAATAAACTAAGCCGTAAAACACACTGTGTTTTTTTCTGAAGTAGACCACAGCTACAAATGTTCCCTTTGTGCCTATTGCGGACAATTATTTGACGTCAATATTTTTTTTATTAATTTTTCTGTTAGGTGATGGGGTAGGGTGTCCGACATCAATTTTGCACTTTCTTTCAAGTAAATAAACTAAGCCGAAAAACACCCTGTCTTTATTCTCAAGTAAACCACAGTTACCCGACCTTCCTTTGCACCTAGTGCGGACAAAAGTATTGCCGTACACTATTTTTTATTAACTTTTCTGTAAGGTAGCGGGGTTGGGTTTCTGTTCTTAAATTTGGACCTACGTTCCAAAAAGACCGTGCAGAAGAACACCTTGGGTTTCTTTTCCAGTACACCTCATCTACCCAGCTTCCCTTTGCACCTAGTGCAGACACAAGTATTGCAATTAGAACATTTTTATTAACTTTTCTGTAAGTGAAAGGTAGACTGTAAGGTAATAAGACTGACGGACTAAATCTTTGAACCTACTTAAAAAACAATAAACTAAGCCGTAAAACACACTGTGTTTTTTTCTGAAGTAGAAAACGGCTACACAGCTTCCCTTTGTGCCTATTGCGGACAATTATTTGACGTCAATATGTTTTTTATTATTTTTTCTGTTAGGTGATGGGGTAGGGTGTCCGACACCAATTTTGCACTTTCTTTCAAGTAAATAAACTAAGCCGAAGAACACCCTGTGTTTATTCTAAAGTAAACCACAGTTACCCGACCTTCCTTTGCACCTAGTGCGGACAAAAGTATTGCCGTACAATATTTTTTATTTACTTTTCTGTAAGGTAGCGGGGTTGGGTGTCTGTTCTTAAATTTGGACCTACGTTCCAAAAAAAAAACTGTGCCGAAGAACACCTTGGGTTTCTTCTCCAGTACACCTCAGCTACCCGGCTTCCCTTTGCACCTAGTGCAGACACAAGTATTGCCGTAGAACATTTTTTTATTAACTTTTCTGTAAGTGTAAGGTAGACTGTAAGGTAATAAGACTGACGGACTAAATCTTTGAACCTACTTAAAAAACAATAAACTAAGCCGTAGAACACACTGTAATTTTTTCTGAAGTAGACCACAGCTACACAGCTTCCCTTTGTGCCTACGGCGGACAATTATTTGACGTTAATATTTTTTTTATAATTTTTTCTGTAAGGTGATGGGTTAGGGTGTCCAACACCAATTTTGCACTTTCTTTCCAAAAAATCAACTAAGCCGAAGAACATCCTGTTTTTTTTCTCAAGTAAACCACAGCTACCCGAACTACCCTTGCACCTAGTGCGGACAAAAGTATTGCCGTACAATATTTTTCATTAACTTTTCTGTAAGGTAGCGGGGTTGGGTGTCTGTTCCTAAATTTGGACCTACGTTCCAAAAAAACTGTGCCGAAGAACACCTTGGGTTTCTTCTCCAGTACACCTCAGCTACCCGGCTTCCCTTTGCACCTAGTGCAGACACAAGTATTGCCGTAGAACATTTTTTTATTAACTTTTCTGTAAGTGTAAGGTAGACTGTAAGGTAATAAGACTGACGGACTAAATCTTTGAACCTACTTAAAAAACAATAAACTAAGCCGTAGAACACACAATAATTTTTCCTGAAGTAGACCACAGCTACACAGCTTCCCTTTGTGCCTACGGCGGACAATTATTTGACGTTAATATTTTTTTTATAATTTTTTCTGTAAGGTGATGGGTTAGGGTGTCCAACACCAATTTTGCACTTTCTTTCCAAAAAATAAACTAAGCCGAAGAACATCCTGTTTTTTTTCTCAAGTAAACCACAGCTACCCGAACTACCCTTGCACCTAGTGCGGACAAAAGTATTGCCGTACAATATTTTTTATTAACTTTTCTGTAAGGTAGCGGGGTTGGGTGTCTGTTCCTTAAATTTGGACCTATGTTCCAAAAAAAAACTGTGCCGAAGAACACCTTGGGTTTCTTCTCCAGTACACCTCAGCTACCCAGCTTCCCTTTGCACCTAGTGCAGACACAAGTATTGCCGTAGAACATTTTTTATTAACTTTTCTGTAAGTGTAAGGTAGACTGTAAGGTAATAAGACTGACGGACTGGATCTTTGAACCTACATAAAAAAACAATAAACTAAGCCGTAAAACACACTGTGTTTTTTTTCTGAAGTAGACCACAGCTACACAGCTTCCCTTTGTGCCTATTGCGGACAATTATTTGACGTCAATATGTTTTTTATTATTTTTTCTGTTAGGTGATGGGGTAGGGTGTCCGACATCAATTTTGCCCTTTCTTTCAAAAAAATAAACTAAGCCGAAGAACACCCTGTGTTTATTCTCAAGTAAACCACAGTTACCCGACCTTCCTTTGCACCTACTGCGGACAAAAGTATTGCCGTACAATATTTTTTATTAAATTTTCTGTAAGGTAGCGGGGTTGGGTGTCTGTTCCTAAATTTGGACCTACGTTCCAAAAAAAAAAACTGTGCCGAAGAACACCTTGGGTTTCTTCTCCAGTACACCTCAGCTACCCAGCTTCCCTTTGCACCTAGTGCAGACACAAGTATTGCCGTAGAACATTTTTTATTAACTTTTTGTAAGTGTAAGGTAGACTGTAAGGTAATAAGACTGACGGACTAAATCTTTGAACCTACATAAAAAAACAATAAACTAAGCCGTAAAACACTGTGTTTTTTCTGAAGTAGACCACAGCTACACAGCTTCCCTTTGTGCCTATTGCGGACAATTATTTGACGTCAATATTTTTTTTATTAATTTTTCTGTAAGGTGCTGGGGTAGGGTGTCCGACATCAATTTTGCACTTTCTTTCAAAAAAATAAACTAAGCCGAAGAACACCTTGTGTTTTTTCTAAAGTAAACCACAGCTACCCGACCTTCCCTTGCACCTAGTGCGGACAAAAGTATTGCCGTACAATATTTTTTATTAACTTTTCCGTAAGGTAGCGGGGTTGGGTGTCTGTTCCTAAATTTGGACTTACGTTCCAAAAAAGCTGTGCGGAAGAACACCTTGGGTTTCTTCTCCAGTACACCTCAGCTACCCAGCTTCCCTTTGCACCTAGTGCAGACACAAGTATTGCCGTAGAACATTTTTTATTAACTTTTCTGTAAGTGTAAGGTAGACTGAAAGGTAATAAGACTGACGGACTAAATCTTTGAACCTACTTAAAAAACAATAAACTAAGCCGTAAAACACACTGTATCTTATTCTGAAGTAGACCACAGCTACACAGCTTCCCTTTGTGCCTACGGCGGACAATTATTTGACGTCAATATTTTTTTAATTAATTTTCTGTAAGGTGATGGGGTAGGGTGTCCGACACCAATTTTGTACTTTCTTTCAAGTAAATAAACTAAGCCGAAGAACACCCTGTGTTTATTCTCAAGTAAACCACAGTTACCTGACCTCCCTTTGCACCTAGTGCGGACAAAAGTATTGCCGTACAATATTTTTTATTAACTTTTCTGTAAGGTAGCGGGGTTGGGTGTCTGTTTTTAAATTTGGACCTACGTTCCAAAAAAAAACTGTGCCGAAGAACACCTTGGGTTTCTTTTCCAGTACACATCATCTACCCAGCTTCACTTTGCACCTAGTGCAGACACAAGTTTTGCCGTAGAACATTTTTTATTAACTGTTCTGTAAGTGTAAGGTAGACTGTAAGGTAATAAGACTGACGGACTAAATCTTTGAACCTACATAAAAAACAATAAACTAAGCCGTAAAACACACTGTGTTTTTTTCTGAAGTAGACCACAGCTACAAATGTTCCCTTTGTGCCTATTGCGGACAATTATTTGACGTCAATATTTTTTTTATTAATTTTTCTGTTAGGTGATGGGGTAGGGTGTCCGACATCAATTTTGCACTTTCTTTCAAGTAAATAAACTAAGCCGAAAAACACCCTGTCTTTATTCTCAAGTAAACCACAGTTACCCGACCTTCCTTTGCACCTAGTGCGGACAAAAGTATTGCCGTACACTATTTTTTATTAACTTTTCTGTAAGGTAGCGGGGTTGGGTTTCTGTTCTTAAATTTGGACCTACGTTCCAAAAAGACCGTGCAGAAGAACACCTTGGGTTTCTTTTCCAGTACACCTCATCTACCCAGCTTCCCTTTGCACCTAGTGCAGACACAAGTATTGCAATTAGAACATTTTTATTAACTTTTCTGTAAGTGAAAGGTAGACTGTAAGGTAATAAGACTGACGGACTAAATCTTTGAACCTACTTAAAAAACAATAAACTAAGCCGTAAAACACACTGTGTTTTTTTCTGAAGTAGAAAACGGCTACACAGCTTCCCTTTGTGCCTATTGCGGACAATTATTTGACGTCAATATGTTTTTTATTATTTTTTCTGTTAGGTGATGGGGTAGGGTGTCCGACACCAATTTTGCACTTTCTTTCAAGTAAATAAACTAAGCCGAAGAACACCCTGTGTTTATTCTAAAGTAAACCACAGTTACCCGACCTTCCTTTGCACCTAGTGCGGACAAAAGTATTGCCGTACAATATTTTTTATTTACTTTTCTGTAAGGTAGCGGAGTTGGGTGTCTGTTCTTAAATTTGGACCTACGTTCCAAAAAAAAAACTGTGCCGAAGAACACCTTGGGTTTCTTCTCCAGTACACCTCAGCTACCCGGCTTCCCTTTGCACCTAGTGCAGACACAAGTATTGCCGTAGAACATTTTTTTATTAACTTTTCTGTAAGTGTAAGGTAGACTGTAAGGTAATAAGACTGACGGACTAAATCTTTGAACCTACTTAAAAAACAATAAACTAAGCCGTAGAACACACTGTAATTTTTTCTGAAGTAGACCACAGCTACACAGCTTCCCTTTGTGCCTACGGCGGACAATTATTTGACGTTAATATTTTTTTTATAATTTTTTCTGTAAGGTGATGGGTTAGGGTGTCCAACACCAATTTTGCACTTTCTTTCCAAAAAATAAACTAAGCCGAAGAACATCCTGTTTTTTTTCTCAAGTAAACCACAGCTACCCGAACTACCCTTGCACCTAGTGCGGACAAAAGTATTGCCGTACAATATTTTTCATTAACTTTTCTGTAAGGTAGCGGGGTTGGGTGTCTGTTCCTAAATTTGGACCTACGTTCCAAAAAAACTGTGCCGAAGAACACCTTGGGTTTCCTCTTCAGTACACCTCAGCTACCCAGCTTCCCTTTGCACCTAGTGCAGACAAAAGTTTTGCCGTAGAACATTTTTTATTAATTTTTCTGTAAGTGTAAGGTAGACTGTAAGGTAATGAGACTGACGGACTAAATCTTTGAACCTACATAAAAAAACAATAAACTAAGCCGTAAAACACTGTGTTTTTTCTGAAGTAGACCACAGCTACACAGCTTCCCTTTGTGCCTATTGCGGACAATTATTTGACGTCAATATTTTTTTTATTAATTTTTCTGTAAGGTGCTGGGGTAGGGTGTCCGACATCAATTTTGCACTTTCTTTCAAAAAAATAAACTAAGCCGAAGAACACCTTGTGTTTTTTCTAAAGTAAACCACAGCTACCCGACCTTCCCTTGCACCTAGTGCGGACAAAAGTATTGCCGTACAATATTTTTTATTAACTTTTCCGTAAGGTAGCGGGGTTGGGTGTCTGTTCCTAAATTTGGACTTACGTTCCAAAAAAGCTGTGCGGAAGAACACCTTGGGTTTCTTCTCCAGTACACCTCAGCTACCCAGCTTCCCTTTGCACCTAGTGCAGACACAAGTATTGCCGTAGAACATTTTTTATTAACTTTTCTGTAAGTGTAAGGTAGACTGAAAGGTAATAAGACTGACGGACTAAATCTTTGAACCTACTTAAAAAACAATAAACTAAGCCGTAAAACACACTGTATCTTATTCTGAAGTAGACCACAGCTACACAGCTTCCCTTTGTGCCTACGGCGGACAATTATTTGACGTCAATATTTTTTTAATTAATTTTCTGTAAGGTGATGGGGTAGGGTGTCCGACACCAATTTTGTACTTTCTTTCAAGTAAATAAACTAAGCCGAAGAACACCCTGTGTTTATTCTCAAGTAAACCACAGTTACCCGACCTCCCTTTGCACCTAGTGCGGACAAAAGTATTGCCGTACAATATTTTTTATTAACTTTTCTGTAAGGTAGCGGGGTTGGGTGTCTGTTTTTAAATTTGGACCTACGTTCCAAAAAAAACTGTGCCGAAGAACACCTTGGGTTTCTTTTCCAGTACACATCATCTACCCAGCTTCACTTTGCACCTAGTGCAGACACAAGTTTTGCCGTAGAACATTTTTTATTAACTGTTCTGTAAGTGTAAGGTAGACTGTAAGGTAATAAGACTGACGGACTAAATCTTTGAACCTACATAAAAAACAATAAACTAAGCCGTAAAACACACTGTGTTTTTTTCTGAAGTAGACCACAGCTACAAATGTTCCCTTTGTGCCTATTGCGGACAATTATTTGACGTCAATATTTTTTTTATTAATTTTTCTGTTAGGTGATGGGGTAGGGTGTCCGACATCAATTTTGCACTTTCTTTCAAGTAAATAAACTAAGCCGAAAAACACCCTGTCTTTATTCTCAAGTAAACCACAGTTACCCGACCTTCCTTTGCACCTAGTGCGGACAAAAGTATTGCCGTACACTATTTTTTATTAACTATTCTGTAAGGTAGCGGGGTTGGGTTTCTGTTCTTAAATTTGGACCTACGTTCCAAAAAGACCGTGCAGAAGAACACCTTGGGTTTCTTTTCCAGTACACCTCATCTACCCAGCTTCCCTTTGCACCTAGTGCAGACACAAGTATTGCAATTAGAACATTTTTATTAACTTTTCTGTAAGTGAAAGGTAGACTGTAAGGTAATAAGACTGACGGACTAAATCTTTGAACCTACTTAAAAAACAATAAACTAAGCCGTAAAACACACTGTGTTTTTTTCTGAAGTAGAAAACGGCTACACAGCTTCCCTTTGTGCCTATTGCGGACAATTATTTGACGTCAATATGTTTTTTATTATTTTTTCTGTTAGGTGATGGGGTAGGGTGTCCGACACCAATTTTGCACTTTCTTTCAAGTAAATAAACTAAGCCGAAGAACACCCTGTGTTTATTCTAAAGTAAACCACAGTTACCCGACCTTCCTTTGCACCTAGTGCGGACAAAAGTATTGCCGTACAATATTTTTTATTTACTTTTCTGTAAGGTAGCGGGGTTGGGTGTCTGTTCTTAAATTTGGACCTACGTTCCAAAAAAAAAACTGTGCCGAAGAACACCTTGGGTTTCTTCTCCAGTACACCTCAGCTACCCGGCTTCCCTTTGCACCTAGTGCAGACACAAGTATTGCCGTAGAACATTTTTTTATTAACTTTTCTGTAAGTGTAAGGTAGACTGTAAGGTAATAAGACTGACGGACTAAATCTTTGAACCTACTTAAAAAACAATAAACTAAGCCGTAGAACACACTGTAATTTTTTCTGAAGTAGACCACAGCTACACAGCTTCCCTTTGTGCCTACGGCGGACAATTATTTGACGTTAATATTTTTTTTATAATTTTTTCTGTAAGGTGATGGGTTAGGGTGTCCAACACCAATTTTGCACTTTCTTTCCAAAAAATCAACTAAGCCGAAGAACATCCTGTTTTTTTTCTCAAGTAAACCACAGCTACCCGAACTACCCTTGCACCTAGTGCGGACAAAAGTATTGCCGTACAATATTTTTCATTAACTTTTCTGTAAGGTAGCGGGGTTGGGTGTCTGTTCCTAAATTTGGACCTACGTTCCAAAAAAACTGTGCCGAAGAACACCTTGGGTTTCTTCTTCAGTACACCTCAGCTACCCAGCTTCCCTTTGCACCTAGTGCAGACAAAAGTTTTGCCGTAGAACATTTTTTATTAATTTTTCTGTAAGTGTAAGGTAGACTGTAAGGTAATGAGACTGACGGACTAAATCTTTGAACCTACTTAAAAAACATTAAACTAAGCCGTTGAACACACTGTATTTTTTTCTGAAGTAGACCACAGCTACACAGCTTCCTTTTTGTCTATTGCGGACAATTATTTGACGTCAATATTTTTTTTATTATTTTTTCTGTAAGGTGACGGGGTAGGGTGTCCGACATCAATTTTGCACATTCTTTCAAAAAATTAAACTAAGCCGAAGAACACCCTGTGTTTATTCTCAAGTAAACCACAGTTAACCAACCTTCCTTTGCACCTAGTGCGGACAAAAGTATTGCCGTACAATATTTTTTATTAACTTTTCTGTAAGGTAGCGGGGTTGGGTGTCTGTTCCTAAATTTGGACCTACGTTCCAAAAAAACTATGCGGAAGAACACCTTGGGTTTCTTCTCCAGTATACCCAAGCTACCAAGCTTCCCTTTGCACCTAGTGCAGACAAAAGTTTTGCCGAAGGACATTTTTTATTAACTTTTCTGCATTGAAGACTTTAAGGTGAGAAGACTGTCCGACTCTACCCTTGAACCTACATGCAAAACAAAAAATTAAGCCGAAGAACATACTGTGTTTTTTTTCTCAAGGAGACTATATCTACACCCAGCTCCCCTTTGCGCCTATTGTGGACAATTATTTGACATAGAACATTTTTTATTATTTTTTTCTGTAAAGTAGTAAGGTAGGGTGTCCGTCCCAAACTTTGTACTTTCTTTTGAAAAGAATAAACTAAGCCGAAGAACACCCTGTGTTTTTTCTCAAGTAATCCATAGCAACCCGGCCTTTCTTTGCACCTAGTGCAGACAGAAGTATTGCCGTACAATATTTTAATATTATCTTTTCTGTAAGGAAGCGGGGTTGGGTGTCTGACCCTCAATTTGGACCTACTTTAAAAAAACTGTGCCGAAGAACACCTTGGGTTCTTCTCCAGGACACCTCAGCTACCAAGCTTCCCTTTGCACCTGAAGACACACATATTGCCGTAGAACATTTTTTATTAACTTTTCTGTAAGTGTAAGGTAGACTGTAAGGTAATAAGACTGTCCGAATTAATCTTTGAACCTACATAAAAACAATAAACTAAGCTGTAAAATACACTGTGTTTTTTTTCTGAAGTAGAACACAGCTACACAGCTTCCCTTTGTGCCTATTGCGGACAATTATTTGACGTCAATATTTTTTTAATTATTTTTTCTGTAAGGTGATGGGGTAGGGTGTCCGACATCAATTTTGCACATTCTTTCAAAAAATTAAACTAAGCCGAAGAACCCCCTGTGTTTTTCTCAAGTAAACCACAGCTACCCGACCATCCTTTGCACCTAGTGCGGACAAAATTATTGCCGTACAATATTTTTTATTAATTTTTCTATAAGGTAGCGGGGTTGGGTGTCTGTTCCCAAATTTGGACCTACGTTCCAAACAAACTATGAGGAAGAACACCTTGGGTTTCTTCTCCAGTATACCCCAGCTACCAAGCTTCCCTTTGCACCTAGTGCAGACACAAGTTTTGCCGTAGCACATTTTTTATTAACTTTTCTGCATTGAAGACTTTAAGGTGAGAAGACTGTCCGACTCTTACCTTGAACCTACATGAAAAACAATAAATTAAGCCAAAGAACACACTGTGTTTTTTTTCTCAAGGAGACCATATCTACCCAGCTCCCCTTTGCACCTATTGTGGACAATGTTTTGACATAGAACATTTTTTAGAAGTGGGGTAGGGTGTCCGACCCAAACTTTGTACTTTCTTTTAAAAAAAAATAAACTAAGCCGAAGAACACCCTGTGTTTTTTCTCAAGCAAACCACAGCTACCCAGCTTCCCTTTGCACCTAGTGCAGACAAAAGTTTTGCCGTAGAACATTTTTTATTAACTTTTCTGTAAGTGTAAGGTAGACTTTAAGGTATTAAGACTTACCGACTCAATCCTTGAACCTGCTTAAAAAACAATCCGTAGAACACACTTTATTTTTTCTGAAGTAGACCACAGCTACACAGCTTCCCTTTGTGCCTATTGCGGACAATTATTTGACGTCAAAATGTTTTTTATTAATTTTTCTGTAAGGTGATGGGGTAGGGTGTCCGACAGCAATTTTGCACTTTCTTTCAAATAAATAAACTAAGCCGAAGAACACCCTGTGTTTTTTCTCAAGTAAAGCACAGCTACCCGACCTTTCTTTGCACCTAGTGCGGGCAAAAGTATTGCCGTACAATATTTTTTATTAACTTGTCTGTAAGGTAGCGGGGTTGGGTGTCTGTTCCTTAATTTGGACCTATGTTCCAAAAAAACTGTGCGGAAGAACACCTTGGTTTCTTCTCCAGTATACCCCAGCTACCCAGCTTCCCTTTGCACCTAGTTCAGACAAAAGTTTTGCCGTAGAACATTTTTTATTAACTTTTCTGCAAGGAAGACTTTAAGGTGAGAAGACTGTCCGACTCAATCCTTGAGCCTACATGAAAAACAATAAACTAAGCCGAAGTACAAGCTGTGTTTTTTCTCAAGTAGACCACAGCTACCCAGATCCCCTTTACGCCTATTGTGGACACGGATTTGACAAAGAACATTTTTTATTATTTTTTTCTTTAAAGTAGTGGGGTAGGGTGTCCGGCCCCAACTTTGCACTTTCTTTTAAACAGAATAAACTAAGCCGAAGAACACCCTGTGTTTTTTTTCTACAGTAAACCATTGCAACCTGGCTTTTCTTTGGACCTAGTGCGACAAAAGTATTGCCGTACAATATTTTTCATTAACTTTTCTGTAAGGTAGCGGGATTTGGTGTCTTACCCTAAATTTGGACCTACGTTCCAAAAAAACTGTGCGGAAGAACACCTTGGGTTTCTTCTCCAGTATACCCCAGCTACCCAGCTTCCCTTTGCACCTAGTGCAGACAAACGTTTTGCCGTAGCAAATTTTTTAAAAACTTTACTGCATGGAAGACTTTAAAGTGAAAAAAATGTCCGACTCAATCCTTGAACATACATGAAAAACAATAAATTAAGCCGAAGAACACGCTGTGTTTTTTTCTCAAGTAGACCACATCTACCCAGCTCCCCTTTGCGCCTATTGTGGACAATGATTTGACATAGAACATTTTTTATTATTTATTTTCTGTAAAGTAGTGGGGTAGGGTGTCCGGCCCAAACTTTGCACTTTCTTTTAAAAAGAATAAACTAAGCCGAAGAACACCCTGTGTTATTTCTAAAGTTAACCATAGCAACCTGGCCTTTCTTTGGAGCTAGTGTGGACAAAAGTATTGCCGTACAATATTTTTTATTAACTTTTCTGTAAGGTAGCGGGATTTAGTGTCTCACCCTAAATTTGAACCTACGTTAAAAAAAACTGTGCCGAAGAACACCTTGGGTTTCTTCTCCAGTACACTTCAAATGCCCAGCTTCCCTTTGCACCTAGTGCAGACACAAGTTTTGCCGTAGAACATTTTTTATTAACTTTTCTGTAAGTGTGAGGTAGACTGTAAGGTACTAAGACTGTCCAACTTAATCCTTGAACCTATATGAAAAACAATAAATTAAGCCATAGAACACACTGTGTTTTTTCTCAAGAAGACAACATCTACCCAGCTCCCCTTTGCGCCTATTGTGGACAATGATTTGACATAGAACATTTTTATTATTTGTTTTCTGTAAAGTAGTGGGGTAGGGTGTCCGACATCAATTTTGCATTTTTTTCAAGAAAATAAACTAAGCCGAAGAACACCCTGTGTTTTTTCTCAAGTAATTCACTGCTACCCGACCTTCCTTTACAGGTAGTGCGGACAAAGGTATTGCCGTACAATATTTTTTATTAACTTTTCTGTAAGGTAGCGGGGTTGGGTGTCTGACCCTAAATTTGGACCTACGTTAAACAAACTGTGCTGAAGAACACCTTCGGTTTCTTCTTAACAAGTACACCTCAATTACCCAGCTTCCCTTTACACCTGGTGCAGACACAAGTATTGCCGTAGAACATTTTTTATTAACTTTTCTGTAAGTGTAAGGTAGACTGTAAGGTAATAAGACTGTCCGACTCAATCTTTGAGCATACATAAAAAACAATAAACTAAGCCGAAGTACAAGCTGTGTTTTTTCTCAAGTAGACCACAGCTACCCAGCTCCCTTTTGCGCCTATTGTGGACAATGATTTGACTTAGAACCTTTTTTATTATTTATTTTCTGTAAATTAGTGGGGTAGGGTGTCCGGCGCCAACTTTGCACTTTCTTTCAAAAAAAAAAAAACTATGCCGAAGAACACCCTGTGTTTTTTCTCAAGCAAACACAGCTACACGACCTTCCTTTGCACCTAGTGCGGACAAAAGTATTGCCGTAAACTATTTTTAATTAACTTTTCTGTAAGGTAGCGGGGTTGGGCGTCTGATCCTAAATTTGGACCTACGTTAAAAAAATGTGGCGAAGAACACCTTGGGTTTCTTCTCCAGTATACCCCAACTACCCAGCTTCCCTTTGCACCTAGTGCAGACAAAAGTTTTGCCGTAGAACATTTTTTATTAACTTTTCTGCATGGATGACTTTAAGGTGAGAAGACTTTCAGACTCAATCATTGAGCCTACATAAAAAACAATAAACTAAGCCGCATTACAAGCTGTGTTTTTTCTCAAGTAGACCACAGCTACACAGCTTCCTTTTGCGCCTATTGTGGACAATGATTTGACTTAGAACCTTTTTTATTATTATTTTTTTATAAATAAGTGGGGTAGGGTGTCCGGCGCCAACTTTGCAATTTCTTTTCAAAAGAATAAACTAAGCCGAAGAACACCCTGTGTTTTTTTCTCAAGTAAACCACAGCTACCCGACCTTCCCTTGCACCTAGTGCGGACAAAAGTATTGCCGTACAATATCTTTTATTAACTTTTCCGTAAGGTAGCGGGGTTGGGTGTCTGTTCCTAAATTTGGACCTACGATCCAAAAAAACTGTGAGGAAGAACACCTTGGTTTTCTTCTCCAGTAAATTTCAACTACCCAGCTTCCCTTTGCACCTAGTGCAGACACAAGTATTGCCGTAGAACATTTTTTATTAACTTTTCTGTAAGTGTAAGGTAGACTGTAAGGTAATAAGACTGTCCGACTTAATCTTTGAACCTACTTAAAAAACAATAAACTAAGCCGTAAAACACACTGTGTTTTTTTATGAAGTAGACCACATCTACACTGCTTCCCTTTGTGCCTATTGCGGACAATTATTTTACGTCAATATATGTTTTTTATTAATTTTTCTGTAAAGTGATGGGGTAGGGTTTCCGACACCAATTTTGCACTTTCTTTCAAAAAAATAAACTAAGCCGAAGAACGCCCTGTGTTTTTTCTCAAGTAAACCACAGCTACCCGACCTTCCTTTGCACCTAGTGCAGACACAGGTATTGCCGTACAATATTTTTTATTATGTTTTCTGTAAGGTAGCAGGCAGCGGTGTTAGGTTTCTGTTCTTAAATTTGGACATACGTTCCAAAAACACTGTGCGGAAGAACACATTGGGTTTCTTCTCCAGTATACCCCAGCTACCCAGATTCCCTTTGCACCTAGTGCAGACAAAAGTTTTGCCGTAGAACAGTTTTTATTAACTTTTCTTTATGAAAGACTTTAAGGTGAAAAGACTGTCCGACTCAATCCTTGAACCTACATGAAAAACAATAAACTAAGCCGAAGAACACACTGAAGTAGACCACAGCTACCCAGCTCCCCTTTGCGCCTATTGTGGACAATGATTTGACAAAGAACATTTTTTATTATTTTTTTTCTGTAAAGTAATAGGGTAGTGTGTCCGGCCCCAACTTTGCTCTTTCTTTCAAAAATATAAACGAAGCCGAAGAACACCCTGTGTGTTTTCTCAAGAAATCCATAGCAACCCGACCTTTCTTTGCACCTAGTACAGACAGAAGTATTGCCGTTCAATATTTTTCATATGAACTTTTCTGTAAGGTAGCGGGGTTGGATGTCTGAATGGGCCAAGTGAGCTTTTCTCATTACTTGGCGTTCGGCGTCCGTCGTCGTCCGTCGTCCTTAGCTTTTACAAAAATCTTCTCCTCTGAAACTACTGGGCCAAATTGAACCAAACTTGGCCACAATCATCATTGGGGTATCTAGTTTAACAAATGTGTGGCGTAACCCGGTGAACCAACCAAAATGGCCGCCACGGCTACAAATAGAACATAGGGGTAAAATACAGTTTTTGGCTTATAACTCAAAAACCAAAGCATTTAGAGGAAATCTGACATGGGGGTAAAAATGTTTATCAGGTCAAGATCTATCTGCCCTGAAATTTTCAGATGAATTGGTCAACCTGTTGTTGGATTGCTGCTCCTGAATTGGTAATTTTGAGGAAATTTTCCTTTTTTTGGTTATTATCTTGAATATTATTATAGATAGAGATAAACTGCAAACAGCAATAATGTTCAGCAAAGTTAGATTTACAAATAAATTACATGACCGAAATGGTCAGTTGACCCCTTTAGGAGTTATTGCCCTTTATAGTAAATTTTTAACCATTTTTCATAAATCCAAGTAATCTTTTAGAAAAATCTTCTCCTCTGAAACTACTGGGCCAAATTGAATCAAACTTGGCCACAATCATCATTGGGGTATTTAGTTTAAAAAAGTTGTGGCGTGACCCGGTCAACCAACCAAGATGGCCGCCACGGCTAAAAATAGAACATAGGGGTAAAATGCAGTTTTTGGCCTATAACTCAAAAACCAAAACATTTAGAGGAAATATGACTGGGATAGAATGTTTATAAAGTCAAGATCTATCTGCCCTGAAATTTTCAGATGAATCGGTCAACCTGTTGTTGGGTTGCTGCCCCTGAATTGGTAATTTTGAGGAAATTTTGCTGTTTTTGGTTATTATCTTGAATATTATTATAGATAGAGATAAACTGTAAACAGCAATAATGTTCAGCAAAGTTAGATTTACAAATAAGTCACATGACCGAAATGGTCAGTTGACCCCTTTAGGAGTTATTGCCCTTTATAGTCAATTGTTAACCATTTTTCATAAATCCAAGTAATCTTTTAGAAAAAATCTTCTCCTCTGAAACTACTGGGCCAAATTAATTCAAACTTGGCCACAATCATCATTGGGGTATCTAGTTTAGAAAATTTGTGGTGTGACTCGGTCAACCAACCAAAATGGCCGCCACGGCTAAAAATAGAACATAGGGGTAAAATGCAGTTTTTGGCCTATAACTCAAAAACCAAAACATTATGACTGGAATAAAATGCTTATCAGGTCAAGATCTATCTGCCCTGAAATTTTCAGATGAATCGGTCAGCCCGTTGTTGGGTTGCTACCCCTGAATTGGTAATTTTGAGGAAATTTTGCTGTTTTTTCTCAAGTAGACATAAGCTACCCATCGTCTCTTTGCAAATAGTGCGGACAAAGGTATTACCGTAGAACATTTTGTATTGACTTTTCTGTAAGGGTGGTAAAAGGGTGTCCGACCCCAACTTTGGACCTAGTTAAAAAAAGAATAAAGCCAAACAACACCCTGGATTTTTTATCAAGTAGACATCAGCAACCCAGCTTCCATTTCCACCTAATGCGGACAAAAGTTTTTCTGAACAACATATTTTTATTAACTTTTCTTAAAGGGTTGGGTAGGGTGTATGACCCAACATTTGGACCTCTTTAAAAAAAACTAAGCCGAAGAACAACCTGGATTTTTTCTCAAGTAGATCTCAGCAACCCAGCTTCCCTTTGCACCTAGTGCAGACACAAATATTGCCGTAGAACATTTTTTTTTACTTTTCTCTAAGGGTGGGGTAAGATGTCCGACCTTAACTTTGGACCTACTTTGAATAAAACTAAGCCAAACAACACCCTGGATTTTTACCAAGTAGACCTCAGCTACCCAGATTCCCTTTGGGCCTAGTGCGGACAAAAATATTGCCGTAGAACATATTTTATTAACTTTTCTGTAAGGGTCAGGATGGATGTCCGACCCCAACTTTGGACCTACTTTAACAAAAAAACTGAGCCGAAGAACACCCTGGATTTTTTCTCAAGTAGACATAAGCTACCCATCTTCTCTTTGCAAATAGTGCGGACAAAGGTATTACCGTAGAACATTTTGTTTTGACTTTTCTGTAAGGGTGGTAAAAGGTTGTCCGACCCCAACTTTGGACTTAGTAAAAAACAAATAAGCCGAACAACACCCTGGATTTTTTCTCAAGTAGACATAAGCTACCCATCTTCTCTTTGCAAATAGTGCGGACAAAGGTATTACCGTAGAACATTTTGTATTGACTTTTCTGTGAGTTTGGTAAAAGGGTGTCCGACCTCAACTTTGGACTTACTTGAAAACAGCAAAGCCGAAAAACACCCTGGATTTTTTATCAAGTAGACATCAGCTACCCAGCTTCCCTTTGCACCTAGTGTGGACAAAAGTGTTGTCGCTGAACATTATCCATAAATTTTTTAGTAATGGTTTGGTAGGGTGTCCGATCCCAACTTTGGACATCCTTGAAAACAGCAAAGCCGAAAAACACCCTGGATTTTTTATCAAGTAGACATCAGCTACTCAGCTTCCCTTTGCACCTAGTGCGGACAAAAGTGTTGTCGCTAAACATTATCAATAAACTTTTTAGTAATGGTTTGGTAGGGTGTCCGATCCCAACTTTGGACCTACTTGAAAACAGCAAAGCCGAAAAACACTTTGGGTTTTTTATCAAGTAGACATCAGCTACCCAGTTTCCCTTTGCACCTAGTGCGGACAACTGTATTGCAGTAGAACTAATTTTATTAACTGTTCACTAAGGGTGGGGTAGGATGTTCGACCCCAATTTTGGACCTAATTTATAAAAACTCAAAATCGAAAAACACCCTGGATTTTTTCTCAAGTAGAAATAAGCTACCCATCTTGCTTTTGCAACTAGTGCAGACAAAGGTATTACCGTACAACATTTTGTATTGACTTTTCTGTAAGGGTGGTAAAAGGGTGTCCGACCCCAACTTTGGACCTAGTTAGAAAAAAGGATAAAGCCAAACAACACCCTGGATTTTTTATCCAGTAGACATCAGCAACCCAGCTTCCATTTGCACCTAGTGCGGACAAAAGTTTTTCTGAACAACATATTTTTATTACCTTTTCTTAAAGGGTGGGGTAGGGTGTACGACCCAAACTTTGGACCTCTTACAAAAAAAAACTAAGCCGAAGAACACCCTGGATTTTTTCTCAAGTAGATCTCAGCAACCCAGCTTTTCTTTGCACCTAGTGCAGACAAAAATATTGCCGTAGAACATTTTTTTTCACTTTTCTGTAAGGTTCGGGTAGGTTGTCCGACCCCAACTTTGGACCTACTTTGAATAAAACTAAGCCAAACAACACCCTGGATGTTTTACCAAGTAGACCTCAGCTACCCAGATTCCCTTTGGACCTAGTGCAGACAAAAATATCGCCGTAGAACACATTTTATTAACTTTTCTGTAAGGGTTGGGTTGGATGTCCGACTCCAACTTTGGACCTACTTTAACAAAAAAACTGAGCCGAAGAACACCCTGGATTTTTTCTCAAGTAGACATAAGCTACCCGTCTTCCCTTTGCAACTAGTGTGGACAAAGGTATTGCCGTAGAACATTTTTGTATTGACTTTTCTGTAAGGTTGGTAAAAGGGTGTCCGACCTCAACTTTGGACCTATTTAAAAAAAAATTAAGCCGAACACTCTGGATTTTTTATCAAGTAGACATCAGCAACCCAGAACATATTTTTCTGTAGTTAAAAAAAGAATAAAGCCAAACAATACCCCGGATTTTTTTTATCAAGTAGACATCAGCAACCCAGTTTCCCTTTGCACCTAGTGCGGACAAAAGTATTGCCGTAGAACATGTTTTATAAACTTATCTGTAAGAGTGGGGTATGGTGTCCGACCCCAACTTAAAAACAAAACAAAGCCGAAAAACACCCTGGATTTTTTATCAAGTAGACCAGAGCTACCCAGATTCCCTTTGCATCTAGTGCGGACAAAAGTATTGCCGTAGAACATTTTTTATTAACTTTTCGGTGTCGGACTCCAACTTTGGACCTACTTACAAACAAAACTAAGCCGAAAAACACTCTGGATTTTTATCAAGTAGACCTCAGCTTCCCTTTGCACCTAGTGCAGACACAAGTTTTGCCGTACACCTTTATAAATAAACTTTTTAGCAAGGGTTGGGTAGGGTGTCCGACCCCAAGTTTGGACCGAGTTAAAAAACAAAATTAAGCCGAACAACACCCTGGATTTTTTATCAAGTAGACAACAGCAATCCAGCTTCCCTTTGCACCTAAATCGGACAAAAGAATTGCCTTAGAAATTTTTTCTATTAACTTTTCTGTAATGTAAGGATAGGATGTCCGACCCAAACTTTGGACCTACATAAAAGAAAATAAAATGCCGAACAACACCCTGGAGTTTTTTTGCAAGTAGACCTGAGCTAGTTAGCTTCCCTTTGCAACTAGTGCAGACAAAAGTATTGCCGTAAAACATTTTTAATTAATTTTTCTGTAAGGGTGGCATAGGATGTCCGACCCCAACTTTGGACCTAATTAAGCCGAACAACACCCTGGACTTTTTATCAAGTAGACATCAGCTACCCTGCTTCCATTTCGACCTATTGCGTACAAAAGTATTGCCGTAGAACATTTTTTATTAACTCTTCTGTAAGGTAGGGTTAAGGTGTCCGACCCCAACTGTGGACCTACTTAAAAACAAAACTAAGCCGACCAAGACCCTGGATTTTTTTCTCAATTATACCTCAGTTACTTAGCGTCCCTTTGCATCTAGTGCAGACAAAAGTATTGCCGTAGAACATGTTTAATTAACTTTTCTGTAAGGGTGGCATAGGATGTCCGACCCAAACTTTGGACCTAGTTAAAAAACAAATTAAGCCGAACAACACCCTGGACTTTTTATCAAGTAGACATCAGCTACCCTAATTCCATTTCGACCTAGTGCGTACAAAGGTATTGCCGTAGAACATTTGTTATTAACTTTTCTGTAAGGTAGGGTTAGGGTGTCCGACCCCAACTGTGGACCTACATAAAAACAAAACTAAGCCGACCAAGACCCTGGATTTTTTTCTCAATTATACCTCAGTTACTTAGCTTCCCTTTGCATCTAGTGCAGACAAAAGTATTGCCGTAGAACATGTTTAATTAACTTTTCTGTAAGGGTGGCATAGGATGTCCGACCCAAACTGTGGACCTACTCAAAAGCAAAACTAAGCCGACCAAGACCCTGGATTTTTTCTCAAGTATACCTCCGTGAATTAGCTTCCGTTTGCACCTAGTGCAGACAAAAGTATTGTCGAAGAACATTTTTAATAACCTTTTCTGTAAGGGTGGGTTAGGGTGTCCGACATCAATTGTTGACATACTTTCAAACACAATTAAGCCGAACAACACCATGCATTTTTTTTTTATCAAGTAGACATCAGCTTCCCTGCTTCCTTTTGCACCTAGTGCGTACAAAAATATTGCCGAAGAATATTTGTAATTAACTTTTCTGTAAGGTAGGATTAGGGTGTCCGACCCCAACTGTGGACCTACTTAAAAACAAAAATAAGCCGAACAACACCCTGGATTTTTTTCTCAAGTATACCTCAGTTACTTAGCTTCCCATTTGCAACTATTGCAGACAAAAGTATTGCCGTAGAACATTTTTAATTAACTTTGCTGTAAGAGTGGGTTATGGTGTCAGACCCCAACTGTGGACCTACTTAAAAATAAAACTTAGCCAAACACCACCCTTGATTTTTTCTCAAGTAGACCTCAGCTAGATAGCTTCCCTTTGCAACTAGTGAAGACAAAAGTGTTGCCGTAGAACATTTTAAATAAAATTTTTAGTGAGGGTTGGGTTGATGTGCGACCCCAACGTTGGACCTAGTAAAAAAAAAAATTAAGCCAAACAACACCCTGGATTTTTTCTAAAGTAGACCTGAGCTAGTTAGCTTCCCTTTGCAACTAGTGCAGACAAAAGTATTGCCGTAGAACATTTTTAATTAACTTTTCTGTAAGGGTGGGATAGGATGTCCGACCCCAACTTTGGACCTAGTTAAAAAACAAATTAAGCCGAACAACACCCTGGACTGTTATCAAGTAGACATCAGCTACCCTGGTTCCTTTTCGACCTAATGTGTACAAAAGTTTTGCCCTAGAACATTTGTTATTAACTTTTCTGTAAGGTAGGGTTAGGGTGTCCGACCCCAACTGTGGACCTACTTAAAAACAAAATAAGCCGACCAAGACCCTGGATTTCTTCTCAAGTATACCTCAGTTACTTAGCTTACCTTTGCACCTAGTGCAGACAAAAATATTGTCGTAGAACATTTTTAATAAACTTTTCTGTAAGGGTTTGGTTAGGGTGTCCGACCTCAATTGTGGACCTACTTAAAAACAAAACTGAGCCGAACAATACCCTGGATTTTTTCTAAAGTAGACCTCAGCTGCTCAGCTTCCCTTTGCACCTATATAGCTAGTGCAGACAAAAGTATTGCCGTAGAACATTTTTTATTAACTTTTCTGCAAGGGTGGGATAGGGTGTCCGACGCCAACTTTGGACTTAGTTCCAAAAAAAAATTGAGCCGAACAACACCCTGCATTTTTTTTATCAAGTAGACATCAGCTTCCCTGCTTCCTTTTGCACCTAGTGCGGAAAAAATATTGCCGTAGTACATTTTTAATAAAAATTTAGTGAGGGTTGGGTAGGTGTGCGACCCCAACTTTTGACCTAGTAAAAAAAAAAAATTAAGCCGAACAACACCCTGAATTTTTTATCATGTAGACATCAGCTACTAAGCTTCCTTTTGCATCTAGTGCGGACAAAAGTATTGCCGTAGAACATTTTAAACTAACTTTTCTGTTAGGGTGGGTAAGGGTGTCTGACCCCAACTGTGGACCTACTTAAAAACAAAACTAAGCCAAACAACATCCTGGATTGTTTCTCAGCAGACCTCAGCTACCCAGCTTCCCTTCGCACCTAGTGCAGACAAAAGTATTGCCGTAGAACATTTTTCATTAACTTTTCTGTAAGAGTGGGTTAGGATGTCAACTATCTTCAATGCAAATTCGAAAATTTCGAAACAATCTAAGTCTTTCACAGAGGTTCGGCATTTTCTCTCTGTAAAATGATGAATCATTAATCACAAAGAAAGCCGATAAATGTAACAATGATGTTGTGTTAGATAAGGTCAATTTCCAACTTAAAGGCGATCGCCAATTAAATACACAACATTACACCAAATTGGAAAACTTTGACCTAAAAGCACTCAGATGTATTATCAATACATATGTCAAAGGCATGTACACCAAAGGTAGATTACACTACATTTAATTACCTTAATAATGGTAATCAAATTGATTATGGGCCTGGGTATATGCATATCTTGCCTAAAATACACCGATTAAATGAATCGGAATAAGTAAAAATCAATGAATATGGGTTTAACATTGATAACATAATGCCACCATGTCGGGCAATCATATCTCAGATTTGTACTGTCACAGAATTTATTGGATGCGATATCGATTATGTTTTAGTACCTATGGTACAAAAACAACATACGTATATAAAGGATACGTCTAATCTTATATACAAGTTGGAAAGAGTTAAGCCTAATGCAGATTGCTGGCTGTGTAGTTTTGATGTAGTTTCAAGGTACACTAATTGTCCGATTGATGAATTAGTATTGGCAGTTAGAATTTCGTATGATCAGTTTGATAAATCAGATTAAAAAAATAAAATGCCCACCTAGATAGATAGATGATTTAATCTATTTCCTCAGATCAATTTTAGAGAACAACATTATCGATTTTAATGGACGGCTTTATAAGCAAAAAATAGGAGCCGCGATAGATGCAGTGCCAAGCACGGAAATCTGTGATATACTCATGTATAAAATTATGAAAGAAATTCTTTCGTAGTTTGAACATAGAAAAAATATATTTTTCTATGGAAGGTATCGGCATGGTATTATATTAATATATCATGGCGATTGGAAGGAAATGCAGGATTTGCTAGAGTTAGCAAATAATCATCATCCGTTCCTGAAATTAACACTAGAATTCTCATCTAAAGAAATAATATTTCTTGATGTTAATATTTTCAAAGGAACAAGATTTTCTAATGAAATTATTTTGGATGTGAAAACACACTTTAAACCGACAAATGCCTTCCTTTATCTAGATCGTAAACGCTGTCACAGTAGACATGTGTTTGCAGGGTTTATCAAAGGCGAAGTTATCAGATACATTAGAACAACAAATCATGATGTTGATTTACAATATATTTTGTTACAGTTCAGATTGACCTTAATAAAGAGAGGGTTCAAGGATATTGAAATCGAAAAGTACATAACTGAGGCATTATCATTTAATAGATCTGATTTAGTCAGAAAAAAGGCCAGACAAAACACAAAGGAAGTTCCTTTAGTATTGGCAACGAAATTTAATCCATGCATTCATAAATTAAAACAATGCATTAGTAAACATTGAGATCTACTAAAACAGGATGCAGTTTGCAACGAAATATTTTCAAGCAAACCAATAATAGCTTATAAAAAGCATTACGATATTGCAGACATATTGACAACGACAACATTAAAATAAATTGATATAGGTAAATCCCTGATGATGGCGGGCATAAAATGCTTAAAACCTTTCATAAATGTTATACATTTTTCATTAGCATATAATACAAAAACCGCAGAAACACTAAATTAGTGTCGGATTGAAGTACAGCAATTGAAAGTCTAGTAATACTAGCATCATGTGATCAATATTTTGTAATATTTACAATGAAGTTCTTATAATATGTCTACGGAGTCTTCCGAATAAGATTGTATCGGAATTCGGATTGATGTTGGAATACGTGGATGTTAGGTGTCACTTTAATACAAAATCTGGTAAAAAAAAGCTTTAGTTTTGATAGTATAAAAATAAGCTATAAGTGTGGAATGTTTTCCAATGAGACAACTATCTACTATATAAATGCCTTACAAATGTAGATGAGAGCAATACTAGCTATAGGTCACCATACATCCTTTAAATTTAATAACAAGCAAAGTCAATACCTTAAATTTAGCTATAACGCCAACACATTCATTACACATGATGACAATATAAAACGCAGATAAAACACTAGAATATATATGACTTCCTACATTATTTGCATATACATGATAATACATTGTAATATAAATAAATAATCGCATACCATGTGATGATAGATTCCCAACAACTAATTTTCAGGTCAAGGTCAAAGATTTTAAAAATAGACATAATTTGTTCAAAAAAGTGGTTTCCAAGTGCTTAATAAAAAACATGTATTTCTTTTATGGGATTGACCAATTGCTTAGATATACATGATATATGGCCATTTATAATTAAAGTTAACTCGAATATGAATTTTCTTGGTACGGGATGTTGTATATTTGGTGTCAGCAAAGTTCCACTCAAATGTTTTGTTTTCTACTGTGTGATGCATTGCTATGAGACATAGAAATAATGAGCTGCTGTCGATCTGGTCTTCTAAGTGCTAACATATGTGCAATTCAAACCATATTTTAACAAAATACATATCGTTTTTTTATTTACTCAGGTCACAAGATACCTGTACCTAATAATTTTTCATGTGAAATGATCCCATTCTATTTTGAAGGAAATTTACTCATACAGAAAAGAAAGCTAGAGACTCCAAGAGGCAGGACATGAACAGAATAGGCAATCACAGATCCATATCAGATAATAAAATTGAATCGAAAATTTAGTTTGAATTTTATGTTATTGAAACTATTAATTTACAAACTTCCTCAAAATGTGGATTTTTTTATTATTGTTAAGAGGCTATGGACAATGGATATTTGAACATCATTAATTTGTAAGCACATTGATTTTCATTCAACTTCAAGAACTTCATTTTATGTTTTTAGGGGAATTTCTGTTGTAATAAGTTTTAAAGTTTTGTATGGATATCCACATTTTGAATCATTCTGAATGTTTTCTAAAAATATCTGAATCATTCTGAATCTGTCTGAATCCATCTGGATCCATCAGAATGTTGTCTGGATATTTCTTGATATTTCTGAATGTTGTCTGATTATTTCTTAATCTTTCTGAAGTTCAGATTTTTTCTGAATTCATTCTAATTAATGACTTAAATTTTTCTTACATTATTCTGATCTTTGTCTGAATGCTATTCTGTTTTTTGTCTAAATGTTCGTATGACAATTTTGAATTTTTCCTTAAAAGTCCGAAATCCAGCAAAAATTCAGACATTTTCGTAAATGTACATTATTTTAGCCATTCAGACATTATTCAGAAAAAAATAAGAAAAAATAAGAATACGGGTCAGACAGAATTCAGACGCCATTTTTTCATAAGGGAGCTCTAAAATGATGATTTTTGCCATTTTTTTGCATTTTAGACACTTTAAATAGCAAAAATGGTAAGCAAGAAGAGATCTGCAAATAAGTCAAAGTATGCCGAAATTGTGAGTTGACTCTTTATAGGAGTTTTTGCACTTAAATGACAATTTTTTTCACCCTTTCTTATGTTTTTGGCAAACACTGAATATAGAGATGAAATGTAAACAGAAAAAAAATATCAGCAATAGAAGATCAACAAAACGATTTTTGTCATGAATTATATATTTTAGTGTACAATGTTGAAAAGTGTCCATTGTTGACATAGACCTAGGTAATGAAGGACACAGGCTCTTTAGAGCCTTTAGATATATTAGCAATGACACCAATTATATTTTTTTTTAGTCACATTGACATGAGGTCAGTGTCTCTATCATACTATGTGTTGAGAGGGTGATGAAATCCAATGTTAGCAATAACTCACAAATTCACATTTACTTGATAACTTGTGTTGGCTGTTAAGACAATGCAGAGGGCATTCTGTTTCAAATGTCATACTATTTTAAAATCCTTGATCTTAATATAAGTGATGGTCTGTTGTGCTGTTAGATTACAACTAGGGTGTACGATTAATGTGGTATCAGACATATGGGTGACAGTATATCAGAGCTGCCTCATTTTGACATACTTATTTTCATTTTGCAAATGGCATAATGGCAAATGTATAATTACCTATTGTGGATGGTTTTCAGTGTATAATTTTTTCTGTAATTTGTTTTCTCACTAACCTGCCGTAATTTAAACATTTTTAATTGAAATTATCTATGATGTAAGATCAACATTTTAGTATGGGCTTTTAAGTTTGCATTTTAATTCTGGGTCGTTTGGTGTGAGTTATTTAATTTAGGGTTTAAAGATAGGTTGGAGTTGGATAATTTTTCACAAACTTATTCATTAATTACATTTGTTTAGAAATTTAAAATATAGATTTCATAGTTACTACATTTTTATTTAATTTTTAGGTGAACAAAGACTCTTCATTATCTGGTAATGATTCCATGACTGATAATTTTGAAAGTACCAGTCTAGATTCAGACTCTTTTACCTATTTCAAAAGTAAAAACACAACTAGAATTGAGGAGTATTTTCATCCAAGAGTCTTTGGACAGCATTCTGGGGAACTACTTCTGAATCTACGCGAATTAACAAAGAAATGTGATACTAGTATCTCAATTGTTTGTAAAACAATTAAAAGGTCTTTCCTGTACAAGTGATGTTTTCGTAATGTACTTTGTACGACCTTTCTTTGATATACGACAAGCATACCTTCTGAAACTTTTCACTTTTTACACTTAATAACCTCATCAGCCTACATTTTTGCGATCGGAAGTATGATGTATGTAACACAGTATAGATGAGCTTTAATTTGATATGCGACAACGCCATGTTCTAGAAAGTTTGATTTTTGCACTTATTAACCCCATCCAACAAATTTTTGGAGGTCGGGAATTTGATATTTCAAATGTACACATCATGACCTTTTATTTGATAAACAACAACCCAATCGTAAAAGATTTATTTTAATTTTTACACTCAATGACCCCATCATACCAATTTTTCGGGTACGTCAATTTGAAATTTGAAATGTATGCTTTATGTTCTTTCATTTGATATGCGACCATCTGAGAAATTTGAATTTTTGCACTAAATGACCCCACCCTTCCCCCTGGGATGAAAAAGAGGTTTAAAATTTTCATTTTTAAGCAGAGTTTATTGAGACCTTCAATTTGATATATCAGTTGACCCCATTTGACAAAGTGTCAAAAATGATGCAATATCACCGATATAAATAGAAGTTATGAAACTTACAAAGTCAATGCAAAACATGAAAATTTCAAAATGATTTTTTGGTGTTTTTTTCCATGGAATGTTATGGTATTTGGTCAAACATATAAATATGTGAACCTCTTCAATTTCCTTCACATTTTAAGTGGTAAACTGTTGGTGATTCAGAAATAGATGCCGCCGCTTGCAAAATTTCAAACTGCATTATCTCTAAAACGACAATAGATATCTCAAATCTGTTAAATGGTAAATGATCTACAGTTAAATGACAACATTATAAAAAAAGAATTTGGACAATTTCAAAGTTCACCAAGGTCACAATTAACCATCAACTATATGATGCAATACAAAACTTAAGAACCGAAAATCGTAGAGACATGGGACTATCACCAATCAACTCAGGACCACTTGACCTTTCAAATATCACAAGGTCAAGGTCATAGTATAATGTGAAGGTCATGATGAAATTTCATCATGACCTGACATTGACCTCAAATTGAAGGTCTTGAATTACTGATCATCTTTGCAGTTTGTAGTAGGTTGATATCTGTTACCTTTGAAAAGATATACACAAAATACTATATTTATAAGAATCATCCCGTTGTAACTTTTGAACAGACGGTCGGACATTTTTGGGCGAATTATATAAAATGTAGAGCTCGTCGAGAGGAACATTTTATACGCTGTATGTAGGCAGCCAAGTCTTATCGTTTTCCTAATATGTAAGCTTTAAATTGACCTTGGGTGCATATTGAAGGTCACATGCATTACATATTATTGGTGAAGGTCCCAAGTCTCTACGACTTCCGGTTCTCGAAATAGATTTTTTCTAAAATTGTGTACAATTTATCAAGGGAAATAACTCCTTATAAGGGTTAATAATAAAATAATTGTATATGTTCATTAAAATTGCTCTCTGTTCCTGTACATGTTGCCGTTTTCAAATCGATTCTATCTCTAATACTTTTTAAAAAAAAATGCAAAGGAAAGAAATCGTTTCAAGGGGATATAACTCTCATAGGGGAAGATGAAATCCTATTCAGCCTCATATGGTAATACATCATGATGAGACAAATAAGGTCATGATATCTTTAAAAACAACGAGGGGGGCTATGTTGAAAAAAATCAATAAAAGGGAGATACCTTCATAAGGGGATGATGAAATCCTTAACAATGTCATCTGGTAATACTTCATGATGAGGTCTATCGATGGTTACTATTTGGTATTCATAACTTCAAAATAAACAAGATGCGGGCATGTCAAGAAAATGTTGGAAGAAAAAAAAAAAAAAATAAAAAAAAAAAAACATTAGAAAAACAATAAGGTCTTTCCTCGCGTAGAGGAAAGACTTTAAAAATGACAAAACTTACGATACCAGGAATTAAAGTAAACAAAACAGATGTAAATATTAAGTATACACCTTATGGTGATACCCAACACCTGCACTAAAATTAATTTGATTCGTTTAATTTTCATAAAATGTTGACAAAGCATTTACTTTGACTCTTTGACAAAAACATAAAAAAAATAAAAAATTGAACCAACCATTTTATCAGAAAAATGCAATGGTTACTTAGCAGTTTGACAAACAATGATTTTGATCATTGAGAAGCTAAATATTTCCTTAACAACACAACGTGAATAAATGTTTAGCTGATTTTACAGAGTTATATCCCTGTAGTGTTAGGTGACACCTTCATTGACATATAAAAGATATGAATCAGATTAGCAAGATATGCAGTATAAAATGTTATTAAAAAAAATCCTAAAAATTGCCTGACACATTCGAGACATGTGAATAATAGCAACAACTGTTTGAAGGCATCACCTTGTAAGAGCCACAAACATTTTCAATTTTGTGTTGCTCATGGTTTATTTCTAAATAATTTCTAAAAGTTACTGGATATTGTATCAGAAAAATACAGGGGTGGCTTCATTCCCCCCCCCCCCTTTCATGGCATAAAAAATATGCAAGTTTTGCCTTGCTCCTCTTGCAAAAGCTATTCCATTAACCTAAATTCAAGGGTTTGGCCCTGAATTTAATAAATATTCTTTTAATTTATTGTAGCTTTTTTGCTCACTAATCAGAGATGACACTTTGAAAAATTGGTTGTATTAATGGACATAGAAATAGCGGGCGTCCGTCTGTCCATCTGTCCTTCCGTTTGTCTGTCAGGTCTTGTTAGCGCTCTCACATGTGCAATTCTTGTCAGATTTTTATGAACTTATATCATAGGTTTATATCAGAAATGTCTAGGACAAGTTCGAAAATCAGTGCCGATCAACTATTTAAAAAAAAGTTATGTCCCTTGGAAATATTAATTACATGGAAAATTGCATTGCTAGCACTCTCATGTGTATAATTTTTGCCATATTTTTATGAATCTTATATCATAGGTTTATATCAGAAATGTCTAAGGCAAGTTCGAAAATCAGTGCCGATCAACTATTTTTAAAAGAGTTATGTCTCTTGGAAATATTAATTACATGGAAAATTGCATTGCTAGCACTCTCATGTGTATAATTCTTGCCAGATTTTTATGAATCTTATATCATAGATTTATATCAGCAATGTCTTAGACAAGTTTGAAAATGTACTATGTTTAAAAGAGGTATGCCCCTTGGAATTAATTACATGGAAAGTTGCATTGTTAGCGCTATCTTGTATACAATTCTTGCCAGATTTTTATGAAACTTATATTAGTAATATCTCAGATAAGTTCGATAATCAGTGCCGATCAATTGTTTTTTAAAGAGTTATGCCTCTTGAAAATATCAATTACATTAAAAATTGCACTGAAGCATTCCAAAGCTTACATTTCTATAAAATATTTATAAAACGTTTTAAAGTACAAAAAAAATAAATTGTTTTTTAGTTTTTGCCCTTGGACCTATAAAAAATGTTGAACGTGGGGGAGACTGGAACTTTTATTCATATTTACCAAATTTACCCTCATATTTTTTTTTTGGAAATGTACATATATATTGATTATTGTTGTTTTGTTTCAGGTGATACTAACATGTTGGAAATGTCGCAGGATCACTTTGATAAACTAAAAAATCAACAACGAATTGAGGAAAGTGACAAAGCTGTTATTTATTACTCCAGACCTTTTGATATCATTTATGTTAATGATAGAAACACTTTAATTGACTGCTTTGTGAGATTAAACAATATTGAATATAAATAGACATGTTTTTATTTCACCAAATAATATAAAATTATACTGTATATCTGGAAATATTGTGCAACCTAATCGGTAGTTATTGTACCCCAATGTTTTTGTTCATTGAAATGGATTGTACTTGGCCATGAAAGGAGAAAAAAATAAAAGCAGTGATTATTTAACTTTTCAAAGGCCCAAACTGCATACAAAATTTGATGCAAAGGTAACCTGATATACGGTGTATTGGTACATGTGCATTATCATTGTGTGTTAGCATTTACTTGGTGCAATGCAATTGATTACAATAATATAATTGATGCCTAAAAAACAGCTTATTCAGACCATTTTAATGATGGACATACTTTATTTAGATATAAGGTATATCCACTTTTTTAGGCAAAAACAACCAAGAATTAATTGTATGGGGGGAGGGGGGAGGAAGGACGGCACTTTTATTACAATTTAGTGGGTGGTGGTTATCTAAGAAAGATTGCTTGAACGTTTAATTGAAATAACCAATTTAAAATGTATACATGGTGGGGTCAAAGTCAAACCAGATTAAACAACAGTATTTGGTAACCATAAAGAAAAATCTTTGATCATTTAAAAAATGTGTGATTATACATTCATTGGGGGCCACAAGAGGGTGCTACAAATTTGTGTTTATTAAGTAATATTATTGCCAACTATTTCTGAAAGCTTGGTTCACAATTTTTGAACAAACAGTCCTGCAGACGAAAATGTCTGCTTGAATTACACGCTTGTAGCGGATAGGCTAAGGTCGACATTTTTGACTAAAATGTTAGCTTAGGAAAACTGTCCTTCTTCTTAGGGCCATTTTAAATGACAATTAAGCACAAACATGCTTAACAAAACGTATTCTAACTATGAATAATCTTTGATTACTATTTAATTGTCAGATGGGCATTCACAGGAAAATCAATTTTATATAAAAAGGGTGTTCTAACAGGAAACTGATAAGTATCAGAGTATCCTTTTGGTGTTCGATGGTCAGTACTACCGAGCAATACTTGAGTACTCGACTACTCGTTGACAACCCTAATATATAGATAGTTTTTTGCACATAATTGATGTACCAACATGACATCATATATCCTGTTCTGGCATCAAACTTGAACTATTGACATTTTAAAACTTTTTGTACCCTTCAGAATGTAATAAAATTTGACAAAAATAATATTTGCAGGTTAAAAGTGCGAGTATTTTGTACATGATGGAAAATCGCATATCTCCTTTGACATGGAGGATATGTGCATCGTTTTGACCTTTCAAAGTCATTAATGACCCAATTAATAGCCGATAGAAATGCCGCAAAATTGCTTCAAGATGCTGAATAAGTCAATCAAATTACACAATTTTCGTATCACATTCCATGCAGTAGTATGACACAAGAAATGTCTCTTCATGTGATAAATAGATAAAAGGCATACACCATAAAGAGCATTAGTTGTATTTATATTCTGCCTAAATGTAAAAAAGAAATATACTATAAAAATACAATACAAGATAAACGAATGTCCTTGGTTCTTTTTCAATTTTCGGTTATGAAAAATAAGAAGTAAGATAAACAAACGTAGAAACAGATAATAATAGTGTTTTAAATGACATTTGTGAAGGCAGCTTTTATTTTGTATGCTCTAGGGAAATAATAAAGTATATGAAGTTCTTACTGTTTGCTACACACCTATTTGAACCAAAAAATTACACAGCATTTGTCAAAGCTAACAATACGTCATTTGTATTGCATTGGTTTACTGTAAGCATCAGTTGTGGGCTATTTTGTATCTTGTTGCACATGTTATAAATGATTATAATTTTGTCATAATTGTATGTGACATATACTTGTTAACCTATTAAATTAAATGCATAAATGTATATATAAAGAAGCTATCTAAATGATTGTTATTATGTAAAATAATATGTTCAAGACCTTTAGGACTGATGGTTTTTTAATGATGTATTTTATTTTGAATAAGAGATTATGTTACAAAATCCATATTACCAATTGTAGATACATGTGGAATGTGTCATATTTATATAATTATAGTGCTACAGTTATACTTTAAAATGTTTCCTTTTTTTTCGTTTCTTTTCCTTCGGGGTTATTGCATGGCATTACAGTAACTTGATGAGATCAACATGGAAGAGTATTCCCAATTTTAGAATGCAACTCTGGTGATTAATTTGAAATTCTATACTTTTATCCAACACAGAACTTGTTTAATAATCTTTTCATAAATAATCATTTCTGAACTTTTAGTCAGAAGATTCCTTGGTGGTTGTTGTTTATATCTTCTAAACAGGGTTCCATAAGGGTTTACAGGAATTCTTCGACTCAAATTGGTTGCCAAAACCAGATTTGATTTATACCAATTTAAGACAGTTTATTGTCTCATTCCATAGATGAGAAAGCCATTAATTTGAGCGTTTATTTTACTCATATGATAATCAGCTGGGATTCAACATAGACACAATTCATGTCAGTAATGTAAATGTACAGATATTACCTTTTCCTTTGATCAGCCTGCAACATTTATGTAGCGGAAGCGAGACATAACAATCCTATATTCCAGCTCAGTCTGTGGATTAAGATTTTTCAGACATCATTTACTTTGCAAAACTTCATTTTATTAAATTTTTACAGAAGCTTTTTATGTCCAAAAAGACAGTAATATTAAAACATTTTTTTTCCATTTTTGTCGAGCCGTTGACTTTAGTCGAAAAAGCGAGACATAGCGATCCTACATTCCGTCGGCGTCGCTGTCGTCGTCGTCGTCGTCGTCGGTGGCGTCCACAAATATTCACTCTGTGGTGTAGGTTTTTGAAATTTTAATAACTTTCTTAAACTATCCTGGATTTCTACCAAACTTGGACAGAAGCTTGTTTATGTTCATAAGATAGTATCCAGAAGTAAATTTTGTAAAAATAAAAATAAAATTCCTTTTTTCCGTATTTTACTTATAACTGGACTTAGTTTTTCTGCCTGGAAACATTACATTCACTTTGTTTGTTAAAGTTTTTAAAATCTTAATAACTTTCTTAAACTATACTGGATTGTTTACCAAACTTAAAGAGCCGGGTTGTTTCTGATCATAAGATAGTATCCAGTAGTAAATACAAATGTATTGTAAAAAAATCCTTTTTTTCCGTATTTTACTTATAAATGGACTTAGTTTTTCTTTCATTAAACATTACATACAGTCTGGAATTAAAGTTTTTAAAACATTTATAAGATTCAGAAAATATCCCAGATTTTTTCCAAACTTGCACTGAAGCTTCTTACAAAGATAGTATCGAGAAAAATATTTTTATTGATTTTTTTCCCTCATTTTTGTTTAGTGTGCGATTAATAGCAAAAGTAGGCGAGACACTGCATGGGTTCCGGGGAACCCTTACGAATTTTCCATATTTTACTGATAAATTGACTTAGTTTTTTGCAATTAACATTTATATGAAGTCTCGGGTTAAAGTTAACTAGTCTTCAATAATTGTGTCAAACCTTCATGGAATATAAATGTTACAGATGCTTTTCTATGATTAAAAACAATATTCAAGAGCATATAGTCACGAAAGTATTTATTGTTTTTCTGTTGGTTACTGATTAAATGACTAAATTTGTTCGCAGTGATCATGTAGAAACAGTCTGGTGTTAAAATTTGAAAGTCACAGTAAGGCCTTTAACATTCGTAAAGGTTGAGTGTATGTAGATTGAATTGGTCTGTACAGGTGATGTTAACCTCAGGAAGACAAACCCTTTCGAAAGATTTATTGGTCACACACATTAGTATGCATAAGGTGTGGTTGTGTGTCGAATAAATCGGTCTGCACTTAAGTTACAGTTATTGTGTACGCGTCAAAAAACAAAGTCTGTCGATTTTTTTTTTATTGTAATACACATTAATATTTCTTAGATTTTGGTTTATCTAAATGTAGATGGTCTTTGTTGGTAATTGAAATTCCTGTTCATTTGATTCAAGTGTATGAAGATTGTTTTGTTCTGCACTTGAGGTACAAATGATATGAACTTCATGTAGACCAGGCTTGTCGAAAGTTTTGATGTAATATACATTTTCATTATATTTGGGTGTATATAGATTTGAATTGGTCTGTACTTGATGCACAGTTGATGTTAACCTCCAGTATACAAAGCCCGTCGAAAGTTTTGATGGTAATAAACATCAGTATTCATTATGTTTTGGTTTATGTAGATTGCATTGGTCTGTATTTGAGGTACAGTTGATGTCTACCTCAAGTAGACCAAGCCTGTCGAGAGTGTTAATGGTAACGATTATCAGTATTCATCAGCGTTGGTTGTATGTCGATTCAATCAGTCGCCGTGGTGAAGTGGTAAGTGCATCGATCTACTAACACAAAGGTTCCTGGTTCGATTCCCGTCTGGGATGAAAATTTCAGGGGCTGAATTTTCGGCGCTCCCTTGACACCATTTGCGAGTATGGTCTTGATGAAACGATGATAGTCCGTCGGAAGGGGACGATAAATGGCTGACCCGTGTTAAGAGAGAGCCATATCTCTTGCACGTTTAAGACACCCTTGTAAGATTTCGCAAAAGAGCAGGCTAATGCCGCTACAAGGCAGCACTCGCACCCGCAAAGTGGAAAGGGATTAATATAAGTTGCAAAACTTGTTTCCCAATTCACTATAATTAAATATGTTTAAACTAAATTCAATCAGTCTGTATTTCAGGTAGAGATGATGTGTATTTCAAGTAGACAAGGACTGTTGAATGTTTTTGTTGGAAATCACGCCCAGAAGAGAACGTCAACTTAACGCGGCATTATTGTATATCCAACATCGTTTACTTGTGACGTTATCTTGTACTTCAGTCATCAATACAAATTCATACAGTTTAGACGTCTTTCTTATTACATATGCAGTTTAAGTAAAATCACTTAACGATGTAGGTACCGTGACTAGAAGAAGATGACTACAAAGCTTAAATCTATCCGAGCGGGACACAGAAGCGCAGTTTTTAGGATTTTAACAAGATTTGACGAAAGGAGTAAATCAGAAGAAAATCCGGAAGAGAACGAGTTGGAAACATTTTGATACGTTCAAGGAGAAGCAAGATATTCTGGAGGATTTGGATAAGAACATTTTAGAAAGTGTACAGGAGGAGGATATAGAGCAAGAGATACTTGACAAAGATGAATATAAATTTAACTTAGAGACGAAAATTCTCAAAATTCGTAAATTCATTAACGTTGAAATATCTGATTTGAATGCAGCCGCTAGAAATTTTTTTGCCAAATAATGGGACACTGCCACTCATTCAAAATGTTGGCCCCGCATATAGCTTTAGAAATGACTCACAAAATACTGGCCCTAATTTCAACTCTTTACGTTCAAATTCAAGCGTCAATAGCAAATACCGAAATTGAATTTACCTACTTTTGATGGAAACGTACTTAAATGGCAATACTTTTTGGATTCTTTTGATCCGGCAATTCACCACAACAACACACTAACCGACGTTCAAAAGTTCAATTACATAATGTCTTAACTAGAGGGAGAAGCGTCATACACCATTGCCGGATTTGCGGTTACGCACACAAACTACAACAAAGCTATTAAACTTATACATGAAAGATTCGGACAAAAGCGTTGCATCATTCAATCGTACATGCAAGCACTACTAGAGACACCCGCACCAAAGTATACGCGTACGCACCTTAGAACTACTACGATAGAATCGAAACACACATACGAGGACTAAAATCACTTGGACAAGCTCAAGACTCGTACGGCTCGTTATAAGTACCAGTCATACTCAATAAAATGCCTGGTGACATAGGAAAAAATTAACAAGTGAACACGGTTCAACCGATTGGATTCTTGGTAATCTTAGATCTATTTTTAAGGAGCTAGCAATTTAAGAGTCTGTTAGAAGAACAGAAACATTTGAAAGACCTATCGCTACAGCTACATGCACTTTCTACACAAACACAAAATCGCGCGAGATCTGGTCAAAGACCAATTCACCACAGAAATCTTATCAAACAAACTGAGCATACTGCAAGGAACCTCACTTTTCATCAGAATGTTATAAATATACGGATCCAAACGACCGCACAAAAATTGTAAAAGAAGATGAATTGTGCCTGGTCTTAAATAAGCGAAATTCTGAAACCCCGCCCAGTCAAGTGAAATAAATCTAGAAACAATACACAATAATGTTCTTTAGGTTTTGGTTTATGTAAACGTGGTTGGTCTGTACTTGAGATTTAGTTGATTTGTATGTTAAGTTTACAAAGCCTGTCAAAAGTGTTGCTGGTAATAGACATTTTTGTTCATTAGGTTTGAGTGTATAAAGATTGAATTGGTCTGGTCTTGGGGTTCACATGATGTGTAATGCATGTAGACAAAGCGTGTCCAAAGTTTTGATGGCAATATCATTTTTTTTTCTTCCAGCATTTTTTTTGACATGCCCTCCCCTCGTTTCTATTAAAGTCATTAAGACTAAATATTTGCCATCGATAGACCTCATTAGGACCTATCATCGGATGAGGCTGTGTTGGATTTCATCATCCCCTTTGAGAGTTATATCCTCTTGAAGCAATTTCTTTTATTTGCAATTTTCTTAAAAAGTGTTAGATATAGAATAGAATTGAAAATGGCACCATGGACAGGAACAGATGGTCATGTTAATAAACATAAAAAATAGCAGGTTATTTGCCCTAATAAGGAGTTATTTCCCTTGAAAACTTCTACATTTTTCGAAAAATTATATTTCGAGAACCGGAAGTCGTAGAGACTTGGGACCTTCACCAATACTTTTTAATTCATGTGACCTTTAAGTTGTACCCAATGTCAAAGGTCACTAAGTGCAAAAAAATACGCTTCAATTTCAAGCTTACATATTAAGAAAGCGATAAGAGTTTGCTGCATACATACTGCATTTGAAATGATCCACTTGACAAGCTCTACATTTTATACATTAAGCTCAAAAATGTCCTACCGTCTGTTCAAAAGTAACGTCAGCATAACACTTAAAACTATAGTAACATGTGTATATCTTTTATAAGGTAACATATATCAAACTACTATAAACTGTAAAGATGATCAGTAATTAAAAACCTTCAGTTTGAGGTCAATGTCGGGTCAGGATGAAATTTAAATTTGATCTTCAAAGTGTACTATGACCTTGATCTTGTTATATTTGAAAGGCGCGCTGGACCTGAAATTAAATAAAAACTTTCAGAACTAAACATGAAATTTCCCCGGAATAATATAGACCCCTTACAGAAACAAACAAACAAACAAACACACACACACATAACAAACAATCATGTTTCAAAGGGGGGAAAGACCGTTTACAATTGCCTTTTAAAAGCAATTGATTTATATTTCAGATTGAATTTGTTTGCACTTGAGGTACAGTTGATGTGCAACTTAAGTAGACAAAGCCTTTCGAATGTTTTGATTGTAATAAACACTAATTTCCCTTTGCTTTTAGTTTATGAGAACGTAGTTGGTGTGACCCTGAAGTGCAATTGATTTGTAGTCGAGTAGAAAAAGACTGTCAAATTTGTGAGGTTCAAATGTATGAAGATTGAATTGGTCTGAACTTAAGGTACAAATGATGTATACATCAAGTAGACAAGGCTTGTCGAAAGTTTTGATGGCAATATACATTAATATACATTATATTTCAATGCATGTAGATTAAATTGGTCTATACTTGAGGTATAGTTGATTTGTACCTAAAATATACATATCCTAGATATTGACTGTGGTCACCTCTGGTATGATATTCTGATCACTTTACTTTTTTATATGATTTGTTTGCCTCTGACTTTGATTCCATTTGTTCTCTATAGACATATATTGACTTTCTGTTTACCTCTGCTCACTATACTAACACATATGTTGACCTTGGGTACCAAGGCTCACCTACCATGTAACCATAAATTGTGTATTTTGTTACCTCTTTTCAACTTACAAGGATATTACACATCTATTTTACTTTAGGTATATCTGGTCACTTGTACATATATCGACTATGTTTACCTATTGACGCCTAACAAGGACGTGATGGTCACATTCTACCGACATTCAATATGGTTACCTCTTGTCACCTTACATATATATTTACTTGGGTTACCTGTGGTCACATTGCACATCTATTGACTATGGTTTCCTCTTGTCACCTTACAGATATACTTTCTTGGGTAACCTGTGGTCACATTGCACATCTATTGACTGCATTACAATGATGTTCTGGTCACATTAAACAGATATTCAATTGGTTACCTCTGGTAACCATACAAATATATTGATGTTAGTTACTCCTCGTCATCTTACACATATATTCAGTTTGGTTACCTTTGTCACCTTGCATTGATATTGACTATGCCCCCTGGTCATCTTACAATGATGTTTTAGTTATTGTTAGACGTGATAACTAGTGTAACCTCTGTTCGTCTTACTTTCCGATGTTAACTTAAGTTACCCAAATATCATCTATCACATATATTGATTTCTTTAATTCAGATCACCATACACAGATATTGACTATGGTTACCTCTAGTCACTATATAATGATGTTCTGTTCACTTAACACTTTTATCTCATTTGGTTACCTCTGGTCTCTTTACACTGAAAATGAATTTATTACATCTACTTGATTGACACAAATATTGAATTTGGGTAGTTCTCGTCACCTAGCACATATTTGGTTCTCTTTGTTGGCTTTATACAAATGTTTACTTTGGTTCCCATTGTTCTCTTAACATATATTGACTTTGCTTACCACTTTTAACAATAGTTACACATATGTTGACTTTGGATACCGATGCTCACCTAACATAAATTGTGTATTTTGTTACTTCATTCTGGGAAATACAAGCACGGGAATGTGTTCCCTTACACAGAAATGGATTTTTGATACCTCTAAATACCTTAAATTGATGTTCTGATCACCAGACCCTTATATTTAATTTAGTAACCTCTGGTCAACTTGCAAGGATATTGACTATGTGTACCTCTGGTCAACTTACAACGATGCTCTGGTCACGTTACACAATAAATCAATTTGGTAACCTCTGGTATCCTTACACATGTAGTGACGTTGGATACCTCTTGTCATCTTACACAGATAATTACTTTGGTTACCTCTTGTCATTTTGCACTGATTTTGACTATCTTCCCCCTTGCCATCTTGAACAATGATGTTCTAATTATTTTTAAACAGATATAATTGGGGTAACCTCGGTTTACCTTAAGTTTCTCAATATTACCTACCACATATATTGATTTCTTAACCTCTGATTACCTTACATAGATATTAAGTATCATTACCTCTGGTCACCGTATAATAATGTTCTGTTCACTTTACCCTTTTACACATATAAATGTTCACTTTAGTTCCCTTTGTTCTCTATAGACAAATATTGACTTTGGTTACCTGTGTTCATCATAGTTACACATGTGTTGATTTATGGTACGCATGGGATTTGCATGATCACCTAACATAAATTGTGTATTTTGTAACATCTGTTCACCTACGATATTCCCGTGCTAGTATTTCCTATCATGATGTTTTTATGCCCCACCGACGATAGTAGACGGGCATTATGCTTTCCAGTCTCTGCGTCCGTTCGTTCGTACTTCCGTTGGTTCGTCCCGCTTCAGGTTAAAGTTTTTGGTCAAGGTAGTTTTTGATGAAGTTGAAGTCCAATCAACTTGAAACTCAGTACACATGTGCCCTATGACATGATCTTGCTAATGTGTATGCCAAATAAGTGTTTGACCCCAAGTTCATGGTTCACTGAACATAGAAAATGATAGTGCAAATTTCATGTTAAAGTTTTTGGTCGTTGTAGTACTTGATGAAGTTGAAGTCCAATCAACTTGAAACTAAGTATACATGTTCCCTGTTATATGTTTCTAATTTAAATGCAAAATTTGAGTTTTTACTCCAATCTTAGCCATGTCATTGGCAATTGTTTTTCGATTTACGAATTTGACTGTCCCTCTGCTATCTTTCGCCCCTCTTCTAAATCAGATATTTAATTAAGTTACCTTTTGTTATCTGGTCACCTTGCAAGGATATTGACTATGTTAACCTCTGATTGTCTGACACATATTTTTGACTTTGGTTATCTCTGGTCACTTGTACAAATGTGGACTATGTTTACCTCTGGTCTTTGCATTTGCAATTAACATTAACATGCTCCGCTCAGTCCATAGGGTAAAAAAGATCTGTGGTATGGTCAATATTGGCATCCACTTAGGGGGTAGGGGGTTGATTAACACTGTTTTGGCCTACGTTCACATAATTACAAATGTTCTGGTCACAATACACATATATTTACTTTGGTTACATCTGGTCACCTTGCAGTGATAGTGACTATGAGTAGATAACCTTACCATGACTTTCTGGTAACATTAAATAGATACTTAATTCGGTTACCTCTTGTTTTTATTGCAAAGATAGTGACTATGTTTCTCTAACACAGATATTGAATATGGTTACCTCTGGTCATTGTATAATATTGTTATGTTCAATTTACACTTTTATCTTATGTGGTTTGCTCTGGAAACTTTACACTTATTACGACTTTGATAACATCTTCTCATTTGACACACAAAATGAATTGGTTACTTCTGTTTACCTAGCATACATTTGGTTCCTTTGTTCTCTTTACAGAAGTGTTGACTTTAGTTCCCTTTGTTCTCTGTAGACAGATATTGGCAATGGTTACCTCTGTTCACCATAATTGCGCATATTTAGACTTAAGGTACCCAAGCTCACCTAACATAAATTGACCTGTTTTACCTCTGGTCTCCTTGCAAGGATGGTGACTATATTAACCTTTGATCATCATAAATAAGGCCGTTAGTTTTCTCGTTTGAATTGTTTTACATTGTCTTATCGGGGCCTATTATAGCTGACTATGCGGTATGGGCTTTGCTCATTGTTGAAGGCCGTACGGTGACCTATAGTTGTTAATGTTTGTGTCATTTTGGTCTTTTGTGGATAGTTGTCTCATTGGAAATCATACCACATCTTCTTTTTTATATTAACATCTATTAACTATGACTACGGTTACCGCTGTTCATCTTTAACAAATATTCACCTAAAATATCTCTTGTTACCTTGTAATGATATTGACTATGTTTCCCAGTGATCTTCTTACAAAAATGCTCTGGTCACCTCATTTAAATATGCCAACTTTATATACCCAATATCACCTAGCACATATACTGACCGGCTTTAGAAACGCAACACTAGATTATTTTTGTGTTGTTTTTGAATGAATGTGTCACCGTCAAAAGCGATGACTGCCTGTTACAAACACCAAAATGATTGTCAGAAAGGTCAACAAATACTGTCTGACATGTTTTAGGTTCTGTTTTACACCTTCTGATTTTACATTTGTTCGACCCATTAATTGCTTTTGGCAATTATGCGGTTGGAACTTGAGGGCTTTAAAGGTTTTCCTTCAGTCGATTCTTTGGTAATTCAGTTTATGGGAAACATTTATGGCATGAATCTGTACTCAATGACACTCGGCAATATGATTAGCAGTTGACGTTGCGGCCGTAAACATGTCTTGCAAATGACGTTGCGTATTCAAATTCTGTTGACGTTTCATTGTCACTACACGTTGCTTTGTTCATTGATGGCTAGAAACAAATCTAGTCTACTTGTTTCGTTGTCGGAAGGACAGTAAGACGAGTTTCTGAAGTCATAAAGTATGGTTGCAGCACGTTTATGTTTTCATGTTTGCAGTATTTTTAAGGGATAATTCAGTTTTTTATTTCTCAGTCTTGGCAAAATGGGGATGCAACATTTTTAAACTGAATTAAGTGAGGCAAAGGATTTAAGGAACTGTTTGACAAAGCAAAAAAACCTGAAACAATCTTTCATGGGTCCAAAATTTCGCTTTAAGAAATTCGTGCGACTTAAAAATTCGGTATGTTCAATAACCACAGGTAAGTCAGATTTTGATTTTTTGTAAGGAGAAAGAAGTATGATAAGCATGGACAGAAGTTATCAGAGAATCAAACAAGATTTGGTAAAAAAAATCAACAAAACGAGTGTTGCGTTTCTAAAGCCGTTCAGTATATATTGATTTGTTTTACCTCTGATCACCTCATGGTTATCTCTGGTCGACGGATAATTTTTATCTTTTCACTCTAAACTTGCAAGGCCGCTATTAACTCTGTTTATCTCTGATCATCTTACACATATATTAGACTTTAATTTCTCTGATCACTTGTACATATGACTTATGGAATTTATTCACCTATGGTCGCCTTACAATAACTTTCTGGACACAATACACAGATATTAAATTAGTCAGTTCTGTTCACCTTACACATATATTTACTTTGGTTACCTCTGGTTACATTGCATGATTATCCCTGGTCACTTTACAATGATGTTCTGGTCACATTTAACAGATATTTAATTTGTATGGTAACCATACACAAATATTGACGTTGGTTACCTCTGGTCATCTTGCAAAGATATTCCCTTTGACTATCTCTTGTCATCTTGTACTGATATTGACTATGTTTCCCCACTGATATCTTACAATGTTGTTCTAATTATTTTTAGACCGATATAACATGGGTAGTTTCTGCTCACCATACTTACCGGTGGTAACTTAAAAGTTACCCAATATCAATTATCACAAGAAATGTAGATTAAACACGATTAAATTATAATCCTTGTACCTTTCATAACTATTTACACCACTGGGTCGATGCCACTGATGGTGGACGTTTCTTCCCCAAGGGTACCACCAGCCCAGTTCAGCACTTCGGAGTTGACATAAATGTCAATTATATGGTCATTTTTATGAATTGCCTGTAACAAATCATTGAATTGTTTGGAAAACTAAGGATTTTCTTATATTAGGTATAGATTACCTTAGCCGTATTTGGCAAACTTTTTTGATTTGAGCGTCACTGATGAGAATTATGTAGCCGAAACACACGTCTGGCGTATTAAATTATATTCCTAGTACCTTTGATAACTATTTAATTGTATAAATATCCTGCTTGTACCTTGGTGCATAACTTTTTTTTTACCAAAACCTATGCACACAATAGCCATTGTTCCTTTCCTTTTAGGGTGATTTGTAGTGCATCCACCAGTTTTATGTCATGATTGGATACCTCATATCCTTGATTCTTTTCTGTTATATTCTCATATTTGATGATACAATGTAGGTAAAATCTGTCAATTTCAGAATACTGATGACGTCATTTGAACATAACATCTAATATTCTTCTTAATATTCTGATTATACCATCTTTTTCTTTCTTTTTTTCGGTATCAATTTGTACTTGAAGGGGCTATAAGACAAAATAAATGAGTTCTCAACTTACATTTCGTGTTTCCTTCTCTGCTGTTTTTAAATGTTCCAGGACATAGTTCAACCTTTTGTCTATATTTAATGTAATCTTCCTTTTCATTATAATTCCATGCTTGTTAAACCTTCGTTCTAATCAAACCTTCGTCTTAATCCTTAGTACTGATTGTGTGTCACTGCGAGTAGAGTACAAACGGCTGGGCTTGATTTAACAGTCTGTGTCTATTTTCGTCTGTAATGTCATCGTCAACATGTTTAAAAAATTACTGGCAGTAAATTAATATTTCACTCCTTGATATAAAGGCATTTTTAAGCCACTAATTAATATATATTGAAAAGCAAAATTATTTTTTGATGAAAGGTAAAAGCAAATAAATAACAGGAATGCGGTTCAGGCTCTTGAGAGTCTCTTTTTAGTGTACCCCTTCTTTGTTAAACCGTGGTTTTGTGGAGCCTGCAACTTTTGTCACATAATGCTCGACATAGGGATAGTGATCCGGCGGCGGCGGCGTTAGCTCACTTCTTAATAGCTTAACATTTAAGCAGGTGGAATACCTGTATGCTTCATACTTTGTATATAGATGCCTCATGTTACGAAGTTTCCTTCAGTTTTATGGTTCATTGACTACTTGATAAAAAAGTTGTATTTTTTTGTAATTTTTATTTCTCTCTTATTATTAGTAATAGGATAACTATTTTTGGGGGTATGTTTGTACCTTGCAAGGTACTCATGTCTGTCAAACAGTTTTAACTTGACCTCAACCTCATTTCACGGATTAGTGAACAAGGTTAAGTTTTGGTGGTCATGTCCATATCTCAGATACTATATAAGCAATAGGTCTAGTATATTCAGTGTATGTATGCACTGTAAGGTGTACATGTCCAACTGACATGTGTCATCTGACCGTGACCTTATTTTCATGGTTCAGTGGTCAAAGTTAAGTTTTTGAATTTTGATCTTTTTTCAAATACTTATTTTTACTATATGCAATCGGTGTATGGAAATATTTTATGATCTATATGTCTGTAGCTAATTAAATTAACGGTACCAATTTTCTTGCACCAGATGCGCATTTCGACAATACATGTCTCTTCAGTGATGCTCGTGGCCAAAATATTTGAAAATCCAAAGCTTATATAAAAGATGAAGAGCTATAATCCAAAAGGTCCAAAAAGTATAGCCAAATCCGTGAAAGAAATCAGAGCTTTGCTTGAGGGAGATACATTCCTTAATTTATAATAATTTATAATATTTTGTAACAGCAAATTTTAATAACACAAACAATCCATATTTTCATGCCAGTACCGAAGTACTGGCTACTGGGCTGGTGATACCCGCAGTGTAGCGCAGGTTTTATTTAACCTTGACCGCATTTTTACGGCTCATTGCTCAGTGTTAAATTTTTGTGTTTTGGTCTGTTTTTCTTAAATTATAGGCAATAGGTCAACACTATTTGTTGTATGGAAGAATTGTTCGCTGTACATGTCTGCCTGGTATGGTTCATCTAACCTTGACCTCATTTTCATTGTTCATTGGTCAATGTTTAGTTTGCTTGGTTAATGTTAAGTTTATGTGACAGTTGTAATGAAGCTTAATATTTAGGACTATCAACATAATATCAATGATAAGTAAATAAGGCGAGACATTTTAGTGAGTGCACTCTTGTTATTACTTGGTACGGATTGTGTGTCACTGCAAGCAGAGTACCACTCACTGGGCTTTATTTGACAATTTGTGTCTATTAACATCTGTTATCTCATCCTCAAAATGTTTAGATAATTTTTGTATTTCAAACACGTCTCTCATAAATCTGTATTAGTGTAAACATCCTTACCACATGATAGTAGATGATGTTTGATTAGGTGTAACATTTGTCACAAATCTGTATTAGTGTAAACATCCTTACCACATGAAAGTAGATAATGTTTGATTAGGTGTAAAATTTGATCTTTATATTTTATAAAAAATCTGAGAACCCCCTTGTAGATAATGGCTCTAGGAACAAGATATAATAATATCCAAACTATGGGGGTATCCACAAAAAAAGCTTACTTCAATTAAAAGTGGAAATTTCTTGTAAAATTTTGTAGACAGAGTTTACATATTTTTCATTTATTTTTGCTTTGTTTTAATACATATACATCATACAATCCAATTGGTGAATACTCTTGTACTGCCTTATGTGTACTGATGTGATGAGTACACATTTTAAATCTGAACAAAGTGATATTTTCTTGCCTTTTAATGATCTCCTGTATGACATTTGCAACTGATTGGAAGGTACATCAGTCAGGAATCTGATAAAATATGTATAATTCATTTAATAATCTAGATTTATAAGTTGGTACGCTAAACCCGGGGTGTATCCTCAATATACCCATCAATGACGCTCGAAGCAAAACAAAGAACGAAGGTACATTCAAAATTTGTAGACAATGAAAGACCAGTTTGACAAACAATTTATGCGTAGGCTATGCGTAATTTAATCAGGACAATGATAGTATCTGTGTTAAATGTAAAATCACAAAAAATACAGAACTTGCAAACGAAAAGCCCTTATCAAATGGAAAAATCAAAAACGCAAACATATCAATGATGTTTATATGACCAAAATTGTCAAATGACCCGTTTAGGAGTGATTGCCCTTTAAGGACAATTTGGAATTTTGGATCCTTAATGGTCTTCAACTTTGTACTAGTTTGGCTTTATTAATATTTTGATATGAGCGTCACTGATGAGTCTTATGTAGACGAAACGCGCGTCTGGCGTACTAAATTATAATCCTGGTACCTTTGATAACTAATTAGACAATGATTTTTATGATTTTTAACTTTAAAAATCTTCTAAAATGAACATAGTATAGATTTTGTATTTCCTTGTACGTCAAGAAACATAGACACTATGGCTAAAATGGAACATATTGGTAAAATCATTTGGTTGCTTTTGAAGAAAAGATGACAGATACAATGAACATTTAAATTGCACATTTAAGCCGCTCATTAATATATTAAAAAGCAAAACTAAGCATTGATGAAAGATTTAAGCAAAAAATACCAAACCTAACAAGTGAACGATTTAGGCTCTTGGGAGCCTCTTGTTTAAGAATAAATATGTTGTATTAAATTTGCGTTGAAGATGGAGCGTTTTCGTGTTTTAAGTTAATACGGATAGACATTAATCATACATATTCCCTTCACTTGTAACCTCTCCTTAAACATATGCTGATGTTTGATGATGTCTCTTGACAAACTAAGGGGGAACATTTGAAATAGTATCTAAATCCTTGAAGGTGTAATACAAAAAAGCGGTTTGTTGTAATAACTGTGTGTCCTGTTTCTGTAAAATTACCACGAACATATTATTTATTGTTGATGTCTTGTGAAAGGAAACAAACTTAAACTGATTGAAGGAAAAATAATTAAAAACTGGGTCATATTAAGTTTATTTCTGTAAAAACAAACAATGAAATTTTCCCATAGGGACTAATTTTACGGATAACACTGGCTCTGTTTACTATGAAGTTTCGAAAAAAATGGGTCCGATGAAGGTTTTCATTAAAAGCGTTTCCGACGCAAGAAATATATATAGTTGATACATTTATTACCAAATTCTATCCTGAACATAGATTTAGTGTTTTCTATAATTTCTACTGCAAATAAACAGTAGTGGTATTTGACACCATGTTTGTTTATGTATAAATTATTGATTAAAGACAACCGTAATGCACATTTTACCTTCGTTAATGAATGGATCAAAAGTTGTGGGTTGTCTTTGTTTCAACAATTGCGTTTTGAATATGTATATATATATATATATACAACTCGTCTAAACATCAACCCAACAATGTTAGATCTGTAAATTTGCTTTCGCAAATTTTTGGTTCTTCCCTCGCCGGGATTCGAACCCATGCTACTGTGATATCGTGACACCAAATCGCCTGCACTGCAGCCGTCCCGCTAGACCACACGACCACCTGGGCTCTCAGAGCTACAGCCCAGGTGGTCGTGTGGTCTAGCGAATTTAAGTATCGATGCAATTTTTGGTACATTACTCCTCGTGATAGGGTGTTTTCAATAACATGTGTTTTTTTTTATTATTATTATATATACTTTTAATAAAAAAAAAACACATGTTATTGAAAACACCCTATCACGAGGAGTAATGTACCAAAAATTGCATCGATACTTAAATTCATATCCTTGTAAATCAAATTCCCTTATTTTTTCAAATATTTAGAACAATTTGACATAAGGTCATGCTTACTATCAATTTTTGTGAAACATTGCGCGCGTCTGGCGCAAATATTAAATTTTATTCCTGGTATCTCTGACGAGTTCATTGATGCATTTAGAATATCAAATTTGCTCATTTTTAAAGGATGACATTTTGTGGAAGTCGCATGGATACGTTTTGTATGTTTTTTTCGGTGATTACAGCTGAATTTTGTGTATCCGGTGCAATTTGGGTACTATAACGTAAAATACTAGGGAGTCATCTTCACTGTGAAAGAACTTTCTGGCGATTGTTTTACAGTCTAAGGTATTTCAAAAAGTCGTATGGACTGTTATTTCAAATTCCTAATTATTGATGTATTGCTTAATTGTTCATGTTTTTACGCCTACTTCAAACCTGGTACCTATATCGCAGCGCTAGCTTTTTTGGAGGAGGCTTGAGTGCTCAAACTACCACCGTCCTTTGGTAAATATTGAGCTAAACATTGTCTAACGTGTATTATATAAAATAGAAACAAATATGTAACTCGTTCTTCAATTTAAAATTTATAATGAACACACGGTTTTTGTTATCAGTAATAAACCATCATCATTACATATAGCCCATTGACTTACAACTACTGAAAAACGAAATATTACATCACTTCCGAATAATACAAACATTTTTTTTTGAGATACCACCGTTGTCAACTATATTTTAACCGCTAATTCTTTGAGCCTAAAATCTATTTATTTTAAAATTTCATACAAATACATTTTAAACTGATCGACCTCGAATCACTATTACTGATATCAATGTTAATTTTGATAGCAATGTCTATATAAGACTTTGTTATAACAAGTTTGTAAAATTCATACCATCATTTATAAAAAACAACACATCACTTTTCTGCACTCTAATTATTTTTATAAAAGGTTCATAAATGACTTTTTATGATCATGATGATACTTCTGAAGATAATTTATAACTACAAATAACACACAAATAATGATAGGATTATCCTTTCCAAAGGTGAACTATCATTTAAAAAATCATATAAAGTGTCCGCAACTTGTAATTTAATATATTTCTACAGTACATTTGCGTTCCGTTACATTTTTAATCAATGGAAAAGGATTCCCGCCTTCGTGATATAATAGCCTGATTCGCAAAGGTGATAAATGTACCAAATAACTTTGAATAAATGTTTACATCTGAATTTTACCGGGGTGAAAGGGTTATTTTCGAGACAATTACACAGTAGTTAAACTAATTTGAACTATGATTCCATTGAACACAAAACGTATTTCCGTCTGTAATTTCCACTTAATTACCAGATAGTAATTTGAAATAAACGATATTTTATTTTTAGCCACAAATATCCATAAGCGAGAGAGTCGTCATGAAGCTCAATCGAAATCACTTCATGTAACGTACTAAACAAATTAACATATCTATCGGTGATTTTTGCATTTGCCTTTGATGTGTACTCTCTGATAATGTCAATATCAGTGGACTGGTCGTAATATAAAAATTATTTGGTCAGTTCGCAATTGACATGAACGGTTGCACGGATCTAAATAACTTTGATATACGAATTTGCTTTGGATATTTTTCGCACGTTTTTTGTTGGTGAATGAAACACTTTTCATTGTTTGGACGTGTAGCCTTTTTGATCGATTGGTGTGAAGTTAAAAATTGAACAGAAAATGTTTGAAAACCCGGATAAACTTATAAAAAGTTTGGGTTATCTGCACAATTATTGATAGGTATCGTTGCTATGCACAATTACGTATAACCAACATATTGTCCATGCTATGCTATAATTCGGAGTTAAGTATGGCGTCCATTATCACTGAACTAGTATATATATTTGTTTAGGGGCCAGCTGAAGGACGCCTCCGGGTGCGGGAGTTTCTCGCTGCATTGCAGACCTATTGGTGACTTTCTGCTTTTGTCTGTTCTATGGTCGGGTTGTGGTCACTTTGACACATTCCCCATTCTCAATTTTATTTTGATCTGAGATTTAATTCCTTCATCATGTTCATAGCCTGGTGCCAAGAATTTTTTTTTTGTTTCATGAGAAGTATATCTTTTACCTGTTTAGTAAATATAAAGTGTTATAATTCATATATATATGCAACACAATGAAAAGAGACCAAAAAGGTACCACAATCGCATGCTATAATCTAGAAAAAATGAAATGTACACGTTTTCGACATATTACTTTGACCATCATATACAATTTTTATCAGTAGATGTGGTTTCATTGTCAACATACATGAGTAGACAGATATTCGTAGAACAAAGAACACATAAGCAAACAGATTATAATTTTTACTAACTCCGAAAGAATTAAACAGTTAAATAACTTTTTGCCACATGAATTCTGGATCCGAATATGTGACTATTGTAATTAATTTGTTCTCAAAGTCACAGACGGAGTGAGATCTCAATCGTTCCCGTTACCTCTAGCCTATGTGGAATAAAGAAACACACATCAATACGCACAGTGTATGGGTTTGAACTCTCAACCACAGGATTGCCAACCACTCAGATACACTCAGGAACGAAACATCCATCAGTAACGACATCGCACCAGTAGATGAAACAGACCACAATGATACCAAACTTACAATTTGGTAGATAACAGTGAAATTAAAGAATTATATTTTAAAAACAGTTGTATAGTACGTTTTCCCTATGTGTGTTAAGTAATTTCTTAGGCTGACGCCGACAAATTAAATATCTATTGGATATCTTTTAAAATATATTTAGTACATGTTATAGGTTGCACTTTGTAAATACAGCTGTTTCTCAAAACACGCCTCTTTTGGGAGATCTTGAATATTCATAGAAAATTAATTTTGTTTACATACTGGTTCCCAGTTATGCTCCCTGTGTTCCATCTCACAAAGACATAACTTGGGAATGTAACCTGTAAATAAACATGTGCATATTGTTTACATTGAAATATGTGGTAACCTTTCATTCGAGGTAGGGGTAGTTAAGAAAATTAGTGTTAGTTTAAACTCTGAGAAGTTCAAGGCATATAAACGTTGAAAATATGCCGCACAGCTCTATATTTTGACCTTTGAAAACAATTGTGATGCATATATACTTTCAATTCTAGGATAAGATTTTTTTCAAAACTTCATAGTAAAAGTGGTACAGTTTAAGACGTAAAAGGAGTTCCTAAGGGAAATTGCATTGTCAATATATACAGAAATGCAACCTATAAGTAGTGTATAACAATATCCACCATATGTTTATAGGTTTATATAAATATCCCAGACCATATGACGATTTTGACCGTACGCAGAATGAAAACAGACCACAATGATACGTTCCTGATCGTATGCGTATAAACGTGCATTATAGGACAAACAGGAACCATATATGTATTTGGATTGTATGGGTAAGTTTTAGACAAACATTTATTGGAATTTACAAATTAATATTATTACAATTAGTTAAATGAAGTGAAATATATCATCAGCCCTACAGAATAATCTGGAAATAGTATATCAACAACTGGTATTATAAGGGTAACAAAGCTACTTTATTCATTCTTTGCATTACTTTTCGACACGTTTTTATTATATTTTCTCATTGTATTTTCGCCGGATTTAAAAAAAAAATATTGTTTAGATTCTTTTACGGTTTTTGTAGTAAACTTCCTCAATATTGTACAATCTTTTCTTTCGAATTATGTTTACTTCTAATAACTTCAATATTCAAAGTAAAACTGTACCAAAAGGTTTAAACATCAAAGTGAGTCGCCAGGCACCGGGACATAAATCCAAAAGATTCATGAGCCGTTGGAATGAAATTATGTTTAACTGTTCAATCCAGCTTCTTCAACTGTTACTTTCTTTTACAACCACAAATTACAAACAAATTGTAAATGAAATATCAGATATCTGATACTCTTCAACTTCGTACTTTATTTGGCTTTTTAAAACTTATTTTGGATTTGAGCGTCACTGGTGAGTCTTTTGTAGACGAAACGCGCGTCTGGCGTTTATATAAAATTTAGTCCTGATATCTATAATAAGTTTATATCATCAACACTAGTAACATTTCTCGTGACGATTTAGCAATAGTTAAACGTCGCCTCGCAGATATTGAACAAATTGAACTATCGAAACATAAAGAAAAACAAAGGAATAAATGTCAAAGAGATAAAATTCACACTGTCCATTTGAATCAGCATATGAATGATATTAATACAACAAACCATAAGATCCCTAGAAAAAGAAAATTTAAAAAAACAAAAAACAGAAAGCATTGTTGTAAATTTGTCATCTAAAGAACTTACACGTGCTGAGGAATCTCTTCTAAGTAAAGGTTTAAACTTCTGTCCTATCCCATCAACTGTAAACAACTTTTTAGCTAGACGAAGACCTAGACCAATTCGCTAGACGTTTACGCTTGAAAGATTTTTTTCTACAATAGGGGCAAGAAAAACCTTGAAGAAGCCGGAATAGCAGATTCAGATACTGACATCAATGAAGAAGTCACGCCCATCCCAAAATTTAGGAAAACAAGTTCATGGAAACCACCAAAGAGTAAAAATTATAACTTGGAGTCATTCATTAACTACGTGAGGTCTGATATAAAGTCCTGTATAACAAATACAAGAAATTATAATTTATCCAAGTCAGAAAGTATAGCTTTGAAAGCGTTAAAAGATCAAGAGGATATTGTAATAAAACCTGCCGACAAAGGGGGCGCAGTGGTTATCATGAATAAAACAGATTATCTGGCAGAGGGGAATCGCCAACTTTCTTACTCCATTTTTTATAAACAATTAACCACAGATCCAACGCTTAATACTATTCGAAGGATCAACACCGTCCTTCAAGAAATGTTTACAATAAGCATATAGACAATGACACCTTTGATTATCTCCGACCTCTTGAGAACGAAGCAAAGGCCGGACGATTCTATATGTTGCCTAAAATACATAAAACGGGCAATCCAGGTCGACCAATTGTGTCAGCGAATAGTCATCCAACTGAAAAGATATCAGAATTTGTAGACCATCATCTAATACCTCATGTGAAATAACTACCCTCATTTATTCAAGATACAACTGATTATCACAAGAAAATGGAAAGCCTCAATCCTTTACCAAGCAATACTATACTTGCATTCATGGACGTGTCTTCTTTATATACCAACATTCCACAAGACGAAGAAATAGCAGCGTGTGAAGATGCATGGAACACTCGTAGTGAAAAAAATCCTCCTACTGAGTGCCTTGTTACTTTTCTGAAACTAGTACTGGAGAATAACAACTTCTCTTTCAATGAAAAACACTATCTCCAGATAGACGGTACTAGTATGGGCACAAAAATGGCCCCGTCATATGCCAACATATTTATGGGTCAACTTGAAAAACGCCTCTTGGCTAGTGCTCCATACATGTATCAGCCATTATCATGGTTCCGATTCATTGACGATATTGATTATCTCCGACCTCTTGAGAACGAAGCAAAGGCCGGACGATTTTATATGTTGCCTAAAATACATAAAACGGGCAATACAGGTCGACCAATTGTGTCAGCGAATAGTCATCCAACTGAAAAGATATCAGAACTTGTAGACCATCATCTAAGACCTCATGTGAAATAACTACCCTCATTCGTTCAAGATACAACTGATTATCACAAGAAAATGGAAAGCCTCAATCCTTTACCAAGCAATACTATACTTGCATCCATGGGCGTGTCTTCTTTTTATACCAACATTCCAGAAGACGAATGAATAGCAGCGTGTGAAGATGCACGGAACACTCGTAGTGAACAAAATCCTCCTACTGAGTGCCTTGTTACACTTCTGAAACTAGTACTGGAGAATAACAACTTCTCTTTCAATGAAAAACACTATCTCCAGGTAGACGGTACTAGTATGGGCACAAAAATGGCCCCGTCATATGCCAACATATTTATGGGCCAACTTGAAAAACGCCTCTTGGCTAGTGCTCCATATCAGCCCTTATCATGGTTCCGATTCATTGACGATATTGATTTCAAATGGATAGATTCACAACAACATCTCAATGAATTTCTAGAACAATGTAACTCTTTCCACCATTCAATAAAATTTACATATGAATCATCTATGGAGAAAACTAACTTCCTCGATACTACGAGTTACATCAAGAACGGAACCATTATAACGGACCTTCATTTCAAACGAACGGACAAACATCAATTCCTTTCTCCTAAAAGTTGCCATCCTAAACACTGCTCCCGTGGTATCCCATTCAGCCAGGCATTGCAAATCAAGAGAATATGCTCTACTGAAAATACGAATAATTCTAGACTTGGACAACTTCGTAAACATCTAGTTGTTCAAGGATACAATAACAACATCATTGATAGCGCTTTCGAAAGAGCAAACAGAACTAGTCGCCAAGAACTTGTGGAGTACAAAAATAAGAATAAAGCAGCTAACAGAACACCCCTTGTACTCACTTACCATCCTGATTTTAAAAATGTTTCATCCATTGTTCAGAAGCATTGGAAAATTATAGAAAATAAATTTAAATCTAAAAAAAGTTTTTTCATCACCACCAGTCATGGCCTTCAGAAGACCTAAAAACATCCGTGACAAATTAGTGACATTTGTATTAGCAAAGCAGCCTAATCCCAATCCATCGCCCGGTTGCTACAAACGATGTGGTCGAAGGAATTGTGTGTGTTGTAAATCTGCCACTACAAGCAGTTCTTTCATCAGCTCCATTACTAAACAAAATTATACCATCTACTCTTATTCCAACTGTCAAACGGAAAACTCAATTTATATATTAACATGTGACACTTGTGGCATTCAGTATGTGGAAGAAACAATGGACAAATTTAATATTCGGCTCAATAACCATCGTTCATCGTACAAAACCAACAAAAACTGTCCTCTCACAAGACATCTTAGTTCAACGAAACATCCTTTTCCAAATTATAGAAGTCAACACCGAGAGGGACACCACGGCGAGGAGAAGAGAAAACTTTTGGATCCACCAACTCCACACTTTAGAACATGATGGTCTTAACGAAAAAGACGAAAAAAGATACAGGAAAGATAAAGAATAATTTAAAACAAAGCATCGTCCTTTTTATCTCGTAATATTGGCCAATGGACGTTGCTAACTTCAACTACCAATTATGTATTTTCAAGGTAGCTAGGGCCAAGTGCAACATATACATTGAGCTGCAAAATTTTCTTATTTTCAAAGCAGCTAAATTCAATTGCTCATAGACATTGAGCTGCAAAATTTTCTTATTTTCAAGGCTGCTAAGTGCAACACATAAATTGAGCTGCAAACGTTTCTTATCATCTTCATCCGATTTCACCTGGATAGATGCACGCTTGATAACGCTAGTTGGTCTAGCGAAATATTGCGTTTATTTTCATCATTTTGTTAATTTTCTAAACATTCTTATATTTACATACTAAATAGTGTGTTAAAATTACATTGTTAGGCAATTATATATATATATATATATATATATATGGGATCGGTAAATTACATATCGGGTGAAAGCGAAGCTCGAATCCGAATATGGAATATTTACTGACTCCATTTATATCGTATTACGTCACTAGCACAGTATGTGACGAATTTATCTTACCGACTATCTTAACATGTGATATTAAGACTTGTGGTCTATAAAAGTGATCAAGTCTTCAATACTGTTAGTATTATGAACCAACTGCCATAGGTCTATTTAAAAACAAGAGCCAACAATAAAAACTTGTTAGCTTTAAATGTGTTGTATGGAATTAGTTCCAATCGTTCATTATCAATTTAAGATTTTTTTCTCACCGCCGTGTTGTTTGAATAAAGGGACACAACTCCACTACTAACATAATATGGATTATACACTGTCTCCAATTGGTTGCTCTTAACCAATCCTTTTCTTAGAAATGTATAGGAGGTAAGATAAAATTAAATCTCATGTATTACTGACATGCTGGATACACAATCGTAACATATCAAATTTACGTGACCTTTTTTAACAGTTAAAATATTAAGTTTTATTTCATTTACATTTAAAATTAGGTAGACCCTATGCGTACAGTCTGACCGTATACGCATTTTGAAAAACGTACGGATAGATCCAAACAAATACTCATATGGTCTGGAACATAAATACTATTAAAATATCTTAATACGTACTGCTATGATCCGTCAGTGGCATTATTTAATTTGTGTACTTTCTGGGATTGTAGTGTTGATGGTTTACTTTTATCTTTTTTTAATTCCATTTTGCAACTCAGAAATTGAATGAAGATTATCGGCCGTTGTGTTTCCTAATCATAATTAATATAATTGTAGTTTGTTTTAAGTGTATATATACGACAGTTTCTAGCTATTTACTAAGTTAACGATTTAAAGTAGCTTCTGTTTTGCTTAGTAAATTCTTACATACGTTTGCATACAGCCAGTAATGAGTATATATATATATTGTAAATTTGCCAATCAATTTTCATGGTTGCCACAAAGAAAGCATGAACCTTGTAGATGTCTGTAATTTCATATGAATGTATAATTTTAACATCTGTAAAATTCAATACAAAAGAAATATTTCTCAACTGTCAAGGAGAACACATTTCTCTGATTGAAATCAATCTCTCTCAAGAGAGACATCATTTAAATGAGATTTAAAACAGAGATTTAAATCTATTAATATTTTAATGCCTTTTTAATGCAATTATTACCTTGAGTCTTATGTTTTGTTGAGACCAGATACCAGAGATGAGATTGTTCAATTCATTCACACACATGGAACATGCATATGATGAATAAACCACTCAAGTGTTTTGACAACTATGATCGATTGCTTTAAAATTGAAATTCTTACCGTAATTCTTAATGTTAAATTATAGATTTAATCTCTTCTACGTCAAATAAATAAACCATCAATTCAAATTCTTAAATCGGCAATCCAACCCATATTATTCGTATTATTCTGCATTAATATACAAAAGGAAAATATGTTTAAATAACAGTAAAGTAACAGTCGTTTTAGGGATCCTTTATTTTGACATATTTCAATAATAGTCCTATAACTTCGATAGCATTTCAACCCAATGTGAGCCTATTTAGGACCAGTTTCCTACATGCAACGACACTTATTAAATTATATTTTTCGTGAGATATAGGATGTTGGGACGTACGATAGGTAAAATTATAGTACCACCAGGTGGAAGGAGTTAACAAAATATTCTAAATATATGGCATGGTAGTCAGAAGAAATAATACCCCTAAATTTTGTTAAAGTACTCCTACACCCCGCCCCCACCCGTACACTTTTAAAATTACAATGTTGAATTGATTAACATAAGAAAATACCAAAGCAAATAAATGCTGATGCTCGTTATTAACTTGTGAATCATCGCCTTTTCCTATGTTCTATTCATTATCACCTTGTGATGTGTCCATACACCGGAGTTAGGCTCATAATGGAACGGTTATTTTAGCGTATACTTGCGTTTTGGCCCTGGGTGTCGAGTGACCAATATGGGTCTATCTTTCAAGTTTGTTTACTGTTTAATGGTCATTATTATTTCTACAATATATTGGATGCAAAACTGCAGATTTATTTTCTTGATATATATTAATGTGATAACATGTGTATGTAGATGAACTAAACGATCTACTCGTATATATTTAGTTGATTTTAAGAGCAGATTATGGAGTGTGGCGTACACGATTACCTTTACCCAACAGACACGTTCATAGCCTCCAATTCTAGATATTAGCCTTAATCTAGTATACACATTTAATCAGACAGAGAGAGAGAGAGAGACCGTTTAATTTCCCCCAAAAAAGTTTTTCATGTTTGCTATCAGTGTAAAAGCACGAGCATTTAACTTCAGGGGGTTATGACTTTTCCTAAACAAATATTCTGATTCCCAATTTGACAAAAAAGATTAATGCTGTTTTACCGGATCAACCAAATACTCTTTATTGTTATTGTGTAAATGTAATACGTGCTTCCTTTACGTTCGTTCGTACCTTTTGGCAAAATGTAAAAAGCTCTATGAAAAGAGTATATTGATATTTGGTCTCAAGATTGAATTGAATTGAGTGTTTAATTCTAAAATACCAGGATGTTTCGATTTTGTGTTTATTGCAAATAATTACGTTTATAAGATTAAAACAAATGATTACAATCCAACAGGCGGTTACTTACTAACTACATGGCTCCAGTTAACTGTTTCACTGTCAATTGTGTAATATCTGGACAGATACAAAATTGAAACCTTAAAAATAGTGGTTTCTCATATACACAATATCATAAAAGAGGGACGAAAGATACCAGAGGGACATAAGTTGCCATTTAAATTTCAGTATAATTTCAAAAATGGACGATGACATATCAAATAATTATACAAAATTTAATGTTGACATTTTGGATTTATGGCTATTTCTCCCTACATTTATCAAAATGTGTGACTCTTTACCTTCCAAATTAATGACGTTTTTCCCTTGACTCTTTTTCCGTGAACCTATTTCAACTAGATAATGTATGCCATAACTGTGAAATAGTTTCGATATTTGAACGAACGAAACTTCGTTTAAGTGCATCATAGAAAAGAGAATTACATTATCTTGTTCTTTTTTAATTTACGTTTTTACTGACCACAAGCTTTCTCTAACCAAATATAACTAAACACATTTTATATATCCCATCAATACAGCAGTTCTAGATATTAGACAACCTTCGAATAATGCAAAAGACATTTCGTTTTCAGATATTACAGACGTCAACATTATTTTAACTATCAACCCAAATACATTTCATTCTTTTATTTTCTATATTTTAGTATAGCCTAAATATTGAATTTAAACTGATACACTTCGTCTCACTTTTATTGATATCAATGTTGATTTTTATTATACCAATGTCCATTCATGACTTTGTTATTACAGGTTTAGAAATTTTATACCATAATTTATATACGGTTTTATACAAAAAGAGACAGATGTTGGCAGTGGGATTAATTTGTATAAATTTGACAGTGTGTGATCAGTGATAAAATTTATAAAGCTAACGTGAATGATAATTTTCCTTTAATCATTATGTTTTGCTTACTTAACGTTTAAGTAAAGAAAATCTTTATTGTGTAGCGAAATTTAAATTACCTTTATTACACTTTTGACGATAATTTGTAGTTAACGAATAATGGTAAGTTTGTTTCATTTATTCTGTTTGGCTAAATAGACGTTCTAATAAAGAAAATCTTTAATTTGTAGATTTTTTTATTACACACCTGAAGATAATTCATAGTTTACGATAATAATAGTAATCTGTCGAAAAGTCAACCATCATTTAACAAATCATACAGATGTCCGCAACTAGTAATTTAAGACATTTCTGAAGTACATTTGCGTTCCGTTACACTCTTTTTATGAATCGAAATGAACACATGCCTTCGTGAGCTTATAACATGACTAGCATGACTCGCCAAGACGATCAATTTTCCAAACAATTTTGATTAAATGTTTTCATTTCACTTGCAATGGGGTGAACGGGTTGTTTTCGAGACATTTTCACAGTTGTTTGACTTATTTGAACTATTGTTCATTTGAACCTGAACTATATAATTTCTGTCTTTTATTTCCAATTAAAGTTCAGCCATATTGTCGTCAACATTGAAGATAGTAATTTGAAATATTTTGTTTTAAGTCGAATATGTCAAATAGCGAGATTCTCGTAATAAAGCAAAATCGTACTCACTTCGTGTAATTTCGTACTAAACAAGTAAACCTACATGGCGTTGTCAGTTTATTTTCGACTTATGAGTTTGAATGTCCCTTGGGTATCATTTGCTTCCTTTTCACGACGTAAAGGTGATTCTTTGACATCTTCATAGTTTGTTGTTTATCATATACTAGTTACCAGTTTGCAACAATTTGCATTATGACTTTTTGATTTTACCATTTGGTGAAGGACTGCCGTTTTGATTTTTTATTGGAGTGCAGTATTTTTAAAATAATAACGTGTTATAGTGTTCTTTCATTTGTCTTTTTTAATATTACTTTTACTGTCAGGTCTGTTATTCATTTGACGTGACTCTGTACTATTGCATCCAATCATACATTGAACGAAACAATTATTTTATTTGTACATGTGTGACGTTGTTGTTATTGCTTTTGGTTGGCGGCTTACTGATGTAGTAATTGCGTCTTAAATTCATACAGCATAAATATTATGTATATATATGTTTAGTCCTTAATTTATTTTATGTATTACATTTTGGCGATTAATTAGATGAATATGTGACGAACATGGTTGACTTTGTTACCATAGAGTGTTTATCTATGGAGGAAAAAACACATAACTGGAGAAACATATAATAGGAAAATGAAAAAAAGCAAATGATAGTTACTAATGAAATGTAAATTATGAACTGATAGGTATCATATAATTGTTTAGAAATTTTATCTGTTTGTTCACCTTTTTGTCGTCTGTGATATACTTATCAAAGTATATTTAGAAACATAGAACAAGACATATGCTAGTTTGAAAAATGCTACCAATGTTAGCATGTCAAACAATTTTCGTTGATGAAGGGTCTAAATACAGCACAAACAACATTTTCCAAAAGACGAAAAAAGTGAAAAAGTATCTTTTAACAAAACGCATTTGACTATATATACAAAAATCTGTGTGTATTTATGTAACTGGCATCCTCTAGTCCGAATTAAGATTTTATCATTCTATTCTCATATAAAGGATTTAGCACTTCTATTCCAAAAAAAATATATGAGCGTATTGATTGTGTTTGTTGGTTTTTCTTATTTTCTAATAATATGACTCTAATTGTCATTTTGGGATGATCTGAAAAGACATATATTGCATTTTTTTTTCTCACTTTTCCTTTAGCTTTCACTAGTAGCACGATTTCAGTCTGAAACGGTCATTTTGGTCTGATCACATCTTGATTGACTGGATTTACCGCTAGAGAAAATCGTCTAGATATTTAAGATCGTTAAGTCGCCATTCAGATCGATAGCCTCATCAGGTAAATCAGTTCGTTAAGGCATGTCAAGACGGAAAAGACTGAATCGTCTAGCGGGCTGTTTAGACCCGTTAAGACCGTGTCAGACCAAAACAGACCATGGATAAAAAATTACGTTCAAAATGTTCAGACCCTGTTTGGATCCGTTCAGTATACCGGTTTGATACCACGAGTTGCGCCCCTTCTACTCGATAATGCATTTTATATTAATATGTATAGATGTATTTTAATATTATTATTTGAAGTATATTTTGATTAATTAAAAAAAAAATAAAGATTAAATCTTCTGTTGATTTTTTATTTCTTTTCTTGTTTTGTTGAGGAATAACTAATAAATTATTCGTCTATATATGTTGTTTATTTTATAATAAATATTAGTTTATATAAATATATATTGATAATTAAATGCAAGGACGTATGTTTATTGTATACACACCAAAATGTATGCCATAAATTTAACCTTAAAATGTTGTGAACACCGGTGAAAATGTTTTTCGTATTTGAAGATTAAATAGTAACGGAAAATTGTAAACGTAACCTAAAAAAATTAAGGAGATGTGGTATGATTGCCAATGAGACAATCCACAGAAATGCAACGGAGGCAAATTAACACATGCATATTTTTGTTTTATGTATTACAGTTGCTTGAATTCGCTATCTGTTGATATATGTCATAGTTTACCGCGAATCTGTTGCTTTTTTTATGTTTATTTTTTTTCGTGCGAGTTTCTCTATTAAACTTGGAAAACAATATTCTCGACATCCGGGAATTAAAAATAAAAGATTTCCCGGATCCCGAAAGCTGATCATGATACTGCATTCAGTCTTTGTCGGGAGCTTGTTAAAGTATCACCGTATAAAAATGTTCATTCAAACAATGTTGTATCCTTATAATATTTATTTTCTAATTCATATTATATGTATATAGTACTTAGTATATATGAATGGCGTTAATTTAAAAAAAAAATCTGTGTTAGTTAAAATGGTCGAGTTCAATGGCACGTGCTAGAAATCAACCGGGTCAATAGGTAACAAAATCAATGATCCATAACGTAAGAAAGAACATGCCTATTATATTTTACAATTACTTTCATCATCATTCTTAATAAAAAGGTGTCGTAGGGCTAAACGTTGATAAAGAATTAATGAATTTGTGTATACACGTATTTAAATAGTGATGTCTGACCGTCAGTTTTTAATATACATGTCTTTGTTTTTCTTATCTTGAGCAAAATAACGAATTTGAATCTATTACACGTTAATGGTTCTTACAATGTCATATATGTCTAAACACTAAAAGACCATGCAAAATATTTGAGCGCCGCAGGGAAAACCATTAAAAACATGTACTGTTTGGAAGTTTGTTTACTATTCAAAAGAAACTTTTCGCTTCTCTACTTGTATAGTTTAGAGAGTATTCCTTTAAATTGTGTCAATTATATAAAGTAGTGTGTATCATTGTATTCTATTTATTTGGCTAATTGTATAATTATAATAAACATTTTGTATTTCACAACTATATATACTATAAGTTGTAGTGTGATTGATTGTTGGTTGTTTAAAGTCCAGTGGCAAATACTTCATGCATATTCAGGACCAGCTGTAAGTTTGTGACATACATGGAACTCACTGGTGTAGTTTTCACGTGTTAAAATGGATAAAAGAATAATTATCTTTTAAAATATCGAAACATCACCCTTTTTATTGTGATGATTGGGAATTTGCATTAAGCCGTTGGTCACGTGCCGAGTGGCGCACGCTGATTAAAAAATCACGCTTATAGGAAGTTTTACTTTGTTGTATGAGTGCCAATGAGTCAAAAATATTATTTTGTTGTACAATAATTGGCTGATTGGCAATAAAATAGTTCCATGTTAACTTTTTAAAATCAAAGGTTTTGGATGTCTTTAGTTTTCACCATTCCTTGTGTAAAACAGAGAGTCCCTGACGTATACCGAACGTTGACTTATTATACGAACTAACCACTATCACACAGTTTTTACAAGCATGGCCCGTGTTATTACTTATAATGTCATACAGCCAAGTATTGTATTATCTACAATTATGTAGTATTATTCGTTAATTTTTTTTATCTATTTAGTTATTCAAAATAAATCAACCTCACAACACACGTGTCAAGAAATACAAAAGGTAAATCTGGTAACAGTAAATCTAACTATTTATAAATATGTTCCTGCATGGGTGATTTATACAGTTATACTATATATATATATATACAGATTAAATGGTTATACAAAATGCATTCATGTACACGTAATAAACGAATGTGGTAATTTCATTGTTTGTCGGGAATACACGTACTTGTCATAATTATCCCAACATTTGACTGTTTTCCCCGAGGGCTAATCATAACCTATGCCATACGGCATGGAGAGATTACTGGAATAGTTTGAAAGGTTTTGAGCTATTATTTCGTACCCACCTGTATTTGACACAAAAACAGTTGTATTGTACTAATTCTTCACACAAAAAAAATAGAAATAGAGAACGAAGTCGACCTCTGCACAAATAACACTCATTTTCATAGACTTTTGTGTGTATGAATAATATGAATAATATTCTTTACAATTGTTATATATTTCAATGATGTCTAACGAAATATTAACAAAACGTTTGCCTTGTATTTTTATAATCAAATACTTTTATTGTCATATAAATAAAAAAAAAAATGATCTCTGACAAACATAACATATATTATATCTTCTCTATGGTCAGGTTGTTGTCTCTTTGACACATTCCCCATTTCCATTCTCAATTTTAATATAATGACTTTTGTGTGTATGAATAATATTCTTTACAATTGTTATATATTTCAATGATGTCTAACGAAATATTAACAAAACGTTTGCCTTGTATTTTTTTGATCAAATACTTTTATTGTCATATAAATAAAAAATAAAATGATCTCTGACAAACATAACATATATACAAAAGAATACAGTATAAACAGTACAATATTAAAATACAAAATGAAGCAGTTCAAATTATTGTTTTGGGTCTCCCGTCCTCAGTTCTAATGATTCATATTAAGGAAACTGTATTTTTGATTGACTGTGAGATGTGGGGTTTAGTAATATTCTTAGTTTAAATGTGTCATCTTTAGCAGTGTTTTTCCACTCCGAATTGATTTTCGTTGAGTTAAAATATTTTTTTTTCTATAAAAGTTATGTTTAGAGCATTTGAGACAGAAGTGTTTCTCGTCCTCAATCTCATTACAGAATTTGCATAGCTCTGATATCTAGGAATGCAGTACTTAGCGTTTATTTGATTTTAAAACACGAATCGATCTATACTATTCAAAATTGCAATATGCAAGCTAAAACCGTACCAGAGACATATATACACATATATATGTGTATATATGTCTCTGACCGTACCAAGTGATTATTATTTTTGCACACGACATCTATGCTGTCGTCCCTCCTCGAAGAGACAATAGACGGTTCTCTTTGTGGGGATATTGTGCATTCAACCGTGGATATGATAAAATATCTGTAATGAACAAAACTGTAATGTTTTGATAGTGTTATGTCCTAATGTTTAAGGTTACGCGGGTTTGGTATTAAGCGGTACAATTGGTATGAACACATTTCGATATACGTATAAAATATATTATATCGATTATTGAAAGCGATCCATTTTAACTATAGATGCGATGAATTATCACTGTTAGTGCAGTCATTTCAGATGTGGAATTTTCGAAGATGAGAGGAATTTTTATTGTAGAATTAACAAAGTATAAAATAACAAAGGACTACTATATATATAAGGCCAGCAGTTACTATCATACGCCAGCTTCAGACCTCAACTTATAAACTAATTGAAAGGTTTTGTATGTCTTCATTATGCACACTCTCTCCCTGTTGCATTTATTGCTAATTTGTTCCGGAACAGTCATGAAATATTTCTCACTGGCAACAAAAAAAATCGGTAATTTAAAATAGGTTGTTTACATACAAATTACGAAGAAACGTAAGATTCAACTTCCGAGGACAAAGTTTCCCTTATAGATGGATTTAGATATGTATTCACTTCACATTGGTCAAACACCTCTTTAATTGTTTCGTTCTTATTTTTCTTGAATTTCAAATTTCAGTTTCAGCGTTCCGTAGGTGAATTCTTTACTTAAAATTCAGCGTTTTACATTGTACTGGTTTTTCGAGAGCAACACACGTGTACGGCCAAAAATGGAAAAAATCCATCATGCAGCTGACAGTGTGGCTTCTCTTTGCACGCCCCATTCTGACTGGATGTACATGTGTACTTTTAGTTTGCTCAAAGTCGATTGTCGTACCATAACTTAAAAATACCCAAATAACAAAATGCAAATACGGGACAATAATATCTCTTAATACAAAAAAAGCTATTCCTTTTGTTTACTATTATAAAACAGTGGTTGATTTAGAACCTATAATGGAGCTACGTGTATGATAACCAGTCCAAACGTTGTCTTTAAGGGAGCAACCATTTAACTTTTAAAGTGGGGTGAGGTTGTTTTGTCGAAGCACTAACAATTTTATTAAGTTTTTCATCGCTATTAATCAACTTGTCTGGTTCAAAATTTAACACTAAAAGGCATGGATAATTTTTCTTTTGTTCTCTGCTGGCACAGAATATTATATCATCAAATTAGGGATCAGAATATTTTAATGTACCATTATCGAAGCCCCTAGTGGTAATATCAAGTAAAAGAACAGGGACTATCTAAATATTGGTTCCCAAGAAGATTACCATTTATCGCTGATAGAAACTTTTGAACACAATTTTCAACTTTCAAAATGCCGGCACCTACAACTGGATAGATGGGTGCTTAATGTAGGACAGCGGCAACTATTACATAAACATGAATGCAAGTTAGGTGCTTAATGTAGTACAGCGGTAACTATTACATAAATATGAATGCTCGTGAAAATAATGTTTATGGTATACGTTTATATATGATATGAAAGGTTTCAACTTTTACAAAACCAGAGCTATACTTTGGATTTAAAAGTTTACTTTACTTGGCCTTTTCAATTTTATTTGACTTTATTTGCCTTTTTAACTTCATTTGGTTCGAGTGTCAATGCTAAGTCTTTTGTAGACGTAACGCGCGTCTGGCGCAAAAACCGGCAAAATTTATATTCTGGTATCCATCTATGATGAGTTTTTGTAGATACCTTGTAACAGTATCTTGGTTCCAATTTGCTGATATTGGATCTGAGTACCGTCTTAATTTCAGCGTAAATAAGATTATATTAAAAACCTCCCACATTGTGGACTAGCACAACCTTAATTAGGACACCATGCATTCAGTATCATAAAACCAGCAGGTAAAAAAAAATAGTCAATATCAGAGCCGTACGTCTGTTTTTTAAATAGATTATCTTCTTTTAAGAAATGCTAATTTTGTCATCCAATTTTTCACCGCTTACAAATGTCCGTTTTATTTCATACATAAACTTTTAAGTATCAGTATGTTTTTAATTCATATTGTTTCGTTTCGTTCCGCTTTTATTTCGTTTCGCTTTTTACGGGTATCCCTCTTATTGCCCCTTTTCTATTTTGATATTTTAAGCAAACATTTAAAAAATCAAACTTTCAAAAAGTGAAATAATCAAAATTGCGCGTTAGGTTTAGTATTTTAAAAGTTTGATCAAATTTCTAAACTATCAAATTTATAAACGATATTTAGAGTTTTGATATTTTAATAATTTGGTTAAAATTTCAAAATTTCAAATTTTTAACACAATTTGAAATTTTGATATTTTAAAACTTTGATCAAAATTTCAAAAATCTAAAATTTCAAAACTTTTTAAAACTTTGAATTGATAAGTGTTACACGGACCCGCGACCCACTATTCTACTCTTTTCTGACTCAAATAAGCCCATTATAAATATATTAAAAACGTGTGTTTTTATCCCTTTTTGTCCCGTCTCGTTTCGATTTGAGCCATAGATAGATAAGATGTCGTATGTGACAATGAGACAACTCTCCATCCGAGTTACAATTTATAATAGTATATAATAAAAATAAGTCAAAATACGGTCTTCAACATGGAGTCTTGGCTGACACCAAACAGCAAGTTATAAAGGGCCCCAGTGTAAAACCTTTTAAACGGGAAAACCAACGATTCAGTTTATATCAAGATGTACGTAATTAGTAGTGAAGTGTCATGGAAATGGATAAAAAAAACAAGGATAAAGATCCCTATACGATTTATAAGAAATTAAATGGAATACATTTGAAATAAATGAAATTTCTATTGAATTTATTTAGAGTGTTTTAAACCCAAACTTTCCTCCGTTTGTTTATCTATTGTTTTAGCAAGTCGGCTAAATTAAGGCTTTACAGCTAGTTTCCTAATGCACGCAAAGCAAAACTTTGGTTTACTTGCTTGCTTTTTTTTGTATAATTGTTTATACAAACTTTGTTAATAAGGTTGACATCTTTACAATATGTATCGGCATAGTTTAACCTGTATTTATATAATTATTATATTTGAATTAAATTCGGTGTTATCAAAATGATTGTACAATAAAAAAAAAAAACAAAGCAAGCAGGCTAACTAAAGTCTTGCTTTACATCATTTCATCATTTAATTTATAAGTGCATATATATATTTCTGATAGTTTTTCCAACCTATTAACATATTTTCAAACTTGAAAGGAGACCTCTTTCAGCGTCACGAGCCTGAAACATGTACACATGACAGTTTTAAGTTATAGCTTTATAAATATAAAAGAGAGGATGTGGTATGATTGCGAATGAGACAACTGTCCACAAGAGACCAAAATGACACAGACATTTACAACTATATGTCACCGTACGGCCGTCAACAATGAGCAAAGCCCATAGTCAGCTATAAAATGCAATTCAAAGATACTAGTATTAGAATTATTAGAATCAAAGGTTAAAGTACTTACAAAATATGTCATCTTGTAGAATGTGATTTCACAAATATATTATGTTCAAATTCGCAGTCCAAGTAAACGTTAAATCGGTTACACACATTTTTCATGTTATAAATCCATTCCAACAATATCATTTTAAACACACACACTAGCTTGCCTTTTCACTAATTTGAATAATACAAATTCAGCTAAATTGTGTTTATTCCCATCAATAGAGATTTCTCACATTCATCCCAGACGTTAATAATACTCATGCACTTCAATTTTGATATTAAACAATTTATTGATACGGATGACTACGCTTTAAAAGTACGGTTACATCAGGGTGTAAAAAATGTGAATTTGTTTTTAATTGAATTCAAAGATAGATTAAACGGTAGCTTTAATAGTGATATGAACTAATTTTTTGAAGAATCGCCTAAATGTTTGTTGCATAGATGTATTTGACCCCAACTATTTTATTTAGATCATGCTGTATTAAAATTATATTTATAGAATCATTTATTTGAAAATACCGCATACATCTGCTCACCGTTTGAATATAGAAACTTGTCGATTTTATAATATTGAGAGATTTCCAAAATTTTGTAATATGTGTGATGAACAAGTATTTGGAGATGAATATCATTTTATTTTAGTATGTGAAAAGTATAATGAGTTTCGAAAGAAATTTATCAAACCATATTGTTGAAGAAAACCGTCGAATCTTAGACTTTTTAGACAATCAATGCATTTGAATAGGGACATATAGTTCGTCCCTCTTTTTATGCTCGGTTGTGACCCCATTTTAAAGTGGCTGGGTGCTCACCAGTATTTGTTCATAATGTAAAGCAACTTAACAAATAAAGGGAAATTTTTATTTCTGACTGAGAAGGCACAAAATTAAATTCATTTGAAAATGTGTTATATTTGATTATACTGTGCTGTACTGTTATATAAATGGGTATACTTACCTGTATGATTATTTGACTAATTGTTTAAATGTTAATTGTTTCACTGATGTAATTGAATATTTGTAATAATTATTTTCTGTAAGTTGTATTGCTTACGAATAAAAGATTATATTATTAACAAAATAAATATTATGACTTTTCTTTTTTCATTGGATGACCATGCAGTGGTGTTGCAACGCCAAAGAACTGGTAATAGAAAGCTATTTTATAATTTGATGCATAGGACAATGAATCTTAAAAAAAGGTTCTATAAATTCAATTGTGAAAAAAAATTCACAATACCGTGCATTAACTCAACAGCCGTTCATCGACAAATATTACTTGATATTCATTGAAATGATAACAAATTAACAGTTGATATAAAAGCAGGGCAGCCTTAAATTCTAATAGTTTTGTCAAAAAAGATTCAGTTTTACCGATGCAACGATATTTTATATATTTTGAGTTGAAATGGCCTAGCGGTAGTCTGATCACTTCGAATCATGCGGCAACACGTTTAATCTTTGCTGAGCATTCGTAAAGTTTTTAAACTAAAATAAGATCTATATAAGCTATCAAAACATATGTCATATGTAAGCTATCTATTTTAAATCTATGAAGAGTTTCATGAAAAATGGGGGGGAGGGGGGTTAAAGTCTAACTTTAAATATATATAAAAAAAAATAAAAAAAGATCGAGATGTGGTACGATTGCCAAAGACACAACTCTCTAAAAGCATGAATAGAGATAAACTTTACTGAAACAGAAATTAACAACTATAGTCACGTACGGCCTTCAACAATTTGAAAAATCCATACCTTAAATTCCCTTTTATATTCAGTATAGTTCCATAAAGTTATAATAGAAGTTATATAATGGTAAACAAGGCTGTAAAACAATAATTAAGAGTTGACGAATATCATGCATAGTATATCATGACATGTAAAGCGTTGGATGTAGCTATAGATAGACAGACATTTTATACTGGATAATTGCTGCAAATTTTATATCAAAAGAATCGCTTTCACGTTCTATACCATTCTGTGCTATATCAGAGACATAAATACAATTTTACACATTGCTTGGAGCCTTTTGGTCACCTTAAAATATTGATGTCTGTATCATTTGGTTTCTTGTGGAGAGTTAGACATTATATTGCATATACTGTACAGAAAAAATGAATGTCATACACTCGCACATCAATATGTAAAAAAAAATATGAAATATTTGCCACTGGACGTTAAGCAACCATCAATTAAATCAACCTGATCAACAAAAAAAATGAAATATTTGCCACTGGACGTTGAGCAAGCATCAATAAAATCAGCCTGATTAACAACAAAGGAAGACACATTTTCGTGCAGTTTGTGTAAAAAAAAAAAAGGGTTTTAACTAACAATCAAGTCAAAATGTTGTTAAACTATTCACACATGTCCATGTCTGTTTCAAAATTAAAAGGAGATTTTAACTAGTCTAAAAGTAAAAAAAAGAGGGAAACCTGTACATTACGCTTACAATATGGTTAATCCCTTTATATTCGAGGTCAAAAGTGAGACTTATATTACAATTTTCTATTAAATGACCATTAAATGTAAGTCCTAACTAAATACACAATCCGTGAAAAGGAGAAACCATAAATTTACCGACAATCGGGCATAAAAACAACTGAAAGCAAGCTCATAATATTTCGAAAAGCACAATTAGAAAACAATTTACAGACAATCATAAAAAATCAACCTAATACAAGCCAAATTAATAATGAACCAAGAAAGTAATCATTTTTTAATGATCTATATATATATATTATATTTATAAGACAAAGTCGATCGTGATAAACGATATTTATCAAGCAAATTAAGGGTTTTTTTCTACACATTATTTAATTTTATAATTTGTAAATAATATTTTCGGAAGGAGTGTGTACACCTGTGGTGTAACTACTTCGTGTGTACCAGGTGTCAAATAAAACTCATGTTAACAGGTTGTGATTTACCTGACCATCGGATAATTCAAGCCGAATATACATGTCACATGTCTCCGAGACAGGTGTATATTTAATAGAAACCCATTATGAAAGAATCAAATAAAATTAACTCTGATACAAGACAATTTATTACGTCTTAATTATTTAATATCGTATTTTTAATACAATATCAAATAATGTCTCTTTTTCAATAATACAAATAATCAAAATTAAAAAGACATTGAAATACATAATTACGTATGAACTAAAATTCATTTAATTATGTTAAATTTAACACTGAAACAGTTAATTCATGCTTCAACTTCACCATTTCTTCGAGTACCTTTAATACTTTGATAAAGACTCTATTAACCACAGAAATCTCGCGAGATTTAAATCTGGCCGAGTGAAATCACGGGATTTCGCCGAGTTGCCAATCTCTTGTATTATATGTCTCTGACTATATACATACTTAATCATGTTTTTAAATGTTCAATCTCTGAATTGAGACAGCACTATCGGTCATCTTATATAAAAAAAAAAGCTATTAAACTCTTAAATAAGCAGCGTGTAATGAATATATTCACCCATCCCGTCCCGTGTGCAAATAGGATGAATATAAAGGATCCTGAGTGCACATTGTATGTCCTGAGTGCACTAAGGAGGTCATTAGTGGTGTTCAGACGTACCCCAAATTAAAATTTGGACTTTTGTTCAAAATTAGCGCACATGCAATGCACCACCTTTTCGGAGTCCTCCAAAAAGGTAAAATTCCCCTGTATTAGTATATCTGGTCATGGACGTATGTTAGTTATACGTCCTTGGTCTGGTGTATGAAATTCATTGTGTATATTATCCCTACAATATACGCGGAAGTGACACGGCCGGGTATTGTAAAGCTGTTGAGGGACTTTAAATGTCAAGTTCATATCCCTGGGCGAAGACATTACCGGTTTGTGAAAACATTGTGTGTATGTTCCGGACCATATGAGTATTTGGACCATACGCGTATGGTCATGACCATATGGGTATATACTCATATGGTCCGACCATACGCGTATGGTCCGACCGTACGCGTATGGTCGGGGTAATTAACAGGTTTACTTCTAGTTGTCGCGTCATTAAAAAGACACTACCAAAGGTAATTTTGTTATAGATCTATAAAAAAAATAAGATATAACAAGATTAACAAAATGAAATAAGCAGTTTCACACAGTAAATTTCATCAATAGTCAAAACTATAGTAAAAACTTTTTTTTTCATTTTTCGATATGTTATTACGAGTGAATGGCAAAACGTCAACCTGGGAAGATGACTTCCACAAACATCTTAATGAACTCTGATACACAAGAAATCGTTTTACTATAAACTGACAAAATAGTCGACAGGATAAAGAGTCTAATAATTTGCTTACTTTTGAAACTTTATATAATTAGCGTACGGTCGAAACTTTATATAATACGCGTATGGTCGGACCATATGAGTATACCCATATGGTCATGACCATACGGGTATGGTCCAAATACTCATATGGTCCGGAACATGTACATTGACTTATATTAGTGTGTTACCTTGGTTCTGGTCTTTCACGCTGTCAGAATGAAAGGTTGAGCATCTTTTGTGGGTTATATATGAAAAAAGAGAAGACCGTAAAAAAATTAAGAGAACAGAAAATGAGCTTTACAACCGTGTCTCTAACGATAAAAACAATGTAAATTATTTAGATCATTCGAACTTGTGTAAATAATGAATATTAAGTTGTTAAGACTCTTTCATATAATTGTTTTTATTTATTGTATTTACAAATTCTATACAAACTTATGACGATTCAGACCGTGACCTTTTGCATAGACACCTGTTTCTTGTTGAAGACTAAACATGCGCTCTTGAATCATCTATGTTTTTTGTCGTTTAGTTGCTGTCAAATTGAAATATATCCCACATCTCATGTAGTATGTGTTTCGTTTAATTACTTAAAAATCAGTTTAAAAGTATTTATAATTGAAAGGGTTATTTGCATGAGTATAGACCAATTCAATACTAATATATACGTTAATAGGTGTGAACTGTACCACATACTTATATATATATGATATTATGAACCTCATTAATTTCGATCTAAACAAGATAGTTATAAAGAGATCGATATTTTAAACAGTCTTAATAAATTCCAACGATCACAAATCTAATCTAAATTCGATTTCGATTATTTCGTGATTCTAAAATACGTTTTTTTTTTTGGCGAATTCCGTATACTTTCCTTTTAATTTCTAGCATTATTAAAATCGTAATTTTTCTATCCTTGCTATCCTTGCTAAATCTTTTGCTGTATATCACAGCTAGTGAATAAGTCTACATGTCCGTACAGTGTATGGTAAGATCTCTTTTCCACACATGGACATTTCATAAGTATAGAAAGTTCGCTATAGTGTTCCATCATGGTCTTAGTGCAGTTTCGAGAGCTTAGTGCACCACGGCGGCCAAGGTTGTTTTTAGACGCACCGTAAAGTCCCTGTCACACCATTGCAACAACGTCCTTTTATAATATTTTTTAAATTGTTGGGACCATGATACTAATAGTAAAATATTTTTAACTTTTAAATAGTAATTGTTATGAATGATAATATTTTATATGTATGCTGTCTTAGTTTTTAAATAGTTTTTTGGTATAATATGGTGTCACGTAAATAATATTTGGACAGGATATTGTTTGTTTCATAGTATATGTATATTCTGCCCGAGTAATTTTTATCGCTACCAGTACATGTATAAAAAACTAAACTATGTGGACCTTATGAGATCGCACACAAGCCAGCTGATTGGATAAGTGTGATGAATTGTTACACCTACATACAACTGATATCCAATCGAATGCCAGCAGACACCTGTCAGTAAAACAAATTGCAAGCGTTGATGGTTAGAGATTTATTTGTGTATTCGATATTTTAAAAATAAGTTAGATAGTCACTATTCGTTTTTCCTTTTTTCAGCTGGATTCCAGTAACTGTTTTTACAATTTTTTTATGTTACAGAAAGGTATTTGAATAAAAGCGCACCACATGTAACGGAGATTCACAAGCATTTAATATAGCGACTTGTGTTTTCGGAACGTCATATTTTCAATAATTCACAGACTTTTGCAATAATATTAAACCTTTATTTTTTAATGAACGCCTCTAAATCTGGTATGTAAGAAAGTTATAAATGGCTTTTGGATTATAGACACAATAAAAAAAAATGGAAATCAAACGCACAAGTCTGGCAAAAATGAACAATAAACAGAAAACGACAAAAAACATACATAGTACTGTTTTTCCCTGTCTTAAGTTTACAATAACTTTAATAAATGAAATTTATATAGAAAACATGAAAAGTTAAATGATAATGCATATTATTTACAATATTAAAGAAAAGTAACATCAACAATTTAATAAATTAAACATATTTAGATTACGTTTTCAAGTATTAATCCCGACATCCATAATTTTTAAGGGTATACAAATTATCTGTAACGTCAAGTTGACACATTTTCCCCAACGGCACCAGTCTGTATTTGCATAAATATTTATTTACAATCACTTGTAAACCATTAAATATAAAGTTTTTGATGTTTATATTCAATGAATAATTATTAAATATAATTTCGGCAATCTGTTGATTTTAAACTCAATTCACCACCGTTTGCGCAGCAGTATGACTTTGAACCATTTATGTTTTTTTTTTAATATAGAAAATGTTAAATAATTAAATAGGAAAAGGTATGAATTAGAATTGATTATTTTCTTTACTTAATTAAAACATGGCAGACTTTCAGTTAACATAAACCGTCTTCTTTTTAATTTAGATTTTATTCTTAAAAGGGGAGCAACCCCTGATAAACACTGGGAAAGTTTTACCCGTTTTCTGTCCAAATTAATAAAATCGGAACACGACTAGACACGGTCTGACAACATCTTAACGTAATTTTGTATCCATGGTCTGTTTCGGTCTGACACTGTCGTAACGGATCTTAACAGCTCGCTAGGAGATTCAGTCTTGATAATCTTGACATGCCTTAACGGACTGATTTACCTGATGAGATTATCGATCGTTACGGAGTCTTAAACGGTCTTAAAAGTCTGGACGATTTTCTCTAGCGGTAAATTCAGTCAATCAAGATGTGATCAGACCAAAATGACCGTTTCAGACTGAAATCGTGCTACTAGTGTTTTAACATATAACATTAAATAAGCAAGACAAATGTTAGTCGCACTTTTCATGAAAAACGGCTGTAGCAAATGTTTCTATTGTTACGTATACAAACAAAGCGTGTTGTGTTGTGTTGTTTTAATTTTTTAATTTCTAAAAAAATATGACGATAATTATCCATTGTAGAGAATTTTAAAGTGATGTTGTATTTTACCCTTATTATATACTGTTAAATTATATAGTGTTCTAATCTTCAATAGATCACAGTGTTCAAATTGAATGTTGATACTTGTTAAAATTAAATGCGTGCATTTCATTGTCAATTAGTACTCGTGTTTGAAAGGTGATTGATTTACTGATGTATAACACAGGTAGAAAAGGTCTATTTTATTTCGCTAAATGGACTGACACAAATGTGAAGTGTGCATTGCACTTCTGACTTACTTATAATTATTCTATGTGTATTAAAAAAGGAAATGATTTCAGATTTGGGTGAGTTTGTATTTTTCTTTAAAATTGTTTATTGTATAACTTGATAAAATAGTTTAACTTGAGGGACCATCTGAGATTTACTTCATATACACTGGTTCAAAATACATTATTGTTTATTTTATAATATCTAAACTAAGACTAAATGAAACTAATATTGGAGAGTTTTCCTTATTTTCTTATAAGTATATTAGTGTCCGTATGGGACTAAAAGTGTGTGTGTATCCGGATAGAAGGTGTTTCAATGAGAGATCTATTATGTCATTATTTTTAAGCGTATCAAACATCTATTTTCGATGCGCATCATATTTTGAGCAGACTAATAGAAAGTGTACAACACCGTTTGTGATTTTGCAGTTTGCATGCAGCTCCTGGGGTTGAAACGTGCATTCGTCATTCAGTAGGTCAGTGAGCGGAGAATTATCTATTATTATTAGCTCGTGTATTTCCTCTATAGGCCCGGAATATATAATCCAGCCGTCATCCCTAAATCTGGAAGTGATTATCATAGGGTTTCTGTGTTGAAAGCGTTGTAAAATGTTTTGAAGAAACACAAACATTGTAAGGTCCGCCCAAGGTTTCACGGTAATGTTTATTGTTAAATATAAATTCATTTTCATTTTTTTTCTCTAAAATAAGCCTTAATAGGCGTTGTATACTGTCCTTTGTTGGCACTTTGATTTCATTCTTGCTTGGATCAATATTGGTCAGTTTGTGGCTTCCAGTATGTCATCAAATGTAAAACAAGTGTACATATAATTGGCATCGAATGCTACTTATAGGTAACAGTCACGTTTGGGTTTTATATTTTCAATCGAATTAATAAAACTTGACTTATCTTTTATATATATGAATATTATTTTAAGTTCAGCGAGGTCCGAAGGGCACCGTGTGAGCTTTGACTAATACTTGGCGTCCGTCGTCGTCCGTCGTCTGCCGCCGCCAGTTTTGGCTTATATCTCAGAAACTAAAGCATTTAGAGCAAATCTGACAAAGGGTAAACTGGTTTAAAAGGTCTAAATGTATCAGCCCTGAAATTTTCAGATAAACCGAAGAACCCATTGTTGGGTTGTTGCTACTTAATTGGTTTTTAAGAAAAATGTTCAGTTTTTTGTTATTATCTTGAATATTATTGAAGATTAAGATAAATTGTAAACAGCAAAAAAATTCAACAAAGTAAGGTCAAGGTTTTATGTTACCAACATTTTCAATTGACCCGTTATGGATGTATTTGCTCTTTAAGGACAATTTTACACATGTCTATGTTTTTAAACAAATCTTCGCAAATGAATCTAGGATAAATTTTGTATTGTATTTACTTGTTGTAAGTCTAGAAACAGAGACAGTATGGCTAAAATGCATTTATTTGCTTTTGAAGAAAATATGACTGATACTATGCACATTTGAATTGCATTTTAAAGCCAGATATTAAAATACATTAAAAAGCAAAAATGATCATTGATGAAAGATTTCAGCAAAACAATAACAGGTGAGCGATTTAGACTCTTGAGAGCCTCTTGTTTAACAAACGGAACTGTAAAATAATCGATATAGTGTCCACTATTGTGTAGAGGTGTTTTACACAAGGATACAATTGGTCTGCTCGGAATTAAATTTTCTCGTCTAGCTGTTTCTCTCCATTTCTGTTAGTATATTTTCAAATAGTTTATGTATTTTAGGCAACAGATAGAATTTTCCTACTTTAGTTGTATTTATGTTTTCTTTCAAATATCTGAATGTTATATTGTCAAATATGATTAATATTATGTAGGTTTTTGTAATACTGAACGACATTTAAGCTACCTCCTTTACTTTGTATTCAGCAATTTCTTCGTAATAAATATTATGTTTTTTTCACAACAAATACATTCCTTATTCTAAAGATAGTTTGTTACAATTATACTTTACTGTCCAAGCGCCAGTGGAGTATTCCTCTGAAAAAAAACTCTGAGTTGCCAGGAACATACTCACAATATAATCAACAATATTACATAAACTATTATAGTATATGCAAATTATTCTATTAAATCAATTTCTTCAAATTTATGAAATATACACTTCGAGAAATTATTTTGCTTTCATTCATAACCCTTCTTAATTTTTTTATAAACAATTCATACACATCTATATATTTCAATTTCTGCTCAGAAACATAGTATAATTTGAAAATGCAAAAATCTAAAACTGTCACAAAATAGTTAAAACCATAAGAACCCTTATCTGATATGTTGAATCCAAATTCTACAATGTTTTTTTTTTTTTTTTTTTTTTTTTTAATAAAATAATGTCTTTATTGCACTTTTCTTTGCTGTTGTAACAAATTACTCGACCTACAGCAGTTGGCCGAGTATCCCTGTGAATTAGTCACTGGATAACCAGGGAATTTATTCAGTGAATTAATATATAAGATCATAGTTTGTTAGTTTTACAATTCATGGTTATTACATACATTTTACAAACTATATTGTTTCATAATTACGGAAAGTGTACAGTTTTGTCCGGTTTTGTTTCTAAAGATTAAAACTTTATGATCGTTGACCTTTAACCTTATTGATGAAAACCGTTGAAGCTTGTTGATCAATTGTCCGGATTAATTTATATGTTTTATTGATACACACGAACAACTTAAACTTTGGTTAAAAATTACATGTGGTAAGTTTCGACGTTGTAGTTGGAAATTGATTTGATTAAGTGATAAAGTGTGTATAAAAGTATTTTGAGACAAAATTCTGTACATTTTCACAAAGCATGCTGTTTTGGTATATTACCACGTGCTCGGATATATTGTCAACTTTTGCTACACAAATTCTATACATAAAAAAAATATTGTATCTAGCTATTCATGATCATATGTATCTTTTTACATCATTTAAAAATTTGCTGTTTTTAGCATTAATATATATGTTAATTTCGTATGTGTTTAAAAATTCATTTCTGAAAACTGTATAAGCGTCTATGTCTTTTTGTTTATAATTTGATATATGAGTGCTTTTATGAATTGAATATAATAAGACAGTAAGGAAGAGATTTATATCATTATACATAGGATCATGTATTTTATAGCCCAGTACTGAAGTTTTAAAATTAAAAATATGTGACCCAATTCTACAATGTATATGTTTAACTGATATTTTATTTTACAAAATTTATTTGTGCAAGATGTTCTACTTTATCCTTAAAGTCTTTTAAAAAAATAACACGTTATAAAGAAATAAAAGTAATCTTCCTCTTCTGTTTAACAAAAAAATACATTCATTTTTATCAGAAATTTTCCATTTACATAGTAATTACTTTGTTGGAATACTATAATGTAGTAATTTCCATCTAAACATTTTCATCTTATTCTCTCTTAAAGATTTAGATATAAAATCGTTTACGAATGAAATTTAGTTTGCTATCTAACTATAAATTGCTTGTCCAAATATTTATACCAATTGCCTGTGAATATTTTTGATCTACTAGACTATTATATAACATTTTATTATAGATATATTTTGATTGTATTTGTTTATTTCCACATATCAAATTGTCCTTATTGATACTGATTTTACTCTTTAGAGAGTTTCCTTCAATTCCGTTTGGATGGAAGATTTTACGATTGTAAACTTTACAATCCAATTAGACTGATTGTTTAATTTTTCTAAAATAAAAAAAAAACCAAAAACATCTGATCACTTTCCCGCAAGATCAAGTAAGTCGTTGATATAAATCAATCCACTCGCTACCCAGTTTTGAAAGAACAAACTATTGTTGCAATGTTTAACGTATCGGTTTCCAAAAATAATCTGTTTTCTAATATTTGAATTTTGTAAAACTTTCTCCTGTTTTTACCCAGTTTGGAATTACTTGTAAATAAAAGTCTAGCATAATTTTAAATTCTGTTAGTGATTTAACTCGGCCATTAATTATAATATCAATGCGATACTAATAAGAAGTTGATATAAATAGTACACTTCTTCGGAGTTTTGCAGTTTTGCGTTTTCACAGGGACGTTAAGGGCTTTAGAAGAAAATTCCCATCTTCATACACAACAAAGGTGGTGGTGGTGATGAATGATGATGATGATGATGATGATGATGATGATGATGATGATGATGATGATGATGATGATGATGATGATGATGATGATGATGATGATGATGATGATGATGATGATGAGATGATGATGATGATGATGATGATGATGATGATGATGATGATGATGATGATGATGATGATGATGATGATGATGATGATGATGATGATGATGATGATGATGATGATGATGATGATGATGATGATGATGATGATGATGATGATGATGATGATGATGATGATGATGATGATGATGATGATGATGATGATGATGATGATGATGATGGTGATGGTGATGGTGATGATGATGATGATGATGATGATGATGATGATGATGATGAGGAGGAGGAGGAGGAGGAGGAGGAGGAGGAGGAGGAGGAGGAGGAGGAGGAGGAGGAGGAGGAGGAGGAGGAGAAGGAGGAGGAGGAGGACAACATCTTGCAAAGCATAACATCTGCATAATCAAATTCAGCCATTGTAAAAAAACATAATGTGAATAAATGTTAGGAGTACACACGCCATTTAGGTAAAAAGGAATACTTTTAAATATCTACCTGTTCAACAAACAGGAGTAAAAGAATAACGTAGCAAATGTGCCGTCCAGCACAGGGAATAACTTAAATGAATAAACTTGTCATACATTGTAGACAAAAAAAAAGTTTAATTCATTTCCAGCAACACTTGTCAAACATCGTAGACAAGACATCTGTTTTTCTTATTAACATTAGCACTTGTCTTGCATCAAAGACAAGATAATTATATTTTAAGTAACTTTCAAACTTCCTAAATTTAAATAAACAATAAAATAACTAAAAAGAATTTAAGTAAAGTGTTGTGTTCACTGTTTAGAACAAGTGCGTATATAATAGGGTCAAGGTCACCGACCATCTCTGGTCTGGTGGTTATGGTTTGTTTGTTTGTTTAAGGATGTATTCTTCTGACTCTTCAGTCTCGTTCAGTCTCGTTGAAATATCGTTCTTGAATAATTTCCAAAATATGTGATACAAGTGTAAAATATCAATGAATTTTAAAAAGATTATAATTAAACATAACGCTGTCAAAAAATTGTAGATTTACAATGAATGGTTTTTGAGTAATCCAGTTTTCAAATTTTACGACAAATCAAGTCTGTATATTTACAAATGTTTTTAGTCAATGTTTTGAGAAAATGGGTGAGGGATACAAAAAATGATTTTACCATGTTTACAAGAATCATGTTCATCCCATGTCATTTTGGTCTGTTGAAATTTCTTAGATATGTATTTTTTTCAATCATTTATAACAAAAAAGTTGAAATAATATGCTTTTTGTTCATAAAACTAAGAAAATAAAAAAAATGTAAAATTGACCATGGTACACCTACCTATAGTTTTATTAAGTAAAATTTAGTCAGATTGGTCCACTTCATCTTTTTAGAAAGTATGAAAAACAGTTTAATTGTGGAACTGGGATTTTTTTCATGATTATAGCCCAAAAATAGGTAAAAATCGATGAAAAATGGGAAAATCATCACAATTGGGCATTTTCAAAGGGCTGTAGCAGAAAAAGAAGTGCACCACGATATGATTTTTTCTTCACCAATGATTTTATTACAGTCTTATAAACTCAAAAAGCAGGTTTAGAAAAAAATGTTTAATTCCAGAAATTGTTGGCTTCTCAGAGGTGTACATCCTTAAACATAGATATTACATTACGCCTCATAGAAAAGTTAAGCTAATTCATTTCTTGAGACCTAAAGGCGAAATATGAATAAAAATCAACGGTACATATATTCTACGTAATATAACGGCACTATATAATGTGCTTTACTTTAGTTTAAAAAAAAATACTTAAAAAGTAGGCACGTAAAATAATCTTATCCTATAGCAAATGCTAATAAAATGACGTTTATCTTTTGCAAGGAGAGTCTTTAATAAGTCGAAACTAGTAATAAGGTTTGCCAAACACTAGATAAGGACTTTTATAAAAAGATTATTTCAATGAACATAACAATTATGATTTGATTTTTCAGACAAGAAGTCGTAAACGCATTCGAACACATATATCTGCATTCGAGGTTGCTGACTATTTTTGTAAACAAATCTAGATGAACTTTAAAAAATTTGATATTTCAATTGTTCATTACTAACTTACTTCATTAATATTCAATATTGACTCTTTTTATTATTAGATTCAGGAGAATTTTCAAACTTGTGGAATAATCTCACAACATCAGAAGCAAAACTTTTGGCGAGTTTTTAAACAGGTATATTCGAATGACTGTCAGAAAAAGCAAAACATCGAAATCAAGATAATCAATTGTAGATTTATTCTTCCTAACATAACGGCACGATTGAATGTCGTCTACTTTTGCTGAAAAATAAGGTTCGTAAAACAGTCTTATCCAAAAGCAAGTGCTAATAAAGTGATGTTTTGTTTTCCTTTTCGAGGAGAGCTTAAACAGTTGAAACTAGTAACAAGGTATACACCAAAATAAATAAGCACTTTTATAAAAAAAAAAAGATGCTTTCAATAAACATAACAATGGAAACTTCATATTTCAAACAATTGGTCGTAAACGCATGCGAACGTGTATATCTGCATTCGAGGTTACTTATTATTGTTTTGTAAAAAAATTTAAATGAACTTAAACAAAGTTAGTGTACATTGTTTTCCATTGTATAATGATTACTATCTGCATTGATATTCAATTATTGCCTTGTTTTTCTATTATTGATTTCAGTAGAATTTCCTAACTTATGGAATACCCTAATACATAAGAATCAAAACTTTTTGCGACTTTTATTGTTTCTTTTATTGTTTGTTTTATAAAGATTAACATAATAACACAATGTCCTCTGCTGTGCCTCTATTTTTGACATTTTTACTTATTATGTCTGTTTGTTTTCTTAAGATTTTTATAAGACAATCATACAAGTGAGAGGTTTAACTAGCTTTAAAACCAGGTTTAATCCAACAGTTTTTATAAAAGAAAATGCATGTACTAAGTCATGATTATGACAGTTGATGTTTATTGGTTTGATATGGTCACTATTTTCTATTGTACTTTGATTTCTATCTTCATTAATATGCAATCATTGACTATTTCCTATTATTAATTTCAGGAGCATTTCCAAACTTATGGAATGATCTAACAACATCAGGATCAAAACATTTGGCGACTTTTACAAATAGGTTTATTTGAATGACTGTTAGAATAAACTATACATCAATATCAAGATATTCAACTGTACATTCATTCAACCTTATATAACAGCACTATTGAATGTAGTTTACTATTGCTAAAAAAATTACAACAAAAGTTGGAAAGTAAAACAGTCTTTCCCATAAACAATTGTAAATAAAACGACGTTTTCTTTTGCAAGGAGAGTCTTTAAAAAGTTGAAACTAGAGGAAAAGTATGCACAAAAAAAAAGTAAGCACGGTTATAGCAAGATTATTTCAATGAACAAAACAATGGTAGGGTCATTTTTCAGACAATTAGTCTTAAATGCATTCGAACACATATATGTCTATATAACTTTTTGTCTATATGCCTTTTTGTGTTTATTTCTTACATATGACGTAGCTTTGTACTTATACATCCCATCATTTTATTATTGTGCCATGATTAATGTTTGTTAATATATTTGTTTGTTTTATAGGGATTAAGATAATACCACAATGTTGACTGCTTTGTCTCTATTTTTGACATTTTTACCTGTTATGTCTGTTTGCTTTGTTCACAAATCGTTGTCAATATAATGGATTTCAATACGGCAGTCAAACAAGGGAGAGGTTTAGCTAGCTTTAAAACCATTTTAATCCACCATTTTTCTATAAAAAGAAAATGCCTGTACCAAGTCAGGAATATGACAGTTGGTGTGTATTGGTTTGGTATGGTCACTATTTTCTATTGTCCATAAATTACTAATTAAATTAAACTTCATTAATGTTCAATTATTGACTCTTTCTATTATCAATTTCAGGAGAATTTCCCAACTTGTGAAATAATCTCACAACATCAGAAGAAAAAGTTTGGCGACTTTTATAAACCGGTAAATTCGATGGACTGTTAGAAAAAAAGCAATATATCAAGATCAAGATTATCAACTGCACATGCAATCTGTCTAATATAACGGCACTATCAAATGTGGATTAATTTTGCTGAAAAACAAATAAAAAAGGTATGCACGTAAAACGGTCTTCTCCAAAAGCAATTACAAATAAAATGATGTTTTTTTTCTATTGCATGGACTGTCTTTAAAAAGTCGAAACAAGTGACAAAGTATAATAAAAAAGAATAAGTAAACACTTTTATCAAAAGACGCTTTCAACAAACATAAAATGGTAAGTTCATAGTTCAGACCATTAGTCTTAAATGCATTCGAACACATATATGTCTATATAACTTTTTGTCTATATGCCTTTTTGTATTTATTTCTTACATATGACGTGGCTGTCTACTTATACATCCCATCATTGTATTATTGTGCCATGGTTAATGTTTGTTAATATATTTGTTTGTTTTATAGGGATTAAGATAATAACACAATGTTGACTACTGTGCCTCTATTTTTGACATTTTACCTGTTATGTCTGTTTGTTTTGTTCACAAACCGTTGTCAATATAATGGATTTTAATACGACAGTCAAACAAGGGAGAGGTTTAGCTAGCTTTAAACCAAATTTAATCCACCATTTTTTTTATAAAAGGAAAATGCCTGTACCAAGTCAGGAATATGACAGTTGGTGTTCATTGGTTTGGTATGGTCACTATTTTCTATTGTCCATAAATTACTAATTAAATTAAACTTCATTTATGCTCAATTATTGACTCTTTCTATTATTAATTTCAGGAGAATTTTCCAACTTGTGAAATAATCTCTCACAACATCAGAAGAAAAAGTTTGGCGACTTTTATAAACCGGTAAATTCGATGGACTGTTAGAAAAAAAGCAATATATCAAGATCAAGATTATCAACTGCACATGCTATCTGTCTAATATAACGGCACTATTAAATGTGGTTTAATTTGGCTGAAAAACAAATAAAAAAGGTATGCACGTAAAACGGTCCTATCCAAAAGCAATTACAAATAAAATGATGTTTTTTTTTTATTGCATGGAGATATAAAAAAGAAGATGTGGTATGTTTGCCAATGAGACAACTATCCACAAAAGACCAAAATGACACAGACAGTAACAACTATAGGTCACCGTACGGCCTTCAACAATGAGCAAAGCCCATACTGCATAGTCAGCTATAATAGGCCCCGATAAGAGTCTTTAAAAAGTCGAAACAAGTGACGAAGTATAATAAAAAAGAATAAGTAACACTTTTATCAAAAGACGCTTTCAACAAACAAAAAATGGTAAGTTCATAGTTCAGAAAATTAGTCGTAAACGCATTCAATCAAATATATCTGAATTCGAGATCACTGATTATTTTTGTAAAAAATCTAAATGAACTTAAACAAATTAGGTGTACACTGTTCTTTATTCTTATGTGTGCATTGACGTCAAACATTTGCTATTTTGAAATAAAAAATACATTTTGCAAACTCTGCATTTTTTAAGTTCATTGTTTGGAAAAAAGTAACAAACATCTTTTGACATCAACTCATAAAAATCTTTTCCTGAATGAAATTTGAAATTTGAGATTACACCTTTTGATTTCATGATGATATCTAAAAAAATTATAATAAGTTTGTGTTAAAAATGATTTAATTGTTCAACAGTTTAAATACATAAAACATTTGTATATGCTTGTCTAAGAAAAAATAAATATTTTAAGCATTTTTTTATTTGACTTTACATATTGAAAATGAAAAATGCTCCAACGTGGAGCATTTTTCAATTTGACACCAAATATAGAAAACTGAAAAATGCTCCAATATGGAGCATTTTTTTATTTTTCCTTTTGACATTATAAATTGAAAATGAAAAATCCTCTAACGTAAATCATTTGTCATTTTAATTTGCAGTATTTCTGTTCCCATGTTTAAAGCAAACAATCTCGAAGAATTTGTTAATGATGTATACGTGTGCACTTTCTTTTGGTATCAACTTATTCCGAAGATGAGTAGTATTTATATATTATATATATGATGACATTGAGAATAGAAATGGTGAATGCGCAAAAGAGACAGCAACTCGACAAAAGTGCAGAAAACAGCCGAAGGCCACCAATGAATCTTTAATATACCTCTAGTCAACAAACACATAGCAATACGCACAGTACTGATCATTTCAAAAGAAGTCGGAGTTCGATGTCTGAACAAGTAACGTAGTATATGTATTTGATTTTCACGACATCAATCTCTGTATTACTAAAATATATTACACCATGGTTTTCTGTATCGCAAACTAGTCATTACATTCACTAAATTGTATCAACGGTACAATGACACCATTCGCCAAAAAAATAATACAAATCAACACACGGACATGTTATATGTTCAGATCTACACATCAAATCTTATTCTGTAACAGTAATATTCTATATAAAACACAAATTTGTCGGCATTCATCTCAAAAGCTAACCACACAGGCTTATTCAAAAGGGATACAGTTACGATAATGTCCCTAAGGATGGCATATTTTAGTATAAATATTTATTTACTCATTGGGTTTTGCATTGTAAATAAACAAATTTATTATAAAACAAGTTGTTGGCATCAAACGGGTTATGTTCTTTTCACATGTTTTATGATGATATCATAAACAAACCCTTAATGAGAGAGATTGTGCTAAAAATTCAGTTGAGGAAGACATTATCTTTCAATCAGATTAATTCATGTCTGGAGCGGGCATGTCAGTAATTGATAATAGTCCGTTGTTAATGTATGTATCATTGTCATTTTGCTTAGTTTTGAAATCTATTACGCCCGAGACCACAATTAATTCCTTTACCAATTCTTTATAACGTTTTGTCGCATTAAAAACAAATCTATTTTTTATTTTCTGTGTGTGTGTGTAATGTACAGTACGTCCAAACATGTATCCAGTATACATCATACACATTTGGTAAATACACATCCATACCCCTATAGGTAAGTCAAGAGATGTTCTGAAAAGTGTAAATATAACCTTTTTGCACCTGGCCTAATCACTCTTTCCATATAAACATCAGTTAAAATGAAAAATTCAAAAGTTTATTTAAGCTCTCATCTATTATTTCCACCCCAGAAAAACTAAGAAATCTATGAGGAAGGGAAAGAAAAAAAAATACACTATTATTAAAGGGGACTATATTCGTAGACAACGAAATGGGGATCATTAATTGTGGTTTTGGGCCAATAAGATATATGAGTTTTAATGTGCATGATTTCGTGTCTATGTATATTCTACATTGTTTAGAGGTATTAGATGGTCTAACAATACATATTTGTGTCTAAGTCAGGAGCCTCCGTCTTTTGTTAGTCTTGTTTATGTTTTGTCAATTTAATTAATTGTTTTCTTATATATTGGACTTGTGTGTAACTTCTATTTTACTGCATACGCACAGATGATAAGGGGCCAGCTGCATGAAGCCCACCTTCAGGCGCTGGAATTTCACCCTGTGTTGAAGACCAATTGGTGATCTTGAGCTCTTGTTTGCCCTTTGATCGGATTGTTGTCTTTGTTACACGTTCCACATTTCCATTCTCAATGTTATCATAAACATTTAAGGATATTTGTCATGTTCCATGCACGTGTATGTATTCAGTCGTGTGTTCTGCGGGTAAACTAATTAATAAAAAATCACATCTTTTTGGTCATTATTGTACCTTTTAGTATATTTCTCATGTTAAAATTAGGTGATACACACATAGTGCACACGTATACATAGTTAACAAGTTCTCCAAGATGTTTTGCTTAAAACGAGGAAAAAGAAAAAAGAAACCGTGAATAATTTTAAAATAGTGTCGACAATTTGAATATTTAAAACAAATTTCATTTCATTCTAGATCTACTCATTAAAAATAAAAAAAATTATGCAGTTTTGATCATCTTTTCAAATTTTTATATTGCGAAGTAATTGCAATTCAAAATGAAAAATGCATTTTTCATTTTTCAACATTTAAAGTCAAATTGAAAAATGCTTAATGTAATCAATTTCAATTTTTCGTCTGAAATGAACTTATATTATTTTTCTTTCTAAAACAACCATCTGCAAATTATATGATGTATTCAAACTGTTGAATTATTATATTTTTTTTAATATCCTTGTGAAATCAAAAATTGTAATCCCAAATTTCAAATAACATTAAGAAAATGATTTTTCAAAAGTCACTTCAAAAGAGTTTTGCATCATGTTTAAAGTGTGAAGAGCAATTTGCTATTCTTTTTTTTTCAGTTTTTCATTTGTTTGGCGTAAATATATACGATCTTCTATTGTACATTGATTACATAATACTACATTTATTTAGTATTCAATTATTGACTATTTTTTATTATTAATTTCAGGAGAATTTCTCAACTTTTGGAATAATCTCTAAACAGAAGAACAAAAACTTTCGGCGACTTTTACAAGGTTTGGACCCTACTTAAAAAAAAACTTCAAGCCGAACAACATACTGTTTTTTTTCAAGTAGATCTCAGCTACAAAGCTTCCCTTTTCATCTAGTACGGACAAAAGTCTTGTCGGAGAACTTTTTTTATTAACTTTTCTGTAAGGTGGGGTAGGGTGTTTGACCCCAACTGTGGATCTAGTTTAACAATAAAAAAAAATATCGAACAATACCCTGGATTTGTTTTCTCAAGTAGACCTCAGCTACCCTGCTTCCCTTTTGTGCATCGTGAGGACAGATGTATTGCCGAAGAACATTTGTTGATCAACTTTTCTGTAAGGGTTGTAGAGGGTGTCAGACCCCTACGTTAGACATACTTAGAAAAAAAACTAAGCCGAAGAACATCCTGATTTTTTTCTCAGACAGACCTCAGCAACCTAGCTTCTCTCATAGTGAGACAAAAGAGTTGCCGTAGAACATTTTTTTGTAACATGTGGGAACGATATCCGGTCCCAACTTTAGACAAAATAAGCCGTAAAACACCCTTGATTTTATTCAAGTAGACTTTAGCTACCTAGATTTATTTTCAACCTAGTAGGGACAAAACAATTGCCATAGAATATTTGTTAGTAACTTTTCTGTAAGAGTTGGGAGCGATGTCCTGTCCCAACTTTGGACCTACTTTACAAAAAAAAAACTAAACCGTAACACACCATGGATTTTAACTCAAGTTGACCTCAGTTACCCAGCTTCCCTTTACACCTATTGCGGACAAAAGTTTTGCCGTATAACATTTTATATTTACTTTTCTGTGAGAGTTTGGTAGGGATCCGAATCCAACTTTGGACCTACTTAAAAAAAAAAGAAAATTTGTTCTCCAGTAAACCACAGCTACCGAGCGTCCCTTTGCACTTAATGTGGACAAAAGTATTGCCGTAGATCATTTTTATGAACTTTTTTGTAAGGGTGGGGCAGGGTGTCCGACCCCAACTTTGGACCTACTTAAAAACAAAAAGAAATGAGCCCAAGAACACCTTGTTTTTTTCAAGTAATCATAAGCTACCCAGCTTCCCTTTGCACCTACTGCTGACAAAAGGTTTGCCATAGAACATTTGTTATTAACTTTTTCTTTGAAAAATTAAAAAGATAAACTTAGCCGAAGAACACGCTGTGTTTTTGTTTCCAGTTGACCACAGCTTCCAATCTTTTTTTTCCCCTAGTGCGGACAACAGTATTGACGTAGAACATTTTCTAATTACTTTTCTATAAGGTAAAAGGATAGGGTGTCCAACCATAACTTTTGACCTACTCAAAGAATGATAAAAAACTAAGCCTGAATTTTAACTCAAGTAGACCACAGCTACCCAGCTTCCCTTTGCGCCTATTGCGGACAAAATTATTGACGTAGAACAGTTTTGTTTAACTTGTCTGTAAGGTAGTAAAGTAGACTGTCCGAGTCAATCGTTGGACCTACTTTAAAAAAATAAACTAAGCCGAAAAACACACTATGTTTTTTCTCAGGTAGACCACAGCTATTCAGCTATCCTTTGCGCCTAGTGCGGACACAAGTTTTGACGTAGAACATGTTTTATTAACTTTTCTGTAAGGTAGTGAAGTAGACTGTCCATGTCAATCTTTGGACATTAAAAAAAACTCAGCCGAAAAACTCCCTGTGTTCTTTCTCTAGTACACTACAGCTACCTAGCTTTCCTTTGCTCTTAGCGCGGACAAAAGCATTAACGTAGAACATGTTTTATTAACTTTTCTGTAAGGTAGTGAAGTAGACTGTCCGACTCAATCTTTGGACCTATTTAAAAAGAAAAAAAAACAAAGCTGAAGAACACGCTGTGTTTTTTCTCAAGTAGACCACAGTTAACCAGCTTCTCTTTGCGCCTAGTGCGGACAAAAGTCTTGACGTAGAACATTTAAAAAAGAAGATGTGGTATGATTGCCAATGAGACAACTATCCACCACAAAAAACATAAAATGACACAGACATTAACAACTATAGGTCACCGTAAGGCCTTCAACAATGAGCAAAGCCCATATCGCATAGTCAGCTATAAAAGGCCCCGATAAGACAATGTAAAACAATTCAAACGAGAAAACTAACGGCCTTATTTATGTAAAACAAATCTCGATTAATTTTCCTGTAAGGTGATGGGGTAGGGTGTCCGACCCCAACTTCGGACCTACTGAAAGAAAATAAAAAGCCGAAGAACAGCCTGTGTTTCTTCTCAAGAAGACCACAGCTACTCAGCTTCCCTTTGTACCTATTGCGGAAACACGTATTGACGTAGAACATTCTCTATTAACTTTTTTGTAAGGTAATGGGGTAGGGTGTCCGACCCCAACTTTGGACTTACTTAAACAAAATTAAACTCAGCCTAAAAACTCCCTGTGTTCTTTCTCTAGTACACCACAGCTACCTAGCTTTCCTTTGCTCTTAGTATGGACAAAAGTATTGACGTAGAACATTTTAAGGTGGTATGGGTGTCTTCCTTCATCTTGGATTGTAAAAAACAGAGAATAAAAGGTCCAGATTTTCCATCAAGTTAGCAAAATTGATGCAGGAATTCAAATGTTTAAAGTACATTTTCATTTAAAAGTACCAATTTATAAGAATATAACTTCTAAATATTGATATTTTTGCAAATGTTAATTATTTTTGGTTGTTTTTATTTTTTTTTTAAATTGGCATTTTAAGGGGAGGTGACTCTAAAAAAGTGCATTTTCTGAAGGATTCTGTATGGAATTTTCCTATTTTGTATTTTAGCCGGAAAAAACGTACGGTGACCCTATCTTTTCTTTTGATATTGTCAAAGCAGTGTCTGAAAGCTATCTTTTCCTGAAGTTTTTAACAATTCTATCATTTTGTTTAGTTTCTAATCACAAAATGGTGTTTTTTCCTGTATAATCCATACAAAATGTGTCATTTTGTCCCGTCCTGTAGCTTGAGAAAATGCGCGGTGACCTATCATTTTTATTATATTTTTCAACATGTATCAATAGATACAACGTTTTGGCAAAGTATGAACAAATTCTATCATTTTTATTTTAGACTCCCATACCACCTTAATTAACTCTTCTGTAATGTAGTGAAGTAGACTATCTGAATTAATCTTTGGATTTAAAAAAATAATAATAAACTAAGCCGAAGAACACCCTGTGTTTTTTCTTAAGTAGACCACAGCTACCCAGCTTCCATTTGCACCTAGTACGGACATCTGTAATGACGTAGAAAATTATAACTAACTTTTCTGTAAGGTAGTGAATTAGACTGTCCGACTCAATATTTGGACCTATTAAAAAAAAAATACAAAGCCGAAGAACACCCTGTGTTTTTTTCTAAAGTAGACCACAGCTAACCAGCTTCCCTTTGCGCCTTCAGCGGACAAAAGTAGTGACGTAGACTATTCTTTATTAATTTTTCTGTAAGGTTGTGGAGTAGGGTGTCCGATCCGAACTGTGGAACTACTTTAAAAAATAAACTAACTAAAGAACACCCTGTAGACAACAGCTACCTAGCTTTCTTTTGCGCCTAGTGTGGACAGGACTATTGACACAGAACATATTTTATTAAAATTTCTGTAAGATAGTGAAGTAGACTGTCCGAGTCAATATTTGGACCTACTTTCAAAAAAATAAACTAAGCCGAAGAACTCCGTGCGTTCTTCCTCAAATACACCACATCTACCTAGCTTCCCTTTGCGCCTATTGCGGACAAAACTATTGACGTAGAACATGTTTGACTAACTTTTCTGTAAGGTAGTGAAGTAGACTGTCCGTCTCAATCTGTGGTCCTACTTTAAATAAAATAAACTAAGCCGAAGAACACCGTGTGTTTTGTGTCAGGTAGACCACATCTATTTAACTATCCTTTGCGGCTAGTGCGGACAAAAGTATTGACGTAGAACATGTGTTATTAATTTTTCTGTAAGGTAGTGAAGTAGACTGTCCGACTTAATCTTTTGACCTATTTAAAAAAAAGCAAAAAAAGCCGAAGAACACCCTATGTTTTTTCTCAAGTAGACCTCAGCTACCCAGTTTCCCTTTGCAACTAGTGTGGACAAAAGTATTGACGTAGAATATTCTTTATTAATGTTTCTGTAAGGTTGTGGGGTAGGGTGTCCGATTCGAACTCTGGTCCAACTTAAAGAAAAAAAAAACTGAGCCGAAGAACACCCTCTGTTTTCTCTTAAGTACACCCCAGCTTCCTAGCTTCCCTTTGCGCCTAGTGCGGACAAAAGTATTGACGTAAAACATGTTTGATTAACTTTTCTGTAAGGTAGTGAAGTAGACTGTCCGACTCAATCCTTGGACCTACTTTAAAAAAAAAAGCAAAAAAAAACCCCGAAGAACACCCTATGTTTTTTCTCAAGTAAACCACAGCTAATAAGCTTCCTTTTGCGCCTAGTGCGGACAAAAGTATTGACGTAGAGCATGTTTCATTAACTTTAACTAAGCCGAATAACACCGTGTGTTCTTTCTCAAGTGCACCACATCTACCTAGCTTCGCTTTGCGCCTATTGCGGACAAAAGTATTGACGTAGAGCATGTTTTATTAACTTTTCTGTAAGGTAGTGAAGTAGACTGTCCATTTCAATCTTTGGACCTATTTAAAAAAAAAGCAAAAAAAACCCCGAAGAACACCCTATGTTTTTTCTCAAGTAAACCACAGCTAATAAGCTTCCTTTTGCACCTAGTGCGAACAAAAGTCTTGACGTAAAACATGTTTGATTAACTTTTCTGTAAGGTAGTGAAGTAGACTGTCCGACTCAATCGTTGGACCTACTTTCAAAAAAATAAACTAAGCCGAAGAACACCGTGCGTTCTTTCTCAAGTACACCACATATACCTAGCTTCCCTTTGCGCCTAGTGTGGACACCAGTAGTGACGGAGAACATGTTTTATTAACTTTTGTGTAAGGTAGTGAAGTAGACTTTCCGATTCAATCTGTGGACCTACTTTCAAAAAAATAAACTTAGCCGAAGAAAACCCTGTGTTTTTTTCTCAAGTAGACCACATCTATTCAGCTATCCTTTACGCCTAGTGCGGACAAAAGTATTGACGTAGAACATGTTTTATTAACTTTTCTGTAAGGTAGTGAAGTAGACTGTCCGATTCAATCTTTGGACCTACTTTAAAAAAAAATAAACTAAGCCGAAGAACACCCTGTGTTTTTTCTCAAGTAGACCACATCTACCTAGCTTTCGTTTGCTCCTATTAAGGACAAAGGTATTGACGTAAAACATTTTAATTAACTTTTCTGTAAGGTAGGGAAGTAAACCGTCCGAGTCAATCTTTGGACCTACTTTCCAAAAAATAATCTAATCCGAATAACACCCTGTGTTTTTTTCTCAAGTAGACCACAGCTACCCAGCTTCCCTTTCCGCCTAGTGCGGACACAAGTATTGACGTAGAACAGTTTTATTAACTTGTCTGTAAGTTACTGGGGTAGGGTGTCCGACCCCAACTTTGGACCTACTTTAAAAAAAACTAAGGCGAAGAACACCCTGTGTTTTTTCTCAAGCATACCACATCTATTCAGCTATCCTTTACCTCTAGTGCGGACAAAAGTATTGATGTAGAACATGTTTTGTTAATTTTTCTGTAAGGTGGTAAAGTAGACTGTCCGACTCAATCTTTTGGCCTACTTAAAAAAAATCTAAGCCGAAGAACACCCTTGGTTTTTTGTCAAGTAGACCACAGCTATCCAGCTTCCCTTTGCGCCTAGTGCGGACAAAAGTATTGACGTAGAACATGTGTTATTAACTCTTCTGTAAGGTAGTGAAGTAGACTGTCCGACTTTATCTTTGGACCTATTTAAAAAAAAAAAAAAAAAATAGGCCGAAGACACCCTGTGTTCTTTCTCAAGTACACCTAGTTCAGACACAAGTTTTGCCGTAGTACATTTTTTATTTATTTTTCTGTAAGGTAGACTGTAAAGTACGAAGACTGTGCGATTCAATCCTTGAACCTACACTGAGTTTTCAAGTAGTCCACAGCTACCCAGCTCCCCTTTGCACCTATTGTGGACAATGATTTGATTTAAAACATTTTTTTTCTGTAAGATAGTGGGGTAGGGTGTCCAGCCCCAACTTTGCACTTTCTTTTAAAAAGAATAAACTAAGCCGAAGAACACCCTGTGTTTTCTCTAAAGTAAACCACAGCAACCCGTTCTTTCTATGCACCTACTGCGGACAGAAGTATTGCCGTACAACATTTTTTATTTCTTTTTCTGTAAGGTAGTGAGGTTGGGTGTCTGAACTTGAATTTGGACCTACGTTAAAAACAAACTTTGCAGAAGAACACCTTGGATTTCTTATCCAGTATACTTCCGCTACCCAGCTTCTCTTTGCACCTAGTGCACACACAAGTATTGCCGTAGAACATTTTTTATTCATTTTTCTGTAAGGCAGACTGTGAGATAAGATGACTTTCCGACTCAATCTTTGAACCTACTTGAAAAACAATAAACTAAGCAGTAGAACACACTGTGTTTTTTGTGAAGTAGACCACAGCTACCCGGCTCCCCTTTGCGTCTATTGTGGACAATGATTTGATTAAGAACATTTTTTTAATTATTTTTTCTGTAAGGTAGTGGGGAAGGGTGTCTGGCCCTAATTTTGCACTATCTTTTAAACAGAATAAACTAAGCCGAAGAACACCCTGTGTTTTTTCTCAAGTAAACCACAGCAACCCGGCCTTTCTTTGCACCTAGTGCGGACAGAAGTATTGCCGTACAATATTTTTTATTAACTTTTCTGTAAGTTAGCGGTGTTTGGTGTCTGACCGTAAATGTGGACCTACGTTAAAAACAAACTGTGCCGAAGAACACCTTGGGTTTCTTCTCCAGTACACCTCAGCTACCAAGCTTCCTTTTGCACAACAATAAACAATAAACTAAGCCGTAGAACACACTGTGTTTTTTCTGAAGTAGACCACAGCTACACAGCTTCCTTTTGCACCTAGTGCAGACACAAGTATTGCCGTAGAACATTTTTAATAACTTTTCTGTAAGGTAGACTGTACGGTAATTAGACTGTCCGACTCAATCTTTGAACCTACTTGAAAAACAATAAACTAAGCCGTAGAACACACTGTGTTTTTTCTCAAGTTAACCCCAGCTACACAGCTTCCCTGTGGGCCTATTGCGGACAATTATTTTACGTTAATATTTTTTTTATTAATTTTTCTGTAAGGTAGTGTGGTAGGGTGTCCGACACCAACTTTGCACTTTCTTTAAAAAAAAAAACTAAGCAGAAGAATACCCTGTGTTTTAACTCAAGTATACCACAGCTACCCGACCTTTCTTTGCACCTAGTGCGGACAACAGTATTGCCGTACAACATGTTTTATTAACTTTTCTGTAAGGTAGTAAGGTTGGGTGTCTGTTCCTAAATTTGGACCTACGTTCCAAACAAACTGTTCGGAAGAACACCTTGGGTGTCTTCTCCAGTATACCCAAGCTACCCAGCTTCCCTTTGCACCTAGTGCAGACAAAAGTTTTGCCGTAGAACATTTTTTATTAATTTTTCTGCATGGAAGACTTTAAGGTGAGAAGACTGTCCGACTCAATCCTTGAATCTACATGACACACAATAAACTAAGCCAAAGAACGCACTGTGTTTTTTCTAAAGTAGACCACAGCTACACAGCTTCCCTTTGTGCATATTGCGGACAACTATTTGACGTCAAAAAATTTTTTATTAATATTTTTGTAAGGTGCTGGGGTAGGGTGTGCGACACCAACTTTGCACTTTCTTTCAAAAAAATAAACTAAGCCGAAGAACACGCTGTGGTTTTTTTTTATAGTAAACCACAGCTACTCAACCTTCCCTTTGCACCTAGTGCGGACAAAAGTATTGCCGTACAACATTTTTTATTATCTTCTCTGTAAGGTAGTGAGGTTGGGTGTCTGATCCTAAATTTAGACCTACGTTACAAAACAACTGTGCGGAAGAATATTTTGGGTTTCTTCTTCAGTATACCCCACATACCCAGCTTCCCTTTGCACCTAGTGCAGACACAAGTTTTGCCGTAGAACATTTTTTATTAACTTTTCTGCTCGGAAGACTTTAAGGTGAGAAGACTGTCCGACTCAATCCTTGAACCTCAATGAAAAAACAATAAACTAAGCCGAAGAACACACTGTGTTTTTTCTCAAGTAGACCACAGGTACCCAGCTCCCCTTTGCGCTGATTGTGGACAATGATTTGACATAGAACATTTTTTTTTATTTTTTTTTCTGTAAAGTAGTGGGGTAGTGTTTCCGGCCCCAATTTTGCACTTTATTTTGTAAAGAAGAAACTAAGCCGAAGAACACCCTGTGTTTTTTCTCAAGTAAACCATAGCAACCCGGCCTTTCTTTGCACCTAGTGCGGACAGAAGTTTTGCCGTACAACATTTTTTATTAACTCTTCTGTAAGGTAGCGGGGTTGGGTGTCCGACCCTCAATTTGGACCTTCGCTAAAAAAAATTGCCGAAGAACACCTTGGGTTTCTTTTCCAGTACACCTCAGGTACCCAGCTTCCCTTTGCACCTAGTGCAGACACAAGTTTTGCCGTTGAACATTTTTTTATCAACTTTTCTGTAAGTGTAAGGTAGACTGTAAGGTAATAAGACTGTCCGACTTAATCTTTGAACCTACTTGAAAAACAATAAACTAAGCCGTAAAACACACTGTGTTTTTTTTAAGTAGACCACAGCTACACAGCTTCCCTTTGTGCCTATTGCGGACAATTATTTGAAGTCACAATATTTTTTTAATAATTTTTCTGTAAGGTGATGGGGTAGGGTGTCGGACACCAATTTTGCACTTTCTTTCAAAAAAAAAAAAACTAAGCCGAAGAACACCCTGTGTTTTTTCTCAAGTAAACCATAGCTGCCAGACCTTCCTTTGCACCTAGTGCGGACAAAAGTATTGCCGATCAACATCTGTTATTAACTTCTCTGTAAGGTAATGATGTTGGGTGTCTGCACCTAAATTTGGACCTACGTTAAAAAATAACTGTGCCTAAAAACACCCTGGGTTTCTTCTCCAGTACACCTCAGCTACCCAGCTTCCCTTTACACCTAGTGCAGACACAATTATTGCCGTAGAACATGTTTTATTAATTTTTCTGTAAGGTAGACTGTAAGGTAATTAGATTGTCCTACTCAATCTTTGAACCTACTGAAAAAACAATAAACTAAGCCGTAGAACACACTTTTTTTTTCTCTCAAGTAGACCACAGCTACACAGCTTCCTTTTGCGCCTATTGCGGACAATGATTTGACGTCAATATTTTTTCTTTTAATTTTTCTGTAAGGTGGTGATGGGGTAGGGTGTCCGAGACCAATTTTGCACTTTCTTTCAAAAAAAATGAACTAAGCCGAAGAACACCCTGTGTTTTTTCTCAAGTAAACCACAGCTACCCGACCTTCCATTGCACCTAGGCAGAAGTATTGCAGTACAACATCTCTGTAAGGTAGGTTGGGTGTCTGATCCTAAATTTGGACCTACGTTACAAACAACTGTGCGGAAGAACACCTTGGGTGTCCTCTCCAGTACACCTCAGCTACTCAGCTTCCCTTTGCACTTAGTGCAGACACAAGTATTGCCGTAGAACATTTTTTATTAACTTTTCTGTATGGTAGCGGGGTTGGGTGTCTCACCCTAAATTTGAACGTACGTTAAAAACAAACTGTGACGAAGAACACCTTGAGTTTCTTCTCCAGTACACCTCAGCCACCCAGCTTCCCTTTGCACCTAGTGCAGACACAAGTATTTCCGTAGAACATTTTTTATTAACTCTTCTGTATGGTAGGCTGTCCGACTCAATCTTTGAAACTACTTAAAAAACATTAAACTAAGCCGTAGAGGCCACCTTGTTTTTTTCTCAAGTAGACCACAGCTAACCAGCTCCCCTTTGCGCCTAAGGCGGACAATGATTTGACATAGAACATTTTTTTTTTCTTTCTGTAAAGTAGTGAGGTAGGATGTCCGGGCCCAACTTTGCACTTTCTTTTAAAAAGAATAAACTAAGCCGAAGAACACCCTGTGTTTTTTTCACAAGTAAACCACAGCAACCGGCCTTTCTTTGCACCTAGTGCGGACAGAAGTATTGCCGTACAATACTTTTTATTTAACTTTTCTGTAAGGTACATTTTCGGGATTAGGTGTCTGACCCTAATTGTGGACCTACGTTAAAAAACAAACTGTGCCTAATAACACCTTGGGTATTTTTCTCTAGTACACCTCAGCTACCAAGCTTCCTTTTGCACTTAGTGCAGACACAAATATTGCCGTAGAACATTTTTTATTAACTTCCCTGTAAGGAAGACTGTAAGGTAATACGATTGTCCGACTCAATCTTTGAACCTACTTAAAAAAACAATAAACTAAGCCGTAGAACAAACTGTGTTTATTCTAAAGTAGACCACAGCTACACAGCTTCCATTTGTGCCTAGTGTGAACAATTGTTTGACGTCAATATTTTTTTTTTATTAATTTTTCTGTAAGGTAGTTGGGTAGGGTGTCCGAGACCAACTTTGCACTTTCTTTCAAAAAAAATAAACTAAGCCGAAAAACACCCTGTGTTTTTTCTCCAGTATACCCCAGCTACCCAGCTTCCCTTTGCACCTAGTGCAGACAAAAGTTTCCCGTAGAACATTTTTTATTAACTTTTCTGCATGGAAGAATTTAAGGTGAGAAGACTGTCCGACTCAATCCTTGAACCTACATGAAAAACAATATACTAAGCAGAAGAACACACTATGTTTTTTCTCAAGTAGACCACAGCTACGCAGTTCCCCTGTGCGCCTATTGTGGACAATGATTTGATATAGAACATTTTTTATTATTTTTTTTCTGTAAAGTAGTGGGGTAGGGTGTCCGATCCTAACTATGCACTTTCTTTTAAAAAGAATAAACTAAGCTGAAGAACACCCTATATTTTTTCTCAAGCAACCCGACCTTTCTTTGCACCTAGTGCAGACAGAAGTATTGCCGTACAATATTTTTTATATTAACTTTTCTGTAAGGTAGCGGGGTTGGGTGTCTGACCCTAAATTTGGACCTACGATCCAAAAAAACTGTGCCGAAGAACACTTCGGGTTTTTTCTCCAGTACACCCCAGCTACCCACTTCCCTTTGCACCTAGTGACGAAAAAAGTATTGCCGTACAATATTTTTTTATTACCTTTTCTGTAATGTAGCGGGGTTGGGTGTCTGTTCCTAAACTTGGAGCTACGTTCCAAAGAAACTGTGCGGAAGAACACCTTGGGTTTCTTCTCCAGTACACCTTAGCTACCCAGATTCCCTTTGCACCTAGTTAAGACACAAGTATTGCCGTAGAACAGTTTTTATTAACTTATCTGTAAGTGTAAGGTAGACTATAAGGTAATAAGGCTGAGGGACTCAATCTTTGAACCTGCTTAAAAGACAATAAACTAAGCCGTAGAACACACTGTATTTTTTCTGAAGTAGACCACAGCTACACAGCTTCCCTTTGTGCTTATTGCGGACAATTATTTGACGTCAATATTTTTATAACTTATTTTTCTGTAAGGTGATAGGGTAGGGTGTCCGACACCAATTTTGCACTTTCTTTCAAAAAAATAAACTAAGCCGAAGAACACCCTATGTTTATTCTCAAGTAAAACACAGTTACCCGACCTTCCTTTGCACCTAGTGCGGACAAAAGTATTGCCGTACAATATTTTTTATTAACTTTTCTTTAAGGTAGCGGGTTGGGTGTCTGTTCCTAAATTTGGACCTACGTTCCAAAAAAAAAAACTGTGCGGAAGAACACCTTGGGTTTCTTCTCCAGTACACCTCAGCTACCCAGCTTCCCTTTGCACCTAGTGCAGACACAAGTATTGCCGTAGAACATTTTTTATTAACTTTTCTGTAAGTGTAAGGTAGACCGTAAGGTAATAAGACTGACGGACTAAATCTTTGAACTTACATAAAAAACAATAAACTAAGCCGTAAAACACACTGTGTTTTTTTCTGAAGAAGACCACAGCTACACAGCTTCCCTTTGTGCCTATTGCGGACAATTACTTCACGTCAATATTTTTTTTTATTAATTTTTCTGTTAGGTGATGGGGTAGGGTGTCCGACATCAATTTTGCACTTTCTTTCAAAAAAATAGACTCAGCCGAAGAACACCCTGTGTTTTTTCTCAAGTAAACCACAGCTACCCGACCTTCCTTTGCACCTAGTGCGGACAAAAGTATTGTCGTACAATATTTTTTATTAACTTTTCTGTAAGGTAGCGGGTTGGGTGTCTGTTCCTAAATTTGGACCTACGTTCCAAAAAAACTGTGCGGAAGAACACCAGTGGTTTCTTCTCCAGTACACCTCAGCTACCCAGCTTCCCTTTGCACATAGTGCAGACACAAGTATTGCCGTAGAACATTTTTTATTAACTTTTCTGTAAGTGTAAGGTAGACTGTAAGGTAATAAGACTGACGGACTAAATCTTTGAACCTGCTTAAAAGACAATAAACTAAGCCGTAGAACACACTGTATTTTTTCTGAAGTAGACCACAGCTACACAGCTTCCCTTTGTGCTTATTGCGGACAATTATTTGACGTCAATATTTTTATAATTTATTTTTCTGTAAGGTGATAGGGTAGGTTGTCCGACACCAATTTTGCACTTTCTTTCAAAAAAATAAACTAAGCCGAAGAACACCCTATGTTTATTCTCAAGTAAAACACAGTTACCCGACCTTCCTTTGCACCTAGTGCGGACAAAAGTATTGCCGTACAATATTTTTTATTAACTTTTCTTTAAGGTAGCGGGTTGGGTGTCTGTTCCTAAATTTGGACCTACGTTCCAAAAAAAAAACTGTGCGGAAGAACACCTTGGGTTTCTTCTCCAGTACACCTCAGCTACCCAGCTTCCCTTTGCACCTAGTGCAGACACAAGTATTCCCGTAGAACATTTTTTATTAACTTTTCTGTAAGTGTAAAGTAGACCGTAAGGTAATAAGACTGACGGACTAAATCTTTGAACTTACATAAAAAACAATAAACTAAGCCGTAAAACACACTGTGTTTTTTTCTGAAGAAGACCACAGTTACACAGCTTCCCTTTGTGCCTATTGCGGACAATTATTTGACGTCAATATTTTTTTTTATTAATTTTTCTGTTAGGTGATGGGGTAGGGTGTCCGACATCAATTTTGCACTTTCTTTCAAAAAAATAAACTCAGCCGAAGAACACCCTGTGTTTTTTCTCAAGTAAACCACAGCTACCCGACCTTCCTTTGCACCTAGTGCGGACAAAAGTATTGCCGTACAATATTTTTTATTAACTTTTCTGTAAGGTAGCGGGTTGGGTGTCTGTTCCTAAATTTGGACCTACGTTCCAAAAAAACTGTGCGGAAGAACACCTTGGGTGTCTTCTCCAGTACACCTCAGCTACCCAGCTTCCCTTTGCACATAGTGCAGACACAAGTATTGCCGTAGAACATTTTTTATTAACTTTTCTGTAAGTGTAAGGTAGACTGTAAGGTAATAAGACTGACGGACTAAATCTTTGAACTTACATAAAAAACAATAAACTAAGCCGTAAAACACACTGTGTTTTTTCTGAAGAAGACCACAGCTACACAGCTTCCCTTTGTGCCTATTGCGGACAATTATTTGACGTCAATATTTTTTTCATTAATTTTTCTGTAAGGTGATGGGGTAGGGTGTCCGACACCAATTTTGCACTTTCTTTCAAAAAAAAACTAAGCTGAAGAACACCCTGTGTTTATTCTCAAGTAAACCACAGTTACCCGACCTTCCTTTGCACCTAGTGCGGACAAAAGTATTGCCAAACAATATTTTTTATTAACTTTTCTGTAAGGTAGCGGGGTTGGGTGTCTGTTCCTAAATTTGGACCTACGTTCCAAAAAAACTGTGCGGAAGAACACCTTGGGCTTCTTCTCCAGTACACCTCAGCTACCCAGCTTCCCTTTGCACCTAGTGCAGACACAAGTATTGCCGTAGAACATTTTTTATTAACTTTTCTGTAAGTGTAAGGTAGACTGTAAGGTAATAAGACTGACGGACTAAATCTTTGAACCTACATAAAAAACAATAAACTAAGCCGTAAAACACACTGTGGTTTTTCTGAAGTAGACCACAGCTACACAGCTTCCCTTTGTGCCTATTGCGGACAATTATTTGACGTCAATATTTTTTTTATTAATTTTTCTGTTAGGTGATGGGGTAGGGTGTCCGACATCAATTTTGCACTTTCTTTCAAAAAAATAAACTCAGCCGAAGAACACCCTGTGTTTTTTCTCAAGTAAACCACAGCTACCCGACCTTCCTTTGCACCAAGTGCGGACAAAAGTATTGCCGTACAATATTTTTTATTAACTTTTCTGTAAGGTAGCGGGGTTGGGTGTCTGTTCCTAAATTTGGACCTACGTTCCAAAAAAACTGTGCGGAAGAACACCAGTGGTTTCTTCTCCAGTACACCTCAGCTACCCAGCTTCCCTTTGCACATAGTGCAGACACAAGTATTGCCGTAGAACATTTTTTATTAACTTTTCTGTAAGTGTAAGGTAGACTGTAAGGTAATAAGACTGAAGGACTAAATCTTTGAACTTACATAAAAAACAATAAACTAAGCCGTAAAACACACTGTGTTTTTTTCTGAAGAAGACCACAGCTACACAGCTTCCCTTTGTGCCTATTGCGGACAATTATTTGACGTCAATATTTTTTTCATTAATTTTTCTGTAAGGTGATGGGGTAGGGTGTCCGACACCAATGTTGCACTTTCTTTCAAAAAAAAAAACTAAGCTGAAGAACACCCTGTGTTTATTCTCAAGTAAACCACAGTTACCCGACCTTCCTTTGCACCTAGTGCGGACAAAAGTATTGCCAAACAATATTTTTTATTAACTTTTCTGTAAGGTAGCGGGGTTGGGTGTCTGTTCCTAAATTTGGACCTACGTTCCAAAAAAACTGTGCGGAAGAACACCTTGGGCTTCTTCTCCAGTACACCTCAGCTACCCAGCTTCTCTTTGCACCTAGTGCAGACACAAGTATTGCCGTAGAACATTTTTTATTAACTTTTCTGTAAGTGTAAGGTAGACTGTAAGGTAATAAGACTGACGGACTAAATCTTTGAACCTACATAAAAAATAATAAACTAAGCCGTAAAACACATTGTGATTTTTCTGAAGTAGACCACAGCTACACAGCTTCCCTTTGTGCCTATTGCGGACAATTATTTGACGTCAATATTTTTTTTATTAATTTTTCTGTTAGGTGATGGGGTAGGGTGTCCGACATCAATTTTACACTTTCTTTCAAAAAAATAAACTCAGCCGAAGAACACACTGTGTTTTTTCTCAAGTAAACCACAGCTACCCGACCTTCCTTTGCACCTAGTGCGGACAAAAGTATTGCCGTACAATATTTTTCATTAACTTTTCTGTAAAATAGCGGGGTTGGGTGTCTGTTCCTAAATTTGGACCTACGTTCAAAAAAACTGTGCGGAAGAACACCTTGGTTTTTTTTCCAGGATATCTAAGCTACCCAGCTTCCCTTTGCACCTAGTGCAGACACAAGTATTGCCGTAGAACATTTTTTATTAACTTTTCTGTAAGTGTAAGGTAGACTGTAAGGTAATAAGACTGACGGACTCAATATTTGAACCTACATAAAAAAAACAATAAACTAAGCCGTAAAACACACTGTGTTTTTTTCTGAAGTAGACCACAGCTACACAGTTTCCCGTTGTGCCTATTGCGGACAATTATTTGACGTCAATATTTTTTTTATTATTTTTTCTGTTAGGTGATGGGTCAGGGTGTCCGACATCAATTTTGCACTTTCTTTCAAAAAAATAAACTAAGCCGAAGAACACCCTGTGTTTTTTCTCAAGTAAACCACAGCTACCCGACCTTCCTTTGCACCTAGTGCGGACAAAAGTATTGCCGTACAATATTTTTTATTAACTTTTCTGTAAAGTAGCGGGGTTGGGTGTCTGTTCCTAAATTTGGACCTACGTTCCAAAAAAACTGTGCGGAAGAACACCTTGGGTTTCTTCTCCAGTACACCTCAGCTACCCAGCTTCCCTTTGCACATAGTGCAGACACAAGTATTGCCGTAGAACATTTTTATTATATTTTCTGTAAGTGTAAGGTAGACTGTAAGGAAATAAGACTGACGGACTCAATCTGTGAACCTACATAAAAAACAATAAACTAAGCCGTAAAACACACTGTGTTTTTTCTGAAGTAGACCACAGCTACACAGTTTCCCGTTTTGCCTATTGCGGACAATTATTTGACGTCAATATTTTTTTTATTATTTTTTCTGTTAGGTGATGGGTCAGGGTGTCCGACATCAATTTTGCACTTTCTTTCAAAAAAATAAACTAAGCCGAAGAACACCCTATGTTTTTTCTCAAGTAAACCACAGCTACCCGACCTTCCTTTGCACCTAGTGCGGACAAAAGTATTTCCGTACAATATTTTTTATTAACTTTTCTGTAAAGTAGCGGGGTTGTGTGTCTGTTCCTAAATTTGGACCTACGTTCCAAAAAAACTGTGCGGAAGAACACCTTGGTTTTTTTCTCCAGTATATCTCAGCTACCCAGCTTTCCTTTGCACCTAGTGCAGACACAAGTATTGCCGTAGAACATTTTTTATTAACTTTTCTGTAAGTGTAAGGTAGACTGTAAGGTAATAAGACTCACGGACTAAATCTTTGAACCTACATAAAAACAATAAACTAAGCCGTAAAACACACTGTGTTTTTTTCTGAAGTAGACCACAGCTACACAGCTTCCCTTTGTGCCTATTGCGGACAATTATTTGACATCAATATTTTTTTTATTATTTTTTCTGTTAGGTGATGGGGTAGGGTGTCCGACATCAACTTTGCACTTTCTTTCAAAAAAATAAACTCAGCCGAAGAACACCCTGTGTTTTTTCTCAAGTAAACCACAGCTACCCGACCTTCCTTTGCACCTAGTGCGGACAAAAGTATTGCCGTACAATATTTTTTATTAACTTTACTGTAAGGTAGCGGGTTGGGTGTCTGTTCCTAAATTTGGACCTACGTTCCAAAAAAACTGTGCGGAAGAACACCTTGGGTTTCTTCTCCAGTACACCTCAGCTACCCAGCTTCCCTTTGCACATAGTGCAGACACAAGTATTGCCGTAGAACATTTTTTATTAACTTTTCTGTAGGTGTAAGGAAGACTGTAAGGTAATAAGACTGACGGACTCAATCTGTGAACCTACATAAAAAACAATAAACTAAGCCGTAAAACACACTGTGTTTTTTTCTGAAGAAGACCACAGCTACACAGCTTCCCTTTGTGCCTATTGCGGACAATTATTTGACGTCAATATTTTTTTCATTAATTTTTCTGTAAGGTGATGGGGTAGGGTGTCCGACACCAATTTTGCACTTTCTTTCAAAAAAAAAAACTAAGCTGAAGAACACCCTGTGTTTATTCTCAAGTAAACCACAGTTACCCGACCTTCCTTTGCACCTAGTGCGGACAAAAGTATTGCCAAACAATATTTTTTATTAACTTTTCTGTAAGGTAGCGGGGTTGGGTGTCTGTTCCTAAATTTGGACCTACGTTCCAAAAAAACTGTGCGGAAGAACACCTTGGGCTTCTTCTCCAGTACACCTCAGCTACCCAGCTTCCCTTTGCACCTAGTGCAGACACAAGTATTGCCGTAGAACATTTTTTATTAACTTTTCTGTAAGTGTAAGGTAGACTGTAAGGTAATAAGACTGACGGACTAAATCTTTGAACCTACATAAAAAACAATAAACTAAGCCGTAAAACACATTGTGATTTTTCTGAAGTAGACCACAGCTACACAGCTTCCCTTTGTGCCTATTGCAGACAATTATTTGACGTCAATATTTTTTTTATTAATTTTTCTGTTAGGTGATGGGGTAGGGTGTCCGACATCAATTTTACACTTTCTTTCAAAAAAATAAACTCAGCCGAAGAACACACTGTGTTTTTTCTCAAGTAAACCACAGCTACCCGACCTTCCTTTGCACCTAGTGCGGACAAAAGTATTGCCGTACAATATTTTTTATTAGTTTTTCTGTAAAATAGCGGGGTTGGGTGTCTGTTCCTAAATTTGGACCTACGTTCAAAAAAACTGTGCGGAAGAACACCTTGGTTTTTTTTCCAGGATATCTAAGCTACCCAGCTTCCCTTTGCACCTAGTGCAGACACAAGTATTGCCGTAGAACATTTTTTATTAACTTTTCTGTAAGTGTAAGGTAGACTGTAAGGTAATAAGACTGACGGACTCAATATTTGAACCTACATAAAAAAAACAATAAACTAAGCCGTAAAACACACTGTGTTTTTTTCTGAAGTAGACCACAGCTACACAGTTTCCCGTTGTGCCTATTGCGGACAATTATTTGACGTCAATATTTTTTTTATTATTTTTTCTGTTAGGTGATGGGTCAGGGTGTCCGACATCAATTTTGCACTTTCTTTCAAAAAAATAAACTAAGCCGAAGAACACCCTGTGTTTTTTCTCAAGTAAACCACAGCTACCCGACCTTCCTTTGCACCTAGTGCGGACAAAAGTATTGCCGTACAATATTTTTTATTAACTTTTCTGTAAAGTAGCGGGGTTGGGTGTCTGTTCCTAAATTTGGACCTACGTTCCAAAAAAACTGTGCGGAAGAACACCTTGGGTTTCTTCTCCAGTACACCTCAGCTACCCAGCTTCCCTTTGCACATAGTGCAGACACAAGTATTGCCGTAGAACATTTTTATTAACTTTTCTGTAAGTGTAAGGTAGACTGTAAGGAAATAAGACTGACGGACTCAATCTGTGAACCTACATAAAAAACAATAAACTAAGCCGTAAAACACACTGTGTTTTTTCTGAAGTAGACCACAGCTACACAGTTTCCCGTTTTGCCTATTGCGGACAATTATTTGACGTCAATATTTTTTTTATTATTTTTTCTGTTAGGTGATGGGTCAGGGTGTCCGACATCAATTTTGCACTTTCTTTCAAAAAAATAAACTAAGCCGAAGAACACCCTATGTTTTTTCTCAAGTAAACCACAGCTACCCGACCTTCCTTTGCACCTAGTGCGGACAAAAGTATTTCCGTACAATATTTTTTATTAACTTTTCTGTAAAGTAGCGGGGTTGTGTGTCTGTTCCTAAATTTGGACCTACGTTCCAAAAAAACTGTGCGGAAGAACACCTTGGTTTTTTTCTCCAGTATATCTCAGCTACCCAGCTTTCCTTTGCACCTAGTGCAGACACAAGTATTGCCGTAGAACATTTTTTATTAACTTTTCTGTAAGTGTAAGGTAGACTGTAAGGTAATAAGACTCACGGACTAAATCTTTGAACCTACATAAAAACAATAAACTAAGCCGTAAAACACACTGTGTTTTTTTCTGAAGTAGACCACAGCTACACAGCTTCCCTTTGTGCCTATTGCGGACAATTATTTGACATCAATATTTTTTTTATTATTTTTTCTGTTAGGTGATGGGGTAGGGTGTCCGACATCAATTTTGCACTTTCTTTCAAAAAAATAAACTCAGCCGAAGAACACCCTTTGTTTATTCTCAAGTAAACCACAGCTACCCGACCTTCCTTTGCACCTAGTGCGGACAAAAGTATTGCCGTACAATATTTTTTATTAACTTTACTGTAAGGTAGCGGGTTGGGTGTCTGTTCCTAAATTTGGACCTACGTTCCAAAAAAACTGTGCGGAAGAACACCTTGGGTTTCTTCTCCAGTACACCTCAGCTACCCAGCTTCCCTTTGCACATAGTGCAGACACAAGTATTGCCGTAGAACATTTTTTATTAACTTTTCTGTAGGTGTAAGGTAGACTGTAAGGTAATAAGACTGACGGACTCAATCTGTGAACCTACATAAAAAACAATAAACTAAGCCGTAAAACACACTGTGTTTTTTCTGAAGTAGACCACAGCTACACAGTTTCCCGTTGTGCCTATTGCGGACAATTATTTGACGTCGATATTTTTTTTATTATTTTTTCTGTTAGGTGATGGGTCAGGGTGTCCGACATCAATTTTGCACTTTCTTTCAAAAAAATAAACTAAGCCGAAGAACACCCTGTGTTTTTTCTCAAGTAAACCACAGCTACCCGACCTTCCTTTGCACCTAGTGCGGACAAAAGTATTACCATACAATATTTTTTATTAACTTTTCTGTAAAGTAGCGGGGTTGTGTGTCTGTTCCTAAATTTGGACCTACGTTCCAAAAAAACTGTGCGGAAGAACACCTTGGTTTTTTTCTCCAGTATATCTCAGCTACCCAGCTTTCCTTTGCACCTAGTGCAGACACAAGTATTGCCGTAGAACATTTTTTATTAACTTTTCTGTAAGTGTAAGGTAGACTGTAAGGTAATAAGACTGACGGACTCAATCTGTGAACCTACATAAAAAACAATAAACTAAGCCGTAAAACACACTGTGTTTTTTCTGAAGTAGACCACAGCTACACAGCTTCCCTTTGTGCCTATTGCGGACAATTTTTTGACGTCAATATTTTTTTTTATTAATTTTTCTGTTAGGTGATGGGGTAGGGTGTCCGACATCAATTTTGCACTTTCTTTCAAAAAAATAAACTCAGCCGAAGAACACCCTGTGTTTTTTCTCAAGTAAACCACAGCTACCCGACCTTCCTTTGCACCTAGTGCGGACAAAAGTATTGCCGTACAATATTTTTTATTAACTTTTCTGTAAGGTAGCGGGTTGGGTGTCTGTTCCTAAATTTGGACCTACGTTCCAAAAAAACTGTGCGGAAGAACACCATGGGTTTCTTCTCCAGTACACCTCAGCTACCCAGCTTCCCTTTGCACCTAGTGCAGACACAAGTATTGCCGTAGAACATTTTGTATTAACTTTTCTGTAAGTGTAAGGTAGACTGTAATGTAATAAGACTCACGGACTAAATCTTTGAACCTACATAAAAACAATAAACTAAGCCGTAAAACACACTGTGTTTTTTCTGAAGTAGACCACAGCTACACAGCTTCCCGTTGTGCCTATTGCGGACAATTATTTGACGTCAATATTTTTTTTATTAATTTTTCTGTTAGGTGATGGGGTAGGGTGTCCGACATCAATTTTGCACTTTCTTTCAAAAAAATAAACTCAGCCGAAGAACACCCTGTGTTTTTTCTCAAGTAAACCACAGCTACCCGACCTTCCTTTGCACCTAGTGCGGACAAAAGTATTGCCGTACAATATTTTTTATTAACTTTTCTGTAAGGTAGCGGGTTGGGTGTCTGTTCCTAAATTTGGACCTACGTTCCAAAAAAACTGTGCGGAAGAACACCTTGGGTTTCTTCTCCAGTACACCTCAGCTACCCAGCTTCCCTTTACACATAGTGCAGACACAAGTATTGCCGTAGAACATTTTTTATTAACTTTTCTGTAAGTGTAAGGTAGACTGTAAGGTAATAAGACTGACGGACTAAATCTTTGAACCTACATAAAAACAATAAACTAAGCCGTAAAACACACTGTATTTTTTCTGAAGTAGACCACAGCTACACAGCTTTCCTTTGTGCCTATTGCGGACAATTATTTGACGTCAATATTTTTTTTTATTAATTTTTCTGTTAGGTGATGGGGTAGGGTGTCCGACATCAATTTTGCACTTTCTTTCAAAAAAATAAACTAAGCCGAAGAACACCCTTTGTTTATTCTCAAGTAAACCACAGCTACCCGACCTTCCTTTGCACCTAGTGCGGACAAAAGTTTTGCCGTACAATGTTTTTTATTAACTTTTCTGTAAGGTAGCGGGGTTGGGTGTCTGTTCCTAAATTTGGACCTACGTTCCAAAGAAACTGTGTGGAAGAACACCTTGGGTTTCTTCTCCAGTATACCACAGCTACCCAGCCTCCTTTTGCATCTAGTGCAGACACACGTATTGCCGTAGAACATTTTTTATTAACTTTTCTGTAAGTGTAAGGTAGACTGTAAGGTAACAAGACTGACGGACTAAATCTTTGAACCTACATAAAAACAATAAACTAAGCCGTAAAACACACTGTGTTTTTTCTGAAGTAGACCACAGCTACACAGCTTCCCTTTGTGCCTATTGCGGACAATTATTTGACGTCAATATTTTTTTTTATTAATTTTTCTGTTAGGTGATGGGGTAGGGTGTCCGACATCAATTTTGCACTTTCTTTCAAAAAAATAAACTCAGCCGAAGAACACCCTGTGTTTTTTCTCAAGTAAACCACAGCTACCTGACCTTCCTTTGCACCTAGTGCGGACAAAAGTATTGCCGTACAATATTTTTTATTAACTTTTCTGTAAGGTAGTGGGTTGGGTGTCTGTTCCTAAATTTGGACATACGTTCCAAAAAAACTGTGCGGAAGAACACCATGGGTTTCTTCTCCAGTACACCTCAGCTACCCAGCTTCCCTTTGCACCTAGTGCAGACACAAGTATTGCCGTAGAACATTTTTTATTAACTTTTCTGTAAGTGTAAGGTAGACTGTAAGGTAATAAGACTGACGGACTAAATCTTTGAACCTACATGAAAACAATAAACTAAGCCGTAAAACACACTGTGTTTTTTTCTGAAGTAGACCACAGCTACACAGCTTCCCTTTGTGCCTATTGCGGACAATTATTTGACGTCAATATTTTTTTTTATTAATTTTTCTGTTAGGTGATGGGGTAGGGTGTCCGACATCAATTTTGCACTTTCTTTCAAAAAAATAAACTCAGCCGAAGAACACCCTGTGTTTTTTCTCAAGTAAACCACAGCTACCTGACCTTCCTTTGCACCTAGTGCGGACAAAAGTATTGCCGTACAATATTTTTTATTAACTTTTCTGTAAGGTAGTGGGTTGGGTGTCTGTTCCTAAATTTGGACATACGTTCCAAAAAAACTGTGCGGAAGAACACCATGGGTTTCTTCTCCAGTACACCTCAGCTACCCAGCTTCCCTTTGCACCTAGTGCAGACACAAGTATTGCCGTAGAACATTTTTTATTAACTTTTCTGTAAGTGTAAGGTAGACTGTAAGGTAATAAGACTGACGGACTAAATCTTTGAACCTACATGAAAACAATAAACTAAGCCGTAAAACACACTGTGTTTTTTCTGAAGTAGACCACAGCTACACAGCTTCCCTTTGTGCCTATTGCGGACAATTATTTGACGTCAATATTTTGTTTTATTAATTTTTCTGTTAGGTGATGGGGTAGGGTGTCCGACATCAATTTTGCACTTTCTTTCAAAAAAATAAACTCAGCCGAAGAACACCCTGTGTTTTTTTCTCAAGTAAACCACAGCTTCCCGACCTTCCTTTGCACCTAGTGCGGACAAAAGTATTGCCGTACAATATTTTTTATTAACTTTTCTGTAAGGTAGCGGGTTGGGTGTCTGTTCCTAAATTTGGACCTACGTTCCAAAAAAACTGTGCGGAAGAACACCTTGGGTTTCTTCTCCAGTACACCTCAGCTACCCAGCTTCCCTTTGCACATAGTGCAGACACAAGTATTGCCGTAGAACATTTATTATTAACTTTTCTGTAGGTGTAAGGTAGACTGTAAGGTAATAAGACTGACGGACTAAATCTTTGAACTTACATAAAAAACAATAAACTAAACCGTAAAACACACTGTGTTTTTTTCTGAAGTAGACAACAGCTACACAGCTTCCCTTTGTGCCTATTGCGGACAATTATTTGACGTCAATATTTTTTTTTATTAATTTTTCTGTTAGGTGATGGGGTAGGGTGTCCGACATCAATTTTGCACTTTCTTTCAAAAAAATAAACTAAGCCGAAGAACACCCTGTGTTTTTTCTCAAGTAAACCACAGCTACCCGACCTTCCTTTGCACCTAGTGCGGACAAAGGTTTTGCCGTACAATGTTTTTTATTAACTTTTCTGTAAGGTAGCGGGGTTGGGTGTCTGTTCCTAAATTTGGACCTACGTTCCAAAAAAACTGTGCGGAAGAACACCTTGGGTTTCTTCTCCAGTATACCTCAGCTACCCAGCTTCCCTTTGCACCTAGTGCAGACACAAGTATTGCCGTAGAACATGTTTTATAAACTTTTCTGTAAGTGTAAGGTAGACTGTAAGGTAATAAGACTGACGGACTAAATCTTTGAACCTACATAAAAACAATAAACTAAGCCGTAAAACACACTGTGTTTTTTCTGAAGTAGAACACAGCTACACAGCTTCCCTTTGTGCCTATTGCGGACAATTATTTGACGTCAATATTTTTTTTATTAATTTTTCTGTTAGTTGATGGGGTAGGGTGTCCGACATCAATTTTGCACTTTCTTTCAAAAAAATAAACTAAGCCGAAGAACACCCTTTGTTTTTTCTGAAGTAAACCACAGCTACCCGACCTTCCTTTGCACCTAGTGCGGACAAAAGTTTTGCCGTACAATGTTTTTTATTAACTTTTCTGTAAGGTAGCGGGGTTGGGTGTCTGTTCCTAAATTTGGACCTACGTTCCAAAAAAACTGTGCGGAAGAACACCTTGGGTTTCTTCTCCAGTATACCGCAGCTACCCAGCCTCCCTTTGCATCTAGTGCAGACACAAGTATTGCCGTAGAACATTTTTTATTAACTTTTCTGTAAGTGTAAGGTAGACTGTAAGGTAATAAGACTGACGGACTAAATCTTTGAACCTACATAAAAAACAATAAATTAAGCCGTAAAACACACTGTGTTTTTTTCTGAAGTAGACCACAGCTTCACAGCTTCCCTGTGTGCCTATTGCGGACAATTATTTGACGTCAATATTTTTTTTTATTAATTTTTCTGTTAGGTGATGGGTTAGGGTGTCCGACATCAATTTTGCACTTTCTTTCAAAACAATAAACTCAGCCGAAGAACACCCTGTGTTTTTTTCTCAAGTAAACCACAGCTTCCCGACCTTCCTTTGCACCTAGTGCGGACAAAAGTATTGCCGTACAATATTTTTTATTAACTTTTCTGTAAGGTAGCGGGTTGGGTGTCTGTTCCTAAATTTGGACCTACGTTCCAAAAAAACTGTGCGGAAGAACACCTTGGGTTTCTTCTCCAGTACACCTCAGCTACCCAGCTTCCCTTTGCATCTAGTGCAGACACAAGTATTGCCGTAGAACATTTATTATTAACTTTTCTGTAGGTGTAAGGTAGACTGTAAGGTAATAAGACTGACGGACTAAATCTTTGAACTTACATAAAAAACAATAAACTAAACCGTAAAACACACTGTGTTTTTTTCTGAAGTAGACAACAGCTACACAGCTTCCCTTTGTGCCTATTGCGGACAATTATTTGACGTCAATATTTTTTTTTATTAATTTTTCTGTTAGGTGATGGGGTAGGGTGTCCGACATCAATTTTGCACTTTCTTTCAAAAAAATAAACTAAGCCGAAGAACACCCTGTGTTTTTTCTCAAGTAAACCACAGCTACCCGACCTTCCTTTGCACCTAGTGCGGACAAAAGTTTTGCCGTACAATATTTTTTATTAACTTTTCTGTAAGGTAGCGGGGTTGGGTGTCTGTTCCTAAATTTGGACCTACGTTCCAAAAAAACTGTGCGGAAGAACACCTTGGGTTTCTTCTCCAGTATACCTCAGCTACCCAGCTTCCCTTTGCACCTAGTGCAGACACAAGTATTGCCGTAGAACTTGTTTTATAAACTTTTCTGTAAGTGTAAGGTAGACTGTAAGGTAATAAGACTGACGGACTAAATCTTTGAACCTACATAAAAACAATAAACTAAGCCGTAAAACACACTGTGTTTTTTCTGAAGTAGAACACAGCTACACAGCTTCCCTTTGTGCCTATTGCGGACAATTATTTGACGTCAATATTTTTTTTTATTAATTTTTCTGTTAGGTGATGGGGTAGGGTGTCCGACATCAATTTTGCACTTTCTTTCAAAAAAATAAACTAAGCCGAAGAACACCCTTTGTTTTTTCTCAAGTAAACCACAGCTACCCGACCTTCCTTTGCACCTAGTGCGGACAAAAGTTTTGCCGTACAATGTTTTTTATTAACTTTTCTGTAAGGTAGCGGGGTTGGGTTTCTGTTCCTAAATTTGGACCTACGTTCCAAAAAAACTGTGCGGAAGAACACCTTGGGTTTCTTCTCCAGTATACCGCAGCTACCCAGCCTCCCTTTGCATCTAGTGCAGACACAAGTATTGCCGTAGAACATTTTTTATTAACTTTTCTGTAAGTGTAAGGTAGACTGTAAGGTAATAAGACTGACGGACTAAATCTTTGAACCTACATAAAAAACAATAAATTAAGCCGTAAAACACACTGTGTTTTTTTCTGAAGTAGACCACAGCTACACAGCTTCCCTGTGTGCCTATTGCGGACAATTATTTGACGTCAATATTTTTTTTATTAATTTTTCTGTTAGGTGATGGGTTAGGGTGTCCGACATCAATTTTGCACTTTCTTTCAAAAAAATAAACTAAGCCGAAGAACACCCTGTGTTTTTTCTCAAGTAAACCACAGCTTCCCGACCTTCCTTTGCACCTAGTGCGGACAAAAGTATTGCCGTACAATATTTTTTATTAACTTTTCTGTAAGGTAGCGGGTTGGGTGTCTGTTCCTAAATTTGGACCTACGTTCCAAAAAAACTGTGCGGAAGAACACCTTGGGTTTCTTCTCCAGTACACCTCAGCTACCCAGCTTCCCTTTGCACATAGTGCAGACACAAGTATTGCCGTAGAACATTTATTATTAACTTTTCTGTAGGTGTAAGGTAGACTGTAAGGTAATAAGACTGACGGACTAAATCTTTGAACTTACATAAAAAACAATAAACTAAACCGTAAAACACACTGTGTTCTTTTCTGAAGTAGACAACAGCTACACAGCTTCCCTTTGTGCCTATTGCGGACAATTATTTGACGTCAATATTTTTTTTTATTAATTTTTCTGTTAGGTGATGGGGTAGGGTGTCCGACATCAATTTTGCACTTTCTTTCAAAAAATATACTAAGCCGAAGAACACCCTGTGTTTTTTCTCAAGTAAACCACAGCTACCCGACCTTCCTTTGCACCTAGTGCGGACAAAAGTTTTCCCGTACAATGTTTTTTATTAACTTTTCTGTAAGGTAGCGGGGTTGGGTGTCTGTTCCTAAATTTGGACCTACGTTCCAAAAAAACTGTGCGGAAGAACACCTTGGGTTTCTTCTCCAGTATACCTCAGCTACCCAGCTTCCCTTTGCACCTAGTGCAGACACAAGTATTGCCGTAGAACATATGTTATAAACTTTTCTGTAAGTGTAAGGTAGACTGTAAGGTAATAAGACTGACGGACTAAATCTTTGAACCTACATAAAAACAATAAACTAAGCCGTAAAACACACTGTGTTTTTTCTGAAGTAGAACACAGCTACACAGCTTCCGTTTGTGCCTATTGCGGACAATTATTTGACGTCAATAATTTTTTTTATTAATTTTTCTGTTAGGTGATGGGTTAGGGTGTCCGACATCAATTTTGCACTTTCTTTCAAAAAAATAAACTCAGCCGAAGAACACCCTGTGTTTTTTCTCAAGTAAACCACAGCTACCCGACCTTCCTTTGCACCTAGTGCGGACAAAAGTATTGCCGTACAATATTTTTTATTAACTTTTCTGTAAGGTAGCGGGTTGGGTGTCTGTTCCTAAATTTGGACCTACGTTCCAAAAAAACTGTGCGGAAGAACACCTTGGGTTTCTTCTCCAGTATACCGCAGCTACCCAGCCTCCCTTTGCATCTAGTGCAGATACAAGTATTGCCGTAGAACATTTTTTATTAACTTTTCTGTAAGTGTAAGGAAGACTGTAAGGTAATAAGACTGACGGACTAAATCTTTGAACCTACATAAAAAACAATAAATTAAGCCGTAAAACACACTGTGTTTTTTTCTGAAGTAGACCACAGCTACACAGCTTCCCTGTGTGCCTATTGCGGACAATTATTTGACGTCAATATTTTTTTTTATTAATTTTTCTGTTAGGTGATGGGGTAGGGTGTCCGACATCAATTTTGCACTTTCTTTCAAAAAAATAAACTCAGCCGCAGAACACCCTGTGTTTTTTCTCAAGTAAACCACAGCTTCCCGACCTTCCTTTGCACCTAGTGCGGACAAAAGTATTGCCGTACAATATTTTTTATTAACTTTTCTGTAAGGTAGCGGGTTGGGTGTCTGTTCCTAAATTTGGACCTACGTTCCAAAAAAACTGTGCGGAAGAACACCTTGGGTTTCTTCTCCAGTACACCACAGCTACCCAGCTTCCCTTTGCACATAGTGCAGACACAAGTATTGCCGTAGAACATTTTTTATTAACTTTTCTGTAAGTGTAAGGTAGACTGTAAGGTAATAAGACTGACGGACTAAATCTTTGAACCTACATAAAAACAATAAACTAAGCCGTAAAACACACTGTATTTTTTCTGAAGTAGACCACAGCTACACAGCTTTCCTTTGTGCCTATTGCGGACAATTATTTGACGTCAATATTTTTTTTTATTAATTTTTCTGTTAGGTGATGGGGTAGGGTGTCCGACATCATTTTTGCACTTTCTTTCAAAAAAATAAACTAAGCCGAAGAACACCCTTTGTTTATTCTCAAGTAAACCACAGCTACCCGACCTTCCTTTGCACCTAGTGCGGACAAAAGTTTTGCCGTACAATGTTTTTTATTAACTTTTCTGTAAGGTAGCGGGGTTGGGTGTCTGTTCCTAAATTTGGACCTACGTTCCAAAGAAACTGTGTGGAAGAACACCTTGGGTTTCTTCTCCAGTATACCACAGCTACCCAGCCTCCTTTTGCATCTAGTGCAGACACAAGTATTGCCGTAGAACATTTTTTATTAACTTTTCTGTAAGTGTAAGGTAGACTGTAAGGTAATAAGACTGACGGACTAAATCTTTGAACCTACATAAAAACAATAAACTAAGCCGTAAAACACACTGTGTTTTTTCTGAAGTAGACCACAGCTACACAGCTTCCCTTTGTGCCTATTGCGGACAATTATTTGACGTCAATATTTTTTTTTATTAATTTTTCTGTTAGGTGATGGGGTAGGGTGTCCGACATCAATTTTGCACTTTCTTTCAAAAAAATAAACTCAGCCGAAGAACACCCTGTGTTTTTTCTCAAGTAAACCACAGCTACCCGACCTTCCTTTGCACCTAGTGCGGACAAAAGTATTGCCGTACAATATTTTTTATTAACTTTTCTGTAAGGTAGTGGGTTGGGTGTCTGTTCCTAAATTTGGACATACGTTCCAAAAAAACTGTGCGGAAGAACACCATGGGTTTCTTCTCCAGTACACCTCAGCTACCCAGCTTCCCTTTGCACCTAGTGCAGACACAAGTATTGCCGTAGAACATTTTTTATTAACTTTTCTGTAAGTGTAAGGTAGACTGTAAGGTAATAAGACTGACGGACTAAATCTTTGAACCTACATGAAAACAATAAACTAAGCCGTAAAACACACTGTGTTTTTTCTGAAGTAGACCACAGCTACACAGCTTCCCTTTGTGCCTATTGCGGACAATTATTTGACGTCAATATTTTGTTTTATTAATTTTTCTGTTAGGTGATGGGGTAGGGTGTCCGACATCAATTTTGCACTTTCTTTCAAAAAAATAAACTCAGCCGAAGAACACCCTGTGTTTTTTCTCAAGTAAACCACAGCTACCCGACCTTCCTTTGCACCTAGTGCGGACAAAAGTATTGCCGTACAATATTTTTTATTAACTTTTCTGTAAGGTAGCGGGTTGGGTGTCTGTTCCTAAATTTGGACCTACGTTCCAAAAAAACTGTGCGGAAAAACACCATGGGTTTCTTCTCCAGTACACCTCAGCTACCCAGCTTCCCTTTGCACCTAGTGCAGACACAAGTATTGCCGTAGAACATTTTTTATTAACTTTTCTGTAAGTGTACGGTAGACTGTAAGGTAATAAGACTCACGGACTAAATCTTTGAACCTACATAAAAACAATAAACTAAGCCGTAAAACACACTGTGTTTTTTTTCTGAAGTAGACCACAGCTACACAGCTTCCCTTTGTGCCTATTGCGGACAATTATTTGACGTCAATATTTTTTTTTATTAATTTTTCTGTTAGGTGATGGGGTAGGGTGTCCGACATCAATTTTGCACTTTCTTTCAAAAAAATAAACTAAGCCGAAGAACACCCTTTGTTTTTTCTCAAGTAAACCACAGCTACCCGACCTTCCTTTGCACCTAGTGCGGACAAAAGTTTTGCCGTACAATGTTTTTTATTAACTTTTCTGTAAGGTAGCGGGGTTGGGTGTCTGTTCCTAAATTTGGACCTACGTTCCAAAAAAACTGTGCGGAAGAACACCTTGGGTTTCTTCTCCAGTATACCGCAGCTACCCAGCCTCCCTTTGCATCTAGTGCAGACACAAGTATTGCCGTAGAACATTTTTTATTAACTTTTCTGTAAGTGTAAGGTAGACTGTAAGGTAATAAGACTGACGGACTAAATCTTTGAACCTACATAAAAAACAATAAATTAAGCCGTAAAACACACTGTGTTTTTTTCTGAAGTAGACCACAGCTACACAGCTTCCCTGTGTGCCTATTGCGGACAATTATTTGACGTCAATATTTTTTTTTATTAATTTTTCTGTTAGGTGATGGGTTAGGGTGTCCGACATCAATTTTGCACTTTCTTTCAAAAAAATAAACTCAGCCGAAGAACACCCTGTGTTTTTTCTCAAGTAAACCACAGCTTCCCGACCTTCCTTTGCACCTAGTGCGGACAAAAGTATTGCCGTACAATATTTTTTATTAACTTTTCTGTAAGGTAGCGGGTTGGGTGTCTGTTCCTAAATTTGGACCTACGTTCCAAAAAAACTGTGCGGAAGAACACCTTGGGTTTCTTCTCCAGTACACCTCAGCTACCCAGCTTCCCTTTGCACATAGTGCAGACACAAGTATTGCCGTAGAACATTTATTATTAACTTTTCTGTAGGTGTAAGGTAGACTGTAAGGTAATAAGACTGACGGACTAAATCTTTGAACTTACATAAAAAACAATAAACTAAACCGTAAAACACACTGTGTTCTTTTCTGAAGTAGACAACAGCTACACAGCTTCCCTTTGTGCCTATTGCGGACAATTATTTGACGTCAATATTTTTTTTTATTAATTTTTCTGTTAGGTGATGGGGTAGGGTGTCCGACATCAATTTTGCACTTTCTTTCAAAAAAATAAACTAAGCCGAAGAACACCCTGTGTTTTTTCTCAAGTAAACCACAGCTACCCGACCTTCCTTTGCACCTAGTGCGGACAAAAGTTTTCCCGTACAATGTTTTTTATTAACTTTTCTGTAAGGTAGCGGGGTTGGGTGTCTGTTCCTAAATTTGGACCTACGTTCCAAAAAAACTGTGCGGAAGAACACCTTGGGTTTCTTCTCCAGTATACCTCAGCTACCCAGCTTCCCTTTGCACCTAGTGCAGACACAAGTATTGCCGTAGAACATATTTTATAAACTTTTCTGTAAGTGTAAGGTAGACTGTAAGGTAATAAGACTGACGGACTAAATCTTTGAACCTACATAAAAACAATAAACTAAGCCGTAAAACACACTGTGTTTTTTCTGAAGTAGAACACAGCTACACAGCTTCCGTTTGTGCCTATTGCGGACAATTATTTGACGTCAATAATTTTTTTTATTAATTTTTCTGTTAGGTGATGGGGTAGGGTGTCCGACATCAATTTTGCACTTTCTTTCAAAAAAATAAACTCAGCCGAAGAACACCCTGTGTTTTTTCTCAAGTAAACCACAGCTACCCGACCTTCCTTTGCACCTAGTGCGGACAAAAGTATTGCCGTACAATATTTTTTATTAACTTTTCTGTAAGGTAGCGGGTTGGGTGTCTGTTCCTAAATTTGGACCTACGTTCCAAAAAAACTGTGCGGAAGAACACCTTGGGTTTCTTCTCCAGTATACCGCAGCTACCCAGCCTCCCTTTGCATCTAGTGCAGACACAAGTATTGCCGTAGAACATTTTTTATTAACTTTTCTGTAAGTGTAAGGAAGACTGTAAGGTAATAAGACTGACGGACTAAATCTTTGAACCTACATAAAAAACAATAAATTAAGCCGTAAAACACACTGTGTTTTTTTCTGAAGTAGACCACAGCTACACAGCTTCCCTGTGTGCCTATTGCGGACAATTATTTGACGTCAATATTTTTTTTTATTAATTTTTCTGTTAGGTGATGGGGTAGGGTGTCCGACATCAATTTTGCACTTTCTTTCAAAAAAATAAACTCAGCCGAAGAACACCCTGTGTTTTTTCTCAAGTAAACCACAGCTTCCCGACCTTCCTTTGCACCTAGTGCGGACAAAAGTATTGCCGTACAATATTTTTTATTAACTTTTCTGTAAGGTAGCGGGTTGGGTGTCTGTTCCTAAATTTGGACCTACGTTCCAAAAAAACTGTGCGGAAGAACACCTTGGGTTTCTTCTCCAGTACACCTCAGCTACCCAGCTTCCCTTTGCACATAGTGCAGACACAAGTATTGCCGTAGAACATTTTTTATTAACTTTTCTGTAGGTGTAAGGTAGACTGTAAGGTAATAAGACTGACGGACTAAATCTTTGAACTTACATAAAAAACAATAAACTAAACCGTAAAACACACTGTGTTTTTTTCTGAAGTAGACAACAGCTACACAGCTTCCCTTTGTGCCTATTGCGGACAATTATTTGACGTCAATATTTTTTTTTATTAATTTTTCTGTTAGGTGATGGGGTAGGGTGTCCGACATCAATTTTGCACTTTCTTTCAAAAAAATAAACTAAGCCGAAGAACACCCTGTGTTTTTTCTCAAGTAAACCACAGCTACCCGACCTTCCTTTGCACCTAGTGCGGACAAAAGTTTTGCCGTACAATGTTTTTTATTAACTTTTCTGTAAGGTAGCGGGGTTGGGTGTCTGTTCCTAAATTTGGACCTACGTTCCAAAAAAACTGTGCGGAAGAACACCTTGGGTTTCTTCTCCAGTATACCTCAGCTACCCAGCTTCCCTTTGCACCTAGTGCAGACACAAGTATTGCCGTAGAACATTTTTTATTAACTTTTCTGTAAGTGTAAGGTAGACTGTAAGGTAATAAGACTGACGGACTAAATCTTTGAACCTACATAAAAACAATAAACTAAGCCGTAAAACACACTGTGTTTTTTCTGAAGTAGACAACAGCTACACAGCTTCCCTTTGTGCCTATTGCGGACAATTATTTGACGTCAATATTTTTTTTTATTAATTTTTCTGTTAGGTGATGGGGTAGGGTGTCCGACATCAATTTTGCACTTTCTTTCAAAAAAATAAACTCAGCCGAAGAACACCCTGTGTTTTTTCTCAAGTAAACCACAGCTACCCGACCTTCCTTTGCACCTAGTGCGGAGAAAAGTATTGCCGTACAATATTTTTTATTAACTTTTCTGTAAGGTAGCGGGTTGGATGTCTGTTCCTAAATTTGGACCTACGTTCCAAAAAAAATGTGCGGAAGAACACCATGGGTTTCTTCTCCAGTACACCTCAGCTACCCAGCTTCCCTTTGCACCTAGTGCAGACACACGTATTGCCGTAGAACATTTTTTATTAACTTTTCTGTAAGTGTAAGGTAGACTGTAAGGTAATAAGACTCACGGACTAAATATTTGAACCTACATAAAAACAATAAACTAAGCCGTAAAACACACTGTGTTTTTTCTGAAGTAGACCACAGCTACACAGCTTCCCTTTGTGCCTATTGCGGACAATTATTTGACGTCAATATTTTTTATAGTAATTTTTCTGTTAGGTGATGGGGTAGGGTGTCCGACATCAATTTTGAACTTTCTTTCAAAAAAATAAACTCAGCCGAAGAACACCCTGTGTTTATTCTCAAGTAAACCACAGTTACCCGACCTTCCTTTGCACCTAGTGCGGACAAAAGTATTGCCGTACAATATTTTTTATTAACTTTTCTGTAAGGTAGCGGGGTTGGGTGTCTGTTCCTAAATTTGGACCTACGTTCCAAAATAACTGTGCGGAAGAACACCTTGGGTTTCTTCTCCAGTACACCTCAGCTACCCAGCTTCCCTTTGCACCTAGTGCAGACAAAAGTATTGCCGTAGAACATTTTTTAATAACTTTTCTGTAAGTGTAAGGTAGACTGTAAGGTAATAAGACTGACGGACTAAATCGTTGAACCTACTTAAAAAACAATAAACTAAGCCGTAGAACACACTGTATTTTTTTCTGAAGTAGACCACAGCTTCACAGTTTCTCTTTTTGCCTATTGCGGACAATTATTTGACGACAATATTTTTTTTAATTAATTTTTCTGTAAGGTGATGGGGTAGGGTGTCCGACACCAATTTTGCACTTTCTTTCAAAAAAATAAACTAAGCCGAAGAACACCCTGTGTTTATTCTCAAGTAAACCACAGTTACCCGACCTTCCTTTGCACCTAGTGCGGACAAAAGTATTGCCGTACAATATTTTTTATTAACTTTTCTGTAAGGTAGCGGGGTTGGGTGTCTGTTCCTAAATTTGGACCTACGTTCCAAAAAAAACTGTGCCGAAGAACACCTTGGGTTTCTTCTTCAGTACACCTCAGCTACCCAGCTTCCCTTTGCGCCTAGTGCAGACACAAGTATTGCCGTAGAACATTTTTTATTAACTTTTCTGTAAGTGTAAGGTAGACTGTAAGGTAATAAGACTGACGGACTAAATCTTTGAACCTACTTAAAAAACAATAAACTAAGCCGTAAAACACACTGTGTTTTTTCTGAAGTAGACCACAGCTACACAGCTTCCCTTTGTGCCTATTGCGGACAATTATTTGACGTCAATATTTTTTTAATTGATTTTTCTGTAAGGTGATGGGGTAGGGTGTCCGACACCAATTTTGCACTTTCTTTCAAAAAAATAAACTAAGCCGAAGAACACCCTGTGTGTATTCTCAAGTAAACCACAGTTACCCGACCTTCCTTTGCACCTAGTGCGGACAAAAGTATTGCCGTACAATATTTTTTATTAACTTTTCTGTAAGGTAGCGGGGTTGGGTGTCTGTTCCTAAATTTGGACCTACGTTCCAAAAAAACAATGTGCCGAAGAACACCTTGGGTTTCTTCTCCAGTACACCTCAGCTACCCAGCTTCCCTTGGCACCTAGTGCAGACACAAGTATTGCCGTAGAACATTTTTTATTAACTTTTCTGTAAGTGTAAGGTAGACTGTAAGGTAATAAGACTGACGGACTAAATCTTTGAACCTACATAAAAAACAATAAACTAAGCCGTAAAACACAGTGTTTTTTTCTGAAGTAGACCACAGCTACACAGCTTCCCTTTGTGCCTATTGCGGACAATTATTTGACGTCAATATTTGTTTTATTAATTTTTCTGTTAGGTGATGGGGTAGGGTGTCCGACATCAATTTTGCACTTTCTTTCAAAAAAAAAACTAAGCCGAAGAACATCTTGTGTTTTTTCTCAAGTAAACCGCAGCTACCCGACCTTCCTTTGCACCTAGTGCGGACAAAAGTATTGCCGTACAATATTTTTTATTAACTTTTCTGTAAAGTAGCGGGGTTGGGTGTCTGTTCCTAAATTTGGACCTACGTTCCAAAAAAAACTGTGCTGAAGAACACCTTGGGTTTCTTCTCCAGTACACCTCAGCTACCCAGCTTCCCTTTGCACCTAGTGCAGACACAAGTATTGCCGTAGAACATTTTTTATTAACTTTTCTGTAAGTGTAAGGTAGACTGTAAGGTAATAAGACTGACGGACTAAATCTTTGAACCTACATAAAAAACAATAAACTAAGCCGTAAAACACACTGTATTTTTTTCTGAAGTAGACCACAGCTACACAGCTTTCCTTTGTGCCTATTGCGGACAATTATTTGAAGTCAATATTTTTTTTATTAATTTTTCTGTTACGTGATGGGGTAGGGTGTCCGACATAAATTTTGCCCTTTCTTTCAAAAAAATAAACTAAGCCGAAGAACATCCTGTGTTTTTTCTCAAGTAAACCGCAGCTACCCGACCTTCCTTTGCACCTAGTGCGGACAAAAGTATTGCCGTACAATATTTTTATTAACTTTTCTGTAAGGTAGCGGAGTTGGGTGTCTCTTCCTAAATTTGGACCTACGTTCCAAAAAAAAATGTGCCGAAAAACACCTTGGGTTTCTTCTCCAGTACACCTCAGCTACCCAGCTTCTCTTTGCACCTAGTGCAGACACAATTTTTGCCGAAGAACATTTTTTATTAACTTTTCTGTAAGTGTAAGGTAGACTGTAAGGTAATAAGACTCACGGACTAAATCTTTGAACCTACTTAAAAAACAATAAACTACACAATGTAAGCCGTCGAACACACTGTATTTTTTTCTGAAGTAGACCACAGCTACACAGCTTCCCTTTGTGTCTATTGCGGACCATTATTTGACGTCAATATTTTTTTTATTAATTTTTCTGTTAGGTGATGGGGTAGGGTGTCCGACATCAATTTTGCACTTTCTTTCAAAAAAATAAACTAAGCCGAAGAACATCCTGTGTTTTTTCTCAAGTAAACCGCAGCTACCCGACCTTCCTTTGCACCTAGTGAGGACAAAAGTATTGCCGTACAATATTTTTTATTAACTTTTCTGTAAGGTAGCGGGGTTGGGTGTCTGTTCCTAAATTTGGACCTACGTTCCAAAAAAAACTGTGCCGAAGAACACCTTGGGTTTCTTCTCCAGTACACCTCATCTACCCAGCTTCCTTTTGCACCTAGTGCAGACACAAGTGTTGCCGTAGAACATTTTTTATTAACTTTTCTGTAAGTGTAAGGTAGACTGTAAGGTAATAAGACTGACGGACTAAATCTTTGAACTTACATAAAAAACAATAAACTAAGCCGTAAAACACACTGTGTTTTTTCTGAAGTAGACCACAGCTACACAGCTTCCCTTTGTGCCTATTGCGGACAATTTTTTGACGTCAATATTTTTTTTTATTAATTTTTCTGTTAGGTGATGGGGTAGGGTGTGTGACATCAATTTTGCACTTTCTTTCAAAAAAATAAACTAAGCCGAAGAACACCCTGTGTTTATTCTAAAGTAAACCACAGTTACCCGACCTTCCTTTGCACCTAGTGCGGACAAAACTATTGCCGTACAATACTTTTTATTAACTTGTCTGTAAGGTAGCGGGGTTGGGTGTCTGTTCCTATATTTGGACCTACGTTCCAAAACAAACTGTGTAGAAGAACACCTTGGGTTTCTTCTCCAGTACACCTCAGCTACCCAGCTTCCCTTTGCACCTAGAGCAGACACAAGTATTGCCGTAGAACATTTTTTATTAACTTTTCTGTACGTGTAAGGTAGACTGTAAGGTAATAAGACTGATGGACTAAATCTTTGAACCTACATAAAAAACAATAAACTAAGCCGTAAAACACAATGTGTTTTTTTCTGAAGTAGACCACAGCTACACAGCTTCCCTTTGTGCCTATTGCGGACAATTATTTGACGACAGTATTTTTTTTATTAATTTTTCTGTTAGGTGATGGGGTAGGGTGTCCGACATCAATTTTGCACTTTCTTTCAAAAAAATAAACTAAGCCGAAGAACATCCTGTGTTTTTTCTCAAGTAAACCGCAGCTACCCGACCTTCCTTTGCACCTAGTGCGGACAAAACTATTGCCGTACAATACTTGTTATTAACTTGTATGTAAGGTAGCGGGGTTGGGTGTCTGTTCCTAAATTTGGACCTACGTTCCAAAAAAAACCGTGCCGAAGAACACCTTGGGTTTCTTCTCCAGTATACCTCAGCTACCCAGCTTCCCTTTGCACCTAGTGCAGACACACGTATTGCCGTAGAACATTTTTTTATTAACTTTTCTATAAGTGTAAGGTAGACTGTAAGGTTATAAGACTGACGGACTAAATCTTTGAACCTACTTGAAAACAATAAACTAAGCCGTAGAACACACTGTATTTTTTTTCTGAAGTAGACCACAGCTACACAGCTTCCCTTTGTGCCTATTGCGGACAATTATTTGACGTCAATATTTTTTTTTATTAATTTTTCTGTTAGGTGTTGGGGGGGTTGCCGACATCAATTTTGCACTTTCTTTCAAAAAAATAAACTAAGCCGAAGAACACCCTGTGTTTATTCTCAAGTAAACCACAGTTAACCGACCTTCCTTTGCACCTAGTGCGGACAAAAGTATTGCCGTACAATATTTTTTATTAACTTTTCTGTAAGGTAGCGGGGTTGGGTGTCTGTTCCTAAATTTGGACCTACGTTCCAAAAAAAAAACTGTGCCGAAGAACACCTTGGGTTTCTTCTCCAGTACATCTCAGCTACCCAGCTTCCCTTTGCACCTAGTGCAGACACAAGTATTGCCGTAGAACATTTTTTATTAACTTTTCTGTAAGTGTAAGGTAGACTGTAAGGTAATAAGACTGACGGACTAAATCTTTGAACCTACATAAAAAACAATAAACTAAGCCGTAAAACACACTGTGTTTTTTTCTGAAGTAGACCACAGCTACCCAGCTTCCCTTTGTGACTATTGCGGACAATTATTTGACGACAATATTTTTTTAATTAATTTTTCTGTAAGTGTAAGGTAGACTGTAAGGTAATAAGACTGACGGACTAAATCTTTGAACCTACATAAAAACAATAAACTAAGCCGTAAAACACACTGTGTTTTTTTCTGAAGTAGACCACAGCTACACAGCTTCCCTTTGTGCCTATTGCGGACAATTATTTGACGTCAATATTTTTTTTATTAATTTTTCTGTTAGGTGATGGGGTAGGATGTCCGACATCAATTTTGCACTTTCTTTCAAAAAAAAAAACTAAGCCGAAGAACACCCTGTGTTTTTTCTCAAGAAAACAACAGCTACCCGACCTTCCTTTGCACCTAGTGCGGACAAAAGTATTGCCGTACAATATTTTTTATTAACTTTTCTGTAAGGTAGCGGGGTTGGGTGTCTGTTCCTAAATTTGGACCTACGTTCCAAAAAAAACTGTGCAGAAGAACACCTTGGGTTTCATCTCCAGTATACCTCAGCTACCCAGCTTCCCTTTGCACCTAGTGCAGACACAAGTATTGCCGTAGAACATTTTTGTATTAACTTTTCTATAAGTGTAAGGTAGACTGTAAGGTTATAAGACTGACGGACTAAATCTTTGAACCTACTTGAAAACAATAAACTAAGCCGTAGAACACACTGTATTTTTTTCTGAAGTAGACCACAGCTACACAGCTTCCCTTTGTGCCTATTGCGGACAATTATTTGACGTCAATATTTTTTTTTATTAATTTTTCTGTTAGGTGATGGGGTAGGGTGTCCGACATCTATTTTGCACTTTCTTTCAAAAAAATAAACTAAGCCGAAGAACACCCTGTGTTTATTCTCAAGTAAACCACAGTTAACCGACCTTCCTTTGCACCTAGTGCGGACAAAAGTATTGCCGTAGAACATTTTTTATTAACCTTTCTGTACGTGTAAGGTAGACTGTAAGGTAATAAGACTGATGGACTAAATCTTTGAACCTACATAAAAAACAATAAACTAAGCCGTAAAACACAATGTGTTTTTTTCTGAAGTAGACCACAGCTACACAGCTTCCCTTTGTGCCTATTGCGGACAATTATTTGACGACAGTATTTTTTTTATTAATTTTTCTGTTAGGTGATGGGTTAGGATGTCCGACATCAATTTTGCACTTTCTTTCAAAAAAATAAACTAAGCCGAAGAACATCCTGTGTTTTTTCTCAAGTAAACCGCAGCTACCCGACCTTCCTTTGCACCTAGTGCGGACAAAACTATTGCCGTACAATACTTGTTATTAACTTGTATGTAAGGTAGCGGGGTTGGGTGTCTGTTCCTAAATTTGGACCTACGTTCCAAAAAAAACCGTGCCGAAGAACACCTTGGGTTTCTTCTCCAGTATACCTCAGCTACCCAGCTTCCCTTTGCACCTAGTGCAGACACAAGTATTGCCGTAGAACATTTTTTTATTAACTTTTCTATAAGTGTAAGGTAGACTGTAAGGTTATAAGACTGACGGACTAAATCTTTGAACCTACTTGAAAACAATAAACTAAGCCGTAGAACACACTGTATTTTTTTTCTGAAGTAGACCACAGCTACACAGCTTCCCTTTGTGCCTATTGCGGACAATTATTTGACGTCAATATTTTTTTTATTAATTTTTCTGTTAGGTGTTGGGGGGGTTGCCGACATCAATTTTGCACTTTCTTTCAAAAAAATAAACTAAGCCGAAGAACACCCTGTGTTTATTCTCAAGTAAACCACAGTTAACCGACCTTCCTTTGCACCTAGTGCGGACAAAAGTATTGCCGTACAATATTTTTTATTAACTTTTCTGTAAGGTAGCGGGGTTGGGTGTCTTTTCCTAAATTTGGACCTACGTTCCAAAATAAAAAAAAACTGTGCCGAAGAACACCTTGGGTTTCTTCTCCAGTACATCTCAGCTACCCAGCTTCCCTTTGCACCTAGTGCAGACACAAGTATTGCCGTAGAACATTTTTTATTAACTTTTCTGTAAGTGTAAGGTAGACTGTAAGGTAATAAGACTGACGGACTAAATCTTTGAACCTACATAAAAAACAATAAACTAAGCCGTAAAACACACTGTGTTTTTTTCTGAAGTAGACCACAGCTACCCAGGTTCCCTTTGTGACTATTGCGGACAATTATTTGACGACAATATTTTTTTAATTAATTTTTCTGTAAGTGTAAGGTAGACTGTAAGGTAATAAGACTGACGGACTAAATCTTTGAACCTACATTAAAACAATAAACTAAGCCGTAAAACACACTGTGTTTTTTCTGAAGTAGACCACAGCTACACAGCTTCCCTTTGTGCCTATTGCGGACAATTATTTGACGTCAATATTTTTTTTATTAATTTTTCTGTTAGGTGATGGGTTAGGGTGTCCGACATCAATTTTGCACTTTCTTTCAAAAAAAAAAAAAACTAAGCCGAAGAACACCCTGTGTTTTTTCTCAAGAAAACAACAGCTACCCGACCTTCCTTTGCACCTAGTGCGGACAAAAGTATTGCCGTACAATATTTTTTATTAACTTTTCTGTAAGGTAGCGGGGTTGGGTGTCTGTTCCTAAATTTGGACCTACGTTCCAAAAAAAACTGTGCAGAAGAACACCTTGGGTTTCTTCTCCAGTATACCTCAGCTACCCAGCTTCCCTTTGCACCTAGTGCAGACACAAGTATTGCCGTAGAACATTTTTTTATTAACTTTTCTATAAGTGTAAGGTAGACTGTAAGGTTATAAGACTGACGGACTAAATCTTTGAACCTACTTGAAAACAATAAACTAAGCCGTAGAACACACTGTATTTTTTTCTGAAGTAGACCACAGCTACACAGCTTCCCTTTGTGCCTATTGCGGACAATTATTTGACGTCAATATTTTTTTTTATTAATTTTTCTGTTAGGTGATGGGGTAGGGTGTCCGACATCAATTTTGCACTTTCTTTCAAAAAAATAAACTAAGCCGAAGAACACCCTGTGTTTATTCTCAAGTAAACCACAGTTAACCGACCTTCCTTTGCACCTAGTGCGGACAAAAGTATTGCCGTACAATATTTTTTATTAACTTTTCTGTAAGGTAGCGGGGTTAGGTGTCTGTTCCTAAATTTGGACCTACGTTCCAAACAAAAAAAATGTGCGGAAGAACACCTTAGGTTTCTTCTCCAGTACATCTCAGCTACCCAGCTTCCCTTTGCACCTAGTGCAGACACAAGTATTGCCGTAGAACATTTTTTATTAACTTTTCTGTAAGTGTAAGGTAGACTGTAAGGTAATAAGACTGACGGACTAAATCTTTGAACCTACATAAAAAACAATAAACTAAGCCGTAAAACACACTGTGTTTTTTTCTGAAGTAGACCACAGCTACCCAGCTTCCCTTTTTGACTATTGCGGACAATTATTTGACGACAATATTGTTTTAATTAATTTTTCTGTAAGTGTAAAGTAGACTGTAAGGTAATGAGACTGACGGACTAAATCTTTGAACCTACATTAAAACAATAAACTAAGCCGTAAAACACACTGTGTTTTTTCTGAAGTAGACCACAGCTACACAGCTTCCCTTTGTGCCTATTGCGGACAATTATTTGACGTCAATATTTGTTTTTATTAATTTTTCTGTTAGGTGATGGGGTAGGGTGTCCGACATCAATTTTGCACTTTCTTTCAAAAAAATAAACTAAGCCGAAGAACACCCTGTGTTTTTTCTCAAGAAAACCACAGCTACCCGACCTTCCTTTGCACCTAGTGCGGACAAAAGTATTGCTGTACAATATTTTGTATTAACTTTTCTGTAAGGTAGCGGGGTTTGGTGTCTGTTCCTGAATTTGGACCTACGTTCCAAAAAAAATGTGCAGAAGAACACCTTGGGTTTCTTCTCCAGTATACCTCAGCTACCCAGCTTCCCTTTGCACCTAGTGCAGACACAAGTATTGCCGTAGAACATTTTTTATTAACTTTTCTATAAGTGTAAGGTAGACTGTAAGGTTATAAGACTCACGGACTAAATCTTTGAACCTACTTAAAAACAATAAACTAAGCCGTAGAACACACTGTATTTTTTTCTGAAGTAGACCACAGCTACACAGCTTCCCGTTGTGCCTATTGCGGACAATTATTTGACGTCAATATTTTTTTAATTAATTTATCTGTAAGGTGATGGGGTAATGTGTCCGACACCAATTTTGCACTATCTTTCAAAAAAATAAACTAAGCCGAAGAACACCCTGTGTTTATTCTCAAGTAAACCACAGTTACCCGACCTTCCTTTGCACCTAATGCGGACAAAAGTATTGCCGTACAATATTTTTTATTAATTTTACTGTAAGGTAGCGGGATTGGGTGTCTGTTCCTAAATTTGGACCTACGTTCCAAAAAAACTGTGCGGAAGAACACCTTGGGTTTCTTCTCCAGTACACCTCAGCTACCCAGCTTCCCTTTGCACCTAGTGCAGACACAAGTATTGCCGTAGAACATTTTTTATTAACTTTTCTGTAAGTGTAAGGTAGACTGTAAGGTAATAAGACTGACGGACTAAATCTTTGAACCTACATAAAAAACAATAAACTAAGCCGTAAAACACACTGTGTTTTTTTCTGAAGTAGACCACAGCTACACAGCTTCCCTTTGTGCCTATTGCGGACAATTATTTGACGTCAATATTTTTTTTATTAATTTTTCTGTTAGGTGATGGGGTAGGGTGTCCGACATCAATTTTGCACTTTCTTTCAAAAAAATAAACTAAGCCGAAGAACATCCTGTGTTTTTTCTCAAGTACAGAAAACCGCAGCTACCCGACCTTCCTTTGCATCTCTACATCTATATGCTTTTGAATGTCATTAATTTTTGATTTTCTGACAGAATTACTCTGATATTTAATTTCAGGCTGCTAGTATATTTGTACATGTACATTGTACATGCAAATGGAAGGAGTGATCTTGGAATGTTCAACTTTACTTGGAAACTATTGGAAAAGTACTAACAGAATTTCATGAGAAGCCAGTATCATCTAGTCTTGCAATTGGGAACTATGTGTAAAGTGCTGCCACAATCCACTTCAGGAGCTAAGATCAACAATAATTTGGAACTACATATGCTTTAGTGCTGTCAAAATCCTTAAAAAATCCAATCAGAAGGACCTTCTTCACCTACATGTTTGAATGATGAATATATACATGTATATATTGAGTCTTATTATATAAAGAAACACTGAAGAAGAATAAAAAAAAATGAAAATATAGAGTTGATCAGCTAATGTTTGTACAATGCATGTACATGATTTATAAATGGCAACAATACTTACATGTATACTAGTACATTGAAATTTAAAACAATGTTAATAAATGTTTTATAAATTTGATCTCATAGACATTTAAGGAATAAAACCAATAATGTATCCAAAATTTGATTTTATTTGAGCTGGGTTTTTTTACGCCCTTTAAGTTTACAGGACTTATTATGGTATACCGTTGACTGTCCGTCATCAACATGTCAGACATATACTTAAAAATAATTAATACTAAAATAATGAGTGAAAAGTACATGTTGTAGATAAACTATGTGCATGTAATAATTTACAAATATAAGGAGTACTGTACATGTCTGTCTGGCAATTGTCATTCACCACATAATATTATACATTTTTATGGTTCATTGGTCAACAGTAAGTCCTCTTTTAATATGCTATATTGTGTAATCAATAGGTCATCTTCATGTTTATTTGGTGTATGGAATGATTATTAAATGTATTATAATAAATTGCAATATTAAATAAGAGGATGTGATATGATTGTAAATGAGACACTCCACAAGAGACCAAATAACACAGAAATAACTAGGTCACCATACTGACTTCAACTATGAGTAAAACCTATTCTGCATAGTTGGTATAAAAGGCCTCGATATGACAATTAAATGAACAATTTATTTAAATTCAATTCAGAAAACTAACGGTGTGATTAATGTACAAGATAATGAATGAAAAACAAATATGTATGTCTTTAATTGCTGGGTTTATCTACAATGTAAACTTAACCTCATTTTCATGGATTTGTCTGTTTCTTAAATACTAAATATGTTTCAAAATATTTGGTCGATTGAATGATTGTAACAGAGCCAGACATAGGGGGAGGGCTCATTGGTTGATTATATTGGGAATAACTGGAACCAGTTCCTATTTGACAGTCAGTGCCACCTGCCCCCTCCTTTTTCATGAAAATTTCTTCTTCTGCCACAGTGTATATAAGGCTGGTTTGGATTGATTTATCTGACTTTTGCCTCATTTTCATGATTATTTATATTATTTTTTTTTCTGATATTTGTAGTAAAACTTTAATCTTTTGGAATATCAACATAAAATCATTCATGGGTGGTGATTAGAAAAGCAGGTGAGGCATTTCAGCTTGTGCACTCAGCTTTCACTTGCACTTCAGCTGGTATTAACACAAAATATGTGCTGAAAGGTGTCACGGCCATACATGCAGATTTATCTAGGAATATGTATGTAACTTTATAACTATGTGATCTAGACTATCCTGTCAGATATATACTTCTTGTTATACATTTTTTTTGGCGTCGTATAATGCTATCATGTCGTCTGTGTCGTCGTCCGAAGATGCATTTAGTTTCTCGACAATAACTTTAGTTTTAGTGAATTGATCTCTATAAATATTTACCAGAAGGTTCAATACCACTAAAGGAAGGTTGGGATTGTTGTTGGGGGTATTGGCCTCAATAGTTTAGGAATTAGGGCCCAAAATAAGGATTTTTGTAGTTTCCAAGCAATAACCTGTGTTTTAGTGTATGAATCTCTCAGAAAGTATGCCACAAGTTTCCATACCATGAAGGGATAGTTAGTATTGATTTTGGGAGTTATGGGTCAAACTACTTAGGAATTGGGGGCAAAAAAGGGGGGAAACTAGGTTTTGGTCAATGGACAAACAAGACAACTTAAAAGAAGTGTAAGGGAGGTAATCCAACAAAATATTTTACATTCAAAATTGTGTATGTTCAGATTTAGCTCCCTTACACTACTTGTCAATTGTGTACAAAGACATGTCAGATTTTGGACTATTTGCCAAAAAAAGGAAAGGGGGGGGGGGGGTATTGCACAAAAGCCAAAAAATATCAATTCACATCATATTACCAGTTCTAAGTTCTTCTACTACAGTTATTCTGTGTTAGAAACCTAATATATGTCAAATATTTAATAACAATCCTAATTCAGACCTGTATCAAGCATGAACATTGTGTCCATTTTTGCCCCAAGTGTTGGACCTCTGCGGTCGTATCCAGCTGCGCTCAGCGAAGCAATTTATTTTTAATGGAAAAAGTCCTTATAGTTGACAGCATTATATTTTCAAGAAAACTTATTTCCATATTTTTTTCACAGCTATCCTGGTAGAAATCAATATCGTTGTCATCCAATCAAAACTGTTTTCTCACTGTTTTCAAATTTGGTACGTCAAGTTGGTCTTGCAGATACATGTATATTACAACTGCGATGATCAGGTCCCTCAAATAAAACTTTTAACCATGAAATAAACTTCATTGGCAAAATTTACCACAGCAAAGTTTATTTACTAAGGTTGGATAGATATGTGAAATATAAAAGATAGGAAAATGGGTAATCATTGTTTATGAGGTAACTCTCCACCAGAGACCAATTTACATATAGAAGATAACAACTATATGTCACCGTACGGACTTCAACAATGACCAAAAGCCAATACCGCGTAGTCAAACAAATAAAAGGCCTAGACATTACGTTCTTTTGTATATATTGCACATAACAAAAATTTAATTCGTTCATGCCGAATGTTCACTGGCAAATATTTCAAGGATAATACGGATGAGAACATACAGATAAATCTCATATTATGAAAGTTATGCAAAGAAGGAGGAGCTAGATATATGGACTGCCATAAGAAGATGAATGGACAATGTATGCTTGGTGCATGTATGGGCAAAATTCCCCCTTTTTACCCTACGCGGCTTCGTATGTATACATCCAGCTGTAAGTAGATGTGGTATGATTACCAATGAAACAACTATCTACCAAAGTTCAAATTTAAAATTCAATATTATAAATAAATAAAAAAATATCTCCCTTTTATCATGACACACAGATCGATAATTAGTTACCGGTATACATTTCTTTGCAACAGTTAGATCAAATCAGTGTTCACATAGAAAATTGACATTCACATGTTTTGCCGCAATGACATTACTCCACTATATTTTTTTTTTAATCAGGCAAGAACTATCCTTATTAGCTTCCCTTTGAAAAACGCATGTCAAAAAGTAAGACAGAAGTTGTTTTTATTTATAAAGTTGTTAGTAGTGTTTGGGACTGCCCGGTACGTTCGTCTGCAGGTGTGTGACCTATAGGTAGAATCCCCGACATGGTGAAACCAAAACTTTTGCGGTTCTCCGCAAAGCATGCGGTATTGAGGTATTATATCATATACCGATATATAAGGTCGGAATACTGGGTCCGGTTACTATTGATCAATTTTCATCTACATGAAAAGGCAAAAAACAGCAAATTATTGAACTGTCGTTTTATTTCTGCGTAAAACAAATAATCAATTTAGTGAAATAAGTTGCTGGATCCATTTGTCTATTATAATAACCCTTTCTCTGATTCAATTATACTAGTTTTTTTATGCTGATGTTTCCTCTTTTAAATGTGAAATCGGTTGAGATATTGATAGATACAACAGAAAATTGCAAATTAACAAAATAACAATTAGCAAAATAAGTAATAGGAAAGTATTATAAAAATAGAAACATTGGCCCCGAGGTCTTAGATTATAGGGCTAGTGTTCCGGGAATCCTAAAATTGTGATACGAGAAAATTTGTTAGATGATTTTCGTGCTCATTATTTGATAAAGTAAGCAAATCTTTAATGACAATGTTACGTCTGTATGTCAAGTATTAAAAGTCTTTTATTTAATTTGTTAGAAAATTGGCATGTTCAAATTTGTTTAAAGAAAATAAAAATACTTAACTATTATCAAAAATTTGCAGTGGAAAAATATTTCACATACTCGGGAATATAATCCTAACAAGACTTGGAAATAAAGATATTTCAAATAAAGAAAGAGATTTATGAGACAGTAACAAAATATTATAAAATGCCAAACGGATAGCTTGAAAATGAACCCGCCCCGGTTCCTTTAAAGCATACTATACGGGTTTTATTCGTTTTTAAAGCTGTACGAGATGACATGCAGTTGTTTACATCGCTATCATTTGTTTTCTGTTAATCATTACGTCATTGGCAAAATATTTTCAAATATAAATCTTATAGACATCATTTAATCAACCGGTATTTAGGTGAATTAAAAATATAGTGCGAACAGACCCAAGGGGCGATCGAACGTGTATGATGAGAATATGTTTTTGGAAGGGAATACCGTCGACGTCGTACATATCAGTATCTATTTATTCTTTTTTTTTAATGTTATATCATGTGTATTTCTGTCCTTTATAACTTTTATTCGAAAAATGAAGAAAGCACTCTGAATTTCCGACTGTACATATTTCCTGTTTTGAAGAACGTTTTGCATCACTTTTTTACATCGTCAAGGGTGCTTTCATACACGCCCGCGTTCCAAGGTCGCCAAAGCTATTTTTGAGAAGACCCCCAAAAGCGACCGTTTCCAAGGCACTCGTCGTAAGAAACATGCGTTAAAATATGCGCACTGTTAAAGGGCCGAGCCACCTTAACTAAGCATTTCTTATATAATATCAAGACCATAGCAACAGTTTTTATATCAGCATATTTTCAACATTCTGCCTGTTATTTCACTTTCATAAATACCCCTAATAAACAATATAGCGCTTGCTTAATAAAACAAAATGCTTACCAGTTATTCAGAACTTTTTATAAACCCCTAATTTGCCGTCTCAGTTTAAATAGCAATGATATGTCTGAAACAGAAATAAGAGTTGAAAATTACTCAGGTTTTGTTATCATTTGATTTAAATGCATAAGTAGTATCATGATAATTGAGAGAGAAAAACAAATCTTTGAAAGTTTAACACAAAAAAGAGAGATGCTTCTTTCTCCCTTGTGGCTTACAAACCTTCATTTAAACCTTTTATACGAGGAGCAATCAGAAGTAGCTTAATAGCTGAATAGGTATAGCGCTATTTTTCCAAAAGGTTTGACCCTCCACATTTTCTTTGAGAAAAGACAATATCTTGTGATTTGCTAGTGTGCATTAAAATATAATTATTCATGATTTTCTTAAGACATGTTTGTCTGTTATTTGCATATTCAAATGACCAGCTTATAATTAACGGTCAAATTATTGGTGTAAAGCACATGTAATGATGTATCAAATATTATTCGTATGAAGTGTGTTATTTCCCTTGATTTTCAGTTATTCCTGTAGACTGGAATGATAATTACATAACAATGTATTTATTGTGTCATGTTTACTTACAATGTAATACTATTAAATGTTTCCATAAAACGTTCGTGCTTTTCAAGTCAATAACAAGTGCCTTTCGGCGTCTCTAGGGAGTTTTGATTGTGCCTAAAAGAAGTGTTCAATTTGATCATGCTAGAAAATATTTACCTAAATTTAAAGATCGCTATGTTGTTTTCTTTCACTACTTATTGCAGGGGACCACGATTTAAATGTGTTTGTGTTCAAGCTAGATGCAAATGAGAGTGTGAGACAAGAGATCGTTAGCAACAAAATGTCACTTTTTGTTTGAAATAAAATATTACTATAAAATAACTATTTCCCGATAAATAGAACTTTGAATATGTTATTCCCTTTTTCAAAAGTGATGACAAGTCATTACCCTCTCACTACAAACTTGATTTAATATATTAACAACTATATTTCAAAAGTAAAACACATTTGTGCCTCAGTATTCGGTGTTAGGGCCGTTATGATGTTTAAAATATATTAATGATATGGTTTGATTTGACATTGAGTTGATGGTGACTCTGGAGGCGAAAGGCTTTTTACAGATAATACGCCTATAGATCTTACTGTACCTAATGAATTTAATATTTTGTTATTGTTTAAGGAAGTGGTCAAAAAGAAGGCTGGTAAAGTTTATCCAAATATAACAGAATTATTAATAGTTATGATATTCAATATGAGATACTATACAAAGTAATTTTTATTTTTATTTTGAGGATGTTACATTAGAAACAGTTCAGACGCATAAGTATCTCGGTGTCATATTTAGTAATGATTTTGAATGGGGTAATCATGATGATAAACTGAGGATAAAAAAACTTCAAAGTAGCTTAATATTTAACAAAAAAGGAAATTTACACTTAGACATTGTAAGAAGGGACTATTTGGAGAATAATTACATCACTTGTATTTGTCCAATTCTGGTGTATTTATCACAAGTTAGGGATAACAATGAGAAAGTAAATTCTGATCGATTGGAGAGTAACCATATCGAGGCTGCTCGAATAGTTACGGGATCAACAAATAACGATAGTGGGAACAGTATCTTTAATGAGGCGTAATTTGAAAAAAAAAAATAACGGAAGATGGGAAGATGGGAGGTTAGAACACTAGCTTTTTTTATAAGATTAAATAACCAAGCTCCAGATTATTTGGTTCCGAATTTTGTATCAGATATTAATTATAATAATTTGAGTAACAATCAGAATACCACAATTCCCGTAAACCATTCATCAACTACTCCAGTCTTTTTCATCATCCATAACATTGTGGAATCCTTTGGACAGAAGTGTTAGACCTATTGCTTAATTGTTTTGTTTAAACGAAAGTTGCATAAACTATATTATAGAAACAAAAAAATCTCCGCGATTTTTTTCGAGAAGACCATTTTCGTGTTTTACAACAGATGAAGCGTACTGCATTCTGACTTTATCAAATCATGTTTGATACAAAGTATTAATTGTTCCTGTGGTTTAATCAATGAAAATATCGACCACTATTTAATTTATTGTATTAATTGTTCATCACCTAGAAATCTATTGTCAAATAAAATTACAAGTGTTTTTAATGTCGATATTACAATCGATTTACTATTTTGTCGGGGTGATGTGTTGAGTACTGAAGAAAAATATGTTAAGTGTCTGTCTTTTCAAAAATATATAAAAATACAAAACGTTGTTTCTGTGCGTTGATAACGGAAATTCCCTGTAAACAATACATGCGATTAAAATATTTCTATATAAGGGCTATAACCGAATGATATTGAAGTATAATTACTATCATAATATGTTACCAATAACAATTCATTGAATGTTAATGGAAGAATACGAATTAATTAATAGTTACCGCTGTTTCGTGTATATCCTTTAAAAAAAACGTGTATATTACATGAAGAATTATGAGTATGAACAAGCTATATCTCCACAAGATTAGATTGCGCATCTAAAAATTACACACTGGAAAGTCGGCGGGCTTATTTTTATTTATATTGTAAATAAAATGCACTTGATAAAAATCCATTGATTAGTTTGAACAGTCTCATTTAAGCTTCATGTCGTTATGTTTTGCTATTTTCTTCGTATAGAATATGTAATGCGTTCATTTATAGATGTGAATGTCCTTATTGCTTCGGAAAAGACGTTACTAAGTTGTAAACGTACGGCTGATCACTTTGTCAATTTTAACCATAACTATATTTTACATCAATGAAATAATATTATAGATTATATTTTAAAGAGAATATTCGGGATTTAGTCTTTTCGTGTCATACAGTGCAAAACTAAAAAGTGCAAAGGGGGTTTGTCTTCATACTGTCATTATGTCATTCAAATGTATCATGTTACACAGGTAATACTGGTCGTTATTGAAGTAAAACAAAATCTATTAAATGAAGTCCTAGCATGTTGGATTTAAACCTTTGCAGTAAGTTTATTGATTTGTATTATGATTTCTTAAATGGTTAATTGTAGAAATTCTTGATTTATTTGTTTTGAAATTTGAAGAACAATTCTGTCCTTGCAAATGCTTGCCAAAGGTTACATTTGATTAAAATATGAACTGTATTATATTGAATGTTATTTCTCCCTTTTTTAAAAAGCTTTCATCACTGATGTTCCAAAATGAACCTGGATTTTTTATCAAGTAGACATAGGTTACCCGGCTTCCCTTTGCACCTAGTGCAGACAAAGGTATTGCCGTTGAACATTTTTTATTAATTTTTCTGTAAGGATGGAGAAAGGTGTCCGACCCCAACTTTGACCCTACTTTGAATAAAACTAAGCCGAACAAGACCCGGGATTTTTCTCAAGTAGACCTCAGCTACCCAGCTTCCATTTTTAAGCTAGTGCAGACACAAGTATTTCCGTATACCATTTTTTATTAACTTTTCTGTAAGGACGCGATAGGGTGTCCGACCCCAACTTTGTACCTACTTTAAAAGAAAAAAAAACTAAGCCGAACAACATCCTAGATTTGTTCTCATGTTGACCTCAGCTATCCAGCTGCATTTCCACCTAGTGCGGACAAAAGTTTTGCGGTACAATATATTTTTATTAACTTGTCTTAAAGGGTGGGGTAGGGTGTCCGACCCCAACTTTGGACCTAGTTAAATAAAAAACTAAGCCGAAAAACACCCAGGATTTTTTCTCATGTAGATCTCAGCTACCCAGCTTCCCTTTGCACCTAGTGCAGACAAATGTATCGCCGTAGGACATTTTGTTTTATTAAGTTTTCTGTAAGGTTGGGGTGGGGTGTCCGACCGCAACTGTGGACCTACTTAAAAACAAAACTAAGCCGTTTTTTGTAAGTTTTTCCGTACAATATTATAAATAAACTTTTTAGTAAGGGTTGGGTAGGGTGTCCGACCCCAACTTTGGATCTAGTTAAACAAAAAAATTAAGCAGAACAACACCCTGGATTTTGTATCAAGTAGACATCAGCTACTAAGCTTCCCTTTGCATCTAATGCTGACAAAAGTATTGCTGTTGAACATTTTTATTATCTTTTCTGTAAGGGTGGGGTAGGGTATCTGACCCAACTGTGGACCTACTTAAAAACAAAACTAAGCCCAACAACACCCTGGATTTTTTCTCAAGTAGACCTCAGCTAACCAGCTTCCCTTTGCACCTAGTGCAGACACAATTTATGCCGATGAACATTTTTTATTAATTTTTCTGTAAGGGTGGGGTAGGGTGTCCGACCCCAACTGTGGACACACTTACAAACAAAACTAAGCCGAACAACACCCTGGATTTTTTCTCATGTTGACCTCAGCTATCCAGCTCCATTTCCACCTAGTGCGGACAAAAGTTTTTCTGTACAACATATTTTTATTAACTTTTCTTAAAGGGTGGGGTAGGGTATACGACCGAAACTTTCGACCTCTTTAAAAAAAGAAGTTAGCCGAAGACATCCTGGATTTTTTCTCAAGTAGATCTCAGCAACCCAGCTTCCCTTTGCACCTAGTGCAGACAAACATATTGCCGTAGAACATTTTTTTTTACTTTTCTGTAAGGTTCGGGTAGGTTGTCCGACCCCAACTTTGGACCGACTTTGAATAAAACTAAGCCAAACAACACCCTGGATTTTTTACCAAGTAGACCTCAGCTACCCAGATTCCCTTTGGACCTAGTGCGGACAAAAATTTTGCCGTAGAACATATTTTATTAACTTTTCTGTAAGAGTCGGGTTGGATGTCCGACCCCAACTTTGGACCTACTTTAACAAAAACTGAGCCGAAGACACCCTGGATTTTTTCTCAAGTAGACATAAGCTACCCATCTTCTCTTTGCAAATAGTGCGGACAAAGGTATTACCGTAGAACATTTTGTATTGACTTTTCTGTAAGGGTGGTAAAAGGGTGTCCGACCCCAACTTTGGACCTAGTTAAAAAAAGAATAAAGCCAAACAACACCCTGGATTTTTTACCAAGTAGACCTCAGCTACCCAGATTCCCTTTGGACCTAGTGCGGACAAATATATTGCCGTAGAACATATTTTATTAACTTTTCTGTAAGGGTCGGGTTGGATGTCCGACCCCAACTTTGGACCTACTTTAACAAAAAACTGAGCCGAAAAACACTCTGGATTTTTTATCAAGTAGACATCAGCTACCCAGCTTCCCTTTGCACCTAGTGCGGATAAAAGTTTTGCCGTTGAACATTATCAATAAACTTTTTAGTAATGGTTTGGTAGGGTGTCCGATCCCAACTTTGGACCTACTTGAAAACAGCAAAGCCGAAAAACACCCTGGATTGTTTATCAAGTAGACATCAGCTACTCAGCTTCCGTTTGCACCTAGTGCGGACAAAAGTATTGCCGTAGAACATTTTTTATTAACTTTTCTGTAAGGGTGGGATAGGGTGTCCGACACTAACTGTGGACATACTTAAAAGCAAAACTAAGCCGAAAAACACCCTGGATTTTTAATGAAGTAGACATCAGCTACCCAGTTTCCCTTTGCACCTAGTGCGGACAACTGTATTGCAGTAGAAATATTTTATTAACTGTTCACTAAGGGTGGGGTAGGATGTTCGACCTCAATTTTGGACCTACTTTATAAAAAAACTGAGTCGAAAAACACCCTGGATTTTTTCTCAAGTAGACATAAGCTACCCATCTTCCTTTTACAACTAGTGCAGACAAGGGTATTGCCGTAGAACATTTTGTATTGACTTTTCTGTAAGGGTGGTAAAAGGGTGTCCGACGCCAACTTTGGACCTAGTTAAAAAAAGAATAAAGCCAAACAACACCCTGGATTTTTTATCAAGTAGACATGAGCAACCCAGCTTCCATTTCCACCTAGTGCGGACAAAAGTTTTTCTGAACAACATATTTTTATTAACTTTTCTTAAAGGGTGGGGTAGGGTGTACGACCCAAACTTTGGACCTCTTAAAAAAAAAAAACTAAGCCGAAGAACACCCTGGATTTTTTCTCAAGTAGATCTCAGCAACCCAGCTTCCTTTTGCACCTAGTGCAGACAAAAATATTGCCGTAGAACATTTTTTTTACTTTTCTCTAAGGTTCGGGTAGGTTGTCCGACCCCAACTTTGGACCGACTTTGAATAAAACTAAGCCAAACAACACCCTGGATTTTTTATCAAGTAGACATCAGCTTCCCTTTGCACCTAGTGCGGACAAAAGTTTTGTCGTTGAACATTATCAATAAACTTTTTAGTAATGGTTTGGTAGGGTGTCCGATCCCAACTTTGGACCTACTTGAAAACAGCAAAGCCGAAAAACACCCTGGATTTTTTATCAAGTAGACATCAGCTACTCAGCTTCCCTTTGCACCTAGTGCGGACAAAAGTATTGCCATAGAACATTTTTTATTAACTTTTCTGTAAGGGTGGGATAGGGTGTCCGACACCAACTGTGGACTTACTTAAAAGCAAAACTAAGCCGAAAAACACCCTGGATTTTTTATGAAGTAGACATCAGCTACCCAGCTTTCCTTTGCACCTAGTGCGCACAACTGTATTGCAGTAGAACTAATTTTAATAACTGTTCACTAAGGGTGGGGTAGGATGTCCAACCCCAATTTTGGACCTACTTGATAAAAAACTAAGTCGAAAAACACCCTGGATTTTTTCTCAAGTAGACATAAGCTACCCATCTTCCCTTTGCAACTAGTGCAGACAAAGGTATTGCCGTAGAACATTTTGTATTGACTTTTCTGTAAGGGTGGTAAAAGGGTGTCCGACCCCAACTTTGGACCTAGTTAAAAAAAGAATAAAGCCAAACACCACCAATGATTTTTTATCAAGTAGACATCAGCAACCCAGCTTCCCTTTGCACCTAATGCGGACAAAAGCATTGCCGATGAACATTTTTTATTAACTTTTCTGTAAGGGTGAGGTAGAGTGTCCGACCCCAACTGTGGACCTACTTAAAAATTAATCTAAGACGAACAACACCCTGGATTTTTTCTCATGTTGACCTCAGCTATCCAGCTCCATTTCCACCTAGTGCGGACAAAAGTTTTTCTGAACAACATATTTTTATTAACTTTTCTTAAAGGGTGGGGTAGGGTGTACGACCCAACCTTTGGACCTCTTTAAAAAAAAAAATAAGCCGAAGAACAACCCGGATTTTTTCTCAAGTAGATCTCAGCAACGCAGCTTCCCTTTGCACCTAGTGCAGACAAAAATATTGCCGTAGAACATTTTTTTTTACTTTTCTGTAAGGTTCGGGTAGGTTGTCCGACCCCAACTTTGGACCTACTTTGAATAAAACTAAGCCAAACAACACCCTGGATTTTGTACCAAGTAGACCTCAGCTACCCAGATTCCCTTTTGACCTAGTGCGGACCAAAATATTGCCGTAGAACATATTTTATTAACTTTTCTGTAAGGGTCGGGTTGGATGTCCGACCCCAACTTTGGACCTACTTTAACAAAAACTGAGCCGAAGAACACCCTGGATTTTTTCTCAAGTAGACATAATCTACCCATCTTCTCTTTGCAAATAGTGCGGACAAAGGTATTACCGTAGAACATTTTGTATTGACTTTTCTGTAAGGGTGGTAAAAGGTTGTCCGACCCCAACTTTGCACCTAGTTAAAAAAAAAATTAAGCCGAACAACACCCTGGAGTTTTTCTCAAGTAGACATAAGCTACCCATCTTCTCTTTGCAAATAGTGCGGACGAAGGTATTACCGTAGAACATTTTGTATTGACTTTTCTGTGAGTTTGGTAATAGGGTGTCCGACCTCAACTTTAGATCTACTTGAAAACAGCAAAGCCGAAAAACACCCTGGATTTTTTATCAAGTAGACATCAGCTACCCAGCTTCCCTTTGCACCTAGTGCGGACAAAAGTTTTGCCATTGAACATTATCAATAAACTTTTTAGTAATGGTTTGGTAGGTTGTCCGATCCCAACTTTGGACCTACTTGAAAACAGCAAAGCCGAAAAACACCCTGGATTTTTTATCAAGTAGACATCAGCTACTCAGCTTCCCTTTGCACCTAGTGCGGACAACTGTATTGCAGTAGAACTAATTTTATTAACTGTTCACTAAGGGTGAGGTAGGATGTCCGACACCAATTTTGGACCTACTTTATAAAAAACTAAGTCGAAAAACACCCTGGATTTTTTCTCAAATAGACATAAGCTACCCATCTTCCCTTTGCAGCTAGTGCAGACAAAGGTATTGCCGTAGAACATTTTGTATTGACTTTTCTTTAAGGGTGGTAAATGGGTGTCCGACCCCAACTTTGGACCTAGTTAAAAAAAGAATAAAGCCAAACACCACCCTGGATTTTTTATCAAGTAGACATCAGCAACCCAGCTTCCCTTTGCACCTAATGCGGACAAAAGCATTGCCGATGAACATTTTTTATTAACTTTTCTGTAAGGGTGGGGTAGGGTGTCCGACCCCAACTGTGGACCTACTTAAAATTAAATCTAAGACGAACAACACCCTGGATTTTTTCTCATGTTGACCTCAGCTATCCAGCTCCATTTTCACCTAGTGCGGAGAAAAGTTTTTCTGAACAACATATTTTTATTAACTTTTCTTAAAGGGTGGGGTAGGGTGTACGACCCAAACTTTGGACCTCTTAAAAAAAAACTAAGCCGAAGATTACCCTGGATTTTTTCTCAAGTAGATCTCAGCAACCCAGCTTCCCTTTGCACCTAGTGCAGACAAAAATATTGCCGTAGAACATTTTTTTTACTTTTCTGTAAGGTTCGGGTAGGTTGTCCGACCCCAACTTTGGACCTACTTTGAATAAAACTAAGCCAAACAACACCCTGGATTTTTTATCAAGTAGACCTCAGCTACCCAGATTCCCTTTGGACCTAGTGCGGACAAAATTATTGCCGTGGAACATATTTTATTAACTTTTCTGTAAGGGTGTGGTAGGATGTCCGACCCCAACTTTGGACCTACTTTAACAAAAACTGAGCCGAAGAACACCCTGGATTTTTTCTCAAGTAGACATCAGCTACCCAGCTTCCCTTTGCACCTAGTGCGGACAAAAGCATTGCCGATGAATAGTGCAGACAAAAATATTGCCGTAGAACATTTTTTTTTACTTTTCTGTAAGGTTCGGGTAGGTTGTCCGACCCCAACTTTGGACCTACTTTGAATAAAACTAAGCCAAACAACACCCTGGATTTTTTATCAAGTAGACATAAGCTACCCATGTTGTCTTTGCAAATAGTGCGGACAAAGGTTTTGCCGTAGAACATTTTGTATTGACTTTTCTGTAAGTTTGGTAAAAGGGTGTCCGACCTCAACTTTGGACCTACTTGAAAACAGCAAAGCCGAACAACACCCTGGATTTTTTATCAAGTAGACATCAGCAACCCAGCTTCCCTTTGCACCTAGTGCGGACAAAAGCATTGCCGTAGAACATTTTTTTAATTTTTTTCTGTAAGAGTGGCATAGAATGTCAGACCCTAAATTTGGACCTTGTTAAAAAACAAAATTAAGCCGAACAACACCCTGGATTTTTTTATCAAGTAGACATCAGCTACCCAGCTTCCCTTTGCACCTAGTGCGGACAAAAGTCTTGCCGTAGAACATTTTTTATTATGTTTTCTGTAAGAGTAGGGTAAGATGTCTGATCCCAACTTTGGACCTACTTAAAAAAAACTAAGCCGAGCAACACCTGGATTTTTGCTCAAGTAGACATAAGCTACCCGTCTTCCCTTTGCAACTAGTGTGGACAAAGGTATTGCCGTAGAACATTTTTGTATTGACTTTTCTGTAAGGTTGGTAAAAGGGTGTCCGACCCCAACTTTGGACCGATTTAAAAAAAAATTAAGCCGAACAACACTGGATTTTTTATCAAGTAGACATCAGCAACCCAGCTTCCCTTTGCACCTTGTACGGACAAAAGAACATATTTTTTTTATTTTTCTGTAAGGGTGGGATAGGATGTCCGACCCGAACTTTGGACCTAGTTAAAAAACAAAATTAAGCCGAACAACACCCTGGATTTTTTATCAAGTAGACATCAGCTACTCAGCTTCCCTTTGCACCTAGTGCGGACAAAATTATTGCAGTAGAACATTTTTTATTAACTTTTCTGTAAGGGTGGGATAGGGTGTCCGACACCAACTGTGGACATTCTTAAAAGCAAAACTAAGCCGAAAAACACCCTGGATTTTTTCTCAAGTAGACATAAGCTACCCATCTTCCCTTTGCAACTAGTGCGGGCAAAGGTATTGCCGTAGAACATTTTGTATGACTTTTCTGTAAAGGTGGTAAAAGGTTGTCCGACCCCAACTTTAGACCTATTTAAAAAAAATCAAGCCGAACAACACTCTGGATTTTTTATCGAGTAGACATCAGCAACCTAGCTTCCCTTTGGACCTAGTACGGACAAAAGAACATATTTTTTTTATTTTTCTGTAAGGGTGGGATAGGATGTCCGACCCGAACTTTGGACCTAGTTAAAAAACAAAATTAAGCCGAACAACACCCTGGATTTTTTCTCAAGTAGACATAAGCTACCCATCTTCCCTTTGCAACTAGTGCGGGCAAAGGTATTGCCGTAGAACATTTTGTATGACTTTTCTGTAAGGGTGGTAAAAGGTTGTCCGACCCCAACTTTGGACCTAGTTAAAAAAAGAATAAAGCCAAACAATACCCCGGATTTTTTTATCAAGTAGACATCAGCAACCCAACTTCCCTTTGCACCTAGTGCGGACAAAAGTATTGCCGTAGAACATGTTTTATTAACTTTTCTGTAAGAGTGGGGTATTGTGTCCGACCCCAACTGTGGACCTACTTAAAAACAAAACAAAGCCGAAAAACACCCTGGATTTTTTATCAAGTAGACCTGAGCTACCCAGATTCCCTTTGCATCTAGTGCGGACAAAAGTATTGCCGTAGAACATTTTGTATGACTTTTCTGTAAGGGTGGTAAAAGGTTGTCCGACCCCAACTTTGGACCTATTTAAAAAAAATCAAGCCGAACAACACTCTGGATTTTTTATCAAGTAGACATCAGCAACCTAGCTTCCCTTTGCACCTAGTACGGACAAAAGAACATATTTTTTTTATTTTTCTGTAAGGGTGGGATAGGATGTCAGACCCGAACTTTGGACCTAGTTAAAAAACAAAATTAAGCCGAACAACACCCTGGATTTTTTCTCAAGTAGACATAAGCTACCCATCTTCCCTTTGCAACTAGTGCGGGCAAAGGTATTGCCGTAGAACATTTTGTATGACTTTTCTGTAAGGGTGGTAAAAGGTTGTCCGACCCCAACTTTGGACCTAGTTAAAAAAAGAATAAAGCCAAACAATACCCCTGATTTTTTTATCAAGTAGACATCAGCAACCCAACTTCCCTTTGCACCTAGTGCGGACAAAAGTTTTGTCGTAGAACATGTTTTATTAACTTTTCTGTAAGAGTGGGGTATTGTGTCCGACCCCAACTGTGGACCTACTTAAAAACAAAACAAAGCCGAAAAACACCCTGGATTTTTTATCAAGTAGACCTGAGCTACCCAGATTCCCCTTGCATCTAGTGCGGACAAAAGTATTGCCGTAGAACATTTTTTTATTAACTTTTCGGTGTTGGACTCCAACTTTGGACCTACTTACAAACAAAACTAAGCCGAAAAACACTCTGAATTTTTATCAAGTAGACCTCAGCTACCCAGCTTCCCTTTGCACCTAGTGCAAACACAAGTTTTGCCGTACAACTTTATAAATAAACTTTTTAGTAAGGGTTGGGTAGGGTGTCTGACCCCAAGTTTGGACCTAGTTAAAAAACAAAATTAAGCCGAACAACACCCTGGATTTGTTATCAAGTAGACAACAGCAATCCAGCTTCCCTTTGCACCTAAATCGGACAAAAGAATTGCCTTGGAAATTTTTTGTATTAACTTTTCTGTAATGTAAGGATAGGATGTCCGACCCAAACTTTGGACCTACATGAAAAAAAAACTAAGCCGAACAACACCCTGGATTTTTTTTGCAAGTAGACCTTAGCTACCCAGCTTCCCTTTGCACCTAGTGCAGACACAAGTATTGCCTAAGAACATTTTTTATTAACTTTTCTGTAAATGTGGGGTAGGGTGTCCGACTCCAACAGTGGACCTACTTAAAAACAAAACTAAGCCGAAAAACACTCTGGATTTTTATCAAGTAGACCTCAGCTACCCAGCTTCCCTTTGCACCTAGTGCAGACACAAGTTTTGCCGTACAACTTTATAAATAAACTCTTTAGTAAGGGTTGGGTAGGGTGTTCAACCCCAACTTTGGACCTAGTTTAAAAAAAAAATAAGCCGAACAACACCCTGGATTTTTTCTCAAGTAGACCTCAGCTAGTTAGCTTCCCTTATCTACTAGTGCAGACAAAAGTATTGCCGTAGAACATTTTTAATTAATTTTTCTGTCAGGGTGGCATAGGATGTCCGACCCCAACTTTGGACCTAGTTAAAAAGCAAATTAAGCCGAACAACACCCTGGACTTTTTATCAAGTAGACATCAGCTACCCTGATTCCATTTCGACCTAGTGCGTACAAAAGTATTGCCGTAGAACATTTGTTATTAACTTTTCTGTAAGGTAGGGTTAGGGTGTCCGACCGCAACTGATGACCTACTTAAAAACAAAACTAAGCCGACCAAGACCCTGGATTTTTTCTCAAGTATACCTCAGTTACTTAGCTTCCCTTTGCACCTAGTGCAGACAAAAGTATTGCCGTAGAACATTTTTAATTAACTTTTCTGTAAGGGTGGCATAGGATGTCCGACCCAAACTTTGGACCTAGTTAAAAAACAAATTAAGCCGAACAACTCCCTGGACTTTTTATCAAGTAGACATCAGCTACCCTAATTCCATTTCGACCTAGTGCGTACAAAAGTATTGCCGTAGAACATTTGTTGTTAACTTTTCTGTAAGAGTGGGTTATGGTGTCAGACCCCAACTGTGGACCTACTTAAAAACAAAACTTAGCCAAACACCACCCTTGATTTTTTCTCAAGTAGACCTCAGCCGCCCAGCTTCCCTTTGCAACTAGTGAAGACAAAAGTGTTGCCGTAGAACATTTTTAATAAAATTTTTAGTGAGGGTTGGGTTGGTGTGCGACCCCAACGTTGGACCTAGTCAACAAAAAAAAAAATTACGCCGAACTACACCCTGGTTTTTTTTCTGAAGTAGACCTCAGCTAGTATGCTTCCCTTTGCAACTAGTGCAGACAAAAGTTTTGCCGTAGAACATTTTTAATTAACTTTTCTGTAAGGGTGGGATAGGATGTCCGACCCCAACTTTGGACCTAGTTAAAAAAACAAATTAAGCCGAACAACACCCTGGACTTTTATCAAGTAGACATCAGCTACCCTGCTTCCTTTTCGACCTAGTTCGTACAAAAGTTTTGCCGTAGAACATTTGTTATTAACTTTTCTGTAAGGTAGGGTTAGGGTGTCCAACCCCAACTGTGGACCTACTTAAAAACAAAATAAGCCGACCAAGACCCTGGATTTCTTCTCAAGTATACCTCAGTTACTTAGCTTCCCTTTGCACCTAGTGCAGACAAAAATATTGTCGTAGAACATTTTTAATAAACTTTTCTGTAAGGGTGGGTTAGGGTGTCCGACCTCAATTGTGGACCTACTTAAAAACAAAACTGAGCCGAACAATACCCTGGATTTTTTCTAAAGTAGACCTCAGCTGCTCAGCTTCCCTTTGCACCTATATAGCTAGTGTAGACAAAAGTTTTGCCGTAGAACATTTTTTATTAACTTTTCTGCAAGGGTGGGATAGGGTGTCCGACGCCAACTTTGGACTTAGTTCCAAAAAAAAAATTGAGCCGAACAACACCCTGCATTTTTTTTATCAAGTAGACATCAGCTTCCCTGCTTCCTTTTGCACCTAGTGCGGAAAAAAATATTGCCGTAGAACATTTTTAATAAAAAATTTAGTGAGGGTTGGGTAGGTGTGCGACCCCAACTTTGGACCTAGTAAACAAAATAAAATTAAGCCGAACAACACCCTGAATTTTTTATCATGTAGACATCAGCTACTAAGCTTCCTTTTGCACCTAGTGCGGACAAGAGTATTGCCGTAGAACATTTTAAATTAACTTTTCTGTTAGGGTGGGTAAGGGTGTCCGACCCCAACTGTGGACTTACTTAAAAACAAAACGAAGCCGAACAACACCCTGGATTTTTTCTCAAGTATACCTGAGCTACTTAGCTTCCCTTTGCACGAAGTGGAGACAAAAGTATTGCCGTACAACTTTTTTAATTAACTTTTCTGTAAGGATGGGTTAGGGTGTCCGACCCCAACTGTGGACCTACTTAAAAACAAAACTAAGCCAAACAACACCCTGGATTGTTTCTCAAGCAGACCTCAGCTACCCAGCTTCCCTTTGCACCTAGTGCAGACAAAAGTATTGCCGTAGAACATTTTTCATTAACTTTTCTGTAAGAGTGGGTTAGGATGTCAACTATCTTCAATGCAAATTCGAAAATTTCGAAACAATCTAAGTCTTTCACAGAGGTTCGGCATTTTTTCTCTGTAAAATGATGAATCTTTAATCACAAAGAAAGCCGATAAATGTAACAATGATGTTGTGTTAGATAAGGTCAATTCCCAACTTAAAGGCGATCGCCAATTAAATACACAACATTACACCACATTGGAAAACTTTGACCTAAAAGCACTCAGATGTATTATCAATACATATGTCAAATAAAGGCAACAGTAGTATACCGCTGTTCAAAACTCATAAATCCATGGACAAAAAACAAAATCGGGATAACAAACTAAAACCGAGGGAAACGCATTAAATATAAGAGGAGAACAACGACATAACACTAAAATGTAACACATATAGACAAAATCCCACGAGAAAAACAAATATAACATATATATATAACATCAAAGGCATGTACACCAAAGGTAGATTACGCCACATTTAATTACCTTAATAATGGTAATCAAATTGATTATGGGCCTGGGTATATGCATATCTTGCCTAAAATACACCGATTAAATGAATCGGAATAAGTAAAAATCAATGAATATGGGTTTAACATTGATAACATAATGCCAACATGTCGGGCAATCATATCTCAGATTTGTACTGTCACAGAATTTATTGGATGCGATATCGATTATGTTTTAGTACCTATGGTACAAAAACAACATACGTATATAAAGGATACGTCTAATCTTATATACAAGTTGGAAAGAGTTAAGCCTAATGCAGATTGCTGGCTGTGTAGTTTTGATGTAGTTTCAATGTACACTAATTGTCCGATTGATGAATTAGTATTGGCAGTTAGAATTTCGTATGATCAGTTTGATAAATCAGATTACAAAATCAAATGCCCACCTAGATAGATAGATGATTTAATCTATTTCCTCAGATCAATTTTAGAGAACAACATTATCGATTTTAATGGACGGCTTTATAAGCAAAAAATAGGAGCCGCGATAGGAGCAGTGCCAAGCACGGAAATCTGTGATATACTCATGTATAAAATTATGAAAGAAATTCTTTCGTAGTTTGAACATAGAAAAAATATATTTTTCTATGGAAGGTATCGGCATGGTATTATATTAATATATCATGGCGATTGGAAGGAAATGCAGGATTTGCTAGAGTTAGCAAATAATCATCATCCGTTCCTGAAATTAACACTAGAATTCTCATCTAAAGAAATAATATTTCTTGATGTTAATATTTTCAAAGGAACAAGATTTTCTAATGAAATTATTTTGGATGTGAAAACACACTTTAAACCGACAAATGCCTTCCTTTATCTAGATCGTAAACGCTGTCACAGTAGACATGTGTTTGCAGGGTTTATCAAGGGCGAAGTTATCAGATACATTAGAACAACAAATCATGATGTTGATTTACAATATATTTTGTTACAGTTCAGATTGACCTTAATAAAGAGAGGATACAAGGATATTGAAATCGAAAAGTACATAACTGAGGCATTATCATTTAATAGATCTGATTTAGTCAGAAAAAAGGCCAAACAAAACACAAAGGAAGTTCCTTTAGTATTGGCAACGAAATTTAATCCATGCATTCATAAATTAAAACAATGCATTAGTAAACATTGAGATCTACTAAAACAGGATGCAGTTTGCAAGGAAATATTTTCAAGCAAACCAATAATAGCTTATAAAAAGCATAACAATATTGCAGACATATTGACAACGAAAACATTAAAATAAATTGATATAGGTAAATCCCTGATGATGGCGGGCATAAAATGCTTAAACCCTTTCATAAATGTTATACATTTATCATTAGCATATAATACAAAAACCGCAGAAACACTAAATTAGTGTCGAATTGAAGTACAGCAATTGAAAGTCTAGTAATACTAGCATCATGTGATCAATATTTTGTAATATTTACAATGAAGTTCTTATAATATGTCTACGGAGTCTTCCGAATAAGATTGTTTGCTATCGGAATTCGGATTGATGTTGGAATACGTGGATGTTAGGTGTCACTTTTATACAAAATCTGGTAAAAAAAAGCTTTAGTTTTGATAGTATAAAAATAAGCTATAAGTGTGGAATGTTTTCCAATGAGACAACTATCTACTATATAAATGCCTTACAAATGTAGATGAGAGCAATACTAGCTATAGGTCACCATACATCCTTTAAATTTAATAACAAGCAAAGCCAATACCTTAAATTTAGCTATAACGCCAACACATTCATTACACATGATGACAATATTAAACACTAGAATATATATGACTTCCTACATTATTTGCATATACATGATAATACATTGTACTATAAATAAAAAATCGCATACCATGTTATTATAGATTCCTTAAGCTTTCCCAACAACTAATTTTGAGGTCAAGGTCAAAGATTTTAAAAATAGATATAATTTGTTCAAAAAAGTGGTTTCCAAGTGCTTAATAAAAAACATGTATTTCTTTTATGGGATTGACCAATTGCTTAGATATACATGATATATGGCCATTTATAATTAAAGTTAACTCAAATATGAATTTTCTTGGTACGGGATGTTGTATATTTGGTGTCAGCAAAGTTCCACTCAAATGTTTTGTTTTCTACTGTGTGATGCATTGCTAGGAGACATAGAAATAATGAGCTGCTGTCGATCTGGTCTTCTAAGTGCTAACATATGTGCAATTTAAACCATATTTTAATAAAATACATATCGTTTTTTTATTTACTCAGGTCACAAGATACCTGTACCTAATAATTTTTCATGTGAAATGATCCCATTCTATTTTGAAGGAAATTTACTCATACAGAAAAGAAAGCTAGAGACTCCAAGAGGCAGGAAATGAACAGAATAGGCAATCACAGATCCATATCAGATAATAAAATTGAATCGAAAATTTAGTTTGAATTTTATGTTATTGAAACTATTAATTTACAAACTTCCTCAAAATGTGGATTTTTTTATTATTGTTTAGAGGCTATGGACAATGGATATTTGAACATCATTAATTTGTAAGCACATTGATTTTCATTCAACTTCAAGAACTTCATTTTATGTTTTTAGGGGAATTTCTGTTGTAATAAGTTTTAAAGTTTTGTATGGATATCCACATTTTGAATCATTCTGAATGTTTTCTGAATATATCTGAATCATTCTGAATCTGTCTGAATCCATCTGAATCCATCAGAATGTTGTCTGGATATTTCTTGATATTTCTGAATGTTGTCTGATTATTTCTAAACCTTTCTGAAGTTCAGATTTTTTCTGAATTCATTCTAATTAATGACTTAAATTATTCTTACATTATTCTGATCTTTGTCTGAATGCTATTCTGTTTTTTTTCTAAATGTTCGTATGACAATTTTGAATTTTTCCTTAAAATCCGAAATCCAGCAAAAATTCAGACATTTTCGTAAAATTTAATGTACATTATTTTAGCCATTCAGACATTATTCAGAAAAAAATAAGAAAAAATAAGAATACTGGTCAGACAGAATTCAGACGCCATTTTTTCATGAGGGAGTTCTTAAATGATGATTTTTGCCATTTTTTTGCATTTTAGTCTAATATATTGATAACTATGAAAGATAGATAGACACTTTAAATAGCAAAAATGGTAAGCAAGAAGAGATCTGCAAATAAGTCAAAGTATGCCGAAATGGTGAGTTGACTCTTTATAGGAGTTTTTGCACTTAAATGACAATTTTTTTCACCCTTTCTTATGTTTTGGGCAAACACTGAATATGGAGATGAAATGTAAACAGAAACAAATATCAGCAATAGAAGATCAACAAAACGATTTTTGTCATGAATTATATTATAGTGTACAATGTTGAAGAGTGTCCATTGTTGACATAGACCTAGGTAATGAAGGACACAGGCTCTTTAGAGCCTTTAGATATATTAGCAATGACACCAATTATATTTGTTTTTAGTCACATTGACATGAGGTCAGTGTCTCTATCATACTATGTGTTGAGAGGGGGATGAAATCCAATGTTAGCACTAACTCATAAATTCACATTTACTTGATAACTTGTGTTGACTGTTAAGACAATGGAGAGGGCATTCTGTTTCAAATGTCATACTATTTTAAAATCCTTGATCTTAATATAAGTGATGGTCTGTTGTGCTGTTAGATTACAACTAGGGTGTACGATTAATGAGGTATCAGACATATGGGTGACAGTATATCAGAGCTGCCCCATTTTGACATACTTATTTTCATTTTGCAAATGGCATAATGGCAAATGTATAATTACCTATTGTGGATGGTTTTCAGTGTATAATTTTTTCTGTGATTTGTTTTTTCACTAACCTGCCGTAATTTAAACATTTGTAATTGAAATTATCTATGATGTAAGATCAACATTTTAGTATGGGCTTTTAAGTTTGCATTTTAATTCTGGGTCGTTTGGTGTGAGTTATTTAATTTAGGGTTTAAAGATAGGTTGGAGTTGGATAATTTTTCACAAACTTTTTCATTAATTACATTTGTTTAGAAATTTAAAATATAGATTTCATAGTTACCACATTTTTATTTAATTTTTAGGTGAACAAAGACTCTTCATTATCCATGACTGATAATTTTGAAAGTACCAGTCTAGATTCAGACTCTTTTACCTATTTCAAAAGTAAAAACACAACTAGAATTGAGGAGTATTTTCATCCAAGAGTCTTTGGACAGCATGCTGGGGAACTACTTCTGAATCTACACGAATTAACAAAGAAATGTGATACTAGTATCTCAATTGTTTGTAAAACAATTAAAAGGTCTTTCCTGTAAAAGTGATGTTTTCGTAATGTACTTTGTACGACCTTTCGTTTGATATACGACAAGCATACCTTCTGAAACTTTTCACTTTTTACACTTAATAACCTCATCAGCCTACATTTTTGAGATCGGAAGTATGATGTATGTAACACAGTATAGATGAGCTTTAATTTGATATGCGACAACGCCATGTTCTAGAAAGTTTGATTTTTGCACTTAATAACCCCATCCACTAAATTTTTGGAGGTCGGGAATTTGATATTTCTAATGTACACATCATGACCTTTTATTTGATAAACAACAACCCAATCGTAAAAGATTTATTTTAATTTTTACACTCAATGACCCCATCATACCAATTTTTCCGGTACGTCAATTTGAAATTTGAAATGTATGCTTTATGTTCTTTCATTTGATATGCGACAACTTTACCATCTGAGAAATTTGAATTTTTGCACTAAATGACCCCACCCTTCCCCCTGGGATGAAAAAGAGGTTTAAAATTTTCATTTTTAAGCAGAGTTTATTGAGACCTTCAATTTGATATATCAGTTGACCCCATTTGACAAAGTGTCAAAAATGATGCAATATCAACGATATAAATAGAAGTTATGAAACTTACAAAGTCAATGCAAAACATGAAAATTTCAAAATGATTTTTTGGTGTTTTTTCCATGGAATGTTTTTGGTATTTGGTCAAACATATAAATATGTGAACCTCTTCAATTTCTTTAACATTTTAAGTGGTAAACTGTTGTTGATTCAGAAATAGATGCCGCCGCTTGCAAAATTTCAAACTGCATTATCTCTAAAACGACAATAGATATCTCAAATCTGTTAAATGGTAAATGCTCTACAGTTAAATGACAACATTATAGAAAAAGAATTTGGACAATTTCAAAGTTCACCAAGGTCACAATTAACCATCAACTATATGATGCAATACAAAACTTAAGAACCGGAAATCGTAGAGACATGGGACTATCACCATTCAACTCAGGACCACTTGACCTTTCAAATATTACAAGGTCAAGGTCATAGTATAATGTGAAGGTCAAGGTGAAATTTCATCATGACCTGACATTGACCTCAAATTGAAGGTCTTGAATTACTGATCATCTTTGCAGTTTGTAGTAGGTTGATATCTGTTACCTTTAAAAAGATATACACAAAATACTATATTTATAAGAATCATCCCGTTGTAACTTTTGAACAGACGGTCGGACATTTTTGGGCGAATTATATAAAATGTAGAGCTCGTCGAGAGGAACATTTTATACACTGTATATAGGCAGCCAAGTCTTATCGTTTTCCTAATAAGTAAGCTTTAAATTGACCTTGGGTGCCTATTGAAGGTCACATGCATTTAAGATTATTGGTGAAGGTCCCAAGTCTCTACGACTTCCGGTTCTCGAAATAGATTTTTTCTAAAATTGTGTACAATTTATCAATGGAAATAACTCCTTATAAGGGTTAATAACAAAATAATTGTATATGTTCATTAACATTGCTCTCTGTTCCTGTACATGTTGCCGTTTTCAAATCGATTCTATCTCTAATACTTTTTAAGAAAAATGCAAAGGAAAGAAATCGTTTCAAGGGGATATAACTCTCATAGGGGAAGATGAAATCCTATTCAGCCTCATATGGTAATACATCATGATGAGACAAATAAGGTCATGATATCTTTAAAAACAACGAGGGGGGGGGGCTATGTTGAAAAAAAATCAATAAAAGGGAGATACCTTCATAAGGGGATGATGAAATCCTTAACAATGTCATCTGGTAATACTTCATGATGAGGTCTATCGATGGTTACTATTTGGTATTCATAACTTCAAAATAAACAAGATGCGGGCATGTCAAAAAAATGGAAAATCTGGACCTTTGATTCTCTGTTTTTTACAATCCAAGATGGAGGAAGACACCCATACCGCCTTAAAGTAAACAAAACAGATGTAAATATTAAGTATACACCTTATGGTGATACCCAACACCTTCACTAAAATTAATTTGATTCGTTTAATTTTCATAAAATTTTGACAAAGCATTTACTTTGACTCTTTGACAAAAACATAAAAAAAATAAAAAATTGAACCAACCATTTTATCAGAAAAATGCAATGGTTACATAGCAGTTTGACAAACAATAATTTTGATCATTGAGAAGCTAAATATTTCCTTAACAACACAACGTGAATAAATGTTTAGCTGATTTTACAGAGTTATATCCCTGTAGTGTTAGGTAACACCTTCATTGACATATAAAAGATATGAATCAGATCAGCAAGATATGCAGTATAAAATGTTATTAAAAAAAATCCTAAAAATTGCTTGACACATTCGAGACATGTGAATAATAGCAACAAATGTTTGAAGACATCACCTTGTAAGAGCCACATACATTTTCAATTTTGTGTTGCTCATGGTTTATTTCTAAATAATTTCTAAAAGTTACTGGATATTGTATCAGAAAAATACAGGGGTGGCTTCATCCCCCCCCTTTCATGGCATACAAAATATGCAAGTTTTGCCTTGCTCCTCTTGCAAAAGCTATTCCATTAACCTAAATTCAAGGGTTTGGCCCTGAATTTAATAAATATTCTTTTAATTTACTGTAGCTTTTTTGCTCACTAATCAGAGATGACACTTTGAAAAATTGGTTGTATTAATGGACATAGAAATATCGGGCGTCCGTCTGTCCATCTGTCCTTCCGTTTGTCTGTCAGGTCTTGTTAGCGCTCTCACATGTGCAATTCTTGTCAGATTTTTATGAACTTATATCATAGGTTTATATCAGAAATGTCTAGGACAAGTTCGAAAATCAGTGCCGATCAACTATTTAAAAAAAAGTTATGTCCCTTGGAAATATTAATTACATGGAAAATTGCATTGCTAGCACTCTCATGTGTATAATTCTTGCCATATTTTTATGAATCTTATATCATAGGTTTATATCAGAAATGTCTAAGGCAAGTTCGAAAATCAGTGCCGATCAACTATTTTTAAAAGAGTTATGTCTCTTGGAAATATTAATTACATGGAAAATTGCATTGCTAGCACTTTCATGTGTATAATTCTTGCCATATTTTTATGAATCTTATATCATAGGTTTATATCAGAAATGTCTAAGGCAAGTTCGAAAATCAGTGCCGATCAACTATTTTTAAAAGAGTTATGTCTCTTGGAAATATTAATTACATGGAAAATTGCATTGCTAGCACTCTCATGTGTATAATTCTTGCCAGATTTTTATGAATCTTATATCATAGATTTATATCAGCAATGTCTTAGACAAGTTTGAAAATCTACTATGTTTAAAAGAAGTATGCCCCTTGGAATTAATTACATGGAAAGTTGCATTGTTAGCGCTATCTTGTATACAATTCTTGCCAGATTTTTATGAAACTTATATTAGCAATGTCTCAGATAAGTTCGATAATCAGTGCCGATCAATTGTTTTTAAAAGAGTTATGCCTCTTGAAAATATCAATTACATTGAAAATTGCACTGAAGCATTCCAAAGCTTACATTTCTATAAGATATTTATAAAACGTTTTAAAGTACAAAAAAAAAAATTGTTTTTTAGTTTTTGCCCTTGGACCTATAAAAAATGTTGAACGTGGGGGAGACTGGAACTGTTATTCATATTTACCAAATTTACCCTCATATTTTTTTTTTTGAAATGTACATATATATTGATTATTGTTGTTTTGTTTCAGGTGATACTAACATGTTGGAAATGTCGCAGGATCACTTTGATAAACTAAAAAATCAACAACGAATTGAGGAAAGTGACAAAGCTGTTATTTATTACTCCAGACCTTTTGATATCATGTATGTTAATGATAGAAACACTTTAATTGACTGCTTTATGAGATTAAACAATATTGAATATAAATAGACATGTTTTTATTTCACCAAATAATATAAAATTATACTGTATATCTGGAAATATTGTGCAACTTAATCGGTAGTTATTGTACCCCAATGTTTTTGTTCATTGAAATGGATTGTACTTGGCCATGAAAGGAGAAAAAAATAAAAGCAGTGATTATTTAACTTTTCAAAGGCCCAAACTGCATACACAATTTGATGCAAAAGTAACATGATATACGGTGTATTGGTACATGTGCATTATCATTGTGTGTTAGCATTTACTTGGTGCAATGCAATTGATTACAATAATATAATTGATGCCTAAAAAACAGCTTATTCAGACCATTTTAATGATGGACATACTTTATTTAGATATAAGGTATATCCACTTTTTTAGGCAAAAAAAAACAAGAATTAATTGTATGGGGGGGGGGGGGGTAGGAAGGACGGCACTGTTATTACAATTTAGTGGGTGGTGGTTATTTAAGAAAGATTGCTTGAACGTTTAATTGAAATAACCAATTTAAAATGTATACATGGTGGGGTCAAAGTCAAACCAGATTAAACAACAGTATTTGGTAACCATAAAGAAAAATCTTTGATCATTTAAAAAATGTGTGATTATACATTCATTGGGGGCCACAAGAGGGTGCTACAAATTTGTGTTTATTAAGTAATATTATTGCCAACTATTTCTGAAAGCTTGGTTCACAATTTTTGAACAAACAGTCCTGCAGACGAAAATGTCTGCTTTAATTGCACGGTTGTAGCGGATAGGCTAAGGTCAACATTTTTGACTAAAATGTTAGGTTAGGGAAACTGTCCTTGTGTATAGACGACTTCTTCTTGGGGCCATTTTAAATGACAATTAAGCACAAACATGCTTAACAAAACGTATTCTAACTATGAATAATCTTTGATTACTATTTAATTGTCAGATGGGCATTCACAGGAAAATTAATTTTATATAAAACGGGTGTTCTAACAGGAAACTGATAAGTAGAGTATCCTTTTGGTGTTCGATGGTCAGTACTACCGAGCAATACTTGAGTACTCGAGTACTCGTTGACAACCCTAATATATAGATAGTTTTTTGCACATAATTGATGTACCAACATGACATCATATATCCTGTTCTGGCATCAAACTTGAACTATTGACATTTTAAATCTTTTTGTACCCTTCAGAATGTAATAAAATTTGACAAAAATAATATTTGCAGGTTAAAAGTGCGAGTATTTTGTACATGATGGAAAATCGCATATCTCCTTTGCCATGGAGGATATGTGGATCGTTTTGACCTTTTAAAGTCATTAATGACCCAATGAATAGCCAATAGAAATGCCGCAATATTGCTTCAAGATGCTGAATAAGTCAATCAAATTACACAATTTTCGTATCACGTTCCATGCTGTAGTATGACACAAGAAATATCTCTTCATGTGATAAATAGATAAAAGGCATACACCATAAAGAGCATTAGTTGTATTTATATTCTGCCTAAATGTAAAAAAAGAAATATACTATAAAAATACAATACAAGATAAACGAATGTCCTTGGTTCTTTTTCAATTTTCGGTTATGAAAAATAAGAAGTAAGATAAACAAACGTAGAAACAGATAATAATAGTGTTTTAAATGACATTTGTGAAGGCAGCTTTTATTTTTTATGCTCTAGGGAAATAATAAAGTATATGAAGTTCTTTTTGCTACACAACTATTTGAACCAAAAAATGACACAGCAATACTTCATTTGTATTGCATTGATTTACTGTAAGCATCAGTTGTGGGCTATTTTGTATCTTGTTGTACATGTTATAAATGATTATAATTTTGTCATAATTGTATGTAACATATACTTGTTAACATATTAAATTAAATGCATAAATGTATATATAAAGAAGCTATCTAAATGATTGTTATTATGTAAAATGATATGTTCAAGACCTTTAGGACTGATGGTTTTTTAATGATGTATTTTATTTTGAATAAGAGATTATGTTACAAAATGCATATTACCAATTGTAGATACATGTGGAATGTGTCATATTTATATAATTATAGTGCTACAGTAATACTTTAAGATGTTTCCTTTTTTTTTCTTTTTTTTTCCTTCTGGGTTATTTCATGGCATTACAGTAACTTGATGAGTTCAACATGGAAGAGTTTTCCCAATTTTAGAATGCAACTCTGGTGATTAATTTGAAATTCTATACTTTTATCCAACACAGAACTTGTTTAATAATCTTTTCATAAATAATCATTTCTGAACTTTTAGTCAGAAGATTCCTTGGTGGTTGTTGTTTATATCTTCTAAACAGGGTTCCATAAGGGTTTACAGGAATTCTTCGACTCAAATTGGTTGCCAAAACCAGATTTGATTTATACCAATTTAAGACAGTTTATTGTCTCATTCCATAGATGAGAAAGCCATTAATTTGAGCATTTATTTTACTCATATGATAATCAGCTGGGATTCAACATAGACACAATTCATGTCAGTAATGTAAATGAACAGATATTACCTTTTCCTTTGATCAGCCTGCAACATTTATGTAGCGGAAGCGAGACATAACAATCCTATATTCCATCATCGTCAGTGACGGCGTCAACATTATGCTCAGTCTGTGGATTAAGGTTTTTCAGACATCATTTACTTTGCAAAACTTCATTTTATTAAATTTTTACAGAAGCTTTTTATGTCCAAAAAGACAGTAATATTAAAACATTTTTGTTTTCATTTTTGTCGAGCCGTTGACTTTAGTCGAAAAAGCGAGACATAGCGATCCTACATTCCGTCGGCGTCGCTGTCGTCGTCGTCGTCGGCGGTGGCGTCCACAAATATTCACTCTGTGGTGTAGGTTTTTAAAATCTTAATAACTTTTTTAAACTATCCTGGATTTCTACCAAACTTGGACAGAAGCTTGTTTATGTTCATAAGATAGTATTCAGAAGTAAATTTTGTAAAAATAAAAATAAAATTCCTTTTTTCCGTATTTTACTTATAAATGGACTTAGTTGTTCTGCCACGAAACATTACATTCACTCTGTGGTTAAAAAATTTAAAATGATAAACTTTCTTAAACTATTCTGGATTTCTACCAAACTTGGACAGAAGCTTTTTTATGATCATAAGATAGTATCTAAATTTTGTAAAAATAGTTTTCCATTTTTTCCGTATTTTACTTATAACTGGACTTAGTTTTTCTGCCAGGAAACATTACATTCACTTTGTTTGTTAAAGTTTTTAAAATCTTAATAACTTTTTTAAACTATCCTGGATTGTTTACCAAACTTAAAGAGCCGGGTTGTTTCTGATCATAAGATAGTATCCAGTAGTAAATACAAATGTATTGTAAAAAAATCCTTTTTTTCCGTATTTTATTTATAAATGGACTTAGTTTTTCTTTCATTAAACATTACATACAGTCTGGAATTAAAGTTTTTAAAACATTTATAAGATTCAGAAAATATCCCAGATTTTTTCCAAACTTGCACTGAAGCTTCTTACAAAGAGAGTATCGAGAAGAATATTTTTATTGATTTTTTTCCCTCATTTTTGTTTAGTGTGCGATTAATAGCAAAAGTAGACGAGACACGGCATGGGTTCCGGGTAACCCTTACGCATTTTCCATATTATACTGATACATTGACTTAGTTTTTTTGCAATTAACATTTATATAAAGTCTCGGGTTAAAGTTTATTAGTCTTCAATAATTGTGTCAAACCTTCATGGAATATAAATGTTACAGATGCTTTTCTATGATTAAAAGACAATATTCAAGGGCATATAGTCACGAAAATATTTATTGTTTTTCTGTTGGTTACTGATTAAATGACTTAATTTGTAGAAACAGTCTGGTGTTAAAATTTGAAAGTCACAGTAAGGCCTTTAACATTCGTAAAGGTTGAGTGTATGTAGATTGAATTGGTCTGTACTTGAGATACAGGTGATGTGAACCTCAGGAAGACAAACCCTTTCGAAAGATTTATTGGTCACACACATTAGTATTCATAAGGTGTGGTTGTATGTCGAATAAATCGGTCTGCACTTGAGTTACAGTTATTGTGTACGCGTCGAAAAAACAAAGCCCGTCGAAATTTTTTTTTATTGTAATACACATTAATATTTCTTAGATGTTGGTTTATCTAAACGTAGATGGTTGGTAATTGAAATTCCTGTTCATTTGATTCAAGTGTATGAAGATTGTTTTGTTCTGCACTTGAAGTACAAATGATGTGAACTTCATGTAGACCAGGCTTATCGAAAGTTTTGATGTAATATACATAAATTTTCATTATATTTGGGTGTATATAGATTTGAATTGGTCTGTACTTGATGCACAGTTGATGTGTACCTCCAGTATACAAAGCCTGTCGAAAGTTTTGATGGTAATAAACATCAGTATTCATTATATTTTGGTTTATGTAGATTGCATTGGTCTGTATGTGAGGTACAGTTGATGTCTACCTCAAGTAGACCAAGCCTGTCAAGAGTGTTAATGGTAACGATTATCAGTATTCATCAGCGTTGGTTGTATGTCGATTCAATCAGTCGCCGTGGTGTAGTGGTTAGTGCATCGAACTACTAACACAAAGATTCCTGGTTCGATTCCCGTCTGGGATGTAAATTTCAGGGGCTGAATTTTCGGCGCAACCTTGACACCATTTGCGAGTAGGGTCTTGAGAAAACAATGATAGTCCGTCGGAAGGGGACGATAAATGGCTGACCCGTGTTAAGAGAGAGCCATATCTCTTGCACGTTAAAGACACCCTTGTAAGATTTCGCAAAAGAGCAGGCTAATGCCGCTCCAAGGCAGCACTCGCACCCGCAAAGTGGAAAGGGATTAATATAAGTTGTAAAACTTGTTTCCCAATCCACTATAATTAAATATGTTTAAACTAAATTCAATCAGTCTGTTTTTGAGGTAAAGATGATGTGTATTTCAAGTAGACAAGGCCTGTCGAAGGTACCGTGACTAGAAGAAGATGACTACAAAGCTTAAATCTATCCGAGCGGGACACAGAAGCGCAGTTTTTAGGATTTTAACAAGATTTGACGAAAGGAGTGAATCAGAAGAAAATCCGGAAGATAACGAGTAGGAAACATTTTGATACATTGAAGGAAAAGCAAGATTTTCTGGAGGATTTGGATAAGAACATTTTAGAAAGTGTACAGGAGGAGGATATAGAGCAAGAGATACTTGACAAAGATGAATATAAATTTAACTTAGAAACGAAAATTCTTAAAATTCGTGAATTCATTAACGTAGAAATATCTGATTTGAATGCAGCCGCTAGAATTTTTTTGCCAAATAATGAGACACTGCCACTCATTCAAAATGTTGGTCCCGCATATAGCTTTAGAAATGACTCACAAAATACTGGTCCTAATTTCAACTCTTTACGTTCAAATTCAAGCGTCAATAGCAAATACCGAAATTGAATTTACCTACTTTTGATGGAAACGTACTTAAATGGCAATACTTATTGGATTCTTTTGATCCGGCAATTCACCACAACAACACACTAACCGACGTTCAAAAGTTCAATTACCTAAAGTCTTAACTAGAGGGAGAAGCGTCATACACCATTGTCGGATTTGCTCTTACGCACACAAACTACAACAAAGCTATTAAACTTATACATGAAAGATTCGGACAAAAGCATTGGATCATTCAATCGTACATGCAAGCACTACTAGAGACACCCGCACCAAAGTATACGCGTACGCACCTTAGAACTACTACGATAGAATCGAAACACACATACGAGGACTAAAATCACTTGGACAAGCTCAAGACTCGTACGGCTCGTTATAAGTACCAGTCATACTCAATAAAATGCCTGGTGAAATAGGAAAAACCTTAACAAGTGAACACGGTTCAACCGATTGGATTCTTGGTAATCTAAGATCTATGTTTAAGGAGCTAGCAATTTTAGAGTCTGGTAGAAGAACAGAAACATTTGAAAGACCTAGCGCTACAGCTACATGCACTTTCTACACAAACACAAAATCGCGCGAGATCTGGTCAAAGACCAATTCACCACAGAAATCTTATCAAACAAACTGAGCATACTGCAAGGAACCTCACTTTTCATCAGAATGTTATAAATATACGGATCCAAACGACCGCACAAAAATTGTAAAAGTAGATGAATTGTGCTTTAATTGCTTAGGGCGACACCGCGTAGTAGATTGCAAATAAAAATCTAACTGCAAGAAATGTGAAAGACGTCACCACACAAGGAACATGATTAAGAAACTACAAGTACACTACAAAAACACAATGCGGAGGAATCGGAGACTTCTGTTTTATATTCATCTTTAAACTGTGTTCGCCCAAATGTTGTATTAAAGACCGCAATAGCACAACTAAGCTACAAAGATCAAACGATTGACGCAGAGATCCTTTTTGACGAAGGCGCCACAAGGTTATTTATTACAAGTCATTTAGCAAAGAAATTAGAGTTAAAAACCACAGGAAGTGAGGCAATTACGCTATCTAGATTTGGAGACGACAATGAGAACACCTCTATTGAACAGATTAACACAGCAACAGGGACGATACAAACTATCTATGGCCACGAAATACCAGTCGATGTTTTGATTATACCTAAAATCGCTGCACCATTTAAGAATACCATTGAAACTACCAAAAAAAATGCCGTATTTGCAAAACTTAAGAGTAGGACACACCGTAACTGAGGACACATCATTTGAAATTAAACTGCTTGTTGGAGCTGACCAATGCTGGGACATTGTCGAAGATGAGATTATTAGGGGCGAGGGACCAACAGCAGTAAAGTCCAAACTAGGATACCTACTCGCAGGAGCACTCAAAAGAACAAATTCAATCAATAAAACACACTTCCGTACTACAAATTTAGGAGAAACAGAAGAGACGCACAATACCGAGGTTATTACAGAGAGGAATACTATAAACATTGAACATATTTCTAGAATTGTGGTCACTCCAAGGACAAAACAAAGATCCACTGATCTGTTGACAGTAAATGAAACAGAAAAATCAGCTTTATTATGTGAACAACAGACACTAACCAAAACAAATGTTTTTACGATGATTTACAAGGAATTGAATAATCAAAATCGCAATTCAAACATCTTAAATTATATTAGGAATTGGATTACAGGGAGAAACTTACTACCAAAAAAAAAACGTGACATAAAATGGTACACCGTACTAGAACAAACTGGTAAAAGTTTTTGTTTTTATGATAGACTTTAATGTTAATATAGTGTTTATAAATTTAACAAAGAAAGAGACCTTAAATATTTTACAAATTCTAAATTTTCACTTTTCGTGGGCCGGCGAATGTTGGAAATCACGCACAGAAGAGAACGTTAACATAAAGCGGCATTATTGTATATCCAACGTCGTTAACTTATGATGTTATCTTGTACTTCAGTCATCAATAAAAATTAATACAGTTGAGACGTCTTTCTTATTACATTTGCAGTTTTAGAAAATCCACTTTACGATAGCTTTACTTGTAATACACAATAATGTTCTTTAGGTTTTGGTTAACATAAACGTAATTGGTATGCACTTGATGTTCAGTTGATTTGTACGCTAAGTTTACAAAGCGTGTCAAAATTGTTGTTGGTAATAAACATTCCTGTGTAGTCTAGTGTATGGAGATTGAATTGATCTGCACTTGAGGTACAAATGATTTGAACTTTATGTAGACAAAACTTGTTCAAAAAAATATGATGGTAATAATCATTAAATTAAATATCCATTATATATGGGTGTATGTAGAATAAATTGGTTTGCACTTGATGTACAGTTGATGTGTACTTTAAGTAGACAAATCGTTTCGAAAGAGTTTTAATTTTAATGTAAAACACATTAATTTTCATCACGGGTGGTTGTATCTAGTTTCAATCAGTCTGCACTTGAGGTACAGTTGATGTTCACGTCAAGTAGGAAAAGCCTGTCAACATTGTTGGAAATCGTCCTTACTGTTCATTATATTAGAGTGTATGAAGATTGTTTTGTTCTGCACTTGAGGTACACATACTGTGAACTTCATGTAGACAAAGTTTGTCCAAAAAATATGATGGTAAAATACGTGAATATTTATTATATTTGGGCGTGTATAAAGTAAAATTCCAAATCAACGGCCTCATCATAACAGGCTCCATTTTCCCACACAAGGAAATACAAAAAGTAACATGGAAATCACCTGATGAAAAAACAAAACAAATCAAATAGATCTTTTCATGGTACGTGGGGACATGATAATATCAATATTAGGTACAGGAGTAATGAGAGAAGCAGATGCGTAAACTGACCACTAATTAGTTAGGTCAAAGATCAGAATCAAACTGGTAAGAAATAAAAATGACAAGAACAAATACAAAAAAGAGATATGACATAAGCAAGCTAAAAAATCTGGATGTAAGGAAAAAGTACAATCATGAAGTGAGAAACAGATTCCAAGTTCTGGAAGAAGGTGACATAGAAGATCCAGTGTTGAAATATGAAAGTGTAGTAAAGATATACATTGAGGCAGCTAAACAGATATAAGGGAGCAGTAAAAAAAACGTAAACTATGGATAACCAAAGAAAATGATTGATCAGAGAAAAGAAATTAAAAATTAATTAGAAGGAACTAGATCAGAAAGATTAAAAGTGAAACTAAATGAAGAATACAAGCAGAAAAAATAAAGGTGTTAAGAAAAGTGCCTGAGAGGATAAAAGGAAGTGGTACAATATGATGACTGATGATGCGGAATAAGCAGCAGAAAATGGCAGAAGCAAAGAACTTTAGAACATCACTAAAATACTAACAGCTGAAAGAAAGAGGTAACACACAGGAGTAAAAAATAAAGTAGGCGAACTGAAAAGTGAAAGAAACAATATGCTAAATAGATGGGTAGAAAATTTAAGTGAAGTTTTTAATAGGCAAGACCCTCTTCATCCAATTTCAGAGGAAGATGTAGTTCTAGCTGAAATGATAAAAGAGGGACGAAAGATACCAAAGGGACAGTCAAACTCATAAATCTAAAACAAACTGACAACGCCATGGCCAAAAATAAAAAAGACAAACAGAAAAGCAATAGTACACACGACACAACATAGAAAACTAAAGAATAAACAACACGAACCCCACCAAAAACTAGGGGTGATCTCAGGTGCTCCGGAAGGGTAAGCAGATCCTGCTCCACATGTGGCACCCGTCGTGTTGCTTAAGTGATTACAAATCCGGTAAATAGTCTAATTCGGTAGGTCATATTCATGAAAGGGAAGGGGATTGTAGTTACGACGTAAGGAACATATCCGATATCATTTGTGAAACGGTTATTCCATAACGGTCAACCAACTCGTGATGGCGTCCGTAAAATTTACGAAGGGATGATTTCAACTTCACCATTTGGAACTCTTGGTTTAATAGCTTCCTTGTGAGCAGCAAACCTCTATCAAGAAAATCATGATAGGAAATGCAAGCACGGGAATATCGTATCAATTGGGAGATATATACCCCGTATGCAGGTGCTGCTGGAATGTTGCTACTTAGAAATGGAAAGTAATAGACGAGATCTATTAAGGAGAGTGGACAATAGCTGAAGTTAAAAGAACATTGAAGAAGAAACAAAATGAGAAGTCAACAGGAATAGACAGTGTAACACCAAAGCGTTTGAAGACAGACATCGACCTTATAGCAGAGAAAATGCAGAAATCTTTAACAGCTATTGGAGGAAGAAACATTGCCATCAGACTGGAAAGGGATTGATTTGCAAGATCTTTAAGAAGGGCTATATGAAAGATTGTAACAACTAGCGGACAATGACTCTGTTACCTGTTTTCAGTTAGGTATTTTGCAGAATGGTAATAGAAAGAATGAAAGAAGGAATATACAAAAGATGAAGGAATGAGCAGGCAGTATGAAGACCAAAAATAGGAACCACTGAACAAGATTTTTATCCTTTGAAACGTACTTGCATAAACATAGCAATCAAGTGAATGGAGGACAGCTTTAATTATACTTTTTTATATACTAGTACTTCGAAAAGTCAACGAGAGGGTCTATGGAATACCAAGCAAGATCATACGAACCTTAAAGGGAATATATCCTGGATTTAAGTGAACCGTAATCAATCAGGGAATTGTTTGAGATATAATCCGGAGTGAAACAGGATTGTGTATTGTCAGGTTTTCTTTTCCTTCTAGTCATAGACTGGATCATGCCCAAAACAACTGCAGACAAAGCCAGAGGGATACGATGGAACTTTAATACTGTTCTAGAAGATCTTGACTTTGCTGACTACTTAGCACTTCTTTCCTTAAAACTTAGCGACCTTGATGAAAAAACGCAGAAATTAACAACTGAAGGTGAAAAAGTTGGAAATAAACTTAACCCCAAAAAAATGATAACACTATACAAGGAGAAATTAAAAGAAGTAGACAAGTTTATATACATTGAAGCAGTCATGGACAAAGAGGGAGGGGGAAGTAGCGAAATCAAGAACAGAATACAGAAAGTAATAGGGACATTCCATCGCCTAAAAAATATATGGTACGCAGGAGGAATTGGCCGAAAAACAAAAAAAGACACCTGTATAAATCATTATTTAATATGAAAAAGAAGATATGGTATGAATGCCAATGAGACAACTCAACACAAGAGACCAAAGTGACACAGACATTAACAATCATAGGTCACCGTACGGCCTTCAACAATGAACAAAGCCCATACCGCATAGTCAGATATAAAAGGCCCCGAAATTACAATGTAAAACAATGCAAACGTGAGAACTAACGGCCTTATGTATATAAAATAATGAACTTAAAACAAAAATGTAACAAGTAAACTAACGACAACCACTGAATTTTAGACCTGTATCGATATCATTGTATGGATGTGAAACATGGACACCCACAAACCTCGAAGAAAAGAAACTTAATACAGAAAAAAACACCAATGCCTAAGAAAGATAAGAATAAGATGGCAAAGTAAAACATCAAACAAAACAGTAAACGAAATTGCTAACACCAGAAACATCAGTTGTGAAATCTGAAGGAGACGGTGGACGTGAATATGACACATATTAAGGCGTGAAAGAGACGACAACAGCTATGTAGCACTACATTGGGTACATGAAGGGAAACAAACTAGATGAAAGCCAAAAACTACATTTTGGAGAAAAACAGAAAAAGAAAGGAACCAACAAGGATGGACCAGTTGGAACGTGACCAGAGCAGCGACAAAAGATAGAAAAGGTCGGAAAAGCAGTGTGGCGGCCTTATGCGACTTCTAGCGCAAAAAGAATTAAGATAAGGTAAGTAAGTGGGTCTGTTCTAAAGATTAAGATGATTTGTAGTACAAGTAGACAAAGCTTGTCGATAGTTTTGATGATAATATACATCAGTGTTCATCAGAGTTGGTTGTATGTAGATAATATCGGTCAGTTCCTTGAGGTACAGTTGATTTGTAGGTCTAGTAGAAACTACCTGTCCAGTTTTGATTATTATACACAATAATCTCTCTTAGGTTTTGGTTTATGTAAACATAGTTGGTCGGTACTTAAGGTGCAGTGGATTTGTGTGTCCAATAGAAAAAGCCTCTGAAAAGTGTTGTTTGTAATAGACATAGCTGCTTATTAGGTTCGAGTGTATGACGATTAAATTAGTCTGTATTTGAAGAACAAATGATGTGTACATTATGTAAACCAAGCCTGTCGAAGGTTTTGATGGTCATACTCATCAATATTAATCTGAGTGGGGTGTACGTAGATTGAATTGGTCTGTACTTAAGGTACTGTTAAAGTGTACCTTAAGAAGACAAAGCATGTCGATAGTGTTAATTTTAACACTTATTAGTATTCATCAGGATTGATTGCATTTAGATTCGATCAGTCTGTATTTTAGGTAGAGTTGATGTGTATGTCAAGTAGACTGTCCAATGTTTTGATTGTATTACTAATGTTATTTCAACTGATCGGGCGGAGCTTAAGTTTTAATATGCATAAGGACAGTTTATTTGAAGATGTGTGTGATAAGGATGGTTGCCGTTAACATTATTATTGAATTCTAATCACCTATCAGTGTCACCAAACGTATAAACAAAAAACTGAGTGTATGATATGGGACGAATAACTGGACACTTCATTGATGAGTTTATCCCAAAACTCCTGTCTATAGATGGACTGGTCTTAAATAAACGAAATTCTGAAACCCCGCCCAGTCAAGTGAAATAAATCTAGTAATAATACACAATAATGTTCTTTAGGTTTTGGTTTATATAAACGTGGTTGGTCTGTACTTGAGATTTAGTTGATTTGTATGTTAAGTTTACAAAGCCTGTCAAAATTGTTGCTGGTTATAGACATTTCTGTTCATTAGGTTTGAGTGTATAAAAATTGAATTGGTCTGTTCTTGGGGTACACATGATGTGTAATGCATGTAGACAAAGCGTGTCCAAAGTTTTGATGGTAATATCAGTTTTTTTTTCTTCCAGTATTTTTTTGACATGCCCTCCCCTCGTTTCTATTAAAGTCATCAAGACTAAATATTTGCCATCGATAGACCTCATAAGGACCTATAACCGGATGAGGCTGTGTAGGATTTCATCATTCCCTCTGAGAGTTATATCCCCTTGAAGCAATTTCTTTTATTTGCAATTTTCTTAAAAAGTGTTAGATATAGAATAAAATTGAAAATGGCAGCATGTACAGGAACAGATGGTAATGTTAATAAACATAAAAAATAGCAGGTTATTTGCCCTGATAAGGAGTTATTTCCCTTGAAAACTTATACATTTTTCGAAAAATTATATTTCGAGAACCGGAAGTCGTAGAGACTTGGGACCTTCACCAATACTTTTTAATTCATGTGACCTTTAATTTGTACCCAATATCAAAGGTCACTAAGTGCAAAAAAATACGCTTCAATTTCAAGCTTAAATATTAAGAAAGCGATAAGAGTTTGCTGCATACATACTGCATTTGAAATGTTCCTCTTGACAACCTCTACAATTTATACATTAAGCTCAAAAATGTCCTACTGTCTGTTCAAAAGAAACGTCAGCATAACACTTAAAACTATAGTAACATGTGTATATCTTTTATAAGGTAACAGATATCAAACTACTATAAACTGTAAAGATGATCAGTTATTAAAAACCTTCAGTTTGAGGTCAATGTCGGGTCAGGATGAAATTTTAATTTGACCTTCAAAGTGTACTATGACCTTGACCTTGTTATATTTGAAAGGTCAAGTGGTCCTGAGTTGAATGGTGGTAGTCCCATGTTTCTACGACTTCTGGTTCTCAAGTTTGGTATGGTATCATATATTTGATGATTCTTTGTAACCTTGATGAACTTCGGAATTGTCCCAAATCTTTTTCTACAATGTTGACCTTTAACTGCATGGCCCGGTTGTTCAAAAGTGTCGTTAGCCTTAACGATGATTAAGGATAACGAGTCGTTAAATCTTAACTAAGTCGTTAGCTAACATATGCGTTAAAATGTGTTGTTCAAAATTTTTTAACGACAATGTTAACTAACACTGCGTTAAGAGTCGTTAAATTTTTTGTCGTTAAAATGTTACCCACCATGCACAAAAAATCTTCACTTCCTGCTACCAAGATGGCTGACGTATCGCAAAAATATTACCTAGGGACAGAAAAGCCAATTTCACATCCATTGAGGCAAACCTGATCAGTTCAAGAGTTACACATACTTCCGATCTCAAAAATGTAGGCGGATGAGGTTATTAAGTAAAAAAAACCGAAAAGTTTCAGAAGGTATGCTTGTCGTATATCAAACGAAATATCGTGCAAAGTACATTACGAAAACATTACTTTTACAGGAAAGACCTTTCAATTGTTTTACAAACAATTGAGATACTAGTTATATTTTGGTTTTTGCATATAAAACAGGTACAGTTGTGTTTTTGAGGTACAGTTGATTGTGCCTTAAGGAGACAAAATCTTTGGATCTTTTTGATGGTAATATGCATTACTATTCATTATATTTTGGGTAATTAGGTCTTTCAACCTTTAGGGTGAAAGACCTATTGCTTTTGTTCTGATTGTTAGGTCTTTCCACTTTTCCTTGGAAAGACCTATTGGTTTTCTTCTGATTATTTTTTTTTTCTTCCGCCTAATTTTTTTTCCTTCGCTGTTTTTTTTTTTGTTTCGCAAGATGTCGCTTAGATAAATGAAATATGATATCGAACAGTATATGCGCTTTTGACACTGACCATGCTAAACCCAATACTTTCCCATATAAGAGTTATCTCCCCGAACAATATTTTTCTTGTTATAGCTTAATCTTCTCAACCGTATAAGAAATCGACAAATTTATTTTACCAAATTGCTAATTCTTTGAGCCTAAAATCCATGTATTTTAAAATTGCATAAAAATACATTTTAAACTGATCGACCTCGAATCACTATTACTGATATCAATGTTAATTTTGATAGCAATGTCTATGTAAGACTTTGTTATAACAAGTTTGTAAAATTCATACCATCATTTATAAAAACAACACATCACTTTTCTGCACTCTAATTATTTTTATAAAAGGTTTATAAATGACTTTTTTTGATACTTCTGAAGATAATTTATAACTACAAATAACACACAAATAATGATAGGATTATCCTTTTCAAAGGAAACCTATCATTTAAAAAATCATATAAAGTGTTCGCAACTTGTAATTTAATATATTTCTACAGTACATTTGCGTTCCATTACATTTTTAATCAATGGAAAAGGATTCCCGCCTTCGTGATAAAATAGCCTGATTCGCAAAGGTGATAAATGTACCAAATAACTTTGAATAAATGTTTACATCTGAATTTTACCGGGGTGAAAGGGTTGTTTTCGAGACAATTACACAGTAGTTAAACTGATTTGAACTATGATTCCATTGAACACAAAACGTATTTCCGTCTTTAATTTCCACTTAATTACCAGATAGTAATTTGAAATAAACGATATTTTATTTTTAGCCACAAATATCTATTAGCGAGAGAGTCGTCATGAAGCTCAATCGAAATCACTTCATGTAACGTACTAAACAAATTAACATATATATCGGTGATTTGTGCATTTGCCTTTGATGTGTACTCTCTGATAATGTCAATATCAGTGGACTGGTCGTAATATAGAAATTATTTGGTCAGTTCGCAATTGACATGAACGTTTGCACGGATCTACATAACTTTGATATACAAAATTGCTTTGGATATTTTTCGCACGTTTTTTGTTGGTGAATGAAACACTTTTACTTGTTTGGACGTGAAGAAATAGCCTTTTTGACCGATTGGTGTGAAGTTAAAAATTGAACAAAAAATGTTTGAAAACCCGGATAAACTTATAAAAACGTTTGGGTTATCTGCACAATTATTGATAGGTATCGTTGCTATGCACAATTACGTATAACCAACATATTGTCCATGCTATGCTATAATTCGGAGTTTAGTATGGCGTCCATTATCACTAAACTAGTATAGATATTTGTTAAGGGGCCAGCTGAAGGACGCCTCCGGGTGCGGGAGTTTCTCGCTGCATTGCAGACCTATTGGTGACTTTCTGCTTTTGTCTGTTCTATTGTCGGGTTATGGTCACTTTGACACATTCCCCATTCTCAATTTTATTTTATTTTTCTCAGACAGACCTCAGCAACCTAGCTTCTCTCTGCACATAGTAAGACAAAAGTGTTGCCGTAGATCATTTTTTTTTGGTAACATGTGGGAACGATATCCGGTCCCAACTTTAGACAAAATAAGCCGTAAAACACCTTTGATTTTATTCAAGTAGAATTTTAGCTACCTAGATTTATTTTCAACCTAGTAGGGACAAAAAAATTGCTATAGAATATTTTTTAGTAACTTTTCTGTAAGAGTTGGGAGCGATGTCCTGTCCCAACTTTGGACCTACTTTACAAAAAAAAAACAAAAAAAACCCGTAAAACACCCTTGCATTTATCAAGTATACCTCAAGTACCCAGCTTCCCTTTACACCTGTTGCGGACAAAAGTATTGCCGAAGAATATTTATTTATTATCCTTTTTGTATTGTGCACCTTGTGCTGTTGAAAGTATGGCAGTTTAACAGTTTGGTTTAACACTTTTCTGTAAGAATTGGAAATGGTGTCCAACCCCAACTTTGGACCTATTTAAAAAAAACAAAACAGAACAACACCCCGGATTTTTATTTTCAGGTAGACCACAGCTACCCAGCCTCTCTTCGCATTTAATCATACAAAATGATTGCCGTAGAACAATTTTTTATTAATTTTTCTGTAAAAGATGTCCGACCCCAACTTTTGACCTACTTAAAAAAAAGCCGAAAACCACCTTGGATGTTTTCCATTTAGACCTCAGTTACCCTGGTTCCCTTTACACCTAGTCCAGGCATTGCAGAAGAACATGTTTTTAAAAACTGTTGTTTAAAGGTGGAGTAGTGTGTCCAACCCCAACTTCGGACTTCTTTCCAAAAACACTAAGCCGAACAACACCCTATATTTTTTTTGTCAAGTACATCTCATCTACTCAGCTTCCCTTTGGGTCTCATGCAGACAATAGTATTGCCAAAGAACAATTTATTTATTTTTTTCTATAAGAGTTGGGAACGATATGCGATCCCAACTTTGGACTACTTAAAACAAAAGTAAGCCGAAAAACACCCTGCAATTGTTTTCTCAAGTAGACCTCAGTTACCCAGCTTCTCTTTACTACTAGTGCGGACACAAGTTTTGCCGAAGAACGTTTTTCTATTAATTTTTCTGTAAGGGTGGGGTAGAGTGTCTGCCCCCAACTTTGGACTACTTAAAAAAAAAACGATAAGACGAACACACCATGGATTTTAACTCAAGTTGACCTCAGTTACCCAGCTTCCCTTTACACCTATTGCGGACAAAAGGTTTGCCGTATAACATTTTATATGTACTTTTCTGTGAGAGTTTGGAAGGGGTCCGAATCCAACTTTGGACTTACTTAAAAAAAAAAATGTTCTCCAGTAAACCACAGCTACCGACCACCGTCCCTTTGCACTTAATGTGGACAAAAGTATTGCCGCAGATAATTTTTTATTAACTTTTTTGTAAGGGTGGGGCAGGGTGTCCGACCCAAACTTTGGACCTACTTAAAAACAAAAACAAATGAGCACAAAGACACCCTGTTGTTTTTTTCAAATAATCATAAGCTACACAGCTTCCCTTTGCACCTACTGCTGACAAAAGATTTGCCATAGAACATTTGTTAATAACTTTGTCTTTGAAAAATTAGAAAAATTAAACTTAGCCGAAGAACCCGCTGTGTTTTTGTTTCCAGTTGAACACAGCTTCCAAGCTTCTCTTTTCCCCTAGTGCGGACAACAGTATTGCTGTAGAACATTTTCTAATTACTTTTCTATAAGGTAAAAGGGTAGGGTGTCCAACCATAACTTTTGACCTACTCAAAGAATAATAAAAAACTAAGCCTGGATTTTAACTCAAGTAGACCACAGCTACCTAGCTTCCCGTTGCGCCTATTGCAGACAAAATTATTGACGTAGAACAGTTTTGATTAACTTGTCTGTAAGATAGTAAAGAATACTGTCCGAGTCAATCGTTGGGCCTACTTTAAAAAAAATAAACTAAGCCGAAAAACACACTATGCTCTTTCTCAAGTTCACTACAGCTACCTAACTTTCCTTTACACTTAGTGCGGACCAAAGTATTGACGTAGAACATGTTTTATTAACTTTTCTGTAAGGTAGTGAAGTAGACTGTCCGAGTCAATCTTTGGACCTACTTTTAAAAAAAAATAAACTAAGCCGAAGAACACCTTGTGTTCTTTCTCAAGTACACCACAGATACCTAGCTTTCCTTTGCGCCTAGTGCAGACTGTCCGACTCAATCTTTGGACCTATTTAAAAAGAAAATAAACTAGGCCGACAAAAACCCTGTGTTCTTTCTCAAGTACACCACAGCTACCTAGCTTTCCTTTGCGCCTAGTGGGGACAAAAGTATTGACGTAGAGTATGTTAACAACTATAGGTCACCGTAAGGCCTTCAACAATGAGCAAAGCCCATACTGCATAGTCAGCTATAAAAGGCCCCGATAAGACAATGTAAAACAATTCAAACGAGAAAACTTTCGGCCTTATTTATGTAAAAAAATCTCTATTAATTTTCCTGTCAGGTGATGGGATAGGGTGTCCGACCCCAACTTCGAACCTACTGAAAGAAAATAAAAAGCCGAAGAACAGCCTGTATTTCTTCTCAAGAAAACCACAGCTACCCAGTTTCCCTTTGCGCCTATTGCGGACAAAATTATTGACGTAAAACATTCTGTATTAACTTTTTTGGTAAGGTAATGGGGTAGGGTGTCCGACCCCAACTTTGAACTTACTTAAAAAAAAATAAACTAAGCCGAATAACAATCTGTGTTTTTCTCAAGTCCACCACAGCTTCCTAGCTACCCTTTGCGCCTAGTGCTGACACAAGTATTGACGTAGAACATTTTTTATTAACTTTCTGTAAGGTAGTGAAGTAGACTGTCCGACTCAATCTGTGGACCTACTTTAAATAAGATAAACTAAGCCGAAGAACACCGTATGTTTTTTGTCAAGTAGACCAAAGCTATCCAGCTATCGTTTGCGCCTAGTGCGGACAAAAGTATTGACGTAGAACATTTTTTACTAACTTTTCTGTAAGGTAGTTAAGTAGACTGTCCGACTCAATCTTTGGATCTTTTAAAAAAGAAAAAAAAACAAAGCCGAAGAACACCTGGTGTTTTTTCTCAAGTAGACCACAGCTATCCAGCTATCAATTGTGCCTAGTGCGGACAAAAGTATTGACATAGAACATGTTTTATTAACTTTTCTGTAAGGTCTTTTGACCTACTTAAACAAAATTAAACTAAGCAGCAGAACACCCTGTGTTCTTTCACATGTAGACCACAGCTAACCAGCTTCCCTTTGCGCCTTAAGCGGACAAAAATATTGACGTAGAATATTCTTTATTAATTTTTCTGTAAGGTTGTGGAGTAGGGTGTCCGATCTGTGGACCTACTTTAAAACAAAAACTAACTGAAGAACACCAGTGGTTTTTTTTCATGTCTTTCTCAAGTACACCACATTTACCTAGCTTCCCTTTGCGCCTATTGCGGACAAAAGTATTGACGTAGAACATGTGTTATTAACTTTTCTGTAAGGTAGTGAAGTAGACTGTCCATTTCAATCTTTGGACCTATTTAAAAAAAATAAACTAAGCCTAAGAACACCCTGTGTTCTTTCTCAAGTACACCACAGCTACCTAGCTTTCTTTTGCGCCTAGTGTGGACAGGATTATTGACACAGAACATATTTGATTAAAATTTCTGTAAGCTAGTGAAGTAGACTGTCCGAGTCAATATTTGGACCTAATTTCAAAAAAATAAACTAAGCCGAAAAACACCCTGTGTTTTTTCTCAAGTAGACCACAGCCACCCAACTACCCTGTGCGCCTAGTGCGGACAAAAGTATTGACGTAGAACATGTTTGATTAAATTTTCTGTAAGGTAGTGAAGTAGACTGTCCGACTCAATCTGTGGACCTACTTTAAATAAAATAAACTAAGCCGAAGAACACCGTGTGTTTTTTGTCATGTAGACCACATCTATTCAGCTATCCTTTGCGGCTAGTGCGGACAAAAGTATTGACGTAGAACATGTTTGATTAAATTTTCTGTAAGGTAGTGAAGTAGACTGTCCGACTCAATCTGTGGACCTACTTTAAATAAAATAAACTAAGCCGAAGAACACCGTGTGTTTTTTGTCAGGTAGACCACATCTATTTAGCTATCCTTTGTGGCTAGTGCGGACAAAAGTATTGACGTAGAACATGTATTATTAACTTTTCTGTAAGGTAGTGAAGTAGACTGTCCGATTCAATCGTTGACCTTAATAGCTTAATGTTTTACAAAACAGGAAATTTACACTTAGACATTGTAAGAAGGGAATATTTGGAGAATAATTACATCACTTGTATTTGTCCCATTCTGGTGTGTTCATCACAAGTTAGGGATAACAATGAGAAAGTAAATTCTGATCGATTGGAGAGTAACCATATCGAGGCTGCTCGAATAGTTACGGGATCAACGAATAACGATAGTGGGAACAGTATCTGTAATGAGGCGTAATTTGAAAAAAAATTAACGGAAGGTGGGAGGTTAAAACACTAGCTTTTTTATAAGATTAAATAACCAAGCTCCAGATTATTTGGTTCCGAATTTTGTATCAGATATTAATTATAATAATTTGAGTAACAATTCCCGTAAACCATTCATCAACTACTCCAGTCTTTTTCATCATCCATTACATTGTGGAATCCTTTGGACAGAAGTGTTATACCTATTGCTTAATTGTTTTGTTTAAACGAAAGTTGCATAAACTATATTATAGAAACAAAAAAATCTCCGAGATTTTTTTTCGAGGAAGACCATTTGCGTCTTTTACAACAGATGAAGCGTTCTGCATTCTGACTTTAACAAATCAAATTTGATACAAAATATTAATTGTTCCTGTGGTTCAATCAATGAAAATATCGACCACTATTTAATGTATTGTATTAATTTCTCATCATCTAGAAATCTATTGTCAAATAAAATTACAAGTGTTTTTAATGTTGATATTACAATCGATTTACTATTTTGTCGGGGTGATGCGTGGAGTACTGAAGAAAATTATGTTAAGTGTCTGTCTTTTCAAAAGTATATAAGAATACCGAACGTTTTTCTGTGCGTTGATAACGGAAATTCCCTGTAAACAATATATGCGATTAAAATATTTCTATATAAGGGCTATAACCGAATGATATTGAAGCATAATTACTATCATATTATGTTACCAATAACAATTCATTGATTGTTAATGGAAAAATACGAATTAATTAATAGTCACCGCTGTTTCGTGTATATCCTTTCCAAGAAAAACGTGTATATTACATGAAGAATTATGAGTATGAACAAGCTATATCTCCACAAGATTAGATTGCGCATCTAAAAATTACACACTGGAAAATCGGCGGGCTTATTTTTATTTATATTGTAAATAAAATGCACTTGATAAAAATCCTTTGATTAGTTTGAACCGTCTCATTTAAGCTTCATGTCGTTATGTTTTGCTATTTTCTTCGTATAGAATATATAATGCGTTCATTTATAGATGTGTATTTTTCTTATTGCTTCGGAAAAGACGTTACTAAGTTTAAAACGTACGGCTGATCACCTTGTCAATTTTAACCATAACTATATGTCACATCAATGAAATATTATTATAGATTATATTTTAAAGAGAATATTCGGGATTTAGTCTTTTTTTTTTTTTTTCAATTTGAGAAAAAAAGAAATATTATCCATTAATAAGGTTACTTGATAACATTTACAGTCTGTCCATGGATAACGATCATGTCCGTTTTGTAATGTTGAATGCTGATTAACAGGATGACAAAGTAGAAAAGTGTTTTCTTTTCTCGACAACGACATCGTGTCATACAGTGCAAAACTAAAAAGTGCAAAGGGGGTTTGTCTTCATACTGTCATTATGTCATTCAAATGTATCATGTTACACAGGTAATACTGGTCGTTATTGAAGTAAAACAAAATCTATTAAATGAAGTCCTAGCATGTTGGATTTAAACCTTTGCAGTAAGTTTATTGATTTGTATTATGATTTCTTAAATGGTTAATTGTAGAAATTCTTGATTAATTTGTTTTGAAATTTGAAGAACAGTTCTGTCCTTCCAAATGTTTGCCAAAGGTTACATTTGATTAAAATATGAACTGTATTAAATTGAACGTTATTTTTCCCTTTTTTAAAAAGCTTTTATCACTGATGTTCCAAAATGAACCTGGATTTCTTATCAAGTAGACCTAGGTTACCTGGCTTCCCTTTGTATCTAGTGCGGACAAATGTATTGCCGTAGAACATTTTTCATTAACTTTTCTGTAAGGGTGGAGTAGGGTGTCCGACCCCAACTTTGAACCTACTTTGAATAAAACTAAGCCGAACAAGACCCTGGATTTTTCTCAAGTAGACCTCAGCTATCAAGCTTCCCTTTGCATCTAGTACTGACAAAAGTATTGCCGAAGAACATTTCTTATTAACTTTTCTGAAAGGGTGGGCTAGGATGTCCGACCCCAACTTTGGAACTACTTTGAATAAAACTAAGCCGAACAACATCCTGGATTTTTTTCTCAAGTATACCTGAACTACTTAGCTTCCCTTTTCACGTAGTGCAGACACAAGTATTGCCGTAGAACATTTTTAATTAACTTTTCTGAGTCAGACCCCAACTGTGAACCAACTTAAAAACATAACTAAGCCGAACAACACCTTGGATTTTTTCTCAAGTAGACCTTAGCTGCTTTGCTTACCTTTGTAACTAGGGCAGACAAAAGCATTGCCGTAGAACATTTTTAATACACTTTTCTGTAAGGGTGGGCTAGGGGTCCTACCCCATCTGTTGACCTACTTAAAAACAAAACTAAGCCAAACAACACCCTGGATTTTTCTCAAGTAGACCTTAGCTATCAAGCTTCCATTTGCACCTAGTGCGGACAAAAGTATTGCCGTAGAACATTTGTTATAAACTGTTCACTAAGGGTTGGGTAGGATGTCAGACCTCAACTTTGGACCTACTTTAGAAGAAAAAAACTAAACCGAAGAACACCCTGGATTTGTTCTCAAGTAGACATAAGCTACCCTTTTTCCCTTTGCAACTAATGCAGACAAAGGTATTGCCGTAGAACATTTTTTTTATTATCTTTTCTGTAAGGATGGGGTAAGGTGTCCGACCCCAACTGTGGACCTACTTAAAAACAAAACTAAGCCGCACAACACCCTGGAATTTTTCTCATGTTGACCTCAGCTAGCCTGCTTCGCTTTGCACCTAGTGCAGACACAATTTATGCGTAAAACATTTGTTCTTAACTTTTCTGTAAGGGTGGGGTAGGGTGTCCGACCCCAACTGTGAACCTACTTAAAAACAAAACTAAGCCGAAAAACACCCTGGATTTTTTCTCATGTTGAACTCAGCTATCCAGCTCCATTTCCACATAGTGCAGACAGACATTTTGACGTACAACATATTTTTATTGACTGTTCTGTAAGGGTGGGGTAGGGTGTCCGACCCCAACTTTGGACCTACTTAAAAACAAAACTAAGCCGAACAACACCCTGGATTTTTTTCTCAAGTATACCTGAGCTATTTAGCCTCCCTTTGCACGTAGTGCAGACACAAGTATTGCCGTAGAACATTTTTAATTAACTTTTCTGAGTCAGACCCCAACTGTGGACCAACTTAAAAACATAACTAAGCCGAACAACACCTTGGATTTTTTCTCAAGTAGACCTTAGCTGCTTTGCTTACCTTTGTAACTAGTACAGACAAAAGCATTGCCGTAGAACATTTTTAATAAACTTTTCTGTAAGGGTGGGTTAGGGGTCCGACCCCAACTGTTGACCTACTTGAAAACAAAACTAAGCCAAACAACACCCTTGATTTTTTCTCAAGTAAAACTTAGCTGCCCAGCTTCCCTTTGCAACTAGTGCAGACAACAGTGTTGCTGTAGAACATTTTTTATTATCTTTTCTGTAAGGGTGGGGTAGGGAATACGACAACAACTGTGGACCTACTTTAAAACAAAACTAAGACGCACAACACCCTGTAATTTTTCTCATGTTGACCTCAGTTACCCTGCTTCGCTTTGCACCTAGTGCAGACACAATTTATGCGTAAAACATTTTTTCTTAACTTTTCTGTAAGGGTGGGGTAGGGTGTCCGACCCCAATTCTGGACCTACTTAAAAGCAAAACTAAACCGAACAACACCCTGGATTTTTTCTCATGTTGAACTCAGCTATCCAGCTCCAATTCCACCTAGTGCAGACAAAAATGTTGACGTACACCATATTTTTATTGACTGTTCTGTAAGGGTGGGGTAGGGTGTCCGACCCCAACTGTGGACCTACTTAAAAACAAAACTAAGCCGAACAACACCCTGGATTTTTTCTCATGTTGAACTCAGCTATCTAGCTCCATTTCCACCTAGTGCAGACAAAAATTTTGACGTACAACATATTTTTATTGACTGTTCTGTAAGGATGGGGTAGGGTGTCCGACCCCAACTGTGGACCTACTTAAAAACAAAACTAAGCCGAACAACACCCTGGATTTTTTTCTCAAGTATACCTGAGCTACTTAGCTTCCCTTTGCACGTAGTGCAGACACAAGTATTGCCGTAGAACATTTTTAATTACTGTAACTTTTCTGAGTCAGACCCCAACTGTGGACCAACTTAAAAACATAACGAAGCCGAACGACACCTTGGATTTTTTCTCAAGTAGACCTTTACTGCTTTGCTTACCTTTGTAACTAGTGCAGACAAAAGCATTGCCGTAGAACATTTTTAATAAACTTTCCTGTAAGGGTGGGTTAGGGGTCCGACCCCAACTGTTGACCTACTTAAAATCAAAACTAAGCCGAACATCACCCTTGATTTTTTCTCAAGTAGAACTTAGCTGCCCAGCTTCCCTTTGCAACTAGTGCAGACAAAAGCGTTGCCATAGAACATTTTTTATTAACTGTTCTGTAAGGGTGGGATAGGGTGTCCGAACCCAACTTTGGACCTAGTAAAAAAAAATTTAAGCCTGACAACACCCTGGATTTTTTATCAAGTAGACATCAGCTACCCAGCTTCCCTTTGCACCTAGGGCAGACAAAAGTGTTGCCGTAGAACAATTTTTATTAACTTTTCTGTAAGGGTGGGATAGGATGTCCAACCCAAACTTTGGACCTAGTTTAAACAAAATTAAGCCGAACAACACCCTTGACTTTTTATCAAGTAGACATGAGCTACTAAGCTTCTTTTGCACCTAGTGCAGACAAGAGCATTGCCGTAGAATTTTTTGAATTAACTTTTCTTTCATGGTGCGTTAGGATGTCCGACCCCAACATTGGACCGTCTTAAAAACAAAACTAAGACGAACAACACCCTGGATTTTCCCCAAGTATACCTGAGCTACTAAGGTTCCCTTTGCACGTAGTGCAGACAAAAGTATTGCCGTAGAACATTTTTAATTAACTTTTCTGTAAGGGTGGGTTAGGGCGTCCGACCTCAACTGTGCACCTACTTACAAACAAAACTGAGCGGAACAACACCCTGGATTTTTTCTCAAGTAGACTTCAGCTACCCAGCTTCCCTTTGCACCTAGTGCAGACAAAAGTTTTGCCGTAGAACATTTTTAATTAACTTTTCTGTAAGAGTGGGTTAGGGTGTCAGACCCCAATAGTGGACCTACTTAAAAACATAACTAACCCGAACAACACCTTGGATTTTTCTCAAGTAGACCTTAGCTACTTTGCTTCCCTTTGCAACTAGTGCGGACAAAAGTATTCCCGTAGAACATTTTTAAAAAAACATTCTGTAAGGGTGGGTTAGGGTGTCCGACCCCAACTGTGGACCTACTTAAAAACAAAACTAAGCCGAACAACACCCTTGATTTTTTCTCCAGTAGACCTCAGCTGTCCAGCCTCCCTTTGCACATAGTGCAGACACAAGTGTTGCCATAGAACATTTTTTATTAAGTTTTCTGTAAGGGTGGGATAGGGTGTCTGACCCCAACTTTGGACCTAGTAAAAAAAAAATTAAGCCGAACAACACCCTGGATTTTTTATCAAGTAGACATCAGCTACCCAGCTTCCTTTTGCACCTAGAGCGGACAAAAGTATTGCCATAGAACATTTTTTATTAACTTTTCTGTAAGGGTTGGATAGGATGTCCGACTACAACTTTGAACCTAGTCAAAACAAAAAAAAATTAAGCCGAACAACACCCTGAATTTTTTATCAAGTAGACATCAGCTACTAAGCTTCCCTTTTCATACAGTGCGGATGAAAGTATTGCCGTAGAACATTTTTTATAAACTTTTCTGTAAGGTTGGGGTAGGGTGTCCGACCCCAACTTTTGACCTACTTTAAAAGAACAACACCCTTAATTTTTATCTCATGATGACCTCAGCTACGCAGCTCCATTTTCACCTAGTACAGACAAGGTTTTGCCGTGCAACACATGTATATAAACTTTTCTTAAAGGTTAGGGTAGGGTGTCCGACACCAACCGTGGACATACTTTAAAAATAAACTAAGCCGAAAAAACCCTACATGTGTTTTCTCAAGTAGACTTCAGTTACCCAGCTTCCCTTTACTACTAGCGCGGAATGTCCGAGTCAATCTTTAGACCTATGTAAAAAATACCAAGCCGAAAAACACCCTGTGTTATTTCTCAAGTACATCACAGCTACCTAGCTTTCCTTTGCGCCTAGTGCGGACAAAAGTATTGACGTAGAACATGTTTTATTAACTTTTCTGTAAGGTAGTGAAGTAGACTTTCCGAATCAATCTTTGGACCTATTTAAACAAAAACAAAAAACTAAGCCGACGAACACCTTGTGTTTTTTCTCAAGTAGACCACAGCTACACAGCTTCCCTTTGCTCCTAGTGCGGACAAAAGTATTGACGTAGAAAATTTTAATTAAGTTTTCTGTAAGGTAGGGAAATTGACTGTCCGAATCAATCTTTGGACCTATTTAAAAAAATAAATAAAGCCGAAGAACAACCTGTGTTTTTTCTCAAGTAGACCACAGCTACATAGCTTTCCTTTGCGCCTAGTGCGGACAATAGTATTGACGTAGAGCATGTTTTATTAACTTTTCTGTAAGGTAGTGAAGTAGACTGTTCGACTCAGTCTTTGGACCTACTTTCAAAAAAATAAACTAAGCCGATGAACACCCTGTGTTCTTTCTCAAGTAGACCACAGCTACATAGCTTTCCTTTGCGCCTAGTCCGGACAAAAGTATTGACGTAGAGCATGTTTTATTAACTTTTCTGTAAGGTAGTGAAGTAGACTGTCCGACTCAATCTTTGGACCTACTTTCAAAAAAAAAAAACTAAGCCGATGAACACCATGTGTTTTTTCTCAAGTACATCTCATCTATTTAGCTTTCCTTTACGCCTAGTGCAACAAAAGTATTGACATAGAACATGTTTTAGTAACTATTCTGTAAGGTAGTAAAGTAGACAGTGCGACTCAATCTTTTGACATATTTAAAGAAAAAATAAACTAAGCCGAAGAACACCCTGTGTGTTTTCTCAAGTAGACTACAGCTACACAGCTTCTCTTTGCTCCTAGTGAGGACAAAAGTATTGACGTAGAACATGTTTGATTAACTTTTCTGTAATGTGGTGAAGTAGACTGTCCGACTCAATCTGTGGACCTACTTTAAATAAAATAAACTAAGCCGAAGAACACCGTGTGTTTTTTGTCAGGTAGACCACATATATTCAGCTATCCTTTGCGGCTAGTGCGGACAAAAGTATTGACATAGAACATGTTTTATTAACTTCTCTGTAAGGTAGCGAAGTAGACTGTCCGATTCAATCTTTGGACCTACTTTCAAAAAATAAACTAAGCCGAAGAACACCAAGTGTTCTTTCTCAGGTACACCAAATTTACCTAGCTTCCCTTTGCGCCTATTGCGGACAAAAGTATTGACGTAGAATATGTGTTATTAACTTTTCTGTAAGGTAGTGAAGTAGACTGTCCATTTCAATCTTTGGACCTATTTAAAAAAAATAAACTAAGCCTTAGAACACCCTGTGTTCTTTCTCAAGTACATCACAGCTACCTAGCTTTCTTTTGCGGCTAGTGTGGACACAAATATTGACATAGAACATGTTTTATTAACTTTTTTGTAAGGAAGTGAAGTAGACTGTCCGATTCAATCTTTGGACCTACTTTCGAAAAAATAACAAAGCCGAAGAACACCCTGTGTTTTTTCTCAAGTAGACCCAGCTATTCAGCTATCCTTTACACCTAGGGCGGGCAAAATTATTGACGAAGAACATGTTTTATTAACTTTTCTGTAAGGTAGTGAAGTAGACTTTCCGACTCAATCTTTGGACCTATTTAAACAAAAACAAAAAACTCAGCCGAAGAACACCCTGTGTTTTTTTTCTCAAGTAGACCACAGCTACCAAGCTTCCCTTTGCGCCTAGTGCGGACAAAAGTATTGACGTAGAACATTCTCTATTGGTTTTTCTGGCAGGAAATGGGATAAGGTGTCCGACCCCAACTTCCGACCTACCGAAAGAGAATTAAAAGCCGAAGAACACCCTGTATTTCTTCTCAAGTAGACCACGGCAACCTAGCTTCCCTTTGCGCCTATTGCAGACAAAAGTATTGACGTAGAACATGTTTGATTAACATTTCTGTAAGGAAGTGAAGAAGACTGTCCGACTCAATTGTTTGACCTATTTTAAAATTAAAAAAAAGACTAATCCGAAGAACACCGTGTGTTTTTTCTCAAGGACACCACATCTACCTAGCTTCCCTTTGCTCCTATTGCAGACAAAGGTTTTGACGTAGTAGGTGTTATTAACTTTTCTGTAAGGTAGTAAAGTAGACTGTCCGATTCAATCTTTGGACCTACTTTCAAAAAAATAAACTAAACCGAAGAAAACCCGGTGTTTTTTTCTCAAGTAGACCACAGCTACCAAACTTTCCTTTGCGCCTAGTGCGGACACAAGTATTGATGTAGAACATGTTTTGTTAACTTTTCTGTAAGGTAGTGAAGTAGACTGTCCGACTCAATCTTTTGGCCTACTTTAAAAAAAAACGATGCAGAAGAACACCCAGCTTCCTTTTGCGCCTAGTGCGGACAAAAGTTTTGACGTAGAAAATTTGTTATTAACAATTACGTAAGGTAATGGGGTAGGGTGTCCGACCCAACTTTGGACCTACTTAAAAAAAATAAACTAAGCCGAATAACACCCTGTGTGTTTTCTCAAGTACGCCACAGCTTCATAGCTTCCCTTTTTGCCTATTGCAGACACAAGTATTGACGTAGAACAGTTTTGATATCTTTTCTGTAAGGTAGTGATGTAGACTGACCGACTCAATCTTTGTACCTACTTTAAAAATAATAAACTAAGCCGAAGAACACCATGCGTTTTTTCTCAAGTAGACCACAGCTATCAAGCTATCCTTTGCGCCTAGTGCGGACAAAGGTGTTGACGTAGAACATGTGTTATTAACTTTTGTGTAAGGTAGTGAAGTAGACTGTCCTGAAATAATCTTTTGACATATTTAAAAAAAAAAAATTAGCCCAAAAACACCCTATGTAGACCACCGCTATTCAGCTATCCTTTGCGCCTGGTGCGGACAAAAGTATTGACGTAGAACAGTTTTATCAATTTTTCTGTAAGTTACTGGGGTAGGGTGTCCGACCCCAACTTTGGACCTACTTTAAAAAAAAACTAAGCTGAAGAACACCTTGTGTTTTTTTATTTCATGTAGACAACAGCTACCTAGCTTCCCTTTGCGCCTAATGCGGACAAGATTATTGACATAGAACATGTTTTATTAAATTTTCTGTAAGGTAGTGAAGAAGACGGTCCGACTCAATCTTTTGACCTATTTAAAAAAAATCAACTAAGCCGAAGAACACCCTGTGTTTTTTCTCAAGTAGACCACATCTACCCAGTTTCCTTTGGCGCCTAGTGCGGACAAAAGTATTGACGTAGAACATTTGTTATTAACAAGTCAATAATGTAAGGTAGTGGGGTAGGGTGTCCGACCCAATTTTGGAACTACTAAAAAAATAAACGAAGCCGAATAACACCCTGTGTTTTTTCTCAGGTTCACTACAGCTTCCTGGCTTCCCTTTGCGCCTATTGCAGACAAAAGTATTGACATAGAACAGTTTTGATAACTTTCCTGTAAGGTAGCGAAGTAGACTGACCGACTCAATCTTTGGACCTACTTTAAAAATAATAAACTCAGCCGTAGAACACCGTGTTTTTTTTTTTCAAGAATACAACAGCTACCTGGCTTCCTTTTGTGACTATTGCGGATAAATTTATTGACGTAGAACATGTTTTATTAACTTTTATGTAAGGTAGTGAATAAGAATGTCCGACTCAATCTGTGCACCTACTTAAGAAAAAATATAAACTAAGCCAAAAAACACCCTAGGTTTTTTCTCAAGTAGACCACAGCTATCCAGCTTTCCTTTGCGTCTAGTGCGGACAAATGTTTTGACTTAGAACTGTTTTATGAACTTTTCTGTAAGGTACTGGGTTAGGGTGTCCGACCCCAGTTTTGAACCTACTTAAAAAAAACTAAGCTCAAGAACACCCTGTATTTTTTTATTTGATGTAGACAACAGCTACCTAGCTTCCCTTTGCGCCTAGTGCGGACAAGTTTATTGACATAGAACATGTTTTATTAAATTTGCTGTAAGGTAGTGAAGTAGACTGTCCGACTCAATCTTTGGACCTAATTAAAAAAAATCAACTAAGCCGAATAACACCCTGTAATTTTCTCAAGTAGACCACAACTACCCAGCTTCCCTTTGCACCTAGTGCAGACAAAAGTATTGACGTAGAACATTGTAATTACCTTTTCTGTAAGGTAGTGAAGTAGACTGTCCGACTTAATCTTTGGACCTATTTAAAAAAAAAACAAAAAAAAACCGAAGAACACCCTGTGTTTTTTCTCAATAGACCACAGCTACCCAGCTTCCCTTTGCGTTAAGTGCAGACAAACGTATTGACGTAGAACATTCTCTGGTACCTTTTCTGTACGGAAATGGGATAGGATGTCCGATCCCAACTTTGGACCTACTTAAAAACAAAACTAAGCCGAACAACACCCTTGATTTTTTCTCAAGTAGACCTCAGTTACTTAGCTTCCCTTTACACCTAGTGCAGACAAAAGTATTGCCGTAGAACATTTTTAAATAGCTTTTATGTAAGGGTGGGTTAGGGTTTTCGACCCCAACTGTGGACCTACTTAAAAATAAAACTAAGCCGAACAACACCCCTGATTTTTTGTCAAGTACACCTCACCTGCCCAGCTTCCCTTTGCGCCTAGTGCAGACAAAAGTATTGCCGTAGAACATTTTTTATTAACTTTTCTGTAAAGGTGGGATAGGGTGTAACGACCCCAACTTTGAACCTAGTTAAAAAACAATTAAGTTGAACAAAACCCTGGACTTTTTATCAAGAGGACATCAGATACTAAGCTTCCCTTTGCGCCTAGTGCGAACAAAAGTATTGACGTAGAACATTTTTAATAAAAATTTAAGTAAGGGTTGGGTAGGTGTACGACCGTGACTTTGGTCCTAGTTCAAAAAAATAAAATTAAGCCGAACAACACCCTGAATTTTTTTATCAAGTAGACATTAGCTACTAAGCTTCCCATTTCACCTAATGTGGACGAAAGTATTGCCGTAGAACAATTTTTATTAACTTTTCTGTAAGGTTGGATATGGTGTCCACCCCAACTGTGGACCTACTTTTAAAGAAAAAAACTAAGCCGAACAACACCCTGGATTTTTTCTCAAATAGACCTCAGCTACTTAGCTTCCCTTCGCACCTACTGCAGACAAAAGTATTGCCGTACACGATTTCAAAATTAACTTTTCTGTAAGTGTTAGTTAGGGTGTCCGACCTACTTCAAAACAAAACTAAGCCGAACAACACCCTTGATTTTTTCTCAAGTAGACCACAGCTACCCAGCTTCCCTTTGCGCCTAGTGCGGACAAACGTATTGACGTAGAACATTCTCTATTACCTTTTCTGTAAGGTAATGGGATAGGGTGTCCGACCCCTACTGTGGACCTACTTAAAAACAAAACTATGCCAAACAACACCCTTGATTTTTTTCAAGTACACCTCAGCTGTACTCAACCGACTCAATCTTTGGACCTACTTTATAAATAAAAAACTAAGCCGAAGAACAACGTGTGTTTTTTCTCAAGAAGACATTATCTACTAAGCTTCCCATTCCACCTAGTGCGAACAAAAGTATTGACGTAGAACATTTTTAATACAAATTTAAGTAAGGGTTGGGCAGGTGTGCGACCCCCAACTTTGGACCTAGTTCAAACAAATAAAATTACGCCGAACAACACCCTTGATTTTTTCTCAAGTAGACCTCAGTTACTTAGCTTCCCTTTGCACCTACTGCGGACAAAAGTATTGCCGTACAAGATTTTAAAATTAACTTTTCTGTAAGTGTTCATTAGGGTGTCCGATCCCAACTGTGGACCTACTTAAAAACAAAACTAAGCCGAACAACACCCTTGATTTTTTCTCAAGTAGACCTCAGCTGTCCAGCCTCCGTTTGCACCTAGTGCAGACACAAGTGTTGCCATGGAACATTTTTTATTAAGTTTTCTGTAAGGGTGGGATAGGGTGTCTGACCCCAACTTTGGACCTAGTAAAAAAAAATTAAGCCGAACAACACCCTGGATTTTTTATCAAGTAGACATCAGCTACCCAGCTTCCTTTTGCACCTAGAGCGGACAAAAGTATTGCCATAGAACATTTTTTATTAACTTTTCTGTAAGGGTTGGATAGGATGTCCGACCCCAACTTTTGACCTACTTTAAAAGAACAACACCCTACATTTTCTCAAGTAGACCTCAGTTACTTAGCTTACCTTTGCACCTACTGCAGACAAAAGTATTGCCGTACAAGATTTTAAAATTAACTTTTCTGTAAGTGTTCATTAGGGTGTCCGACCCCAACTGTGGACCTACTTAAAAATAAACTAAGCCGAATAACACCCTGTGTTTTTTTCTCAAGTACATCACAGCTTCCTAGCTTCCATTTGCGCCTATTGCGGACTTATGTATTGACGTAGAACAGTTTTGATATCTTTTCTGTAAGGTAGTGATGTAGACTGACCGACTCAATCTTTGGACCTACTTTAAAAATAACAAACTAAGCCGAAGAACACCGTGTGTTTTTTTCTCAAGAAGACATTAGCTACTAAGCTTCCCATTTCACCTAGTGTGGACGAAAGTATTGCCGTAGAACATTTTTTATTAATTTTTCTGTAAGGTTGGGTATGGTGTCAACCCCATCTGTGGACCTACTTTAAAAGACAAAAACTATGCAGAACAACACCCTGGATTTTTTTTCAAGTAGACCTCAGCTACTTAGCTTCCCTTTGCACCTACTGCGGACAAAAGTATTGCCGTACAAGATTTTAAAATTAACTTTTCTGTAAGTGTTGGTTAGGGTATCCGATCCCAACTGTGGACCTACTTAAAAACAAAACTAAGCCGAACAACACCCTTGATTCTTTCTCAAGTAGACCACAGCTACCCAGCTTCCTTTTGGGCCTAGTGCGGACAAAAGAATTGACGTAGAACATTTGTTATTAACAATTATGTAAGGTAGTGGGGTAGGGTGTCCGACCAAACTTTGAACCTACTTAAAAAAAAATAAACTAAGCCGAATAACACCCTGTGTTTTTTTCTCAAGTACATCACAGCTTCCTAGCTTCCATTTGCGCCTATTGCGGACTTATGTATTGACGTAGAACAGTTTTGATATCTTTTCTGTAAGATAGTGATGTAGACTGACCGACTCAATCTTTGGACCTACCTAAAAAATAAAAAAATAAGCCGAAGAGCACCGTGTGTTTTTTTCTCAAGAAGACATTAGCTACTAAGCTTCCCATTTCACCTAGTGTGGACGAAAGTATTGCCGTAGAACAATTTTATTAATTTTTCTGTAAGGTTGGGTATGGTGTCAACCCCAACTGTGGACCTACTTTAAAAGAAAAAAACTATGCCGTACAACACCCTGGATTTTTTTTCAAGTAGACCTCAGCTACTTTGCTTCCCTTTGCACCTACTGCGGACAAAAGTATTGCCGTACAAGATTTTAAAATTAACTTTTCTGTAAGTGTTGGTCAGGGTATCCGATCCCAACTGTGGACCTACTTAAAAACAAAACTAAGCCGAACAACACCCTTGATTTTTTCTCAAGTAGACCACAGCTACCCAGCTTCCCTTTGCGCCTAGTGCAGTCAAACGTATTGACGTAGAACATTCTCTATTACCTTTTCTGTAGGGTATTGGTATAGGGTGTCCGACCCCAACTTTGGACCTAGTTGAAAAAAAAACTAAGCAGACACCCTGTGTTGTTTTTCTTTCATGTAGATAACAGCTACCTAGCTTCCCTTTGCGCCTAGTGGGGACAAGATTATTGACATACAACATGATTTATTAAATTTTCTGTAAGGTAGTAAAGTAGACTGTCTCTTTGGACCTGTTAAAAAAAAATCAACTTAGCCGAATAACAACACCCTTGATTTTTTCTCAAGTAGACCATATCTTCCCAGCTTCCCTATGCGCCTAGTGCGAACAAAAGTATTGACGTAGAACATTTGTTATTAACAATTATGTAAGGTAGTGGGGTAGGGTGTCCGACCAAACTTTTAACCTTCTTAAAAAAAAATGAACTAAGGCGAATAACACCCTGTGTTTTTTTCTGAAGTACACCACAGCTTCCTAGCTTCCCTTTGCGCAAATTGCGGACAAAAGTATTGACGTAAAACAGTTTTGATATCTTTTCTGTAAGGTAGTGATGTAGACTGGCATACTTAATCTTTGGACCTACTTTAAAAATTAAAAACTAAGCCGAAGAACACCGTGTGTTTTTTCTCAAGTAGACCAAAGCTATCCAGCTATCCTTTGCGCCTAGTGCGGACAAAAGTATTGACGTAGAACATGTGTTACTAACTTTTCTGTAAGGTAGTGAAGTAGACTGTCCCGACTTAATCTTTTGACCTATTTAAAAAAAAAACTAAGCCGGAGAACACCCTGGATTTTTTTTCAAGTAAACATAAGCTACCCAGCTTCCTTTTTTACCTGGTGCTTACAAAAGTTTTGTCGTTCAACATTTTTTTTATTAACGTGTCTGTAATGTAATGGGGTAGGGTGTCCAACCCTAAATTTGTTCTTTCTTTAAAGAAAAATAACTAAGCAGAAGAACACCCTGTGTTTTTTCTCAAGTAAACCCAGCTTCCCTTTGTACCTTGTGCTGACAAAATTATTGTCGTACAACATTTGTTATTAACTTTTGCGTAAGGCAGTGGGGTAGGGTGTCCGATCCCAAATTTGGACTTTCTTTAAAGAAAAATAACTAAGCCGAAAAACACCCTGTGTTTTTTCTCAGGTAAACTACAGCTACCCGGACAATCTTTGCCCCTAGTGCGGACAAAAGTATTGTTTTTTTTTAACTTTTCTGTAAGGTAGTGTGGTACGGTGTCCGACCCCAACTTTAGAGCTATTATAAAACAAAACATAAATTAGGCCGGAGAACACCCTGGATTTTTTCTCAAGTAAACATAAGCTACCCAGCTTCCCTTTTTACCTTGTGCTGATAAAAGTTTTGTCGTTCAACATTTTTTATTAACTTTTCTGTAATGTAGTGGAGTAGGGTGTCCGAATCTCAATTTGCACCTACTTGAAAAAAAAAAAACAAAGCCGAAGAACACCCTGTGTGTTTTTCTAAAAGTAAACCACAGCTACCCGGTCTTTTTTGCACCTAGTGTGGACAAAAGTATTGCCGTAGAGCATTTTTTATTAACTTTTCTGTAAGGTAGTGTGGTACGGTGTCCGACCCTTACTATGGACCAACTATATCAAAAAAAATAAACTTAGCCGTAGAACACCCAGTGTTTTTTCTCTCTAGGAGACCACAGCTACCCAGCTTTTCTTTAAACCTGGTGCGGACAAAGTTATTGCCATTGAACACATTTTTATTAACTTTTCTGTAAGGTAGTGTGGTACGGTGTCCGACCCCAACTTTAGACCTAGGCCTACTATCAGAGAAAATAAACTAAGCCGGAGAACACCCTGGATTTTTTCTCAAGAAAAGATAAGCTACTCAGCTTCCCTTTTTACCTTGTGCTGAAAAAAGTGTTGTTGTATAACATTTTGTATTAACTTTTCTGTAAGGTAGTGTGGTACTGTGTCCGACATCAACTTTAGACCTACTATAAAAAAAAACTTAGCCGGAGAACAACCTTTGTTTTTTTTCTCAAGTAGACTACAACTACACAGCTTTTCTTTAAACCTTGTGCGGACAAAAGTATTGCCATTGAACAAATTTTTATTAACTTTTCTGCAATGAAGTGTGGTAGGATGTCCGACCCCAACTTTAGTCCTACTTTAAAAAAAAATAAACGAAGCCGGAGAACAACGTGGATTATTTTTCAAGAAAACATTAGCTACCCAGCTTCCCTTTTTACCTTGTGCTGACAAACGTTTTGTCGTTCAACTTTTTTTATTAACTTTTCTGTAATGTAATGGGGTAGCGTGTCCGACGCTAAATTTGAACCTAATTTAAAAAAATTAACTAAGCCGAAAAACACCATGGATTATTTCTCAAGTAGAAATAAGCTACCCAGCTTCCCTTTGCACCTTGTGCTGACAAAATTGTTGTCGTACACCATTTGTTATTAACTTTTGCGTAAGGCAGTGGGGTAGGGTGTCCGATCCTAAATTTGGACTTTTTTAAAAGAAAAATAACTAAGCCGAAGAACACCCTGTGTTTTTTCTCAAGTAAACTACAGCTACCCGGACAATCTTTGCACCTAGTGCGGACAAAAGTATTGCCGTAGAACATTTTCTATTAACTTTTCTGTAAGGTAATTTGGTACGGTGTTCGACTCCAACTTTAGACCTACTATAAAAAAGATAAACTAAGCCGGAGAACACAATTTGTTTTTTTCTCAAGAAGACTACAACTACCCAGCTTTTCTTTAAACCTTGTGCGGACAAAAGTATTGCCATTGAATAATTTTTTTATTTACTTTTCTGCAATGTAGTCAGGTACGGTGTCCGACCCCAACTTTAGACCTACTATAAAAATAATAAACTAAGCCGGAGAACACCCTGGATTATTTCTCAAGTAGAAATAAGCTACCCAGCTTCCCTTTGCACCTTGTGCTGACAAAATTTTTGTCGTACAACATTTGTTATTAACTTTAATGTAAGGCAGTGGGGTAGGATGTCCGACCCCAAATTTGGACTTTCTTTAAAGAAAAATAACATAGCCGAAGAATACCCTGTGTTTTTTTCTCAGGTAAACCAGAATTACACGGACAATCTTTGCACCTAGTGCGGACAAAAGTATTGCCGTAGAACATTTTTTATTCACTTTGTAGTGTAGTGTGGTACGATGTCCGACCCCAACTTTAGATTTACTATAAAAAAAAAAAACATAAGCTAGACCGGAGAACACCCTGGATCATTTCTCAAGTAAACATAAGCTACCCAGCTTCCCTTTTCTCCTTGTGCTGATAAAAATTTTGTCGTTCAACATTTTTTATTAACTTTTCTGTAATGTAATAGGGTAGGGTGTCCGACCCTCCATTTGCACCTACTTTTAAAAAAATAACAAAGCCGAAGAATACCCTGTGTTTTTTCTCAAGTAGACCACAGATACCGAGCCTTTCTTTGCACCTAGTGCGGACAAAAGCTTTGTTGTACAACATTTTTTTTATTAACTTTTCTGTTATGTAGTGGGGTTGGATGTCTGACCCCAAATTTAGACCTACGTTTAAACTTTGGGGAAGAACACCATGAATTTTTTTTCTCCAGTATACCTCTGTTACCCACCTTCCGTTTGCACTTTGTGCAGCCAAAAGTATTGTCGTAGACCATTTTTTATTACCTTTTCTGTAGGGTAGTGAAGAAGACTGCCCGACTCAATCTTTGGACCTATTTAAAATTCAATAAACGTAGAACACACTGTGTTTTTGTCAAGTAGACCTTAGCTACCCAACTTTCATTTGCGCATATAACGGACACAAAGTTTGATGTAGAACATTTTTTATTAATTGTTCTGTAATGTAGTGGGGTAGGATGTCCGACTTCAACTTTGGACTTGCTTTAAAAATGAAATAAACTAAGCCAAAGAACACCCTGTGTTTTTTCGCAAGTAGACAGTTACCCGGCCTTTTTTTGCACCTAGTTAGGACAAAAGTATTGCCGTAGAACATTTTTTTATTAACTTGTCTGTAAGGAAGTGTGGTACGGTGTTCCACACAATCTTTGGACCAACTTTATAAAAAAAACTAAACCATAGAACACCCCGTGTTTGTTTTTCTCAAGTAGACCACAGCTACCAAGCTTTAATTTAAACCTAGTGTTGACAGAAGTTACCGCAGAACATTTGTTATTAACTTCTCTGTAAATTAATTAAGGAAGTTCGGCACCTTTGGTCAATCCCGTCTGATTCACATAATTGGCGTTACTGTAACAATCTTTGGAAATGTAAAGCACACAGGAAGCTTTTTCCAACGAAACATTTGATGATAAGAACACATTAATAGAAAGCTATTTTTGCATTTACTTGTGTTCAGAATTTGGAATAAACAATAAATATTGTATTGGTTTATTTGAAATAACTAGTGTTTGGCACTTGATACCTAGTGAAGAAAAACAATAATATTTATTGTTTTTGTTTATAATGTAATTTTGGAAATTTATATTTTCCATTAAAGGTTTATATTGAAGTACGTGTTACTCTAAACATAAATACAGAAGTAAACGAGCCAATGAAAATCCGTTGAGGCTGATACACCACGCCTCCTACAATTTCGTTCTGTTGATATTGAATTGATAATAGTCTCTCAGATACTAGTCTCTGTCTTCACAGATATTGCTAGACATTATAAGAAATATGCTAAAAAAAATAAACATAAACGAAGGCATAAAAACAAAGCTGCAATGCAGCAAAGTAAGCTAACAGTTATGCTATCACAAGCTAGAAAAAGGTTGTTAATCTTTCGCATAGAACATTAACTGATGACGAGTATTTGGTTTTATCTAGAGGTTTGAAACTCATTTCTTCACCGTCAGTCAAAAGGGCAAAGCAGGACTTATAACATGATTTTGATGAATTAGCAAGAAAAATGAGATGTCGTTACTTATATCATGGTAACTTGGATGAAATTCATCACTTCAGAGTTAAATCTGGACACACGCCACCTTTAACCAGCAACACCCTTGAAAATTACCTGTTCAATACAAAGCACGAACTATCTTCAATGCAAATTCTAAAATTTCGAAACAATCTAAATCTTTTACAGAGGTCCGGTATTTCTTCTCTGTTAAATGATGAATCATTAATCATTATAAAAGTAGCAATTTTGTTATTTTAGATAAAATCAATTACCTTCTTAAAGGCGATCGTCAATTTTAAAAATACACAACATTACACCAAATTTGAAAACTTTGACAAAAAAGCACTAAGATGTAATTTCAATACATATGTCAAAAGCATGTACACCAAAGGTGTTATAGATTACTCCACATTTAATTACCTTAATAATGGTAATGAAATTGATTATGGGCCTTGGTATATGCATATCCTGCCTAAAATACACCGATTAAATGAATCGGAATTAGTAAAAAATCAATAAATATGGGTTTAACATTGATACATAATGCCGCCATGTCGGCCAATCATATCTCAGGTTGGTACTGTCACAGAATTTAGTGGACGCTATATCGATTATTTGTTAGTACCTATGGTACAAAAACAACATACGTATATATCTGATCTAATATACAAGTTGGAAAGAGTTAAGTCTAATGCAGTTAGCTGGCTGTGTAGTTTTGATGTAGTTTCAATGCGCACTAATTGCCCGGTTGATGAATTATTATCGGCAGTTAGAATTTCGTATGATCAGTTTAATAAATCAGATTACAAAATCAAATCCCTACCTACGGATGATTTAATCTATCTCCTCAGATCAATTTTAGAGAACAACATTTTCGACTTTAATAGACAGCTTTATAAGCAAACAATAGGAGCCGCGATAGGAGCAGTGCCCAGCACGGAAATCTGTGATATACTCATGTATAAAATTATGAAAATAATTCTTTCTAAGTTTGAACATAGAAAAAATATATTTTTCTATGGAAGGTATCGTGATGGTATTATATTTATATATTACGGATTACAAATGTGTCGAGGTTTCTGATTGGATAACAACACAGAGATGTCAGTATATATTCAGGAAACTGCCGGGGTATATACGACGTTTGTATCCCCAATTGGAACCTCAAAAACGTCATCATAACACCGGTTACTATGTGACGTAGTCATAAGCTATCAGACTGTCAGAGGTTCACAGAGGGAAAATAATGACGTGCTTCAGTCAATAATACATTTTTGATACAAAATCACGCAATTAACACTTTTAATACTTTAATTTGATGTTAAAAGTGTTATTATAAATTATTACATACACGATAAAATTATGTTCACAGCAAATTAGAAAATCCTTCACGTATGCCGAACATATCAGGTTGGGTTTTTCAATATATATGTGTTGTCAACAAATACCTGCACTGGAAAATAACATTAAGTCAGGGGTAATCCGTAATATATGTGTAATTCAGGTCTCAGAAAGGGTATATACTGTGACATTCCCGGCTTAGGGCTTATATAAACTCTAAGCCGGGAATGTCGCAGTATATACCCTGTCTGAGACCTGAATAACATATAATATCATGGCGATTGGAAGGAAATAAAGAATTTGTTAGAGTTAGCAAATAATCATCATCCGTTCCTGAAATTCACACTAGAATTCTCATCTAAAGAAATAATATTTCTTGATGTTAATATTTTCAAAGGAACAAGATTTTATAGTCAAAATATTTTGGATGTGAAAACACACCTTAAAACGACAAATGTCTTCCTTTATCTTGAGCGTAAAAGCTGTCACAGTAGACATGTGTTTGCAGGGTTTATCAAGGGCGAAATTATCAGATACATTACAAGATATTTTGTTACAGTTCAGATTGAACATAATAAAGAGAGGATAAAAGGAGATTAAAATCGAAAAGTACATAACTGAGGCATTATCATGTAATTGATCTGAATTAATCAGAAAAAGGCCAAAGAAAACACAAAGAAAATTCCTTCAGTATTGGCAACGAAATTTAATCCATGCATTCATAAATTAAAACAATGCATTAGTAAACATTGGGATCTACTAAAACAGGATGCAGTTTGCAACGAAATATGTTCAAGCAAACTAATAATAGCTTATAAAAAGCATCAAAATATTCTGATTTATTGACAACGACAAAATTAAAATAAATTGATATAGGTAAATCCCTGATGATGGCGGGCATACAATGCTTAAACCCTTTCATAAATGTTATACATTTATCATTAGCATATAACAAAAAAACCGCCGAAACACTAAATTAGTGTCGAACTGATGTACAGCAATTGCAAGTCTAGTTATACTAGCATCATGTGATCAATATTTTGTAATATTTACAATGAATTACTTATAGTATGCATATGGAGTCTTCCGAATAAGATTGTTTGCTATCGGAATTCGGATTGATGTTGGAATACGTGGATGTTAGGTCTCACTTTATACAAAATCTTGTATGTACAAGCTTTAGTTTTGATAGTATAAAAAAAGCTATAAGTGTGGAATGTTTTCCAATAGGACAACTATCTACTATATAAATGCCTCACAAATGTAGATGAGAGATATAATAGCTATAGGCCACCATACAACCTTTAAATTTAACAACAAGCGAAGCCTATACCTTAAAGTAAGCTATAACGCCAACACATTCATTACACATGATGACAATATAAAACACTAGAATATATATGAATTCCTACATTATTTCGCATATACATGTTAATACATTGTACTATAAATAAAAACATCACCATGATATCCATGTGATAATATAATCCTTAAGAATTCCCAACAACTATTTTGAAATCAAGGTCAAAGATTTTAAAAATAGACAGAATTTGTTAAAAAAAAAAAGTGGTTTCCAAGTGCTTAATAAAATACATGTATTTCTTTTATGGGATTGAACAATTGCTTAGATATACGGCCATTTACAATTAAAGTTAACTCAAATATGAATTTTCTTTGTATTGGGATGTTGTATATTTGGTTTCAGCAAAGTTTCACTCAAATGTTTTGTTTTCTACTGTGTGTTGCATTGCTAGGAGACATAGAAACAATGAGCTCCTGTCGATTTGGTCTTCTAAGTGCTACCATATGTGCAATTCAAACCATATTTCAATAAAATACATATCGGTTTTTTTATTTACTCAGGTCACAAGATACCTTCACCTAATATGTTTTTATGTGAAATGATCCTATTCTATTTTGAAGGAAATTTACTCATAAAGAAAAGAAAGCTAGAGACTCCAAGAGGCAGGAAAAGAACAGAATAGGCAATCACAAATTATGTACATGTATCACAATATCAACTGTAATTTTAATTAATGATTTATTGAAATAAATAAATTTTCGGTCTCTTTTTGTTTATCAGAATTCTGTGATAAATTATGATTAGTTTGATGTGCTGAAAACATGGAAATAATCTCGACCCTTAATCATTCTCAAGATGGTTATTCAGTTGTCAAACTGCTTCTTTATAATCAGTTTGCAATTGTAATTGATTATTTTGAATGAGTTAATTTACATCATGTGCTGCTGCTGAATGATGCTGAATCATCATAGTCCTGATGTATGAAATACAATAAAAATGTTATATTGCTGCTGGTATGTTTTAGTCTTCAATAGAATCAAGGTATGTTATATAAAAAGATGTGGTATAATTGCCAATGAGACGAATCTCCACAAGAGACCAAAATGACACAGAATTACCAATTATAGGTCACAATACAACCTTCAACAATGAGCAAAGTTCATGTATACATGGTATATATATATATAATACTTTCCAGTATTATCTAAAGAAAGTTCCCAAACATTTTTTTTTTAAAGTTATTTGTAATTACACGATTTCATATATATCAGTCAAGCTGTACAAAAGAACAGTTACATGGCCAGACATAACCAATTTTCTAATTGTACATGAGTATTTACTACACTGAAGAATAGGTCCATCCAATAAAATGATCTGAAAAATAATCATTGTTATACATTTTGTAAGCCTCGGTCACACCTTAACGGATAGCTCGAACGGATGCCTAAGGGATTACTTTTTTCAATCCGTTCATGTCCGTTAGACGTCCGTCCATATCTGTTGCATCTCCGTTAGGCGTACGTTTTATCCGTCGACGTCCGTTCTGTCCGGTGGAAAATTTTGAGCAAGTTTAGAGTTAGAATTTAATGTCCGCTGAAGGTCCGGTAAGCGTCCGTTTTGTACGGTACTCGTCCGTTTCGTTCCCGTTTTGTATCCGTTACGTGTTCGTTATACATCCGTTGGAGGTCTGGTAGATCAATTCAAAAACGGACTTCTAACGGACATCTAATGGATTAAATGGATGTTAAACGAATGTGAAACGGACTTCTACCGGACGTATAATGGATAAAACGGATGATGAACGGATCTGAAACGGATAAATGCCAATGGAAAATTTCGCGTCAGAAATGCCAATTTGATTTCTAAAGGTTCATGAATTCTTATTATTTATAATCGATCTTAGAGTAAGGGCACGTCTTCACAATCAACCAGCTCTTATTCATGCCAGACACTGCCCTTTGGCAGCATTTTGAAGAACAAACCAAAACCAGTTCCACAGAAACATTTTGAATATTTATGCGATTTACATGTATTATTATTGTCGCCTTTAATATATCTTGTTCATCCGTTTTATCCGGAACGCTTCTGTTGGGTGTCTGTTTTATGCGGTACTCGTCCGTTGGATGTACGTTCGAAATCCGTTCTGTCCGTTACGTTTCCTTTTCTCGTACGTTGCATCTCCGTTGCATGCCCGTTATGCATTCGTTAAGCGTCTGTTTTATTTTGTCAGTACACCAACGGACTCCCAACGGATAACAATTTTGTCAACAGACAACTTTTATTTCTATCCGTTAGGCGTCCGTTCGAGCTATCCGGTAAGGTTTGACCGAGGCTGTACATTCATACATCATTACAAGGAGAACGTACCTATGTTTATATGTTCCAGACCATATAAGTATTTGGATTGTACGTGTATGGTCCAGTACGAGTATACTCATACGGTCTAGTACGAGCTTGACCATACATGTATTTGAAACACATTGGTTTATTTTAGACACAAAATTATCAAAAAACTTTTATTGAGTATTACAATTTAATATTATTACAATTAGATGAATAAAGTGGAAAACATTACATCAACTGAAATTGACTAATTCTGTATTTAACTGGCTGTTTCAATCTTATGTTAGCACTCTCGCCACCGGTGATACTTCCTGGCACAAGGATCTTATTTTAGCACTCTCGCTACCGGTGATACTTGCTGGCACAATAAACATCAGATTTCTTACATTTACATGTTTTGTTCATGTCTGTTCCTTTGCATTTGCATGTCTTGTTTGTTTTCCTGCAGCTTGCAATGCAATTCCGTATGTTTTTCAAAGTACATTTTCAATTGTGTATGTCAAAAGTTCTATTGCACTCATAACATAGCACCAGTTCAATATGCCAAATAATAGTTTGTACAAATTTGCATCCTTACCAAAAATATCAGCAACCCTATATCCCCAGTTGCTTTTCTTACAGTAACAAAGAAACCTTTTTCATCCTTTGCTTATTTTTCAACACTTTTTTTATCATAAAATTATTCTTTATTTTTTGTTAACAGATTTTTATACACTTTATGTCCAGTTTCTTCCCTGACATACAGGAGATTAACTTTTAAATAGTTTAAAACATTTTAAAAGTTTGTATTCCAATTACAATTGAACTTTTTATATTAATAATAAGATTTCAGTTATGTTGATCTGTAATGTCAAGGCATCAAATAAAAGTCTTATAACCTGGCAGACCGTAAGAGAACAGTCTAGACCATTTTTAAAAGTATGCATACAGACTGGACGGTACGCGTTTGGTCCAAATACTCATATGGTCTGGAACATATATATACAAATGATTAAATCATTAATCGATTTTTACAGAGTTATCTCTCTGTAGTGTTATGTACAACCTTAAAAGTTTTGTAAGTAAAATCACATGAACATATGAAAAAAGGAAATATGAGGTGTATGCAAATGGCAACTATGAAACAGCAACTGCAAACACAACTAAAATAATATAGAGGTCCACACAGCTATTTAAATGTAATAAGACCAGCTCTTAACCCTCCAGTCTATATAAGTTTTTATTAATATTAAACAGAAATAATAAAAGAACTACTACCAACAGATATATATATAAAACTATATTAAATCATATTATATTTGGAGTAAACAATAAAATACTATCATAGAAAGCTCAAAGTTCTTAAATGGCTTCATATGAAACCAGACTGTATTAAACTCTAAATGTATTTTTCGAAGTAACATACTGCTTACAACATCAAAAAGCATTTAACACTCTTTATTCTCCTTGTCGATGATTCGACCCTCGATTTCTCAGCAAAGATGGGTGTAATTGCCAATTATACTACAAGGATTGCGTATAGATTTCATTAGTGTTAACATACTTTAGAAAATATGGCATAAAACTTTGAAATAATAATTAACCATAACAGATTTCTAAAGTGTGTGCCAACAGTTTGTGAATTAAGGGCCAAAAAGGGGTGAAAACATTCGTTTTTGTAGTTTCTTGACAATAACTTGTGTGTAAGTGTATGGATCTCTCTGACATTGTATCACAGGGTTCCATATCACAAAAGGAAGGATTGGATTGAGTTTGGGGGTATTGGCTATTTGATGCAGGAATTAAGGGCCAAAAACAACATTTTTCTAGTTTCCAGACAATTACTTGTGTTTAAGTGAATGGATATCTCCGAAATGGTACTACAAGGTTCCATACTACTAAGGAAAAGCTGGGATAGTGTTTTGGGGTAATTGCTCCACGGGGGAATCAAATACTTTCGTAGGTTCCAATTTCCTATTAGGTTGCCCTCTGGGAAGCATTTTACTTTTACATTGCAAAGAAATATAATTTACCCTTATCTAATGAAACTCTAATCTCCACCACAAAACATATGCATCAATTGAACTGTTTTTGTCCATCTTAATTCTATACTATAATAAAATATCTCGCTGAGCAAACCCTGAACAGTTGATACTGTCTGAATTTGGCTTGATATAAATTTGGTCATAGTTCTTAAAAATCTATTTGTGCATATAAGATTTCTTTTTGAAACTTTTCGAAATATTTGAATATGAAAATTTTTAAGAAAAAACAAATATAAACACCTTTAAAAAATGGCATCCCTCTTAAAGCAATTTCCTCCAAACTGAATCCCTGCCTATCCTTTGTAGTATGGAACCTTGTTGATTTTTTCGGGTTTGTATGGATAGTCAACCCTGTAAATTGTAACAAACCCCTGTGATTGAAAGTTGGGTTCGTTTTATCGAAAGGGGGGAGGGGGGCTGGGGGGGGGGGGGGGGCTGAGCGGAACAAATTAAAATTATCATGTCTCTTTAAGCTACCTGCTTCGAGAAACATCTCAATTGAATGTTATTTTGTGATGTTAATTCGATGCCAATGTTTACAAAATGCTTACCAATCGACACTGTTTCTGAAAAGAGTAACAAGCTGTCGTCATTTACCCGCGGTTTTATCTTTCGGTATTCTCAGGACATATCGTCATGATATCGATAAGCCATATATACATTTATGCATCGAATGGACTTCAAAGATTTTTTAAGGGGAATTCTAATTGGTTTAAAAAGTCACGTGTGAAATCGTCAGAAGTCAAACTACATATTGGTCGTTGTTAGATCTCATATGTAGTATAACGTAATCAGAGATCAATATTTTAATTAGATTGATAGCTATTCTACATTCCGTAGTAGTCGGCAGTGGCAGCGGCATCAGCATCCACAAATATTCACTCTGTGGTTAAAGTTTTTGAAATTTAATAACTTTCTTAAACTATCCAGGATTTCTACCACACTTGGACAGAAGGTTGTTTATGATCATAACATAGTATCGTGAAGTAAATTTTGTGAAAAAAATCCATTTTTTCCGTATTTTACTTATATAAATATACTTATTATTGGGCCATTCCAGTTAATATCTGATAGATGGGGTGATAAGGAGATTTATTTCCTAGGTATCAGAAAATACATGTTGAGAAACTGCCCTATTAGAATTAAAAAACTAAGACCTGTCAGATGAAGAGTTTCAGTTCATATTTGGTGGGTGGGCTAGTATAGGGAAAAAATACCTATCAGAAATTGTTAATGCTATTGACATGCCCATCAGTATTTTTCTGACACTTCAATCTGTCAGAAGATACCTTCCGACCCTTTTAAACTTTCATTAAGTACTATTTCTCTGAGTATATTCTCTTTATGAGGCTAAAATATATGCGTGCACGCACCCTTACTGAAAAATCAGCCTTCTGGCGAACCGTTCCGGCAGATGTGCCGCAAACACTGCGGTAAGGTTGCTGCAAATAGTTTGCGGCAACTTCACCATTACTTTTTATGATGAAAATGAAGGTTACGGCTTGTCTGCCCCAAAGTTGTATAGCCTTATATAGATTCTGGTGAACCTCTGGCGAACTTTGGAAGCCTTATATAGTTTGTGGCAAACTTCTGACAATTTATGTGGTGAATTTCCGGCAAACTGTCAAAGCCTTATATAGTTTGCAGTGAACTTTTGGGAATTTTTGTGATGAACTTCCGGCAAACCTTCAAAGCCTTTTATAGTTTGCGGTGAACGTCTGGCAAATCAAGTGATAATGATGCCCTATGATATCAATAATAGCAAATTAAATGCAAAACATGTCTAAATTAACTTTCAAAGAGATGATCAATGATGCATGGCCTGTTAAAATCAATTGAATCATATATTACTCAGACATCTATCATATATAACATCCATTTACTTTTTACATGACAATACCAACATTAAAACTTCCCTCGTATTTCAAATTCAAAGAAGCAGGAATTGTGGTTTTAGGGTCTGAGGGAGCATGCTCAGTATGCTATAAAGTTGTTCGGCGAAAATCATTATGAACAGGTGCTTGCTTAAATTAAAAATACGGACATACATGTACCAACCAGAGGAACAATACCAGACTTCAGTCACTTCACTTGGAGTGCATGTAATTCTATTTGGGGCTACACATCCATAAACATAATATCTTACCAAAAATTAACAACACCAAATAATCCAAAAATTAACAACACAAAAAACCATCATTTATAGGCAGTGGCTATTCAAATAGCGGACAAATAACATTCTGACGGTTTTTCGCTATTTGTCCGACCAAAAATATAATGATGAAGATATAAAATCGCGTTTTGAAGCAGATAAATAAACCATGAGTAGTTTTAAAATGTATTTTCTAACTTCGTTTTATGAAAAAGAACCCATTCTTATAAAAAAAGGTAAAACTATGCATTTGATTCTAAAAGGAATTTGGGAAAAAGGGGGGGATGATTTTCTCTTTTGTTGTTCTGCATATGAATTTCCTGTTAGGTAAATAGTCGAGGGTCAAAGATTATTGGCTTCAATTGACATCTATGATTTCAAAAAAATCCTGAACTAATTGATTCTGTGAAGTTTGGTTAAAGAGCCAATTGAATAAATACACCCTAATAAGAAGCCAAATTAATATCACTGTCAAAGAGAAATCGACAACTTGTGTGTTGTTGTATTGTTACGGTTTAGGGTATAAGCTGTAGGTTTGTACATACGACTGTTTCAGGCCACTCAGTAAACACTCTATTCTATTTTCGCGTTCGTCGTTTACTGGTAGCCAACGCGTATACAAAGACATTTGATGAACATTGTGTATACTTATATATTGTTAGTAAGGTCTCTGGGAATAATAGTATAGAGTTCGTCTTCATTGTTTGACCACGGGGGGTCCACTGACTGAATGACTGTTCCCATCTTCTGTTTACCCTTATTTCACACGTTCCCGCTTTATTACCTTGTTATTTTATTAGCGTTAGGCATATATATTGTAACCGGGGCCCATACATGCTAAGAGTAAGCTTAGATAAGTCCCGTTTGTCCATTTCCCGACTCGACAGAATGTCAACATTCCGATCATCGCCATTTGCATCACTATGTTTATTGACGTCAGTGACCTAATTACCTGAGATCAGCATCCAATCAGCATAACGTAATTTGCCAACCATCTCCATAGGAGCACGAGACGTTGGTGGGACAGAGATATAAAAGCAAGTGCACAACAGTCTTCAGATAGACTGCGGCCCTAATACATGTACCTTTGCATCCCCGTTAGATAAATGGACCAAACCATAATTGACCTTGATGTTTTACTACGTTTACTACGATGTTGACAAACGATTAACGTGTATAACTTAGTCTGTAACTCGACACCAGAGATGACAGTTCTATACTAGAATTTACTAGTATATATAACCTTGTATGCAAATACCTTTACTTATTGGACACCCCCCGTCCCGTAACAGTATAATGCTTTCCCGGGAAAAAATAATATATCCAAACATTGAAAACAACCATTATATTACTGTTTGTAATACAATAATTATGTAAGTTTCCTAGGGGAAACTATAACTATAGAACTCTTATCTTCAAAGCCTCAACTATACCATACTAATATGGTAGTCCCTGTGTGTATCATCAACTCGGTAGTCATTGCTTTTGACTAGCATAATAAACCTTTATTACATCATGTAATCTGTTCAAATTTTAATATGAAACCTTCGTTCTAATTCAGTGATGGAAATTTAACGTTTTATAAATTTGGTGATTCTTTTCTAAACATTTGGCCAAACACCGCGGGACGTGTTTACACTTAAAACTTTATTTTTTGGGTTCTGAATGTTTCTGATGAAGTAATATACTAAATAAATCCCTTGTTACGCATATAAATATTAAGCGTTTCTTCTAATTTGAACGAACACAAACCCTAACAATTATACACCAATTTTGCTGGCACTAATTATTGGTTCTACAGGTTCAGTATTCTAATCAATTGGTAAAAAATACTAAACGTGTATAATAAATCGATGTATTGTGTAATTCAAGATTGATTTCTAACAGAATGTGTCAACAAAATTAACGAATATTTACTGAGCATATTTTGTACTCTCATCAACACCTAAAAAATATTCATGACTTACCAATATTTTCTGAACGGTCAGTTTGATTTTAATATCATCAGAACATCTTGAACGTAAACACGTCAAGCCTTCTTATAAATTAAAGTTATCTTTCACATTTTTATTTGTTTGTTAACTCAGTGCTGTTACGACATAAGTCATCCAAAAAATGCAATTCTAATAAGTAGCTTTTCATTCAACGCAATTGTGTTCCCTATTCAACTCAGTATTTTGTTGTCTAGTACAATAACATACGATTTATTTAACAATTGGTAAACATTAATTGAACGATCTGAATTTACTTCAAGCGAAAAATCTGAAAAAGTACTGAATTCACCGAAGTAGAGGAGTCTAAATATGGCTGGAAAAATTACCATGACTTAGTTTTATATTGCGCAGCCTGTTATATCTGGTCAATTAAAAAGATTCAGATTTTCAGTTCTAGATTAAAATCGGTTTACAAGTGTTGCTTACATGCAATTTCAACAATCCAGTTCACGAGTATAGCATTTGAATATCAATGTAAAAATAAAGGCAAGAGTAGTATACCGCTGTTGGAAGGTCATTAATCGATTGATAGAAAACAAATCAGGGTTACAAACGAAAACCGAGGGACACATCAACTATAAGAGGAATACAACGAAACAATAGAAACACTGAAGTACAATAAAAAAAAACGGCAATGCAACACACACAGAAACGAACTACCTTCCATTTTCCTGACTTGGCTTATATGGCAATGTTAAATATACCACTTAAATGACAACATTACATGTCAGGAATACAGTAACATAAAAATCAATCGTTTAATGCTGAAACGCCCATTTGAATAAGAAAAAAGTCGAAATTCTAATCAGTATGTTCCAGTTGAAAAGCACTATTATAAAAATCAAAAAGAATGTGCAATACGTCTTTGATTTGTAGTGCAAATCTGTCATGATGTAGACATTTAGACTATACCTGTAGTGTATCTTTTAATCCACTGTCAATCTGAAAAAAAACTGGAAAAACGAACAGATTGTATTTTCCATACTTACAGCGGGTGGTAAACTAAAAGCTTCAAAGAAGCAACTGAAATACTGAAAAAAAACCACACACACAAAGGCGATTTGCAAAGAGTGTTTAGTTAGTTTAGTACCTATTTATGTTCTGACCGGCTTTTCCGACTATGATTGTGCATTCAGAAAAGATGGGTTGATAAATAAAATCCTCAACAATTTATATTTACAATTATGTAGAAATATGACCTTCTGTTGTTTGATACTGTAAATTAACGATGCACATAACGTCTTCTTAATATTGTCACATATAGTATCTTTTAGCCGAAAAGTGTAAATTACTCAAAGTAAATGATATGCTTGAAAAAGTAGTTAAAATTAAACAGTTCATATCTACAGATACTTATATCGTCGACAACATGATTATAGGTTCCAAATTTGAGGTAAGTCATTTCAACGATGCACGGCGGTTAACAAACTTGAAAGATAAAACAATAAAAAAAAATCAATTTATCAGAAACGAAACAGAGAGGAATAAGATACAAAATGAAAATTCAAACTCATCAGTCTAAAAGGAACCGACAATGCCACTACAAAATAAAAACCAAGAAGCAAACAATAGACAAACACATATATTAACAATCCTTTCGAAAAAAAAAGGCTTTATCTCATAAAATTAAGCACACCTTGGATTTAGTGTCAAGTAAACCTTAGCTATTCAGCTTCCCATTGCACCATGTGACGAAAAAAGTATTGCCCTAGAACATCTTTCATTAACATTTCCGGAAGGGTGGAGTAGGGTGTCCGACCCCAACTTTGGACTTAGTTTAAAAAGAAAATAAGCCGAAGCACACCCTGGAGTTTTTGTCTAGTAAACTTTAGCTATTCAACTTCCAATTGCACCTAGTGGCGAAAAAAGTATTGCCGTAAAACATTTTTTATTTACATTTCCGTAAGGGTAGGGTAAGGTGTCCGACCCCAACTTTGGACCTAATTAAAGAAAAATCTAAGCCGAATCACACCCTTGATTTATTGTCAAGTTAACCTTAGCTATCCAGCTTCCCATTGCACCAAATGACGAAAAAAGTATTTCCGTAAAATATTTGTTATTGACATTTCCGTAATGGTGGGGAGAGGTGTCCGACCCCAACTTTGGACCCAATTTATAAAAAAAAAGAAGCCAAAGCACAGCCTGGATTTTTTGTCAAGTAAACTTTAGCTATTCAGCTATCCTTATCACTTAGTGGCGAAAAAATTATTGCCGTAGAACATTTTTTATTGACATTTCTGTAAGGGTGGGGTAGGGTGTCCGACCCCAACTTTGGACCTGATTTAAAAAAAAAAAATAAGCCGAAGCCCACCCCTTGAATAAATGACAAGTAAACCTTAGCTATTCAACTTCCCATTACACCTACTGGCGAAAAAAGTATTGCCATAGAACATTTTTTATTAACATTCCGTAAGGGAAGGGTAGGGTGTCCAACCCCAACTTTGGACTTTAATAAAAAAAAAACTAAGCCGAAGCACACCCTGAATTTATTGTCAAGTAAACCTTAGCTATTCAGCTTACCATTGTACCTAGTAGCGAAAAAAGTATTGTAAGGGTGAGGTAGGGAGTCCGACCCCAACTTTGGACTAATTTAAAAAGAAAAAAAGCCGAAGCACACCCGAATTTATTGTCAAGTAAACTGTAGCTATTCAGGTTCCCATTGCACCTACTGGCAAAAAAAAAGTATTGCCGTAGAACTTTTTTATTTACATTTCCGTAAGGGTGGGTTAGGGTGTCCAACCCCAACTTTGGACTTTATTAACAAAATAAACTAAGCCGAAGCACACCCTTGATTTATTGTCACGTAAACCTAGCTATCCAGCTTCCCATTGCAATAAGTGGCGAACAAAGTATTGCCGTTCAATATTTTTTATTGATATTTCCGTAATGGTGAGGAGAGGTGTCCGACACGAACTTTGGACCTAAGGTATAAACAAAATAAGCCGAAGCACACCTTGGATTTTTTTTTCTCAAGTAAACTTTAGTCATTCAGCTTCCCATTTCACATAGTGGCGAAAATAGTATTGCCGTAGAACAATTGTATGAACCTTTCCGTTCGGGTGGGGTAGGGTGTCCAATCCAAACTTTGGACCTAATATAAAAAAAAAATTAAGCCGACGCACACCCTGGATTTTTTGTCATGTAAACTTTAGCGATTCAGCTTCCCATTGCACCTGCTGGCGAAAAAAGTGCCATAAAACATTTTTTTTGTAACATTTCCGTAAGGGAGGGGTAGGGTGTCCGACCCCAAATTTGGACCTAATTAAAAAAGAACTAAGGCGACGCACACCCTGAATTTATTGTCAAGTACACTTTAGCTATTCAACTTCCAATTGCATCTAGTGGCGAAAAAAGTATTGCCGTAAAACATTTTTTATTTACATTTCCGTAAGGGTAGGGTAAGGTGTCCGACCCCAACTTTGGACCTAATTAAAGAAAAATCTAAGCCGAATCACACCCTTGATTTATTGTCAAGTAAACCTTAGCTATCCAGCTTCCCATTGCACTAAATGACGAAAAAGGTATTTCCGTAAAATATTTTTTATTGACATTTCCGTAATGGTGGGGAGAGGTGTCCGACCCCAACTTTGGACCCAATTTAAAAAAAAAAGAAGCCAAAGCACAGCCTGGATTTTTTGTCAAGTAAACTTTAGCTATTCAGCTATCCATATCACTTAGTGGCGAAAAAAATATTGCCGTAGAACTTTTTTTATTGACATTTCTGTAAGGGTGGGGTAGGGTGTCCGACCCCAACTTTGGACCTGATTTAAAAAAAAAAATAAGCCGAAGCCCACCCCTTGAATAAATGACAAGTAAACCTTAGCTATTCAACTTCCCATTACACCTACTGGCGAAAAAAGTATTGCCATAGAACATTTTTTATGAACATTCCGTAAGGGAAGGGTAGGGTGTCCAACCCCAACTTTGGACCTTAATAAAAAAAAAACTAAGCCGAAGCACACCCTGAATTTATTGTCAAGTAAACCTTAGCTATTCAGCGTACCATTGTACCTAGTAGCGAAAAAAGTATTGTAAGGGTGAGGTAGGGTGTCCGACCCCAACTTTGGACTAATTTAAAAAGAAAAAAAGCCGAAGCACACCCGAATTTATTGTCAAGTAAACTGTAGCTATTCAGGTTCCCATTGCACCTACTGGCAAAAAAAAAGTATTGCCGTAGAACATTTTTATTTACATTTCCGTAAGGGTGGGTTAGGGTGTCCAACCCCAACTTTGGACTTTATTAAAAAAATAAACTAAGCCGAAGCACACCCTTGATTTATTGTCACGTAAACCTAGCTATCCAGCTTCCCATTGCACCAAGTGGCGAAAAAAGTATTGCCGTTCAATATTTTTTATTGATATTTCCGTAATGGTGAGGAGAGGTGTCCGACACGAACTTTGGACCTAAGGTATAAACAAAATAAGCCGAAGCACACCTTGGATTTTTTTTTCTCAAGTAAACTTGAGTCATTCAGCTTCCCATTTCACATAGTGGCGAAAATAGTATTGCCGCGTAGAACAATTGTATGAACCTTTCCGTTCGGGTGGGGTAGGGTGTCCAATCCAAACTTTGGACCTAATATAAAAAAAAATAAGCCGACGCACACCCTGGATTTGTTGTCATGTAAACTTTAGCGATTCAGCTTCCCATTGCACCTGCTGGCGAAAAAAGTGCCATAAAACATTTTTTTTGTAACATTTCCGTAAGGGAGTGGTAGGGTGTCCGACCCCAAATTTGGACCTAATTAAAAAAAAAACTAAGGCGACGCACACCCTGCATTTATTGTCAAGTACACTTTAGCTATTCAGCTTCCCATTGCACCTAGTTTCGAAAAGAGTTTTGCCGTAGAACATTTTTTATTAACATTTCCGTAAGGGTGGGGTAGGGTGTCTGACCCCAACTTTGGACTTAATTTAAAAAAAAACTAAGCCGAAGCACACCCTTGAATTATTGTAAAGTAAATCTTACTTATTCCGCTTCCCATTGCACCTAGTGGCGAAAAAAGTGTTGCCGTAAAACAATTTTCATTAACATTTCCGTAAGTTAGGGGTAAGGTGTCCTACCCAAACTTTGGAACTAATTTAAAACAAAATAAGCCGAAGCACACCCTGATTTTTTTGTCAAATAAACTTTAGCTATTCAGCTTCACAGTGCCACATAGTGGTGAAAAAAGTATTGCCGTAGAAGATTTTTGTTAACATTTCCGTAAGGGTGGGGTAGGTTGAATAACACAACCAGTGCTCCATGTGGATAATGGTCTTTATACTCTTGTTTAGCACCTTAGATAATTTTCAGTTTTTGATTGGGCTCATGCTGCTCAGTCCTTAGTTTTTGTGTTTAAATTTTGTGTGAAATGTTTCGTCTTTTTTTCGTTTATCGTATTTTGTAATTACTTTGTCAATTTTATTTCGACTGTATATATTTGATTTCCCTTTTGTATCGTTCGCCTCTATTTTAAATACATATACTGGTCTTTATGATGAATGTATTTACAACCACTTGGTCGATGCCACTGCTGGTGGAGTTTTCATTCTACCGAGGGTATAATCAGCCCAGTAGTCAGCACTTCTGTGTTGACATGAATTATCATTGATATGGTCATAATTTAAAACTGTTCACAAAGCTTTGAATGTTTGAAAAACAAAGGCTTTTTTTACTTTAAACAATAGATTATCTAAGCTGTATTTGGCAAAACTTTGAAGATTTTTTGGTTCTTAAAGCTCTTCAACTTTGTACTTTATATTTACTTTTTAATATTTCTTATTCGAGCGTCTCTGACGAGTCTCCTGTAGACGAAACGTGTGCCTTGCGCAAATTTGAATTCTGGTATCTATGATGATTTTATTTACATAAGCTATTGAAAGCAGCTCCCATGACACAATGTATTTCTTTGAACATTATTTTTTCATATATTATCAATAAAAATTAAGATGAGACTAACTGAAGGAATAGCATAAACTCTAAAAGAAATGAGGCCGGTAACTTTGACAATATCAAAGTCACAGGATCTGCATCATTCACTCACCATGTGAATCCGTAATCAGTCAAGCAATTTGTATTGGGTATAACATTCAATCACTATAATTACATATTATACGACTTTGATCATCTAAGACATCGAAAACATGTCGGAAGAGAGTCGAGACACATACATATCGTATCATGCAACTAATTCGCGAAGGTGAATTTGAAACTTATAAAGTGTCGATTTCAGTCGTTCTTTCTCAGTTGAAGCAGATTTTGTGTATTCTGCTTTGATACGCAGTCAGCATATTAACAACAACCAAAGGATCAAGTAGATATGGAGCAGACCGTCCGGTGATAATTACACCCTTAATACTATATTGTAAACATGATACAAGGACGCACTGATACGTGGCTTATTATGAAGTTACTGGTCATCATCAATATATGTAAAGGTGAAATTCAAGAACCTTGAAAATTTCTTTTTTTATGTTTTAAAGATGGTTTTGCATGACTGTTAATTCCTTTGAAGACAAAACCGTGTCAACTTGTAGTGACGCACTTTTAGTACATATTGGAATATCCACTGTCTGCTGAAATGATGATGTCATTCTTGGTAAAAACAAATCTGGAATCGTTACAGTTTTTCACAATGATATATTTTCTAGGGCATACAACATGATATGTGTACCAAAGAACTATTATAAATAAAACTCTGCTTAATGAGACGATGTACTTAATACTTCAATAAAGTAACGAGGACAGTAATGTGTAGCGTAAGAAAATCAACGCATTTATTACTCCTTTGTTTTTATTAAAATTGTAAAATGTGTGATGAACATTAGATCGGTAAATTTTTCAATAATTCACACCTGATGACACCGCCTATGGTTATATTGCATTACACAATTTATGTGGTAAAGTTTTTGTGACGGTTAAAAGGGAGACGAAAGATACCAAGGAACATTCAAACTCATATGTCAAAAAAGCTTAGCCTGTAATGAAGTGGTTGTTGATAGTTGCTGTGTATCATATTTGCTTCATTTATAGCTTTTGTAATTTCTTGTGAAAATAATTCCATCGTGTTTGCAATGATTTAGCATAACTCTTCAAGACATGAATTAAGTATTTGATGTATAGATTGTGTGATTTTAGATTAAAAACGTATTATTGACGGATATGTGCCATCATTTTCCCGTCCATAGACTTCTGACGTTCTTTAAGTGTTCACTATAACCTGAGACTACGTCACTCACTTACAATCGTTATGACGACAATGTTGAGGTTCCAATTGTGGTAAATAATGTCGTATATACTCTGGCAGTTTCCTAAATGTATACTGACATCTCGGTGTTTTCCAATCTACACATTTGTTATCCATGTCATCCGTAATGTACATGATGTAAACAGATATTTGGTAATGTCATCCATCAAAACCCTCACTTTAGTCTAAACTATCAACATAAACACTAGCAAAGCGAGCCAATTGAATAAATACACCCTAATAAGAAGCCAAATTAATATCACTGTCAAAGAGAAATCGACAACTTGTGTGTTGTTGTATAATGCTTTCCCGGGAAAAAATGATATATCCAAACATTGAAAACAACCATTATAACTGTTTGTAATAAAATAATTATGTAAGTTTCCTAGGGTAAACTATAACTATGGAATTCGTATCTTCAAAAACTCAACTATACCATACTAATATGGTAGTCACTGTGTGTATCATCAACTCGGTAGTCATTGCTTTTAACTGGCATAATAAACCTTTATTACATCATGTAATCTGTTCAAATTTTAATATGAAACCTTCATTCTAACTCAGTGATGAAAATTTAACCTTTTATAAATTTGGTAATTCTTTTCTAAAAATTTGGGCAAACACCGCGGGACGTGTTTACACTTAAAACTTTATTTTTTGGGTTCTGAATGTTTCTGATGAAGTAATATAATAAATAAATCCCTTGTTACGCATATAAATATGAAGTGGCTCTTCTAATTTGAACGAACACAAACCCTAACAATTATACACCAATTTTGCTGGCACTAATTATTGGTTCTACAGGTTCAGTATTCTAATCAATTGGTAAACAATACTAAACGTGTATAATAAATCGATGTATTGTGTAATTCAAGATTGATTTCTAACAGAATGTGTCAACAAAATTAACGAATATTTACTAAGCATATTTTGTACTCTCATAAACACCTAAAAAATATTCATGACTTACCAATATTGTCTGAACGGTCAGTTTGATTTTAATATCATCAGAACATCTTGAACGTAAAAACGTCAAGTCTTCTTATAAATTAAAGTTATCTTTCACATTTTTATTTGTTTGTTAACTCAGTGCTGTTACGACATAAGTCATCCAGAAAATGCAATTCTAATAAGTAGCTTTTCATTCAACACAATTGTGTTCCCTATTCAACTCAGTATTTTGTTGTCTAGTACAATAACATACGATTTATTTAACAATTGGTAAAAGTTAATTGTACGGCCTTAATTTACTTCAAGCGAAAAATCTGAAAAGTACTGAATTCACCGAAGTAGAGGAGTCTAAATGTGGCTGGAAAAATTACCATGACTTAATTTTATATTGCGCAGCCTGTAATATCTGGTCAATTAATTAAAAAGATTCAGATTTTCAGTTCTAGATTAAAATCGGTTTACAAGTGTTGCTTACATGCAATTTCAACAATCCAGTTCACGAGTATAGCATTTGATTATCAATGTAAAATAAAGGCAAGAGTAGTATACCGCTGTTGGAAAGTCATTAATCGATTGAGAGAAAACAAATCAGGGTTACAAACGAAAACCGAGGAACACATATCAACTATAAGAGGAATACAACGAAACAATAGAAACACTGAAGTACAATAAAAAAAAAACAGCAATGCAACACACACAGAAACGAACTACCTTCCATTTTCCTGACTTGGCTTATATGGCAATGTAAAATATACCACTTAAATGACAACATGACATGTCAGGAATACAGTAACATAAAAATCAATCGTTTAATGCTGAAACGCCCATTTGAATAAGAAAAAAGTCGAAATTCTAATCATTATGTTCCACTTGAAAAGCACTATTATAATAATCAAAAAGAATGTGCAATACGTCTTTGATTTGTAGTGCAAATCTGTCATGATGTAGACATTTAGACTATACCTGTTGTGTATCTTTTAATCCACTGTCAATCTGATAAAAACTGGAAAAACGAACAGATTGTATTTTCCATACTTACAGCGGTGGTAAACTAAAAGCTTCAAAGAAGCAACTGAAATACTGAAAAAAAAAAACACACAGACAAAGGCGATTTGCAAAGAGTGTTTAGTTTTTTTGTACCTATTTATGTTCTGACCGGCTTTTCCGACTATTATTGTGCATTCAGAAAAGATGGCTTGATAAATAAAATCCTCAACAATTTATATTTACAATTATGTAGAAATATGACCTTCTGTAGTTTGATACTGTAAATTAACGATGCATATAACGGCTTCTTAATATTGTCACATATAGTATCGTTTAGCCGAAAAGTGTAAATTGCTCAAAGTAAATGATATGCTTGAAAAAGTAGTTAAAATTAAACAGTTAATATCTACAGATACTTATATCGTCGACAACATGATTATAGGTTCAAAATTTGAGGTAAGTCATTTAAACGATTTAAAACAATAAAAAAAAATCAATTTATCAGAAACGAAACAGAGAGGAATAAGATACACAATGAAAATTCAAACTCATAAGTCTAAAAGGAACCGACAATGCCACTACAAAAAAAAACAAGAACCAAACAAAAGACAAACACATATATTAACAATCCTTTCGAAAAAAAAGCTTTATCTCATAAAAATAAGCCAAGCACACGTTGGATTTAGTGTCAAGTAAACCTTAGCTATTCAGCTTCCCATTGCACCATGTGACGAAAAAAGTATTGCCGTAGAATATCTTTCATTAACATTTCCGGAAGGGTGGAGTACGGTGTCCGACCCCAACTTTGGACTTAGTTTAAAAAAAAATAAGCCGAAGCACATCCTGTATTTTTTGTCAAGTAAACTTTAGCTATTCAGCTTCTCATTGCACCTAGTGGCGAAAAAAGTATTGCCGTAAAACATTTTTTATTTACATTTCCGTAAGGGTGGGGTAAGGTGTCCGACCTCAACTTTGGACCTAAATTATAAAAAAAGAAGCCGAAGCTCACCCTGGATATTTTGTCAGGTAAACTTTAGCTATTCAGCTACCCATATCACTTAGTGGCGAAAAAAGTATTGCCGTAGAACATTTTTTATTGACATTTCTGTAAAGGTTGGAATAGGGTGTCCAACCCCAACTTTGGACCTGATTTAAAAAAAAAATAAGCGGAAGCACACCCCTTGAATAAATGACAAGTAAACCTTACCTATACAGCTTCCCATTGCACCTACTGGCGAAAAACGTATTGCCATAGAACATTTTTTATTAACATTCCGTAAGGGAAGGGTAGGGTGTCCGACCCCAACTTTGGACCTAAATAAAAAAAAACTAAGCCGAAGCACACCCTGAATTTAGTGTCAAGTAAACCTGAGCTATTCAGCTTCCCATAGCACCAAGTGTCGAAAAGAGTATTGCCGTAGAACATTTTTTATTAACATTTCCGTAAGGGAGGGGTAAGGTGTCCGACCCCAACTTTGGACTTAATTTAAAAAGAAAAAAAGCCGAAGCACACCCGAATTTATTGGTATCGAACCCCAACTTTGGACCTTATTAAAAAAAATAAACTAAGCCGAAGCACATCCTTGATTTATTGTTAGGTAAACCTTTGCTATCCAGCTTCCCATTGCACCAAGTGGCGAAAAAAATATTGCCGTTCAATATTTTTTATTGACATTTCCGCAATGGTGGGGAGAGGTGTCCGACACGAACTTTGGACCTAAGTTATAGAAAAAATATGCCGAAGCACACCTTGGATTTTTTTTCAAGTAAACTTTAGTCATCCAGCTTCCCATTTCACATAGTGGCGAAAATAGTATTGCCGTAGAACAATTGTATATATATATGAACATTTCCGTTCGGGTGGGGTAGGGTGTCCAATCCAAACTTTGGACCTAATATAAAAAAAAATTAAGCCGACGCACACACTGGATTTTTTGTCATGTAAACTTTAGCTATTCAGCTTCCCATTGCACCTGCTGGCGAAAAAAGTGTTGCCATAAAACAATTTTTTATTAACATTTCCGTAAGGGAGGGGTAGGGTGTCCGACCCCAAATTTGGACCTAATTAAAAAAAAACTAAGGCGAAGCACACCCTGAATGTATTGTCAAGTACACTTCAGCTATTCAGCTTCCCATTGCACCTAGTTTTGAAAAGAGTTTTGCCGTAGAACATTTTTTATTAACATTTCCTTAAGGGTGGGGTAGGGTGTCTGACTCAAACTTTGGACTTAAAAAAACCAAATTAAGCCAAAGCACACCCTTGAATTATTGTCAAGTAAATCTTAACTATTCCGCTTCCCATTGCACCTAGTGGCGAACAAATATTGCCGTAAAACAATTTTCATTAACATTTCCGTAAATTAGGGGTAGGGTGTCCTACCCAAACTTTGGAACTAATTTTAAAACAAAATAAGCCGAAGCACACCCTGATTTTTTTGTCAAGTAAACTTTAGCTATTCAGCTTCACAGTGCCACATAGTGCTGAAAAAAGTATAGCCGTAGAAGATTTTTGTTAACATTTCTGTAAGGGTGGGGTAGGGTGTCCGACCCAACTTTGGACCTAATAAAAAAACTAAGCAGAAGCACACCCTGGATTTATTGTCAAGTAAACTTAAGCTATTTAGCTTCCCATTGCACCTACTGGCGAAAAAAGTATTGCTGTGACCAATTTTTATTAACATTTTCGTAAGGGAGGTGTTAAGTTGTCTGATCTAAACTTTGGACCTAATTTTTAAAAACAATAAGCCGAAGGACACCCTGAATTTGTTGTCAAGCAAACTTTAGCTATTGAGTTTCCCATTGCACATAGTGGCGAAAAAAATATTGCCGTAGAAAATTTTGATTAACATTTCTGTAAGGTTGGGATCGGGTGTCCGACTAAACTTTGGACCTAATTTAAAGAAATTTTCAGCTGAAGCACACACTGGAAGTAATGTCAAGTAAACCTTAGCTATTCAGCTTCCCATTGCACCTACTGGCGAAAAAGAATTGACGTAGAACATTTTTTTATTAACATTTCCGTAAGGGTGGGGTAGGGTGTCCGATCCCAACTTTGGACCTAATTAAAACAAACTAAGCGAAGCACACCCTGCATTGATTTATTGTCAAGTAAACTTTAAACTATTCAGTTTTTGATTGCAACTAGTGTCGAAAAGAGTATGACCGTAGAACATTTGTTATTAACATTTATGTAAGGGTGGGGTAGTGTGTCCGACCCCAACTTTCGACCTAATTAAAAAAAAACTAAGCGAAGCACACCCTGCATTGATTTATTGTCAAGTAAACCTTAAACCATTCAACTTCCCATTGCACAGAGTGGCGAAAACAGTATTGCCGTAGATCATTTTTTATTGACATTTCAGTAAGGGTGGGGTAGGGTGTCCGACCCCAACTTTGGACCTTATTTAAAAGAGAAACAAGCCTACGCACATCCTGGAGTTTTGGTAAAGTAAACTTAAGCTATTAAGCTTCCCATTGCAACTAGTGGCGAAAATAGTATTGCCGTAGAAGATTTTGTATTGACATTTCCGTAAGGGTGGGGCATGGTGTCCAACCTAACTTTGGACCTAATTTCAAAAAAAAACTAAGCCGAAGCACACCCTGGAAATATTATGAAGTTAACCTTAGCTATTCAGCTTCCCATTGCACCTAGTGGCGAATTTGTTTTTACCGTTGAACATTTTTTATTAAACTTTCCGTAATGGTGGGGTAGGGTGTGCGACCCCAACTTTGGACCTTATTTAAAAAAAAAACTAAGCCGGAGCACACTCTGGAAATATTATGAAGTAAACCATAGCTATTCAGCGATCCATTGCACCTAGTGTCGGAAAGAGTATTGCCGTAGAACAATTCTTATTACCATTTCCGTAAGGGTGGGGTAGGGTGTCCGACCCCAACTTTGGATCTAACTTAACAAAAAAATAAGCCGAAGCACACCCTGAATATTTTGTCAAGTAAACTTTAGCTACTCAGCTTCCCATTGCCTTATAGTGGCGAAAAAAATATTGCCGTAGAAGATTTTTTGTTAACCTTTCCGTAAGGGTGGAGTAGGGTGTCCGACCCCAACTTTTGACCTAATAAAAAAAAGCTAAGCCGAAGCACACCCTGGATTTATTGTCGAGTAAACCTTAGCTATTCAGCTTCCCATTGCACTTAGTGGCGAAAAGAGTATTGCCGTAGAACATTTTTTATGAACATTTCCGTAAGCATGGTAAGGGTGGGGTATGGTGTCCAGCCCAACTTTGGAACTAATTTTAAAAAAAAACTAAGCCGAAGCACGCCCTGGAATTATTGTCAAGTAAACCTTAGCTATTCAGCTTCCAATTGCACCTACTGGCCGTAGACCAATTTTTATTAACATTTCCGTAAGGCTGGGGTTAAGTTGTCTGACCCTAACTTTGGACCTAATTTTTAAAAACAATAAACCGAAGGACACCCTGAATTTTTTGTCAAGTAAACTTTACCTATTCAGCTTCCCATTGAACATAGTGGCGAAAAAGGTATTGCCGTAGAACATTTTTTATTAACATTTTTGTAAGTGTGGGGTAGGCTGTCCGACCCCAACTTTGGACCTAATTTGAAAAAAAAGACGAAGCACAACCTGGAGTTTTTGTCAAGTTAACTTTAGCTATTCAGCTTCCCCATTGCAAATAATGGCGAAAACAGTATTGCCATTGAACTTTTTAATTAACATTTCTCTAAGGGTGGGGTAGGGTGTCCGTTTAAACTTTGGACCTAATTTAAAAGAAAATTAGACGAAGCACACCTAGGAATTAATGTCAAGTAAACCTTAGCTATTCAGCTTGCCATTGCACCTAATGTCGAAAAGAGTATTGCCTTAGAAAATTTTTATCAACATTTCCGTAAGGGTGGGGTAGGGTGTCCGACCCCAAATTTGTACCTAATTAAAAAAAAAAACTAAGCCGAAGCACACCCTGGATTTTTTGTCAAGTAAACTTAAGCTATTCAGCTTCCCATTGCACAGAGTGGCGAAAAAAGTATTGCCGTATAACATGTTTAATTAACATTTTCGTAAAGGTGGGGTAGGGTGTCCAACCCCAAATTTGGACTTATTGTAAAAAAGACTAAGCCGAAGCACACCCTGGAATTATTGTTAAATAAACCTTAGCTATTCAGCTTCCCATTGCACCTAGTGGCGAAAAGAGTATTGCCGTAAAACAATTTTTATTAATATTTCCGTAAGGTAGGGGTAGGGTGTCCGACCCCAACATTGGACCTAATTTAAAAACAAAGTAAGCCTAAGCACACCCTGGAAGTAATGTCAAGTAAACCTTAGCTAGTCAGCTTCCCATTGCACCTACTGGCGAAAAGGTATTGCCGTAGAACATCTTTCATTAACATTTCCGTATAAGGTGGGGTAGGGTGTTCGACCGTAACATTCGCCCTAATTAAAAAAAATCTAAGCGAAGCACACCCTGGATTGATTTATTGTCAAGTAAACCTTAAACTATTTAGCTTCCCATTGCAACTAGTGTCGAAAAGAGTATTGCCGTATAACATTTTTCATTAAAATTTTCGTAAGGGTGGGTCGTAAGGGTGGGGTAGGGTGTCCAACCCAAACTTTGGAACTAAAGTAAAAAAAAAAACTAAGCAGAAGGACACCCTGGAATTATTGTCAAGTAAACTTAAAATCATTCCTCAGGAAAGGACCTAAATATCGTCCCCCGTCAATTATTAATTGGAATGAAGCCGAAGAACACCGTGCGTTCTTTCTCAAGTACACCACATTTACCTAGCTTCCCTTTGCGCCTATTGCGGACAAAAGTATTGACGTAGAACATGTGTTATTAACTTTTCTGTAAGGTAGTGAAGTAGACTGTCCATTTCAATCTTTGGACCTATTTAAAAAAAAAAAACTAAGCCTAAGAACACCCTGTGTTCTTTCTCAAGTACACCACAGCTACCTAGCTTTCTTTTGCGCCTAGTGTGGACACAAATATTGACATAGAACATATTTTATTAACTTTTTTGTAAGGTAGTGAAGTAGACTGTCCGATTAAATCTTTGGACCCACTTTCAAAAAAATAACAAAGCCGAAGAACACCCTGTCTTTTTTCTCAAGTAGACCACAGCTATTCAGCTATTCTTCACACCTAGGGTGGACAAAATTATTGACGAAGAACATGTTTTATTAACTTTTCTGTAAGGTAGTGAAGTAGACTTTCCGACTCAATCTTTGGACCTATTTAAACAAAAACAAAAAACTCAGCCGAAGAACACCCTGTGTTTTTTACTCAATGAGACCACAGCTACCCAGCTTCCCTTTGCGCCAAGTGCGGAAAAAAGCTTTGACGTAGAACATTCTCTATTGGTTTTTCTGGCAGGAAATGGGGTAGGGTGTCCGACCCAAATTTCCGACCTACCGAAAGAAAATTAAAAGCCGAAGAACACCCTGTATTTCTTCTCAAGTAGACCACGGCAACCCAGCTTCCCTTTGTGCCTAATGCTGACAAAAGTATTGACGTAGAACATGTTTTATTAACTTTTCTGTAAGGAAGTGAAGTAGACTGTCCGACTCAAATGTTTGACCTATTTTAAAAAAAAAAAGACTAATCCGAAGAACACCGTGTGTTTTTTCTCAAGGACACCACATCTACCTAGCTTCCCTTTGCTCCTATTGCGGACAAAGGTTTTGGCGTAGGTTTTATTAACTTTTCTGTAAGGTAGTGAAGTAGACTGTCCGATTCAATCTTTTGACCTACTTTCAAAAAAATAAACTAAACCGAAAAAAAACCTGTGTTTTTTTCTCAAGTAGACCACAGCTACCTAGCTTTCCTTTGCGCCTAGTACGGACACAAGTATTGATGTAGAATCTGTTTTGTTAACTTTTCTGTAAGGTAGTGAAGTAGACTGTCCGACTCAATCTTTTGGCCTACTTTAAAAAAAAAAAACGATGCAAAAGAACACCCAGCTTCCTTTTGCGCCTAGTGCGGACAAAAGTTTTGACGTAGAAAATTTGTTATTAACAATTACGGAAGGTAATGGGGTAGGGTGTCCGACCCAACTTTGGACATACTTAGAAAAATAAACTAAGCCGAATAACACCCTGTGTTTTGTCTCAAGTACACCAGAGCTTCATAGCTTCCCTTTGCGCCTATTGCAGACACAAGTATTGACGTAGAACAGTTTTGATAACTTTTCTGTAAGGTAGTGATGTAGACTGACCGACTCAATCTTTGTACCTACTTTAAAAATAATAAACTAAGCCGAAGAACACCGTGTGTTTTTTCTCAAGTAGACCACAGCTATCAAGCTATCCTTTGCGCCTATTGCAGACAAAGGTGTTGACGTAGAGCATGTGTTATTAACTTTTGTGTAAGGTAGTGAAGTAGACTGTCCTGACTTAATCTTTTGACATATTTAAAAAAAAAAAAATAAGCCGAAAAACACCCTATGTTTTTTCTCAAGTAGACCACAGCTATTCAGCTATCCTTTGCGCCTGGTGCGGACAAAAGTATTGACGTAGAACAGTTTTATTAACTTTTCTGTAAGGTACTGGGGTGGGGTGTCCGACCCCAACTTTTGACCTACTTTAAAAAAAAACTAAGCTGAAGAACACCCTGTGTTTTTTTTATTTCATGTAGACAACAGCTACCTAGCTTCCCTTTGCGCCTAGTGCGGACAAGATTATAGACATAGAACATGTTTTATTAAATTTTCTGTAAGGTAGTGAAGTAGACGGTCCGACTCAATCTTTTGACCTAATTAAAAAAAATCAACTAAGCCGACGAACACCCTGTGTTTTTTTTCAAGTAGACCACATCTACCCAGCTTCCTTTTGCGCTCAGTGCTGACAAAAGTATTGACGTAGAACATTTGTTATTAACAATAATGTAAGGTAGTGGGGTAGGGTGTCCGACCCAACTTTGGACCTACTACAAACTTTGGACCTACTAAAAAAAAAAACTAAGCCGAATAACACCCTGTGTTTTTTCTCAGGTACACTACAGCTTCCTAGCTTCCCTTTGCGCCTATTGCAGACAAAAGTATTGACATAGAACAGTTTTGATAACTTTCCTGTAAGGTAGCGATGTAGACTGACCGACTCAATCTTTGGACCTACTTTAAAAATAATAAACTAAGCCGAAGAACACCGTGGTTTTTTTTTTTCAAGAATACAACAGTTACCTGGCTTCCTTTTGTGACTATTGCGGATACATTTATTGACGTAGAACATGATTTATTAACTTTTCTGTAAGGTAGTGAATAAGAATGTCCGACTCAATCTTTGCACCTACTTTAGAAAAAATATAAACTAAGCCAAAAACACCCTATGTTTTTTCTCAATCCAGCTTTCCTTTGCGCCTAGTGCGGACAAACGTTTTTACTTAGAACTGTTTTATGAACTCTTCTGTAAGTACTGGGTTAGGGTGTTCGACCCAAACTTTGGACCTACTTTAAAAAAAACGAAGCTCAAGAACACCCTGTATTTTTTTATTTCATGTAGACAACAGCTACCTAGCTTCCCTTTGCGCCTAGTGCGGACAAGTTTATTGACATAGAACATGTTTTATTAAATTTTGTGTAAGGTAGTGAAGTAAACTGTCCGACTCAATCTTTGGACCTAATTAAAAAAAATCAACTAAGCCGAAAAACCCTGTAATTTTCTCAAGTAGACCACAGCTACCCAGCTTCCCTTTGCGCCTAGTGCAGACAAAAGTATTGACGTAAAACATTGTAATTACCTTTTCTGTAAGGTAGTGAAGTAGACTGTCCAGCTTAATCTTTGGACCTATTTCAAAAAACAAAAAAACAAAGCCGAAGAACACCCTGTGTTTTTCTCAAGTAGACCACAGCTACCCAGCTTCCCTTTGCGTTTAGTGCAGACAAACGTATTGACGTAGAACATTCTCTGGTACCTTTTCTGTAAGGTAATGGGATAGGATGTCCGATCCCAACTTTGGACCTACTTAAAAACAAAACTAAGCCGAACAACACCCTTGATTTTTTCTCAAGTAGACCTCAGTTACTTAGCTTCCCTTTGCACCTAGTGCAGACAAAAGTATTGCCGTAGAACATTTTTAAATAACTTTTATGTAAGGGTGGGTTAGGGTGTCCGACCCCAACTGTGGACCTACTTAAAAATAAAACTAAGCCGAACAACACCCCTGATTTTTTGTCAAGTACACCTCACCTGCCCAGCTTCCCTTTGCGCCTAGTGCAGACAAAAGTATTGCGTAGAACATTTTGTATTAACTTTTCTGTAAAGGTGGGATAGGATGTCCGACCCCAACTTTGAACCTAGTTAAAAAAAAATTAAGCCGAACAACACCCTGGACTTTTTATCAAGAGGACATCAGCTACTAAGCTTCCCTTTGCGCCTAGTGTGAACAAAAGTATTGACGTAGAACATTTTTAAGAAAAATTTAAGTAAGGGTTGGGTAGGTGTGCGACCCCAACTTTGGACCTAGTTCAAAAAAATAAAATTAAGCCGAACAACACCCTGAATTTTTTATCAAGTAGACATTAGCTACCAAGCTTCCCATTTCACCTAGTGTGGACGAAAGTATTGCCGTAGAACAATTTTTATTAACTTTTATGTAAGGTTGGATATGGTGTCCACCCCAACTGTGGACCTACTTTTAAAGAAAAAAACTAAGTCGAACAACAACCTGGATTTTTTCTCAAGTAGACCTCAGCTACTTAGCTTCCCTTTGCACCTACTGCGAACAAAAGTATTGCCGTACAAGATTTTAAAATTAACTTTTCTGTAAGTGTTAGTTAAGGTGTCCGACCCCAACTGTGGAGCTACTTAAAAACAAAACTAAGCCGAACAACACCCTTGATTTTTTCTCAAGAAGACCACAGCTACCCAGCTTCCCTTTGCGCCTAGTGCGGACAAACGTATTGATGTAGAACATTCTCTATTACCTTTTCTGTAAGGTAATGGGATAGGGTGTCCGACCCCAACTGTGGACCTACTTAAAAACAAAACTAAGCCAAACAACATCCTTGATTTTTTCTCAAGTACACCTCAGCTGTACTCAACCGACTTAATCTTTGGACCTACTTTAAAAATAAAAAACTAAGCCGAACAACACCCTGTGTTTTTTCTCAAGAAAATTAGCTACTAAGCTTCCCATTTCACCTAGTGCGAACAAAAGTATTGACGTAGAACATTTTTAATACAAATTTAAGTAAGGGTTGGGCAGGTGTGCGACCCCAACTTTGGACCTAGTTCAAAAAAATAAAATTAAGCAGAACAACACCCTGAATTTTTTATCAAATAGACACTAGCTACTAAGCTTCCCATTTCACCTAGTGGACGAAAGTATTGCAGTAGAACAATTTTAATTAATTTTTCTGTAAGGTTGGGTATGGTGTCAACCCCAACTGTGGACCTACTTTAAAAGAAAAAAAACTATGCCGAACAACACCCTGGATTTTTTTTTCAAGTAGACCTCAGCTACTTAGCGGCCCTTTGCACCTACTGCGGACAAAAGTATTGCCGTACAAGATTCTAAAATCAACTTTTCTGTAAGTGTTGGTTAGGGTATCCGATCCCAACTGTGGACCTACTTAAAAACAAAACTAAGCCGAACAACACCCTTGATTTTTTCTCAAGTAGACCACAGGTACCCAGCTTCCCTTTGCGCCTAGTGCAGACAAACGTATTGACGTAGAACATTCTATATTACTTTTTCTGTAGGGTATTGGGATAGGGTGTCCGACCCCAACTTTGGACCTACTTTAAAAAAAAACTAAGCCGAAGAACACCCTGTGTTTTATTCTTTCATGTAGACAACAGCTACCTAGCGTCCTGTTGCGCCTAGTGCGGACAAGATTATTGACATACAACATGATTTATTAAATTTCCTGTAAGGTAGTAAAGTAGACTGTCAGACTCAATCTTTGGACCTGTTAAAAAAAATCAACTTAGCCGAATAACACCCTGTGTTTTTTAAGTAGACCACATCTTCCCAGCTTCCTTATGCGCCTAGTGCGAACACAAGTATTGACGTAGAACATTTGTTATTAACAATTTTGTAAGGTAGTGGGGTAGGGTGTCCGACCAAACTTTGAACCTACTTAAAAAAAAATGAACTAAGCCGAATAACACCCTGTGTTTTTTTTCTCAAGTACACCACAGCTTCCTAGCTTCCCTTTGCGCCAATTGCGGACAAACGTATTGACGTAAAACAGTTTTGATATCTTTTCTGTAAGGTAGTGATGTAGACTGATATACTCAATCTTTGGACCTACTTTAAAAACTAAAAACTAAGCCGAAGAACACTCGTGTTTTTTCTCAAGAAGACCACAGCTATCCAGCTATCCTTTGCGCCTAGTGCGGACAAAAGTATTGACGTGGAACATGTGTTACTAACTTTTCTGTAAGGTAGTGAAGTAGACTGTCCCGACTTAATCTTTTGACCTATTTAAAAAAAAAAAACTAAGCCGGAGAACACCCGGGATTTTTTCTCAAGTAAACATAAGCTACCCAGCTTCCCTTTTTATCTTGTGCTTACAAAAGTTTTGTCGTTCAACATTTTTTATCAACGTGTCTGTAATGTAATTGGGTAGGGTGTCCAACCCTAAATTTTGACTTTCTTTAAAGAAAAATAACTAAGCAGAAGAACACCCTGTGTTTTTTCTCCAAGTAAACCCAGCTTCCCTTTGCACCTTGTGCTGACAAAATTATTGTCGTACAACATTTGTTATTAACTTTTGCGTAAGGCAGTGGGGTAGGGTGTCCGATCCGAAATTTGGACTTTCTTTAAAGAAAAATAACTAAGCCGAAAAACACCCTGTGTTTTTTCTCAAGTAAACTACAGCTACCCGGACAATCTTTGCCCCTAGTGCGGAAAAAAGTGTTGCCGTAGAATTTTTTTTTTTAATTTTTCTGTTAGGAAGTGTGGTACGGTGTCCGACCCCAACGTAGAGCTACTACAAAACAAAACATAAACTAGGCCGGAAAACACCCTGGATTTTTTCTCAAGTAAACATAAGCTACCCAGCTTCCCTTTTTACCTTGTGCTAATAAAAGTTTTGTCGTTTAAAATTTTTTATTAACTTTTCTGTAATTTAGTGGAGTAGGGTGTCCGAATCTCCATTTGCACCTACTTTAAAAAAAAAATAACAAAGCCGAAGAACACCCTGTGTATTTTTCTTAAAGTAAACCACAGCTACCCGGTCTTTTTTTCACCTAGTGTGGACAAAAGTATTGCCGTAGAGCATTTTTTATTCATTTTTCTGCAAGGTAGTGTGGCACGGTTTCCGACTTCAACTTTAGACCTACTATCAGAAAAAAATAACTAAGCCGGAGAACACCCGGGATTTTTTCTCAAGAAAAGATAAGCTACCCAGCTTCTCTTTTTACCTTTTGCTGACAAAAGTTTTTTATTAACTTTTCTGTAAGGTGTGTGGTACGGTGTTCGACATCAACTTTAGTTCTACTATAAAAAAATAAACTAAGCCGGAGAACCCCCTTTGTTTTTTTTTCTCAAGTAGTTTACAACTACCCAGCTTTTCTTTAAACCTTGTGCGGATCAAAGTATTGCCATTGAACATATTTTTATTAACTTTTCTGCAAAGTAGTGTGGTACGGTGTCCGACCCCAACTTTAGACCTACTATAAAACAAACATAAACTAGGCCGTAGAACACCCGGCGTTTTTTTCCCTCAAGTAGATTACAGCTACCTAGCTTTTCTTTAAATCTAGTGCGAACAAAGTTATTTCCATTGAACACATTATTATTAACTTTTCTGTAAGGTAGTGTGGTACGGTGTCCGACATCAACTTTAGACCTACTATAAAAAAAAAAAAAAAAAAAAAAAAACTAAGCCGGAGAACACAATTTGTTTTTTTTTCTCCAGAAGACTACAACTACCCAGCTTTTCTTTAAACCTTCTGCGGACAAAAGTATTGCCATTGAACAAATGTTTTTATTAACTTTTCTGCAATGTAGTGAGGTACGGTGTCCGACCCCAACTTTAGACCTACTATAAAAAAAAAAAAAGCCGGATAACACCCTGGATTATTTCTCAAGTAGAAATAAGCTACCAGCTTCCCTTTGCACCTAGTGCGGACACAAGTTTTGCCGTAGAACATTTTTTATTAACTTTTCTGTATGGTAGTGTGGTACGGTGTCCGACCCCAACGTAGAGCTACTGCAAAACAAAACATAAACTAGGCCGGAAAACACCCTGGATGTTTTCTCAAGTAAACATAAGCTACCCAGCTTCCCTTTTTACCTTGTACTGATAAAAGTTTTGTCGTTTAACATTTTTTATTAACTTTTCTGTAATTTAGTGGAGTAGGGTGTCCGAATCTCCATTTGCACCTACTTTAAAAAAAAATAACAAAGACGAAGAACACCCTGTGTGTTTTTCTTAAAGTAAACCACAGCTACCCGGTCTTTTTTTTACCTAGTCTGGACAAAAGTATTGCCGTAGAGCATTTTTTATTAATTTTTCTGCAAGGTAGTGTGGCACGGTTTCCGACTTCAACTTTAGACCTACTATCAGAAAAAATTAACTAAGCTGGAGAACACCCGGGATTTTTTCTCAAGAAAAGATAAGCTACCCAACTTCTCTTTTTACCTTTTGCTGACAAAAGTTTTTTATTAACTTTTCTGTAAGGTGTGTGGTACGGTGTTCGACATCAACTTTAGTTCTACTATAAAAAAATAAACTAAGCCGGAGAACACCCTTTGTTTTTTTCTCAAGTAGTTTACAACTACCCAGCTTTTCTTTAAACCTTGTGCGGATCAAAGTATTGCCATTGAACATATTTTTATTAACTTTTCTGCAAAGTAGTGTGGTACGGTGTCCGACCCCAACTTTAGACCTACTATAAAACAAACATAAACTAGGCCGTAGAACACCCGGCGTTTTTTCCCCCCAAGTAGACCACAGCTACCTAGCTTTTCTTTAAATCTAGTGCGGACAAAGTTATTTCCATTGAACACATTATTATTAACTTTTCTGTAAGGTAGTGTGGTACGGTGTCCGACATCAACTTTAGACCTACTAAAAAAAAAAAAAAAGAAAAAAAAACTAAGCCGGAGAACACAATTTGTTTTTTTTCTCCAGAAGACTACATCTACCCAGCTTTTCTTTAAACCTTCTGCGGACAAAAGTATTGCCATTGAACAAATTTTTGCATTAACTTTTCTGCATTGTAGACAGGTACGGTGTCCGACCCCAACTTTAGACCTACTATAAAAAAAAAAAGCCGGATAACACCCTGGATTATTTCTCAAGTAGAAATAAGCTACCCAGCTTCCCTTTGCACCTAGTGCGGCGACACAAGTTTTGCCGTAGAACATTTTTTATTAACTTTTCTGTATGGTAGTGTGGTACGGTGTCCGACCCCAACTTTAGACCTACTATAAAAAAAAACATAAATTATTGACCAACTATATAAAAAAATTGAACTTAGCCGTATGACACCCTGTGTTTTTTTTTTCTCAAGTAGACCACAGTTACACAGCTTTTCTTTAAACCTAGTGCGGACAAAGTTATTGCAATTGAACAATTTTTTATTAACTTTTCTGTAAGGTAGTGGGGTACGGTTTCCGACTTCAGATTTAGACCTACTATCAGAGAAAATAAACTTAGCCGGAGAACACCCTGGATTTTTTCTCATCAACAGATAAGCTAGTAGAAATAAGCTACCCAGCTCCTCTTTTTACCTTGTGCTGATAAAAGTGTTGTCGTACAACTGTAAGGTAGTGTGGTACGGTGTCCGACCCCAACTTTAGACCTACTATAAAACAAACATAAACTAGGCCGTAGAACACCCGGCGTTTTTTTCTCTCAAGTAGACCACAGCTACCTAGCTTTTCTTTAAATCTAATGCGTACAAAGTTATTTCCATTGAACACATTATTATTAACTTTTCTGTAAGGTAGTGTGGTACGGTGTCCGACATCAACTTTAGACCTACTATAAAAAAAAAAACTAAGCCGGAGAACACAATTTGTTTTTTTCTCCAGAAGACTACAACTACCCAGCTTTTCTTTAAACATTCTGCGGACAAAAGTATTGCCATTGCAGAAATTTTTTTATTAACTTTTCTGCAATGTAGTGAGGTACGGTGTCCGACTCCAACTTTAGACCTACTATAAAAAAAAAAAGCCGGAGAACACCCTGGATTATTTCTCAAGTAGAAATAAGCTACCAAGCTTCCCTTTGCACCTAGTGCGGACACAAGTTTTGCCGTAGAACATTTTTTATTAACTTTTCTGTATGGTAGTGTGGTACGGTGTCCGACCCCAACTTTAGACCTACTATAAAAAAAAACATAAACTATTGACCAACTATATAAAAAAATTAAACTTAGCCGTATCACACCCTGTGTTTTTTTTCTCAAGTAGACCACAGTTACACAGCTTTTCTTTAAACCTAGTGCGGACAAAGTTATTGCAATTGAACAATTGTTTATTAACTTTTCTGTAAGGTAGTGGGGTACGGTTTCCGACTTCAGATTTAGACCTACTATCAGAGAAAATAAACTTAGCCGGAGAACACCCTGGATTTTTTCTCATCAACAGATAAGCTAGTAGAAATAAACTACCCAGCTCCTCTTTTTACCTTGTGCTGATAAAAGTGTTTTCGTACAACTGTAACGTAGTGTGGTACGGTGTCCGACCCCAACTTTAGACCTACTATAAAACAAACATAAACTAGGCCGTAGAACACCAGGCGTTTTTTTCTCTCAAGTAGACCACAGCTACCTAGCTTTTCTTTAAATCTAATGCGTACAAAGTTATTTCCATTGAACACATTATTATTAACTTTTCTGTAAGGTAGTGTGGTACGGTGTCCGACATCAACTTTAGACCTACTATAAAAAAAAAAAAAACTAAGCCGGAGAACACAATTTGTTTTTTTCTCCAGAAGACTACAACTACCCAGCTTTTCTTTAAACATTCTGCGGACAAAAGTATTGCCATTGCAGAAATTTTTTTATTAACTTTTCTGCAGTGTAGTAAGGTACGGTGTCCGACCCCAACTTTAGACCTACTATAAAAAAAAAAAGCCGGAGAACACCCTGGATTATTTCTCAAGTAGACATAAGCTACCCAGCTTCCCTTTGCACCTAGTGCGGACACAAGTTTTGCCGTGGAACATGTTTATTAACTTTTCTGTATGGTAGTGTGGTACTGTGTCCGACCCCAACTTTAGACCTACTATAAAAAAAAACATAAACTATTGACCAACTATATAAAAAAATTGAACTTAGCCGTATCACACCCTGTGTTTTTTTTCTCAAGTAGACCACAGTTACACAGCATTTCTTTAAACCTAGTGCGGACAAAGTTATTGCAATTGAACAATTTTTTATTAACTTTTCTGTAAGGTAGTGGGGTACGGTTTCCGACTTCAGATTTAGACCTACTATCAGAGAAAATAAACTTAGCCGGAGAACACCCTGGATTTTTTCTCATCAACAGATAAGCTAGTAGAAATAAGCTACCCAGCTCCTCTTTTTACCTTGTGTTGATAAAAGTGTTGTCGTACAACTGTAAGGTAGTGTGGTACGGTGTCCGACCCCAACTTTAAACCTACTATAAAACAAACATAAACTAGACCGTAGAACACCCGGCGTTTTTTTCTCTCAAGTAGACCACAGCTACCTAGCTTTTCTTTAAATCTAATGCGTACAAAGTTATATCCATTGAACACATTATTATTAACTTTTCTGTAAGGTAGTGTGGTACGGTGTCCGACATCAACTTTAGACCTACTATAAAAAAAAAAAACTAAGCCGGAGAACACAATTTGTTTTTTTCTCCAGAAGACTACAACTACCCAGCTTTTCTTTAAACATTCTGCGGACAAAAGTATTGCCATTGCAGAATTTTTTTTATTAACTTTTCTGCAGTGTAGTGAGGTACGGTGTCCGACCCCAACTTTAGACCTACTATAAAAAAAAAAAAGCCGGAGAACACCCTGGATTATTTCTCAAGTAGAAATAAGCTACCCAGCTTCCCTTTGCACCTAGTGCGGACACAAGTTTTGCCGTAGAACATGTTTATTAACTTTTCTGTATGGTAGTGTGGTACTGTGTCCGACCCCAACTTTAGACCTACTATAAAAAAAACATAAACTATTGACCAACTATATAAAAAAATTGAACTTAGCCGTATCACACCCTGTGTTTTTTTTCTCAAGTAGACCACAGTTACACAGCTTTTCTTTAAACCTAGTGCGGACAAAGTTATTGCAATTGAACAATTTTTTATTAACTTTTCTGTAAGGTAGTGGGGTACGGTTTCCGACTTCAGATTTAGACCTACTATCAGAGAAAATAAACTTAGCCGGAGAACACCCTGGATTTTTTCTCATCAACAGATAAGCTAGTAGAAATAAGCTACCCAGCTCCTCTTTTTACCTTGTGTTGATAAAAGTGTTGTCGTACAACTGTAAGGTGGTGTGGTACGGTGTCCGACCCCAACTTTAGACCTACTATAAAACAAACATAAACTAGGCCGTAGAACACCCGGCGTTTTTTTCTCTCAAGTAGACCACAGCTACCTAGCTTTTCTTTAAATCTAATGCGTACAAAGTTATTTCCATTGAACACATTATTATTAACTTTTCTGTAAGGTAGTGTGGTACGGTGTCCGACATCAACTTTAGACCTACTATAAAAAAAAAAAAACTAAGCCGGAGAACACAATTTGTTTTTTTCTCCAGAAGACTACAACTACCCAGCTTTTCTTTAAACATTCTGCGGACAAAAGTATTGCAATTGCAGAAATTGTTTTATTAACTTTTCTGCAATGTAGTGAGGTACGGTGTCCGACCCCAACTTTAGACCTACTATAAAAAAAAAAGCCGGAGAACACCCTGGATTATTTCTCAAATAGAAATAAGCTACCCAGCTTCCCTTTGCACCTAGTGCGGACACAAGTTTTGCCGTAGAACATTTTTTATTAACTTTTCTGTATGGTAGTGTGGTACTGTGTCCGACCCCAACTTTAGACCTACTATAAAAAAAAACATAAACTATTGTCCAACTATATAAAAAAAATTGAACTTAGCCGTATCACACCCTGTGTTTTTTTTCTCAAGTAGACCACAGTTACACAGCTTTTCTTTAAACCTAGTGCGGACAAAGTTATTGCAATTGAACAATTTTTTATTAACTTTTCTGTAAGGTAGTGGGGTACGGTTTCCGACTTCAGATTTAGACCTACTATCAGAGAAAATAAACTTAGCCGGAGAACACCCTGGATTTTTTCTCATCAACAGATAAGCTAGTAGAAATAAGCTACCCAGCTCCTCTTTTTACCTTGTGCTGATAAAAGTGTTGTCGTACAACTGTAAGGTAGTGTGGTACGGTGTCCGACCCCAACTTTAGACCTACTATAAAACAAACATAAACTAGGCCGTAGAACACCCGGCTTTTTTTTCTCTCAAGTAGACCACAGCTACCTAGCTTTTCTTTAAATCTAATGCGTACAAAGTTATTTCCATTGAACACATTATTATTAAATTTTCTGTAAGGTAGTGTGGTACGGTGTCCGACATCAACTTTAGACCTACTATAAAAAAAAAAAAAACTAAGCCGGAGAACACAATTTGTTTTTTTCTCCAGAAGACTACAACTACCCAGCTTTTCTTTAAACATTCTGCGGACAAAAGTATTGCCATTGCAGAAATTTTTTTATTAACTTTTCTGCAATGTAGTGAGGTACGGTGTCCGACCCCAACTGTAGACCTACTATAAAAAAAAAAAGCCGGAGAACACCCTGGATTATTTCTCAAGTAGAAATAAGCTACCCAGCTTCCCTTTGCACCTAGTGCGGACACAAGTTTTGCCGTAGAACATTTTTTATTAACTTTTCTGTATGGTAGTGTGGTACGGTGTCCGACCCCAACTTTAGACCTACTATAAAAAAAAACATAAACTATTGACCAACTATATAAAAAAATTTAACTTAGCCGTATGACACCCTGTGTTTTTTTTTTTCTCAAGTAGACCACAGTTACACAGCTTTTCTTTAAACCTAGTGCGGACAAAGTTATTGCAATTGAACAATTTTTTATTAACTTTTCTGTAAGGTAGTGGGGTACGGTTTCCGACTTCAGATTTAGACCTACTATCAGAGAAAATAAACTTAGCCGGAGAACACCCTGGAATTTTTCTCATCAACAGATAAGCTAGTAGAAATAAGCTACCCAGCTCCTCTTTTTACCTTGTACTGATAAAAGTGTTGTCGTACAACTGTAAGGTAGTGTGGTACGGTGTCCGACCCCAACTTTAGACCTACTATAAAACAAACATAAACTAGGCCGTAGAACACCCGGCGTTTTTTTCTCTCAAGTAGACCACAGCTACCTAGCTTTTCTTTAAATCTAATGCGTACAAAGTTATTTCCATTGAACACATTATTATTAACTTTTCTGTAAGGTAGTGTGGTACGGTGTCCGACATCAACTTTAGACCTACTATAAAAAAAAAAAAAAACTAAGCCGGAGAACACAATTTGTTTTTTTCTCCAGAAGACTACAACTACCCAGCTTTTCTTTAAACATTCTGCGGACAAAAGTATTGCCATTGCAGAAATTTTTTTATTAACTTTTCTGCAATGTAGTGAGGTACGGTGTCCGACCCCACACTTTAGACCTACTATAAAAAAAAAAAAGCCGGAGAATACCCTGGATTATTTCTCAAGTAGAAATAAGCTACCCAGCTTCCCTTTGCACCTAGTGCGGACACAAGTTTTGCCGTAAAACATTTTTTATTAACTTTTCTGTATGGTAGTGTGGTACGGTGTCCGACCCCAACTTTAGACCTAATATAAAAAAAACATAAACTATTGACCAACTATATAAAAAAATTGAACTTAGCCGTATGACACCCTGTGTTTTTTTTTCTCAAGTAGACCACAGTTACACAGCTTTTCTTTAAACCTAGTGCGGACAAAGTTATTGCAATTGAACAATTTTTTATTAACTTTTCTGTAAGGTAGTGGGGTACGGTTTCCGACTTCAGATTTAGACCTACTATCAGAGAAAATAAACTTAGCCGGAGAACACCCTGGATTTTTTCTCATCAACAGATAAGCTAGTAGAAATAAGCTACCCAGCTCCTCTTTTTACCTTGTGCTGATAAAAGTGTTGTCGTACAACTGTAAGGTAGTGTGGTACGGTGTCCGACCCCAACTTTAGACCTACTATAAAACAAACATAAACTAGGCCGTAGAACACCCGGCGTTTTTTTCTCTCAAGTAGACCACAGCTACCTAGCTTTTCTTTAAATATAATGCGTACAAAGTTATTTCCATTGAACACATTATTATTAACTTTTCTGTAAGGTAGTGTGGTACGGTGTCCGACATCAACTTTAGACCTACTATAAAAAAAAAAAAAAACTAAGCCGGAGAACACAATTTGTTTTTTTCTCCAGAAGACTACAACTACCCAGCTTTTCTTTAAACATTCTGCGGACAAAAGTATTGCCATTGCAGAAATTTTTTTATTAACTTTTCTGCAATGTAGTGAGGTACGGTGTCCGACCCCACACTTTAGACCTACTATAAAAAAAAAAGCCGGAGAATACCCTGGATTATTTCTCAAGTAGAAATAAGCTACCCAGCTTCCCTTTGCACCTAGTGCGGACACAAGTTTTGCCGTAAAACATTTTTTATTAACTTTTCTGTATGGTAGTGTGGTACGGTGTCCGACCCCAACTTTAGACCTAATATAAAAAAAACATAAACTATTGACCAACTATATAAAAAAATTGAACTTAGCCGTATGACACCCTGTGTTTTTTTTTCTCAAGTAGACCACAGTTACACAGCTTTTCTTTAAACCTAGTGCGGACAAAGTTATTGCAATTGAACAATTTTTTATTAACTTTTCTGTAAGGTAGTGGGGTACGGTTTCCGACTTCAGATTTAGACCTACTATCAGAGAAAATAAACTTAGCCGGAGAACACCCTGGATTTTTTCTCATCAACAGATAAGCTAGTAGAAATAAGCTACCCAGCTCCTCTTTTTACCTTGTGCTGATAAAAGTGTTGTCGTACAACTGTAAGGTAGTGTGGTACGGTGTCCGACCCCAACTTTAGACCTACTATAAAACAAACATAAACTAGGCCGTAGAACACCCGGCGTTTTTTTCTCTCAAGTAGACCACAGCTACCTAGCTTTTCTTTAAATCTAATGCGTACAAAGTTATTTCCATTGAACACATTATTATTAACTTTTCTGTAAGGTAGTGTGGTACGGTGTCCGACATCAACTTTAGACCTACTATAAAAAAAAAAAAAAACTAAGCCGGAGAACACAATTTGTTTTTTTCTCCAGAAGACTACAACTACCCAGCTTTTCTTTAAACCTTCTGCGGACAAAAGTATTGCCATTGAAGAAATTTTTTTATTAACTTTTCTGCAATGTAGTGAGGTACGGAGTCCGACCCCAACTTTAGACCTACTATAAAAAAAAAAGCCGGAGAACACCCTGGATTATTTCTCAAGTAGAAATAAGCTACCCAGCTTCCCTTTGCACCTAGTGCGGACACAAGTTTTGCCGTAGAACATTTTTTATTAACTTTTCTGTATGGTAGTGTGGTACGGTGTCCGACCCCAACTTTAGACCTACTATAAAAAAAAACATAAACTATTGACCAACTATATAAAAAAATTGAACTTAGCCGTATGACACCCTGTGTTTTTTTTCTCAAGTAGACCACAGTTACACAGCTTTTCTTGAAACCTAGTGCGGACAAAGTTATTGCAATTGAACAATTTTTTATTAACTTTTCTGTAAGGTAGTGGGGTACGGTTTCCGACTTCAGATTTAGACCTACTATCAGAGAAAATAAACTTAGCCGGAGAACACCCTGGATTTTTTCTCATCAACAGATAAGCTAGTAGAAATAAGCTACCCAGCTCCTCTTTTTACCATGTGCTGATAAAAGTGTTGTCGTACAACTGTAAGGTAGTGTGGTACGGTGTCCGACCCCAACTTTAGACCTACTATAAAACAAACATAAACTAGGCCGTAGAACACCCGGCGTTTTTTTCTCTCAAGTAGACCACAGCTACCTAGCTTTTCTTTAAATCTAATGCGTACAAAGTTATTTCCATTGAACACATTATTATTAACTTTTCTGTAAGGTAGTGTGGTACGGTGTCCGACATCAACTTTAGACCTACTATAAAAAAAAAAAAAACTAAGCCGGAGAACACAATTTGTTTTTTTCTCCAGAAGACTACAACTACCCAGCTTTTCTTTAAACCTTCTGCGGACAAAAGTATTGCCATTGAAGAAATTTTTTTATTAACTTTTCTGCAATGTAGTGAGGTACGGTGTCCGACCCCAACTCTAGACCTACTATAAAAAAAAAAAGCCGGAGAACACCCTGGATTATTTCTCAAGTAGAAATAAGCTACCCAGCTTCCCTTTGCACCTAGTGCGGACACAAGTTTTGCCGTAGAACATTTTTTATTAACTTTTCTGTATGGTAGTGTGGTACGGTGTCCGACCCCAACTTTAGACCTACTATAAAAAAAAAATAAACTTAGCCGTAGAACACCCAGTGTTTTTTCTCTCTAGTAGACCACAGCTACCCAGCTTTTCTTTAAACCTAGTGCGGACAAAGTTATTGCCATTGAACACATTTTTATTAACTTTTCTGTAAGGTAGTGTGGTACGGTGTCCGACATCAACTTTAGACCTACTATAAAAAAAAAAAAAAACTAAGCCGGAGAACACAATTTGTTTTTTTCTCCAGAAGACTACAACTACCCAGCTTTTCTTTAAACCTTCTGCGGACAAAAGTATTGCCATTGAAGAAATTTTTTTATTAACTTTTCTGCAATGTAGTGAGGTACGGTGTCCGACCCCAACTCTAGACCTACTATAAAAAAAAAAAAGCCGGAGAACACCCTGGATTATTTCTCAAGTAGAAATAAGCTACCCAGCTTTCCTTTGCACCTAGTGCGGACACAAGTTTTGCCGTAGAACATTTTTTATTAACTTTTCTGTATGGTAGTGTGGTACGGTGTCCGACCCCAACTTTAGACCTACTATAAAAAAAAATAAACTTAGCCGTAGAACACCCAGTGTTTTTTCTCTCTAGTAGACCACAGCTACCCAGCTTTTCTTTAAACCTAGTGCGGACAAAGTTATTGCCATTGAACACATTTTTATTAACTTTTCTGTAAGGTAGTGTGGTACGGTGTCCGACCCCAACTTTAGACCTAGGCCTACTACCAGAGAAAATAAACGAAGCCGGAGAACACCCTGGATTTTTTCTCAAGAAAAGATAAGCTACTCAGCTTCCCTTTTTACCTTGTGCTGAAAAAATTTATCTTGTACAACATTTTGTATTAACTTTTCTGTAAGGTAGTGTGGTACGGTGTCCGACATCAACTTTAGACCTACTATAAAAAAAACGTAGCCGGAGAACAACTTTTGTTTTTTTCTCAAGTAGACTACAACTACACAGCTTTTCTTTAAACCTTGTGCGGACAAAAGTATTGCCATTGAACAAATTTTTATTAACTTTTCTGCAATGAAGTGTGGTAGGGTGTCCGACCCCAACTTTAGTCCTACTTTAAAAAAAAATAACTAAGCCGAAGAACACCATGGATTATTTCTCAAGTAGAAATAAGCTACCCAGCTTCCCTTTGCATCTCGTGCTGACAAAATTGTTGTCGTACACCATTTGTTAATATCTTTTGCGTAAGGCAGTGGGGTATGGTGTCCGACCCCAACTTTAGACCTAGGCCTACTACCAGAGAAAATAAACGAAGCCTTAGAAAACCCTGGATTTTTTCTCAAGAAAAGATAAGCTACTCAGCTTCCCTTTTTACCTTGTGCTGAAAAAATTTATCTTGTACAACATTTTGTATTAACTTTTCTGTAAGGTAGTGTGGTACGGTGTCCGACATCAACTTTAGACCTACTATAAAAAAACTTAGCCGGAGAACAACTTTTGTTTTTTTCTCAAGTAGACTACAACTACACAGCTTTTCTTTAAACCTTGTGCGGACAAAAGTATTGCCATTGAACAAATTTTTATTAACTTTTCTGCAATGAAGTGTGGTAGGGTGTCCGACCCCAACTTTAGTCCTACTTTAAAAAAAAAATAACTAAGCCGAAGAACACCATGGATTATTTCTCAAGTAGAAATAAGCTACCCAGCTTCCCTTTGCATCTCGTGCTGACAAAATTGTTGTCGTACACCATTTGTTATTATCTTTTGCGTAAGGCAGTGGGGTATGGTGTCCGACCCCAAATTTGGACTTTTTTTTAAGGAAAAATAACTAAGCCGAAGAACACCCTGTGTTTTTTCTCAAGTAAACTACAGCTACCCGGACAATCTTTGCACCTAGTGCGGACATAAGTATTGCCGTAGAACATTTTTTATTAACTTTTCTGTAAAGTAGTGTGATACGAGGTCCGACCCCAATTTAAGATCTACTATAAAAAAAAAAATAAAAAAAAACATAAACTAGGCCGTAGAACACCCTGCGTTTTTTCTCTCCAGTAGACCACAGCTACCTAGCTTTTCTTTAAATCTAGTGCGGACAAAGTTATTGCCATTGAACAAATTCTTATTAACTTTTCTGTAAGGTAGTGTGGAACTGTGTCCGACCCCAACTTTAGACCTACAATCAGAGAAAATAAACTAAGCCAGAAAACACCGTGGATTTTTCTCCAGAAAAGTTAAGCTACCCAGCTTCCCTTTTTACCGTGTGCTGAAAAAAGTGTCGTACAATACTTTTTATTAATTTTTCTGTTAGGTAGTGTTGTACGGTGTCCGACATCAACTTTAGACCTACTATAAAATAAAAATAAACTAAGCTGGAGAACACAATTTGTTTTTTTTCTACAGAAGACTACAACTACCCAGCTTTTCTTTAAACCTCGTGCGGACAAAAGTATTGCCATTGAACACATTTTTATTAACTTTTTTGCAATGTAATGAGGTACGGTGTCCGACCCAACTTTAGACCTACTATCAAAAAAATAAACTTAGCCGGAGAACACCCTGGATTATTTCTCAAGTAGAAATAAGCTACCCAGCTTCCCTTTGCACCTTTTGCTGACAAAAGTTTTATCGTACAACATTTGTTATTAACTTTTTTGTAAGACAGTGGGGTAGGGTGTCCGACCCCAAATTTCACTTTTTTTAAAGAAAAAAAACTAAGCCGAAGAACACCCTGTGTTTTTTCTCAGGTAAACCACAGCTACCCGGACAATCTTTGCACCTAGTGCGGACATAAGTATTGCCGTAGAACATTTTTTATTAACTTTTCTGTAAAGTAGTGTGATACGAGGTCCGACCCCAACTTTAGACTTACTATGTAAAAAAAAAACATAAACTAGGCCGGAGAACACCCTGGATTATTTCTCAAGTAAACATAAGCTACCCAGCTTCCCTTTTTACCTTGTGCTGATAACAGTTTTGTCGTTCAACATTTTTTATTAACTTTTCTGTAATGTAATGGGGTAGGGTGTCCGACCCTCCATTTGCAGCTACTTTAAAAAAAATAACAAAGCCGAAGAACACCCTGTGTTTTTTTCTCTCAAGTAAACCACAGCTACCCGGCCTTTTTTGCACCTAGTGTGGACAAAAGTATTGCCGTAGAACATTTTTGATTAAATTTTCTGTACGGTAGTGTGGTACGGTGTCCGACCCTTACTATGGACCAACTATATCAAAAAAAATAAACTTAGCCGTAGAACACCCAGTGTTTTTTCTCTCTAGTAGACCACAGCTACCCAGCTTTTCTTTAAACCTAGTGCGGACAAAGTTACTGCCATTGAACACAGTTTTATTAACTTTTTTGTAATGTAGTGAGGTACGGTGTCCGACCCCAACTTTAGACCTACTTTAAAAATAATAAACTAAGCCGGAGAACACCCTGGATTATGTCTCAAGTAGAAATAAGCTAACCAGCTTCCGTTTGCACCTTGTGCTGACAAAATTTTTGTTGTACAACATTTTGTATTAACTTTTCTGTAAGGTAGTGTGGTACGGTGTCCGACATCAACTTTAGACCTTCTAAAAAAAAAAAATCATCCGGAGAACAACCTTTGTTTTTTTCTCAAGTAGACTACAACTACCCAGCTTTTTTTTAAACCTTGTGCGGACAAAAGTATTGCCATTGAACAAATTTTTATTAACTTTTCTGCAATGTAGTGTGGTAAGGTGTCCGACCCCAACTTTAGTCCTACTGTAAAAAAAAATAAACGAAGCTGGAGAACAACCTGGATTATTTCTCAAGAAAACATAAGCTACCCAGCTTCTCTTTTTACCTTGTGCTGACAAACGTTTTGTCGTTCAACTTTTTTTATTAACTTTTCTGTAATGTAATGAGGTAGCGTGTCCGACCCTAAATTTGGACATACTTTAAAAAAAAATAACTAAGCCGAAGAACACCATGGATTTTTTCGCAAGTAGAAATAAGCTACCCAGCTTCCCTTTGCACCTTGTGCTGACAAAAGTGTTGTCATACAACATTTGTTATTAACTTTTCTGTAAGGCTGTGTGGTAGGGTGTCCGACCCCAAATTTGGACTTTCTTAAAGAAAAATAACTAAGCCGAAGAACATCAATTGTTTTTTTCTCAAGTAAACCACAGCTACCCGGACAATCTTTGCACCTAGTGCGGACAAAAGTATTGCCGTAGAACATTTTTTATTAACTTTTCTGTAATGTAGTTTGGTACGGTGTCCGACTCCAACTTTAGACCTACTATAAAAAAATAAACTAAGCCGGAGAACACAATTTGTTTTTTTCTTAAGAAGACTACAACTACCCAGCTTTTCTTTAAACCTTGTGCGGACAAAAGTATTGCCATTGAACAATTTTTTTATTTACTTTTCTGCAATGTAGTAAGGGTGTGTCCGACCCCAACTTTAGACCTACTATAAAATTAATAAACTAAGCTGGAGAACACCCTGGATTATTTCTCAAGTAGAAATAAGCTACCCAGCTTCCGTTTGCACCTTGTGCTGACAACATTTTTGTCGTACAACATTTGTTATTATCTTTAATGTAAGGCAGTGGGGTAGGGTGTCCGACTTCAAATTTGGACTTTCTTTAAAGAAAAATAACAAAGCCGAAGAACACCCTGTGTTTTTTCTCAGGTAAACCACAGTTACCCGGACAATCTTTGCACCTAGTGCGGTCAAAAGTATTGCCGTAGAACATTTTTTATTCACTTTGTAGTGTAGTGTGGTACGATGTCCGACCCCAACTTTAGACTTACTATAAAAAAAACATCAGCTAGACCGGAGAACACCCTGGATTATTTCTCAAGTAAACATAAGCTACCCAGCTTCCCTTTTCTCCTTGTGATGAAAAAAGTTTTGTCGTTCAACATTTTTTATTAACTTTTCTGTAATGTAATGGGGTAGGGTGTCCGACCCTCCATTTGCACCTACTTAAAAAAAACAAAGCCGAAGAACACCCTGTGTTTTTTTCTCAAGTAGACCACAGATACCCAGCCTTTCTTTGCACCTAGTGCGAACAAAAGCTTTGTTGTACAACATTTTTTTTATTAACTTTTCTGTTATGTAGTGGGGTTGGGTGTCTGACCCCAAATTTAGACCTACGTTTAAACTTTGGGGAAGAACACCGTGAATTTTTTCTCCAGTATACCTCTGTTACCCACCTTCCGTCTGCACTTTGTGCAGCCAAAAGTATTGTCGTAGACCATTTGTTATTAACTTTTCTGTAGGGTAGTGAAGAAGACTGCCCGACTCAATCTTTGGACCTATTTAAAATCAAGGTAAAAGATTTTGAAAATAGACAGAATTTGTTAAAAAAAAAAGTGGTTTCCAAGTGCTTGATAAAGTACATGTATTTCTTTTATGGGATTGAACAATTGCTTAGATATACGGCCATCTACAATTAAAGTTAACTCAAATATGAATTTTCTTTGTATTGGGATGTTGTATATTTGGTTTCAGCAAAGTTCCACTCAAATGTTTTGTTTTCTACTGTGTGTTGCATTGCTAGGAGACATAGAAACAATGAGCTCCTGTCGATTTGGTCTTCTAAGTGCTACCTTATGTGCAATTCAAACCATATTTCAATAAAATACATATCGTTTTTTTCATTTACTCAGGTCACAAGATACCTTCACCTAATATGTTTTTATGTGAAATGATCCCATTCTATTTTGAAGGAAATTTACTCATAAAGAAAGAAAGCTAGAGACTCCAAGAGGCAGGAAAAGAACAGAATAGGCAACCACAAATTATGTACATGTATCACAATATCAACTGTAATTTTCATTAATGATTTATTGAAATAAATAAATTTTCTGTCTTTTTTTGTTTATCAGAATTCTGTGATAAATTATGATTAGTTTGATGTGCTGAAAACATGGAAATAATCTCGACCCTTAATCATTCTCAAGATGATTATTCAGTTGTCAAACTGCTTCTTTATAATCAGTTTGCAATTGTAATTGATTATTTTGAATGAGTTAATTTACATCATGTACTGCTGCTGAATGATGCTGAATCATCATAGTCCTGATGTATGGAATACAATAAAAATATTATATTGCTGCTGGTATGTTTTAGTCTTAAATAGAATCAAGGTATGTTATATAAAAAGATGTGGTATAATTGCCAATGAGACGACTCTCCACAAGAGACCAAAATGACACAGAATTACCAATTATAGGTCACAATACAACCTTCAACAATGAGCAAAGCTCATGTATACATGGTATATATATATATAATACTTTCCAGTATTATCTAAAGAAAGTTCCCAAACATTTAATTATTTTTGTTTAAGTCATTTGTAATTACACGATTTCATATATATCAGTCAAGCTGTACAAAAGAACAGTTACATGGCCAGACATAACCAATTTTCTAATTGTACATGAGTATTTACTACACTGAAGAATAGGTCCATCCAATAAAATGATCTGGAAAATAATCATTGTTATACATTTTGTAAGCCTCGGTCACACCTTAACGGATAGCTCGAACGGATGCCTAATGGATTACTTTTTTCAATCCGTTCATGTCCGTTAGACGTCCGTTCTTATCCGTTAGACGTCCGTCCATATCCGTTGCATCTCCGTTAGACGTACGTTCTGTCCGGTGGAAAATTTTGAGCATGTTTAGAGTTAGAATTAAATGTCCGTTGAAGGTCCGGTAGGCGTCCCTTTTGTACGGTACTCGTCCGTTTCGTTCCCGTTTTTTGTATCCGTTACGTGTTCGTTATACATCCGTTGGAGGTCTGGTAGATCAATTCAAAAACTGACTTCTAACGGATAACTAACGGATAAAATGGATGTTAAACGAATGTGAAACGGACTTCTACCGGACGTATAATGGATAAAACGGATGATAAACGGATCTGAAACGGATAAATGCCAATGGAAAATTTCGCGTCAGAAATGCCAATTAGATTTCTAAAGGTTCATGAATTCTTATTATTCATAATCGATCTTAGAGTAAGGGCACGTCTTCACAATCAACCAGCTCTTATTCAGGCCAGACACTGCCCTTTGGCAGCATTTTGAAAAACAAACCAAAACCATTTGCACAGAAACATTTTGAATATTTATGCGATTTACATGTATTATTATTGTCGCCTTTAATATATCTTGTTCATCCGTTTTATCCGGAACGCTTCTGTTGGGTGTCTGTTTTATGCGGTACTCGTCCGTTGGATGTACGTTCGAAATCCGTTCTGTCCGTTACGTTTCCTTTTCTCGTACGTTGCATCTCCGTTGCATGCCCGTTATGCATTCGTTAAGCGTCTGTTTTATTTTGTCAGTACACCAACGGACTCCCAACGGATAACAATTTTGTCAACAGACAACTTTTATTTCTATCCCTTAGGCGTCCGTTCGATCTATCCGGTAAGGTTTGACCGAGGCTGTAAATTCATACATCATTACAAGGAGAAGGTACCTATGTTTATATGTTCCAGACCATATAAGTATTTGGATTGTACGTGTATGGTCCAGTACGAGTATACTCATACGGTCTAGTACGAGCTTGACCATACATGTATTTGGAACACATGGGTTTATTTTAGACACAAAATTATCAAAAAACTTTTATTGAGTATTACAATTTAATATTATTACAATTAGATGAATAAAGTGGAAAACATTACATCAACTGAAATTGACTAATTCTGTATTTAACTGGCTGTTTCAATCTTATGTTAGCACTCTCGCCACCAGTGATACTTGCTGGCACAATGATCTTATTTTAGCACTCTCGCCACCGGTGATACTTGCTGGCGCAATGAACATCAGATTTCTTACATTTACATGTTTTGTTCATGCCTGTATCTTTGCATTTGCATCTCTTGTTTGTTTTCCTGCAGCTTGCAATGCAATTCCGTATGTTTTTCAAAGTACATTTTTAATTGTGTATGTCAAAAGTTGTATTGCACTCATAACATAACACGAGTTCAATATGCCAAATAATAGTTTGTACAAATTTGCATCCTTACCAAAAATATCAGCAACCCTATATCCCCAGTTGCTTTTTTTACAGTAACAAAGAAACCTTTTTCATCCTTTCCTTATTTTTCAACACTTTTTTATCATAAAATTATTTTTTATTGTTTTTTTAACAGATTTTTATATACTTTATGTCCAGTTTCTTCCCTGACATACAGGAGATTAACTTTTAAATAGTTACAATTTAAAACATTTTAAAAGTTTGTATTCCAATTACAATTGAACTTTTTATATTAATAATAAGATTTCAGTTATGTTGATCTGTAATGTCAAGGCATCAAATAAAAGTCTTATAACCTGGCAGACCGTAAGAGAACAGTCTAGACCATATGCGTATTTTTAAAAGTATGCATACAGACTGGACGGTACGCGTTTGGTCCAAATACTCATATGGTCTGGAACATATATATATAAATGATTAAATCATTAATCGATTTTTACAGAGTTATCTCTCTGTAGTGTTATGTACAACCTTAAAAGTTTTGTAAGTAAAATCACATGAACATATGAAAAAAGGAAATATGGGGTGTATGCAAATTGCAATTATGAAACAGCAACTGCAAACACAACCAAAATCATATAGAGGTCCACACAGCTATTTAAATGCAATAAGACCAGCTCTTAACCCTCCAGTCTATATAAGTTTTTATTAATATTAAACAGAAATAATAAAACAACTACTACCAACAGATATATATAAAACAATATTAAATCATATTATATTAGGAGTAAACAATAAAATACTGTATCATAGAAAGCTCAAAGTTCTTAAATGGCTTCATATGAAACCAGACTGTATTAAACTCTAAATGTATTTTTCGCAGTAAAATACTGCTTACAACATCAAAAAGCATTTAACACTCTTTATCGACAACTTGTGTGTTGTTGTATAATGCTTTCCCGGGAAAAAATAATATATCCAAACATTGAAAACAACCATTTGGAAAGCTGAAAACTAAAATTTATGATAAAAGGGAGGATTTTTCATTTCCTATCGTTAATTATCCGTTTTTAGATGGTGACGTTCCCTTGTCACCATCTTATGGTGTTTATATATCTCAACTTGTACGATTCGCTCGTGTATGTAACAATGTTTTCGATTTTAACGAGAGAAATTTATGTATTACTGAAAAATTATTACACCAGGGTTTTCGATATCACAAACTAGTCAAAACATTTACTAAATTTTATCATCGGTATAAAGACATCATTCGTAAATATAGCTCAACATGCAGACTTCTAATACGTTCAGGTATTTCACATCCAATTTTTTATGGAAATATTCTTTATAAAGCACAAAGGTGTCAGTATTCACCTCAGAAACTTACAAAACCTTTGAATAGACTTATTAAGAAGGGATATAATTACGATACTGTTGTCAAGTCATTAAAGATTGCATATTTTGGCGTTAATATTGAGTCACTGATAAGGTCTTTGCATCGGAACTAAACACATTTATTCTAAAAACAATTGTTGGCATGACACGGGTTATGTTCTTCTCATATATGTTATGATGGTATGATACTAAACCCCTAACGGGAAGGATTGTGCCTGATGTTCATATGATAAATTCATAATCTTTCAGTCAGTTTAATTGAAGTCTGGAGCTGGCATGTCAGTTAACTGCTAGTAGTCTGTTGTTATTTATGTATTATTGTCATTTTGTTTATTTTCTTTGGTTACATCTTCTGACATCAGAATCGGATTTCTCTTGAACTGAATTTTAATGTGCGTATTGTTATGCGTTTACTTTACTACATTGGTTAGAGGTATAGGGGGGGGGTTGAGATCTTACAAACATGTTTAACCCCGCCGCATTTTTGCGCCTGTCCCAAGTCAGGAGCCTCTGGCCTTTGTTAGTCTTGTATTATTTTAATTTTAGTTTCTTGTGTACAATTTGGAAATTAGTATGGCGTTCATTATCACTGGACTAGTATATATTTGTTTAGGGGCCAGCTGAAGGACGCCTCCGGGTGCGGGAATTTCTCGCTACATTGAAGACCTGTTGGTGACCCTCTGCTGTTGTTTTTTTTATTTGGTCGGGTTGTTGTCTCTTTGACACATTCCCCATTTCCATTCTCAATTTTATTATAACTGTTTGTAATAAAATAATTATGTAAGTTTCCTAGGGTAAACTATAACTATAGAACTCGTATCTTCAAAAACTCAACTATACCATACTAGTATGGTAGTCACTGTGTGTATCATCAACTCGGTAGTCATTGCTTTGACTGGCATAATAAACCTTTATTACATCATGTAATCTTTTCAAATTTTAATATGAAATCTCGTTCTGACTCAGTGATGAAAATTTAACCTTTTATAGATTTGGTTATTCTTTTCTAAACATTTGGCCAAACACCGCGGGACGTGTTTACACTTAAAACTTTATTTTTTGGGTTCTAAATGTTTCTGATGAAGTAATATAATAAATAAATCCCTTGTTACGCATATAAATATTAAGTGGCTCTTCTAATTTGAACGAACACAAACCCTAACAATTATACACCAATTTTGCTGGTACTAATTATTGGTTCTACAGGTTCAGTATTCTAATCAATTGGTAAAAAATACTGAACGTGTATAATAAATCGATGCATTGTGTAATTCAAGATTGATTTCTAACAGAATGTGTCAACAAAATTAACGAATATTTACTAAGCAGATTTTGTACTCTCATAAACACCTAAAAAATATTCATGACTTACCAATATTGTCTGAACGGTCAGTTTGATTTTAATATCATCAGAACATCTTGAACGTAAAAACGTCAAGCCTTCTTATAAATTAAAGTTATCTTTCACATTTTTATTTGTTTGTTAACTCAGTGCTGTTACGACATAAGTCATCCAGAAATTGCAATTCTAATAAGTAGCTTTTCATTCAACGCAATTGTGTTCCCTATTCAAGTCAGTATTTTGTTGTCTAGTACAATACGATACGATTTATTTAACAATTGGTAAAAATTAATTGAACGATCTTAATTTACTTCAAGCGAAAAATCTGAAAAGTACTGAATTCACCGAAGTAGAGGAGTCTAAATGTGGCTTGAAAAATTACCATGACTTAGTTTTATATTGCGCAGCCTGTTATATCTGGTCAATTAAAAAGATTCAGATTTTCAGTTCTAGGTTAAAATCGGTTTACAAGTGTTGCTTACATGCAATTTCAACAATCCAGTTCACGAGTATAGCATTTGATTATCAATGTAAAAATAAAGTCAAGAGTAGTATATCGCTGTTGGAAAGTCATTAATCGATTGATAGAAAACAAATCAGGGTTACAAACGAAAACCGAGGGACACATATCAACTATAAGAGGAAAACAACGAAACAATAGAAACACTGAAGTACAATAAAAAAAAAAAACGGCAATGCAACACACACAGAAACGAACTACCTTCCATTTTCCTGACTTGGCTTATATGGCAATGTTAAATATACCACTTAAATGACAACATGACATGTCAGGAATACAGTAACATAAAAATCAATAGTTTAATGCGGTAACGCCCATTTGAATAAGAAAAAAGTCGAAATTCTAATCATTATGTTCCAGTTGAAAAGCACTATTATAATAATCAAAAAGAATGTGCAATACATCTTTGATTTGTAGTGCAAATCTGTCATTATGTAGACATTTAGACTATACCTGTTGTGTATCTTTTAATCCACTGTCAATGTAATAAAAACTGGAAAAACGAACAGATTGTATTTTCCATACTTACAGCGGGTGGTAAACTAAAAGCTTCAAAGAAGCAACTGAAATACTGAAAAAAAAACACACAGACAAAGGCGATTTGCAAAGAGTGTTTAGTTTTTTTGTACCTATTTATGTTCTGATCGGCTTTTCCGACTATGATTGTGAATTCAGAAAAGATGGGTTGATAAATAAAATCCTCAACAATTTATATTTACAATTATGTAGAAATATGACCTTCTGTAGTTTGATACTGTAAATTAACGATGCACATAACGGCTTCTTAATATTGTCACATATAGTATCTTTTAGCCGAAAAGTGTAAATTGCTCAAAGTAAATGATATGCTTGAAAAAGTAATTAAAATTAAACAGTTAATATCTACAGATACTTATATCGTCGACAACACGATTATAGGTTCCAAATTTGAGGTAAGTCATTTAAACGATTTAAACGATGCACCGCGGTTTACAAACTTGAAAGATAAAACAATAAAAAAAATATATTTATCAGAAACGAAACACAGAGGAATAAGATACAAAATGAAAATTCAAACTCATAAGTCTAAAAGGAACCGACAATGCCACTACAAAAAAAACCAAGAAGCAAACAAAAGACAAACACATATATTAACAATCCTATCTCATAAAAATAAGCCAAGCACACCTTGGATTTAGTGTCAAGTAAACCTTAGCTATTCAGCTTCCCATTGCACCATGTGACGAAAAAAGTATTGCCCTAGAACATCTTTCATTAACATTTCCGTAATGGTGGGGAGAGGTGTCCAACCCCAACTTTGGACCCAATTTTTAAAAAAATAAGCCGAAGTACACCCTGGATTTTGTGTCATGTAAACTTTAGCTATTCAGCTTCCCATTGCACCTAGTTTCGAAAAGAGTTTTGCCGTAGAACATTTTTTATTAACATTTCCGTAAGTGTGGGGTAGGGTGTCCGACCCAACTTTGGACCTAATAAAAAAATAAACTAAGCAGAAGCAAACCCTGGATTTATTGTCAAGTAAACTTAAGCTATTCAGCTTCCCATTGCACCTACTGGCGAAAACAGTATTGTGGTGACCAATTTTTATTAACATTTTCGTAAGGGTGGGGTTAAGTTGTCTGACTCTAACTTTGGACCTAATTTTTAAAAACAATAAGCCGAAGGACACCCTGAATTTTTTGTCAAGTAAACTTTAGCTATACAGTTTCCCATTGCACATAGTGGCGAAAAAAATATTGCAGTAGAACATTTTTATTAACATTTCTGTAAGGTTGGGATCGGGTGTCCGACTAAACTTTGGACCTAATTTAAAGAAATTTTCAGCCGAAGCACACACTGGAAGTAATGTCAAGTAAACCTTAGCTATTCAGCTTCCCATTGCACCTACTGGCGAAAAAGAATTGACGTAGAACATTGTTTTATTAACATTTCCGTAAGGGTGGGGTAGGGTGTCTGACCCCAACTTTGGACCTAATTAAAACAAACTAAGCGAAGCTCACCCTGCATTGATTTATTGTCAAGTAAACCTTAAACTATTCAGCTTTTGTTTGCAACTAGTGGCGAAAAGAGTATTGCAGTAGAACAATTTTTATTAATATTTCCGTAAGAACACCCTGTGATTTATCTCAAGTAATCCATAGCAACCCGGCCTTTCTTTGCACCTGGTGCAGACAGAAGTATTGCCGTACAATATTTTTTATATTAACTTTTCTGTAAGGTAGCGGGGTTGGGTGTCTGACCCTAAATTTTGACCTACTTTAAAAAAAACTGTGCCGAAGAACACCTTGGGTTTCTTCTCCAGTACACCTCAGCTTGGTAAGCCGTAAAACACCTTGTGTTTTTTTCTCAAGTAGACCACAGCTACACAGCTTCCCTTTGTGCCTATTGCGGACAATTATTTGACGTCTATATTTTTTTTATTAATTTTTCTGTAAGGTGATGGGGTAGGGTGTCCGACATCAATTTTGCACTTTCTTTCGAAAAATTAAACTAAGCCGAAGAACACCCTGTGTTTTTTCTCAAGTAAAGCACAGCTACCCGACCTTCCTTTGCACCTAGTGCGGACAAAAGAATTGCCGTACAATATTTTTTATTAACTTTTCTGTAAGGTAGCGGGGTTAGGTGTCTGTTCCTAAATTTGGACCTACGTTCCAAACAAACTGTGCGGAAGAACACCTTGGGTTTCTTCTCCAGTATACTCCAGCTACCCAGCTTCCCTTTGAACCTAGTGCAGACAAAAGTTTTGCCGTAGCACATTTTTTATTAACTTTTCTGCATGGAAGACTTTAAAGTGAGAACATAGAACATTTTTTATTATTTTTTATTCTGTAAAGTAGTGGGGTAGCGTGTCCGGCCCCAACTTTGCACTATCTTTTAAAAAAAAATAAACTAAGCCGAAGAACACCCTGTGTTTTTTCTCAAGTAAAACATTTCAACCTGGCCTTTCTTTGGACCTAGTACAATATTTTTTATTAACTTTTCTGTAAGGTAGCGGGGTTGGGTGTCTGACCCTAAATTTGGATCTACGTTAACAAAAACTGTGCCGAAGAACACCTAGGGTTTCTTCTCCAGTACACTTCAGCTCCACAGCTTCCCTTCGCACCTGGTGCAGACAAAAGTATTGCCGTAGAACATTTTTTATTAACTTTTCTGTAAGTGTTAGGTAGACTGTAAGGTAATAAGACTGTCCGACTCAATCTTTGAACCTACTTAAAAAAACAATAAACTAAGCCGTAGAACACACTGTGTGTTTTCTCAAGAAGACCACATGTACACAGCTTCCCTTTGTGCCTATTGCGGAGAATGATTTGACGTCAATATTTTTTATTAATTTTTCTGTAAGGTAGTGGGATAGGTTGTCGAACACAAACTTTGCACTTTCTTTCAAAAAGGTTAAACTAAGCCGAAGAACAATCTGTGTTTGTTTTTCAAGGAGACCACAGCTTACCGACTTTCCCTTTGCACCTAGTGCGGACAGAAGTATTACCGTACAATATATGACTCTAAACTTTGACCTACGTTAAAAAAACTGTGCTGAAGAACACCTTAGGTTTCTTCTCAAGGACACCTCAGCTACCCAGCTTCCTGTTGCACCTAGTGCAGACACAAGTATTGCCGTAGAACATTTTTTATTAACTTTTCTGTAAGTGTAAGGTAGACTGTAAGGTAATAAGACTGTCCGACTCAATCTTTGAACCTACTTAAAAAAACAATAAACTAAGCCGTAGAACACACTGTGTGTTTTCTCAAGTAGACCACATGTACACAGCTTCCCTTTGCGCCTATTGCGGAGAATGATTTGACGTCAATATTTTTTATTAACTTTTCTGTAAGGTAGTGGGGTAGGGTGTCGAACACCAACTTTGCACTTTCTTTCAAAAAAAGTAAAACTAAGCCGAAGAACAATCTGTGTTTTTTTTCCAAGGAGACCACAGCTTACCGACTTTCCCTTTGCGCCTAGTGCGGACAGAAGTATTGCCGTACAATATTTTTTATTAACTTCTCTGTAAGGTAGCGGGGTTGGGTGTCTGACCCTAAATTCAGACCTACGTTAAAAACAAACTGTGCAGAAGAAAACCTTGGGTTTCTTCTCCAGTACACCTCAGGTACCAAGCTTTCTTTTGCACCTAGTGCAGACACAAGTATTGCCGTAGAACATTGTTTTATTAAATTTTCTGTAAGGTAGACTGTAAGGTGATAAGACTGTCCGACTCAATCTTTGAACCTACTTAAAAAACAATAAACTAAGCCGTATAACACACTGTGTTTTTTCTGAAGTAGAATACAGCTACACAGCTTCCCTTTGCACCTAGTGCAGACACAAGTATTGCCGTAGAACATGTTTTATTAACTTTTCTTTAAGTGTAAGGTAGACTGTAAGGTAATAAGATTGTCCGATTCAATCTTTGAAGCTACTTAAAAACAATAAACTAAGCCGTAGAACACACTGTGTTTTTTCTGGAGTAGACCACAGCTACACCGCATCCCTTTGTGCCTACTGCGGACAATTATTTGACGTCAAGTTTTTTTTTATTAATTTTTCTGTAAGTTGATGGGGTAGGGTGTCCGACACCAATTTTGCACTTTCTTTCAAAAAAATAAACTAACCCGAAGAACACCCTGTGTTTTTTCTCAAGTAAAGCACAGCTACCCGACCTTCCTTTGCACCTAGTGCGGACAAAAGTAATGCCGTACAATATTTTTTATTAACTTTTCTGTAAGGTAGCGGGGTTAGGTGTCTGACCCTAAACTTTGACCTACGTTAAAAAAACTGTGCTGAAGAACACCTTAGGTTTCATCTCAAGGACACCTCAGCTACCCAGCTTCCTTTTGCACCTAGTGCGGACAAAAGTATTGCCGTACAATATTTTTTATTAACTTTTCTGTAAGGTAACGGGGTTGGATGTTTGACCCTGAATTTGGACCTACGTTAAAAAACTGTGCCGAAGAACATCTTGGGTTTCTTCTCCAGTACACATCAGCTACCCAGCTTCCCTTTGCAACTAGTGCAGATACAAGTATTGCCGTAGAACATTTTGTATTAATTTTTCTGTAAGTGTAAGGTAGACTGTAAGGTAATAAGATTGTCCGATTCAATCTTTGAACCTACTTAAAAAACAATAAACTAAGCCGTGGAACACACTGTTTTTTTATTCAAGTAGACCACAGCTTCCCTTTGTGCCTATTGCGGACAAGTATTTGACATCAATATTTTTTTATTTATTTTTCTGTTAGGTGATGGGGTAGGGTGTCCGACACCAATTTTGCACTTTCCTTCAAAAAAAAACAAAGCCGAAGAACACCCTGTGTTTTGTCTCAAGTAAACCACAGCTACCCGGCCTTTCTTTGCACCTAGTGCGGACAGAAGTATTGCCATACAACATTTTTTTATTAATTTTTCTGTAAGTTAGCGGGGTTGGGTGTCTGACCCTAGTTTTGGACCTACGTTGAAAACAAACTGTGCCGAAGAACACGTCGAGTTTCTTCTCCAGTACACCTCAGCTACCCAGCTTCCCTTTGCACCTAGTGGAGACACAAGTTTTGCCGTAGAACATTTTTTATTAACTTTTCTGTAAGGTAGACTGTAAGATAATAAGACTGTCCGACTCAATCAAACTAAGCCGTAGAACACACTGTGTATTTTCTCAAGCAGACCACAGCTACACAGCTTCCCTTTGCACCTGTTGCAGAGAGATTAATATTACATGTATATAATTTTTTTTTCATTTCATATGTACAGGAATAGACATTGATACAAAATTCGACTGACAAATTTGATAATTAAGGATGCCTAGTGTATGGAAAGTATGTATGTAACTTTTGGTCGTACATTGCAAATTTTTTATTCAGTTGCTGGAAATATGACACGATTCCTCACATCTTACTTAAAACCAATATTATTAAGAATGGTAGTTTATTACTACATGTAAATTGTTTGTTTAGCTCACAATCGTAAGGAATCAAAAAAACGAGAAAAAGAATAGAAGATTTTAAATTGTACCATGTTTTAATTAACAAAAAGTGTACTCAAAAAATTAAATGGTTGCTAGCATCATTCGTATATAAAACGACTTTTGAGGATCACGACCAGCCGTAAAAATGTCGAATTCTGCTGTCAAAGGACGTGCTATTACATGTATATTAAAGTAAGATTTTGAGATTTTTGGAACATTTGAGTTTGAGATATTTGTTTTTATATTTTTCTTGGCATATCATTTAAATTGCCTGCTAGAAAAAAAGTGGCTGCTTACTTGATTGGCTGCTAAAAGAGGCTGCCAGCTTAAGTCCAGTTAAGGAATCTATCATTATGTTTTATACAACGACATATCGTTATTCTCGTAATATACATGTAAACTCAATAAAACATTACAACTTAGATACGTCCGTTGTTAGTTATTGCTTTATCTTTGTTTATTTTTTATCATTACGTCCTTAGGACTCCAACATTTAAATTAAACGAAAACAATTAATATGTCACGTTGAAAGGACCCGCAGTCTAGCCATCGTTCATTAGAATTAATTAATAAGGAACGTATAACGTCAACAATTTGAAATGTTTACACTGGTTTGAAATCCAAGTGAAGTGATGGATGACAAAACTAAATGATATTCGAGTTTCATTTAAATTTTCCATCGTTTAAGTCATGCTTACTTTGATGCAAGATCTTAAATAATGCAATGCAAACAAATCATATCACCTTCAGTTTAATTTCAAAATTGTAACGACGTTTCCGTGATCCAATACCACCCAATAATATGTGTCTAGCAATTATATAGTGTTGAAATACACGTATATATAACATCTCATTCTTTGATTTGTTAAATAGAAAGTGCACTTTTGCACATTACAGACAATAGTTAGCTTGGCCCTCGTTTGCTTTTAACATTTATAATTAACAGTGTCATATAACCCATTAAAACGGTAGATGATGTTTTTTCTGAACCTGAACAAATAATGAAAGCATGAGGTAAGCAACAGTTAAAATGCTAGAAATAATGCATACAAACTAGTTATCATAACTTGGAATATATACATATAGAATAAAGGACTTTTTGTTTTTGATACTGACTTTATCACAGTAAAATATCAGGTGAGCCTGAAGGGCGAGCCTGATATTTTCTGTGATAAAGTCAGTATCAAAAACAAAAAGTCCTTTATTCTTTTTATCGGTAATTAAAAAAAAAATAAAATCACTACAATAATAGAGAAAACAACAAAGGAACTTCTTTTTCGCGTCGAATCACGGCGAATCACATTTGACGTCACAGGCTGCATTACGTCATTCGAAATTTTGTCACAGTGCAGTAAACATGGCGTTCTCTTGCACAAAGTAGTGAAAAAGGAATTATTGCATGCGTTTCATTAATATTCTGCTTTGGACATGACACTATATCAATGGCAAATATAATGGTAGCATACCGGTAGGTCAAATTTCTTTATTTTTCACATAATTTTAATAGACGACGCGTCACTAAACGTTTAGCTTATAATTCTTGCTTTTTCAAAGTCATGTTAATTTATTTTCAACACGGACCAGAAATATGAAACTTGGAGTTTAAAGGCCCTGCGGATACCTTTAATATTTCAGAAGCGAATTCAGGGGTAGGCGACCCGGACCACAGTCACCCCTTATAACGGCTACAATTCTGGTCAAAGCAAACTTTGATAGTTTGGTGCCACCAGTTATCCCCCTTTTTAAAATTTATCCATAGATGAGGGTCTGGATTGGGGGGGTCTGTTATTCTGTAAACAGTTAATTTTCACCCCTTGTTTCTCTAATCTTCAAAAAATTAACGCCTTTTTTCTCTAATCTTCAAAACATTAGACCACGGATTTCTCTAAATTCTTCATTTTTAAGGGCATTATTCTTTAATTATTTAACCCCATCCAAACCCTCATAGATTCGCATATAAATATCACGGTTCACTTTAATTTGTTATTCCTTGTTCTATGAATATCAGTCATATTGGCAATGAAACCACATCTTTTAAAATTGTATATGATGGTCCCACAAAAATGTCAAAATTGCGTAAATCTCAAATTTTCTTTCTTTCTAGCTTCTCTCATGTGATAGCGGTACCTTTTTGGTCACTATTTATGTGTTGCGTTTAAATATGAATTGTGAAACTTTATAGTGACTGAACAGGTAAAACAAATACTGCTCAAGAAACAGAAAAAGAAAACTACTTGGAACAGCACAAGGCTATGTATTGGTATTGGTATTGTAATAATGAATAAAAACTCAGCATGGACGATATGTTACATGTAGTTGCTCTTCATATAACACATTTTTTTTTTAAAAGTCTATCGGGTTTTATGCATTTTCTGTTCACATTTTCACAACAATCGTTCAAAAAAGGCTAAATGGACTTTGTGAAAGTTTCAGGTGTTTTATTCGCCAAAAATCTCGTGCGTTTCTGCGGAAAAAAATCACGCGCAATTTTGTGAATGAAAGGGGAAAGTAGATCCTTACGCGTTGCATTCGCGCATGTCATTTGCGTACTAACCCAATAACTTTTATATCACGACCAGTCCACTAATACTGACATTATCAGCGAGTACACATCAAAGGAAAAATGTACAAATTACCGATAAATGGTTTTAAAATCTGCCACATAGCAAATATTTTTTTCGAATTTAAAGTTTTTCCTTGTGGACTCCTTTTAATATTTATTTCAGACCAGGAAATCAAATAGCATGTATATTATGATGCCTCCCGCAATTTTTACTTTACCAATATCTTCCGATTTTTTAGGTTAACTGAACTGCCATTAATGAAACACGAACTTCCGTATGCAATTTTACAGAGCATCTCTGGTCGTTGTCTGATATTATTTAGTTACATAGTGTGGTAATGACCTAATACGATATATATAGAGTCAGTACATTCCATATGGGGTGAAAACGAAGCTCGGTAAATTGCATATTGGGTGACAGTGAAGCTCGAATCCCTATTTGGAATTTACTGAACCCATATATATTAGGTCAATAGCACACTCTGTAACGAATTGATCTTATCGACTATCTCAACATGTGATATTAAGACAAGTGGCCTATCAAAGTGATCAAGTCTTCAATACCGTTTGTAATAGGAACATACTTCCAATGGTCTATACAACCACAAATGCAAACAATAACAACTTGCTAGCTTTGAATGTGTTTTATGAATTTACTTCAATCGTATATCATCAAGATGTAACGGTCATAGAACAACATCGTCCATACTTCGTGAAGACGCGTCGCCAATGATTTTGTTTCGAAAATAACTTTCCTCTTTAAAGTATTTAGATATATGCATGCAGATGGTTGTATTGACTTTTAAATGGTTTATGCTGTATTTACATTGTTTGTCATGTTTTTATGTATTATACACTTGGAATATGCATTATATATATACTTCCGCAAATGTACAGACCTAACATTGTTGGGCTGTTGTTTAGACGAATTATATAATACACATCATGTATTTTCAGCCTTGTATCAACATCACTGCTGGTGATCCGATGGAAAACAAAATTGTTGTCGAGTCGTCACTGGTTCAGACGTACTTATAATATATTTATTTTTGTGACTGCATCTTACATTAATTTGTAGGATCCTTTACAAAAGATAATTCAGCTGATCTGTAACAATTCTATCTTCATGCCTAATATATCATGTACTGTGTTACGACGCTAGATAAAAACTGTCAAGGAAAGGTAACACACGGTCACCGAAACCTTTATAGAGCCTAGGTGTTGAGTGGTCTAGCGCGTCGGGCATAGTTCAAGGCGATTTGGTGCCACGATATCTCAATAGCATGAGTTTGAATCCCGGGCATAGTGCAAGGCTTCAGCAAATTTACAGATCTAGAAATATATCACATTGTTGGGCTGTTGTTTAGACGAATTCTATAATTTATATCATATATAAATGTGCTTTATCTAAATATAAAAAAATATGGATCTTTAATATCTTGCTTAAATGCTTAAAACAAACTGAAAAAAAAAAAGAATTGAATACCCAAAATGTGAGATTAGAATTTGTCAACGTTAAAACAAAAGATTAGTTGGAAGTATAAAAGAAATTTGTCAGATAATGTATAATCAAAAAAATACAAGAAGATTGTTAATTGCTTATTATTATTTCTTGTTGACTGTCGTGACACGTATATCACGCGGTCCTATGATTTTGCGCCAGAAACTATATTTCGTTTGCGCCAAAATAAAACATTTCATTTTCCCCATACATGCTATAATACAGGTAAATATAGTTTTTGATTAATATATAATAAAACGCATTCCTACGATATCAGTCATCGTAACAACAATAAAATCACTATGCATTTATACGGTTTTAATAAGAGACTGTACATGTATACTAATGTTAGAACACAGTTCTGCTACAAATTAACGCGATCATCAAACATAACAGACAGCACTTTACACTGGGGTTAAACTAAAAGTTTGTTCTGACACAAGACTTGAAAGCAGCGGCTCAGATGTACTCCTATATATTGGATAACCGATATGTGTGGTCATAAAACAAATATTTTCTCTATATAAAATACGGAGATATGGTGTGATTGCCAATGAGACAACTTTCCACCAACGTTCAAATGAAGTGAATTGAAGCAATTATAGGCAACCGTACGGCCTTCAAAAGTGAAAAAAAACCATACCGTATTGTCTGCTAGAAACAGTCCCGAAATATATGGCTTCATCGTAAATCAGTAATAAAGTAAGTAATATTCCTATGTCAGGACTGATTGTATACTAAAGATGACAGCAATATTTGAACACAATGACTACAAAATGCTGTCCACATCAATTTAGAGTGCCATCATTTCCTCTCTGTATCCAAAATAATGAACAGTCACTAAAGTCAGTATTTTGGGATGGTTTGTATTCTTCTTCTTCTTTATTATTTCCTCTACTATCTGGAGTACCACTACTTTTGTAATATAGCACGGATAAACAACTTTTACTATCAGCAACTGTTTGCATGTGCGTTATGGATAAGTGTGTATACATTGACGAGATGGTACACATGTACATACTTATACAACACCTTAATAATATCCCTATACAAACACTGTACAATTTTGTTTTGAACATTTTTCAAAACAGAATCTTAAATCATGTAAATCAAAGGCAAACACGGTTAATTACAATTAAAATCCTTTCATTGTATGTATAGAGTTTTATTTAGGAAGAGATTGCTAAAAATGGGGAACGAAGCAACGTAAACCATGATGTTTATATCCCGTCATATAAAAATAGTTCTCCGATGTGTTGGATAACCTGTCTATCCGCCTCGATATTTGTACAAAAAAAAAGAAAATATAGAAAATCTGCTATTCAGTAAAGTTATTCATGTTATTGGGACTGATTTTTTGTAATTAATAAAAGTTAATATTTCGAATTAAAAGTGTTTTTGAATTGTTCTGGTTTGAAACACATATACGTATAATATTAAGATAAAAGTCGTTTTAATAAAATAAAATGTACAAATGAACACAAAGTTTATTTCTTAATGTACACAATCAGTTAACGCGAAAAATAAACATGTAAACGCGCGTTTTCTTTCAAGTGCATGAATTCATACACTTGTGAAATTTGTAGTTAACGCCCCTTTACTTTTCAGTGCACGTAAAAATAAACTTGTGAAATCTGAAGTAAACGCCCGCTTACTACTAACTAAACGGACACAGAGTAAACGCGCATTTACTCGGGTAGACATTAGAAATTTCCATTTTGACCGTGTTAACGTAATTGAAGTAGGTTATATAGGTATTAACTTTGTTTAAGTGTATCATATAAAAGAGAAAGTCGTTAACTCGTTTTTAAATTTACGTTGTTACTGAAAACGAGCTTTTTCTAACCAGAAATACACAAAAATCACTACATATATCCCTTGACTTACCAATACAACAATTCTCCATTATAGAAAACCTTCGAATAATTCAAAATACATTTCTTTAGGAGACATTACAGTTGCCAACATTATTATACATATCAACCATATGAGCCCAAAATACATTGTCTTTTATTTTCTTTTTTCAGATTGGCCTAAATATACAATTTAAACATGTTAAACTGATCCACATCGCCTCACCTATTATTGATATCAATGTCGGTTTTGATACCAATGTCCATTTAAGATTTCCTTATTTATACAACTTTATAAAATTAATACCATAATTTATAAAAGGTTTTCACACAAAAAGAGACTGATTTTGAAGTGGGATTCATCTGTATAAATTTGACAGTTAGTGATCTTTTGCGCGGTGATATATTTTATAAAGCTAACAGGAATGATTATTGTGTTCATTCATTTTGTTTGACTTAATAGACGTACTAATAAAGATACTATTTATTTTGAAGCGAAATGTAAATAACTTTGTATTACACTTCTAAAGAATAATGATAAGATTAACCTGTCGAAAAAAGAACTAGCATTTAACAACTCATATAACATGTCCGCAACTTGTAATTTAAGATATCTCTACAGTACATTTACACCCTTTGTATCAATCGAAATGGATACCTGCCTTCGTGATCTAACAGCCTGATTCGCCAAGGTGATAAATTTACTAAACAACTTTAATTAAATGTTTGCATCCCATTTGTACCGGGGTGAAAGGGTTATTTTCGAGACTATTATACAGTTGTTAGACTTATTTGAACTATCATTCTTTTGAGCATAACATATATTTTCTTTCTTTTATTTCCACATAAAATTTAGCAACATTGTCGTCAACATAAGATACTAATTTGAAATTGAAATATGTTATTGTTAGTCAAATATGTCAAATAGCGAGAGATTCGTAGAAAAGCCAAAACGAACTCACTTCATGTAATGTCGTACTAAACAGGTAAACATAAATTAAACTCCAGCAGGATTACTTTTATAATATATTGAACTAATAATAAATATTTATACATTTTTTGAACTGACTAATTTGTCTACTTCGATCTATGGATTACTAAGAAAAAATTATATCAACTTCGAAAAATTAACCTATACTGAAATATCTATTTGCCATATGAAACCCCCCGTGGAAAGCAAATAGGAAAGGATGTCGTAAATTCGTGTTGCTTGGTCTGAAGTTTTCTATGTTGTGATTTGCGTACAGTTGTTTGTCTGTTTGTCTTTCTCGTTTTAATCTATGGCGTTGTCAGTTTTTTTTTTCGACTGATGAGTTTGAATGTCCCTTTCGTATCGTTTGCCTCTTTTATTCGATGTAATGGTGATACCTATGTAAAAAGGGAAATTCTTTGACGGTTTCGTATTCAGTTGTTCGTCATATACTTGTTACCAGTCTGCAACAATTTGACAGTTGTTTTTCATTCGTTTGATGAATTTGAGCTTATGATTTTACCATTTGGTAAAAGACTTTCGTTTTGAACTTTCCTTGGAGTGCAGTATTTTTGCTTCTTTACTTTATGCAAACATATGTATGACGTTTTTTGTTAAATGAAGAATTTTAGAGAAAAAGTAAACAGAGCAAGGTCATTGAACAGAGAATAACAAATCTAATATAACACTGACATTTTAAGAATGAAATTAGCAATTCATTTTGTATTCAAGGCCGTGCGATCAATAGAGAGTAAATACTCATGCCTCTTCCACATTTCAACTTAAGGCCTAATTTGAATATGTAAAAGTCCATGCAATATATTGCTTATCTAACAAAGGACCCATCAAATTTTATTTCACTTTGGCTGTTTTACAACTCGTTTTATCGTGTTTTTATCTGGTTCTCTGAGTTTTTATCAAGAACTAGATATGCATTTTGGTAAAACAGGCTTACCGTTCGTTAATTGATGATAGTTTGTTTTTAGATAGCCAAGATATTTTTTTTATTTACTACGGATATTTACACAAGATATTATCCCCGATGCTTGTTAAAACCCAACATCAAATTGGCAGTATTTGGCCACAATATATAGATATAGGAAGATGTGGTGTGAGTGCCAATGAAACAACTCTCCATCCAAATAACAATTTATGAAAGTAAACCATTATAGGTCAATGTACGGCCTTCAACACGGAGCCTTGGATCACACCGAACAAAAAGCTATCAAGGGCCACACAATTACTTGAATGTGTAAAACCATTCAAACGGGAAAACCAACGGTCTTATCTATATGAAAAAACGAGAAACGAGAAACACGTATAAATTACATAAACAAACGACAACTACTGCACATCAGATTCCTGACTTAGGACAGGTGCAAACATTTGCAGCGAGATTAAACGTTTTAATGGTACCAAACCTTCTCCCTTTTTCTGAAACAATAGCATAACATCACAACATAGAAAACCACACGATAAAATATCAATTGGAAGGCTTAACTCAATCAAAAAATGTAAATTTACACACTATGAACGAGTAAATTTGATCTGCGATACCTGAATGCAAATGCACAGTTAATAAAATATTAGGGACACACATAAAAAGCCAAAAAGTGAACAAAAAAGTCCAAACAAAGCCATGGCAAAACACCACCGCGAAATATATAACCCTTCGAAAATAATCACTTTTGAAAAAAAAAACGTTTTCATAATATCTACAGGTAAATGAAAAATAACTTTGTCGTTTTAGGTATACAACTCATAGTCTATATTGGTAATATTATTTTAAATTCATACATATTGTATATAAGTAGTATTATTTAAATTGATACATATTGTATATAAGTAGTATTATTTAAATTGATATATATTGTATATAAGTAATATCAATATACATGTATGTATTTGCCACATATCGCTGGCAATGTAACCGTGACTGTTATATTTGAAAATATGAGGTTACCGGCATATCTCTGATTATGGCAACCGTACTATCAAATACATATAAATGACTACCACATATTGTAGTAACTGAAGATAACATCAAAACAATTTGGATCCATGTGGGAATACAGGTGAAGTATCAAACCCCTTATAGTGTTAATCTGTAGTGACAGATACCATTTTTAAAACGAAATGTGTTTTAATGCAGCGAATTCTGCTACATTGACCACGTTGACTGTAAAAGCAGACCGTGGTTATACTGTCAACGGCCATAACGTAAGGGTTCGCTGCCGAGCTGTGTGTCAAATACATTACCCAATAATCAAAACATGTCAACATAAATTATAAAGTGAGGTCATTCGTTTACAAAAATTAAAAATAATTGTTTTGCGGCTATTCAAACTAGATAATTAATGATATTTATACATCCAATTTCTGTTTCAGTAGTTGAGAATTTATACTCACCAATAAACTCATCATAGATACCATGATTGAAATTTTGTATTTGCGTCAGACGCGCGTTTCGTCTACAAGAGACTGATCAGTGACGCTCGAATAAAAAAAACCCAGAAAGACCAAATAAAGTACGAAGTTGAACAGCATTTAGGACCAAGAATTCCTAAACGTTTTGCCAAATACAGCTACGGTAATATATTCCTGAGGTCGTAAAACCTTAGTATTTCAGAAATTCATAGTTTTGTTAACAGTTAATTTATGATTATGACCCTATCAATTATATTGGCTTTAGCATGAGCAACAAAACAGCCTTAATGTGTATAACAAAAAAAAATGTTTATAGTTAATGATTGTTGTACCCCGTCAATTTCAATATATTTTAACTTCTGGAAATGTATCACAATTTTCAACAACCAAATCTTGACGGATTTCGTCTCAAATCTGTGTACAAATCTGTGTATTTTTGTCCATTTCTGAAAAAAATAAAGTTGTTTCAGAACTATAAGGCAATGCCCCTTTTATAGCTAAACTTATCTATTCTGAACACAATGTGTACGTATAATTAATGTCTTTCAGTATACATTCACTAGTCATAATATGGACAAAACATCTGATGATAACCTCAAACTACCATACACAAGCCCTGTCAAACCACCCTAAACTACTGTGAATGTCATTGTTATCATATAAATAAAGTGCAATGAAGTGCAAATTTTCAAACTTGTCCTTTCACATATTTCTATTAATGCATGTCATTGAAAACCACTTATCAGTGAGAAATGCACATGAGGATATTAAGGAAACATTGTGACATCACACGTAATACGATGTCATTAAATAACTACCGATTAAAATAATGCTAAGAACAGGTGGCAGTGTTGCATGGAGAAACAGTTGCCTCAAGGTTTAACTCGAAATATCGAGCCGAAAAGATCATTAACTAAGCATTTCTTATATAATATCAAGACCATAGCAACAGTTTTTATATCAGCATATTTTCAACATTCTGACTGTTATTTCACTTGCATAAATACCCCTAATAAACAATATAGAGCTTGCTTAATAAAACAAAATGCTTACCAGTTATTCAGAACTTTTTTATAAACCCCTAATTGGCCGTCTCAGTTTAAATAGCAATAATTACATTAAATGTATGTTTCACTATAATACGTTATTCTCATTGGCTAACTGTACATCACGTGTTATTCCTTAAGCAGTTGTATCACACAATAAAACTTTTCATTCATGATGACACGAGGTCCCACAATAAAGTGCACAGGTAAATGAAGTAAAAACTTGATAAAAGGCGTGTTTTCATGATGGTAAAAATGTAATTATAAGTATTGAATGCTTTTTTTTTTGTAACTTTATAGGGTTGTTAAATCGTTGACCGTGCGCACATTTTTAGTATGAAGCGCTTTCGCGCTTCATACAAAATGTACTTCGGTCAACGCTTTTACACCCCAATAAATTTACAAAAAAGAGCATTCAATTCTTCAATGATATGTCCTCTAATTTGCCGTCTCAGTTTAAATAATAATGATATGTCTGAAACAGAAATAAAAGTTAAAAATTACTCAGGTTTTGTTATCATTTGATTTAAATGCATAAGTAGTATCATGATTATTGAGAGAGAAAAAAAAATCTTTGAAAGTTTAACACAAAAAAGAGAGATGCTTCTCCCTTGTGGCTTATAAACCTTCAGTTAAACCTTTTGTACGAGGAGCAATCAAAAGTAGCTTAATAGCTGAATAGGTGTAGCGCTATTTTTCCAAAAGGTTTGACCCTCCACATTTTCTTTGAGAAAAGACAATATCTTGTGATTTGCTAGTGTGCATTAAAATATAGTTATTCATGATTTTCTTAAGACATGTTTGTCTGTTATTTGCATATTCTAATGACCATCTCATAATTAACGGTCAAATTATTGGTGTAAAGCACACGTAATGATGTATCAAATTTTATTCGTATGAAGTGTGTTATTTCCCTTGATTTTCAGTTATTCCTATAGACTGGAATGATAATTACATAACAATGTATCTAGTGTGTCATGTTTACTTACAATGTAATACTATTAAATGTTTCCATAAAACGTTCGTGCTTTTCAAGTCAATAACAAGTGCCTTTCGGCGTATCCAGAGAGTTTTGATTGTGCCTAAAAGAAGTGTTCAATTTGATCATGCTAGCAAAGATTTACCTAAATTTAAAGATCGCTATGTTGTTTTCTTTCAATACTTATTGCAGGTGACCACGATTTAAATGTTTTTGTGTTCACGCTAGATGCAAATGAGAGTGTGAGACAAGAGATCGTTAGCAACAAAATGTCACTTGTTGTTAGAAATAAAATATCCAAACCACTATTTCTCGATCAATAGAACTTTGCATATGTTATTCCCTTTTTCAAAAGTGATGACAAATCATTACCCTCTTACTACAGGCTTGATTTAATATATTAACAACTATGTTTTCAAAAGTAAAACACATTTGTGCCTCAGTATTCGGTGTTAGGGCCGTTATGATGTTTAAAATATATTAATGATATGGTTTGATTTGACAATGAGTCAATGACTCTTGAGGCGAATGGTTTTTTAAAGATAATACGTCTATAGATCTTACTGTACCTAATGAATTTAATATTTTGTTATTGTTTAAGGAAGTGGTCAAAAAGAAGGCTGGTAAAGTTTATCCAAATATAACAGAATTATTAATAGTTATGATATTCAATATGAGATACTATACAAAGTAATGTTTCCTTTTATTTTGAGGATGTTACATTAGAAACAGTTCATACGCATAAGTATCTCGGTGTCATATTTAGTAATGATTTTAATGGGGTAATCATGATGATAAACTGATGAAAAATAAACCTTCAAAGTAGCTTAATATTTAAAAAAAAGGAAATTTACACTAAGACATTGTAAGAAGGGAATATTTGGAGAATAATTACATCACTTGTATTTGTCCAATTCTGGTGTATTTATCACAAATTAGGGATAACAATGAGAAAGTAAATTCTGATCGATTGGAGAGTAACCATATCGAGGCTGCTCGAATAGTTACGGGATCAACAAATAACGATAGTGGGAACAGTATCTTTAATGAGGCGTAATTTGAAAAAAAAAATAACGGAAGATGGGAGGTTAAAACACTAGCTTTTTTTATAAGATTAAATAACCAAGCTCCAGATAATTTGGTTCCGAATTTTGTATCAGATATTAATTATAATAATTTGAGTAACAATCAGAATACCACAATTCCCGTAAACCATTCATCAACTACTCTAGTCTTTTTCATCATTCATTACATTGTGGAATCCTTTGGACAGAAATGTTAGACCTATTGTTTAATTGTTTTGTTTAAACGAAAGTTGCATAAACTATAATATAGAAACAAAAAAATCTCCGCGATTTTTTTTTCGAGGAAGACCATTTGCGTTTTTTACAACAGATGAAGCGTTCTGCATTCTGACTCTATCAAATCAAAGTATTAATTGTTCCTGTGGTTTAATCAATGAAAATATCGACCACTATTTAATTTATTGTAGTAATTTTTCCTCACCTAGAAATCTATTGTCTAATAAAATTACAAGTGTTTTTCATGTCGATATTACAATCGATTTACTATTTTGTCGGGGTGATGCGTTGAGTACTGATGAAAATTATGTTAAGTGTCTGTCTTTTTAAAAGTATATAAAAATACCGAACGTTTTTCTGTGCGTTGATAACGGAAATTCCCTGTCAACAATACATGCGATTAAAATATTTCTAAACAACGACATCGTGTCATACAGTGCAAAACTAAAAAGTGCAAAGGGGGTTTGTCTTCATACTGTCATTATGTCATTCAAATGTATCATGTTACACAGGTAATACTTGTCGTTATTGAAGTAAAACAAAATCTATTAAATGAAGTCCTGGCATGTTGGATTTAAACCTTTGCAGTAAGTTTATTGATTTGTATTTCTTAAATGGTTAATTGTAGAAATTCTTGATTTATTTGTTTTGAAATTTGAAGAACAGTTCTGTCCTTGCAAATGCTTGCCAAAGGTTACATTTGATTAAAATATGAACTGTATTATATTGAACGTTATTTCTCCCTTTTTTAAAAAGCTTTTATCAATGATATTCCAAAATGAACCTGGATTTTCTATCAAGTAGACCTAGGTTACCCGGCTTCTCTTTGCACCTAGTGCAGACAAAAGTATTGCCGTTGAAAATTTTTATTAACTTTTCTGTAAGGGTTAAGAAGGGTGTCCAACCCCAATTTGAACCTACTTTGAATAAAACTAAGCCGAACAAGACCCTGGGTTTTTCTCAAGTAGACCTCAGCTATCAAGCTTCACTTAGCACCTAGTGCGGACAAAAGTATTGCCGTAGAACATTTGTCATAAACTGTTCACTAAGGGTGGGTAGGATGTCCGACCCCAACTTTGGACCTACTTTAAAAAAAACTAAACCGAAGAACACCCTGGACTTTTTTCTCAAGTAGACATAAGCTACCCATCTTCCCTTTGCACCTAGTGCGGACGAAAGTATGGCTGTAGAACATTTTTTATTAACTTTTCTGTAATGGTGGTAAAAGGGTGTCCGACCCCAACTTTGGACCTACTTTAAAAAAAAAACTAATCCGAACAACACCCTGGATTTTTTTATCAAGTAGACATCAGCTACCCAGCTTTCCTCTGCACCTAGTGCGGACGAAAGTATTGCTGTAGAACATTTTTTTATTGACTTTTCTGTAAGGGTTGGGTAAGGTGTCCGACCCCAACTTTAGACCTACTTTAAAAGAAAAAAAAATAAGCCGAACAACACACTGCATTTTTTCTCAAGTAGACCTCAGCTACACAGCTTCCCTTTGCACCTAGTGCGGACATAAATATTCCCGTAGAACATTTTTTATTAACTTCTCTGTAAGTCTGCGGCAGGGTTTTCGACCCCAACTTCAGACCTACTATAAAAAAAAAAAAAATAAGTCAAAAACCCTGGATTTTTTCTCAAGTAGACCTCAGCTACCCAGCTTCCCTTTTTAACCTAGTGCAGACAAAAGTACTGCCGTATAACATTTTTTACTAACTTTTCTGTAAGGGCGAGGTAGGGTGTCCGACCCCAACTTTGGACTTACTTTAAAAGAAAAAACCTAAGCCGAACAACACCCTAGAATTTTCTCATGTTGACGTCAGCTATCCAGCTGCATTTCCACCTAATGCGGACAAAAGTTTTGCCGTACAACATATTTTTATTAACTTTTCTTAAAGGATGGGGTAGGGTGTCCGACCCCAACTTTTGACCTACTTTAAAAAAAAACTAAGCCGATGAACACCCTGGATTTTTTCGAATGTAGATCTCAGCTACCCAGCTTCCTTTTGCACCTAGTGCAGACAAATGTATTGCCGTAGAACATTTTGTTTTATTAATTTTTCTGTAAGGTTGGGGTGAGGTGTCCGACCGCAACTGTGGACCTACTTAAAAACAAAACTAAGCCGAAAAACATCTGTATTTTTATCAAGTAGACCTCAGATACGCAGCTCCATTTCCACCTAGTGCGGATAAAGGTTTTGCCGTACAACATATGTTTATTAACTTTTCTTATAGGGTAGGGTAGGGTGTCCGACACCAACTTTTGACCTACTTTAAAAAAAGAAACCTAAGCCGAAGAACACCCTGGATTTTTTCTTAAGTAGATCTCAGCTATCCAGCTTCCCTTTGCACCTAGTGCGGACACAAGTATTGCCGTGGAACATTTTTTATTAACTTTCGGTGTCATACTCCAACTGTGAACCTACTTAAAAACAAAACTAAGCCGAAGAACACTCTGGATTTTTATCAAGTAGACCTCAACTACCCAGCTTCCCTTTGCACCTAGTGCAGACACAAGTTTTGCCGTACATCTTTATAAATAAACTTTTTAGTAAGGGTTGGTTAGGGTGTCCGACCCCAACTGTGGACCTAGTTTAAAACAAAAATAAGCCGAACAACACCCGGGATTTTTTATCAAGTTGAAAACAGCAACCCAGCGTCCCTTTGCACCTAAATCGGACAAAAGTATTGCCTTAGAATTTGTTTTTATTAACTTTTCTGTAATATAGGGATAGGATGTCCGACCCCAACTTTGGACCTACATGAAATAAAAACTAAGCCGAACAACACCCGGGATTTTTTTGCAAGTAGACCTTAGCTACCCAGCTTCCCTTTGCACCTAGTGCAGACAAAAGTATTGCCGTAGAACATTTTTTATTAACTTTTCTGTAAGTGTGGGGTAGGGTGTCCGACCAAACAATGGACCTACTTAAAAACAAAACTAAGCCAAACAACACCCTGAATGTTTTTCTCAAGTAGACACCATCTACCCAGCTTCACGTTGCACCTAGTGCAGACAAAATAATTGCCGTAGAACATTTTTTATTAACTTTTCTGTAAGGGTGGGGTAGGGTGTCTGATCCCAACTGTATACATTCTTAAAAAAAAACTAAGACGAACAAGACCCTGGATTTTTTACAAGTAAACCTCAGCTACCCAGCTTCCCATTGCACCTAGTGCAGACACAAGTATTGTTGTAGAACATTTTTTATGAACTTTTCTGTAAGGGTCGGTAGGGTGTCCGACTCGAACTTTGGACTTACTTGAAAGAAAAAAACTAAGACGAACAACACCCTAGAGTTTTTATCATGTTGACCCCAGCTACCCAGCTCGATTTTCGCCTAGTGCGGACAAAAGTATTGCCATACAACATATTTTTATTAACTGTTTTTAGAGGTTGAGTTGGGGTGTCCGACCATAACTGTGGACCTACTTAAAAACAAAACTAAGCCGAAAACACCCTGGATTTTTTATCAAGTAGACCTCAGCTACCCAGCTTCTCTTTGCACCTAGTGCAGACACAAGTTTCGCCGTACAACTTTATTGATAAACTTTTTCTTGAGGGTTGGGTAGGGTGTCCGACCCAAACTTTGGACCTAGTTAAAAAAAACAATTAAGCAGAACAACACCATGGATTTTTTATCAAGTACACATCAGCAACCCAGCTTCCCTTTGAACCTAGTGCGGACAAAAGTATTGCCGTAGAACATATTTTCATTAACTTTTCTGTAAGGGTCTATTATGTCGTTTTTCTTTTAATTGTTCTGTTTTGTTTCTATCTTTCACTGTCATGTGGTTTTTGTTTTCTTCCATTTGTGTTCATATACAGCAAAAAGAAATAATTAAAAGCCTTAGAATGTGAGAACTCCATATTAATAGTATATAAAGAATTTTATATTAATTGTTTGATGTTACATTTTTAAAAGTGATTTAAAATCTGAGTATTAAGTAACCTTTTGTTGGTTGTTCTAATGTTGTCAATCTTAGAGTAGCACCGAATGTTTATTTTTCCTCTGTACGTTGAGATTCCACAAAAGAGACAATCGAAATAAATTATTGGTACTATAGGGGTGTGTATTCTGGAAACTCATATGTGTCATTTTTAAATATAAAGATTTGTGTGAAAAACGGTTTATTCATTTAAACGTTATCTTACAATGGATTGTAAGGGTTTTCAGTGGAAAGTTATTTTTAAATTAACGTTAATTAAGCTCAAATTCAAAATTCTTGTGATTAATATAACGTACATTTGTAAATCTGGTTAATTTTGTAGAAAATGTTTACTAGTTCGTATTTTTCATGCTTGGACCTTCTATAGTTGACTATTAGGCATGCAATTCTTAAACTGCTGAAGGAAGACCACATACAGTAATCTAAAATTGTCTGTATCCACGTCACTTGAACTCTGGTAGATAGTAGTCAATACTACCACATTTATTTAATTTACTTAAGATTCACTAATTGCTCATTTTGCTTAATACTAAATCTGTAAAAACCATACTATTTAAGTAGGAGATTGAAAATGCATGTTCTTATAATTCAGTCATACTTTGTCAAATGATTCATCTCATCATACAACATTACTGTTAGGAAAAAAAATGGAAAAATTTGGTGCGTTACCATGGTTACGGTTAAAAGAAAAACTGTTTTAACCACTCGACACGGTGCCACCTAGTATCTCAGTTTATGCTCAGATATGATGTTATCGACCAGTTCATGCTCAATGGTAAAATTGAAGTCATTGTATACATTCGGGAAATTAACATTTATTAACATTCATTTGCATAAATCATAAGGACTTGACTTTTAAATGTTTGATATCTAATAATATCGTATTGTGAAGGTTATGATATGCATACGCCTTATTACTGCAATGATATATGTAGATAATATAAGAAGGTGTGGTATGAGTGCCAATGAAACAACTCTCCGTCCAAGTCACAAGTCACAAGTAAACCATTACAGGTCAAAGTACGGTTTTCAACACGGAGCCTTGGCTCACATCGAACAGCAAGCTATATAAGGGCCCACAAATGCCTAGTATAAAATCATTCTATCGTGAAAACAAACGGTATAATCTATGTAAAAAAATAGAGAAAAGAGAAACAATATAAACCACATCAACAATTGACAACTATAGAACATCAGATTCCTGACTTAGGACAGGTGCAAACAAATGCAGCAGGTTTTAACGTCTTTTAAAATATGTACATGTCTTATCTGAAACATTTGTGTAACATCACAGTCGACATAAACACACATCCTATAACATATTACACTATGCGTACTTATTTTTAATTATTATTAAATCAATCAAAACAAAACAAAACAAAACAAATCTAAAAAAATCGGTTATACCATTCACGTCAGAAATAATATAATTTAATATTTAATTGCGTTATATTTTCTGCATGATGTCTTTCTTTAAACGAATTTGATCTTTTCGAACATAATTGAATATAATAGACTTTGCAAAAAGTAATTATATTTCTAAAATTATTCGAAACGGGATAAACATGTCTACTCCAGTTGAAACACAGTTGCAGAATATGAATTTATGAAAAACGTCACAGAAGGATGGACGTCAAGTTGGTTACTTAATCCCTATTCCCTATTCGTTACATATTTGTTACCTATTCGTTTCCTATTACCTATTCCCTATTCCCTATTCGTTACCTATTCCCTATTCCCTATTCGTTACCTATTCGTTACCTATTCCCTATTCCCTATTCGTTACCTATTCCCTATTCCCTATTCGTTACCTATTCGTTACCTATTCCCTATTCCCTATTCGTTACCTATTCGTTACCTATTCCCTATTCCCTATTCGTTACCTATTCGTTACCTATTCCCTATTCCCTATTCGTTACCTATTCGTTACCTATTCCCTATTCCCTATTCGTTACCTATTCGTTACCTATTCCCTATTCGTTACCTATTCGTTACCTATTCGTTACCTATTCCCTATTCCCTATTCGTTACCTATTCGTTACCTATTCCCTATTCCCTATTCGTTACCTATTCCCTATTCCCTATTCGTTACCTATTCGTTACCTATTCCATATTCCCTATTCGTTACCTTTTCGTTACTTATTCCCTATTCCCTATCGTTACCTATTCGTTACTTATTCCCTATTCGTTATTCGTTACTTATTAGATTTTTGATATCCTTCCCCCTTTTTAATTGTTTATACTCTTATATCTGGTAATAGTTCTAAATTTGTTGATGTAAAATGATCTTTTTATGACCTATTTATATGTGTTTGTGCTCAACCGATCCTTTTACTTTATGTTCAATACTCATTTGTTCCTTATTTGATTTTTATACGTTCTACCTTTTAACTGCTTTATGTCCGTATGTTTGAAGATAGATCTTGGTTCGAAGGAATGAAATCATCGTGTTAGCGCTTGCATACAAAAAAAGATGTGGTATGATTGCCAATAAGACAACACCCCACAATAGACCAAAATGACACAGAAACTATAAACTATAGGTCAATGTACGGCCTTCAACAATGAGCATAGCCCAAACCGTGTAGTCACCTATAAAAGGCCCAGACATGACAATTTCAAACAATTCAAACAACAAAACTAACGGCCGTATTTCATATACAAGAAAAATAAACGGAAAACAAAATTAATATGTAACACAAAAACAAACGATAACTACTTAATTTCAGGCTCTTGTCTAGGGACAGGCACATACTAACATAATGTGGTGGGGTTAAACATGTTAGCAGGGTGTACATCGTTTCGGAGCATGCTATTACCTTGTTTAATTCGTTCCATCAATCGCTTATAATTCGCTTATAATACGTGTATCATACGTTGCACCTTTTAAAACATGATTTTCAATTGTTTTGTTGTCTCTGGTAGTAGATTTGGGTTCTTAGAGGTGATATAACTCTATAAGCGCATATGTACCCGTTCCAGCGCTCGGATAATACTCTGTTAAATATTCGTTACTTATTCGCTTTTAATACGTTTGTTGTACGCGTTGCACCTTTTAGAAAAGGATTTTCAATTGTGTTCATATCTCTGGTGGTAATAATGTGTTCTTATAGATGAAATACCCCTATTAGCACGTATTTACCCGATCCAGCGCTCGGATAATACCCTGTTACTTATTCGTTCCTTATTCGCTTTTAATGCGCGGGGTAAGTATACGTTGCACCTTGAAATAAATCGTTTTTTAATTGTGTTCATGTCTCTGGTGGTAACAATGTGTTCTTAGAGACGAAATGACCCTATTAGAGCTCATGTACCCGTTCCAGCGCTCGGTTAATACCCTGTCACCTATTCGTTACCTATTCGTTACCTATTCACTTATAATACGTTTGTTGTACGTTGCACCTTTTAGAAAAGGATTTTCACTTGTGTTCATGTCTCTGGTGGTAACAATGTGTAATTAGAGATGAAATGACCCTATTAGCGTGCATGTACCCGTTCCAGCGCTCGGTTAATACCCTGTTACCTATTCGTTACCTATTCGTTACTTATTCGCTTTTAATACGTTTGTTGTACGTTGCACCTTTATGAAACGGATTTTCAATTGTGTTCATATCTTTTGTGGTAATAATGTGTTCTTATAGATGAAATACCCCTATTAACGCATATGTACCCGTTCGAGCGCTCGGAAAATACCCGTTACTTATTCGTTCCTTATTCGCTTTTAATGCGCAGGGTATACGTTGCACCTTGCAATAAATCGTTTTTTAATTGTGTTCGTGTCTCTGGTGGTAACAATGTGTTCTAAGACATAAAATGATCCTATTAGCGCGCATGTACCCGTTCCAGCGCTCGGTTAATACCCTGTTACCTATTCGTTACCTATTCGCTACTTATTCGCTTTTAATACGTTTGTTGTACGTTGCACCTTTAAGAAACGGATTTTCAATTGTGTTCATATCTTTTGTGGTAATAATGTGTTCTTATAAATGAAATACCCCTATTAGCGCATATGTACCCGTTCGAGCGCTCGGATAATACCCGGTTACTTATTCGTTCCTTATTCGCTTTTAATGCGCAGGGTATACGTTGCACCTTGCAATAAATCGTTTTTTAATTGTGTTCATGTCTCTGGTGGTACATGTAACAATGTGTTCTATGAGATGAAATGACCCTATTAGCGCGCATGTACCCGTTCCAGCGCTCGGTTAATACCCTGTTACCTATTCGTTACCTATTCTTAACTATTCACTAATAGTACGTTTGTTGTACGTTGCACCTTTTAGAAAAGGATTTTCAATTGTGTCCCTGTCTCTGGTGGTAACAATGTGTTCTAAGAGATGAAATGACCCTTTTAGCGCGCATGTACCCGTTCCAGCGCTCGGTTAATACCCTGTTACCTATTCGTTACCTATTCACTTATAATACGTTTGTTGTACGTTGCACCTTTAGAAAAGGATTTTCAATTGTGTCCATGTTTCTGGTGGTGACAATGTGTTCTTAGAGATGAAATGACCCTATTAGCGCATATGTACCCGTTCTAGCGCTGGGATAATATCCGGTTACTTATTCGTTCCTTATTCGCTTTTAATGCGCAGGGTATACGTTGCACCTTGAAATAAATCGTTTTTTAATTGTGTTTGTGTCTCTGGTGGTAACAATGTGTTCTAAGAGATGAAATGACCCTATTAGCGCGCATGTACCCGTTCCAGCGCTCGGTTAATACCCTGTTACCTATTCGTTACCTATTCACTTATAATACGTTTGTTGTACGTTGAACCTTTTAGAAAAGGATTTTCAATTGTGTCCATGTCTCTGGTGGTAACAATGTGTTCTTAGAGATGATATGACTCTATTAGCGCGCATGTACCCGTTCCAGCGCTCGGTTAATACCCTGTTACCTATTCGTTACCTATTCGTTACCTATTCACTTATTATACGTTTGTTGTACGTTGCACCTTTTAAAAAAGGATTTTCAATTGTGTCCATATCTCTGGTGGTAACAATGTCCATTTAGAGATGAAATGACTCTATGAGCGTGCATGTACCTGTTCCAGCGCTCTGATAATACCCTGTTACCTATTCGTTACTTATTCGCTTTTAATACGTTTGTTGTACGTTGCACCTTCATGAAACGGATTTTCAATTGTGTTCATATCTTTTGTGGTAATAATGTGTTCTTATAGATGAAATACCCCTATTAGCGCATATGTACCCGTTCGAGCGCTCGGAAAATACCCGGTTACTTATTCGTTCCTTATTCGCTTTTAATGCGCAGGGTATACGTTGCACCTTGCAATAAATCGTTTTTTAATTGTGTTCGTGTCTCTGGTGGTAACAATGTGTTCTAAGACATGAAATGATCCTATTAGCGCGCATGTACCCGTTCCAGCGCTCGGTTAATACCCTGTTACCTATTCGTTACCTATTCGTTACTTTTTCGCTTTTAATACGTTTGTTGTACGTTGCACCTTTAAGAAACGGATTTTCAATTGTGTTCATATCTCTGGTGGTAATAATGTGTTCTAATAGATGAAATACCCCTATTAGCGCGTATGTACCCGTTCCAGCGCTCGGATAATACCTTGTTACTTATTCGTTCTTTATTCGCTTTTAATGCGCGGGGCAAGTATACGTAGCACCTTGAAATAAATCGTTTTTTAATTGTGTTCATGTCTCTGGTGGTAACAATGTGTTCTTAGAGATGAAATGACCCTATTAGCGTGCATGTACCCGTTCCAGCGCTGTGATAATACCCTGTTACCTATTCGTTACCTATTCGTTACCTATTCACTTATAATACGTTTGTTGTACGTTGCACCTTTTAGAAAAGGATTTTCAATTGTGTTCATGTCTCAGGTGGTAACAATGTGTTCTTAGAGATGAAATGACCCTATTAGCGCATATCTACCCGTTCCAGCGCTCGGTTAATACCCTGTTACCTATTCGTTACCTATTCACTTATAATACGTTTGTTGTACGTTGCACCTTTTAGAAAAGGATTTTCAATTGTGTTCATGTCTCTGGTGGTAATAATGTGTTCTTATAGATGAAATACCCCTATTAGCGCATATGTACCCGTTCCAGCGCTCGGTTAATACCCTTTTACCTATTCGTTACCTATTCGTTACTTATTCGCTTTAAATTCGTTTGTTGTACGTTGCACCTTTTAGAAAAGGATTTTCACTTGTGTTCATGTCTCTGGTGGTAACAATGTGTAATTAGAGATGAAATGACTCTATTAGCGTGCATGTACCCGTTCCAGCGCTCGGTTATTACCTTGTTACCTATTCGTTACCTATTCACTTATAATACGTTTGTTGTACGTTGCACCTTTTAGAAAAGGATTTTCAATTGTGTTCATGTCTCTGGTGGCAACAATGTGTTCTTAGAGATGAAATGACCCTATTAGCGCGTATGTACCCATTCCAGCGCTCAGTTAATACTCTGTTACTTATTCGTTACCTATTCGTTACCTATTCACTTATAATACATTTTGTTGTACGTTGCACCTTTTAGAAAAGGATTTTCAATTGTGTTTTTGTCTCTGGCGGTAACTATGTGTCCTTCGAGATGAAATAACCCTATTAGCGTGTATGTACCCGTTCCAGCGCTCGGTTTATACCCTGTTACTTATTCGTTCCTTATTCGCTTTTAATAGGCGTGGTATACGTTGCACCTTGAAATAAATCGATTATCGATTGATTTTTACGTCTCTGGTGGTAATTATGTGTTCTCTGAGTTGAAAAAACCCTATTAGCGCATATGTACCCATTTCACCGCTCAGTGATACCCTGTTACTTATTCGTTCCTTATTTGCTTTTAAAACGTGTGTCATGCGTTGCACTTTAAAAAATAACTATTTTTGTGTCTCTGGTGGTAACTGTCGGTACTTAGAGGTGAAATAACCTTAATCGAACATATGTACCCGTTTCAGCGCTCGACTGATACCCTGTTACTTATTCGTTCCTTATTATTCTAATAGGCTAATTTCGTCTCTAAGAACACATTGTTACCACAAGAGACATGAACACAATTAAAAAACGATTTATTTCAAGGTGCAACGTATACTTACCCCGCGCATTAAAAGGGAATAAGGAACGAATAAGTAACAGGGTATTATCAGAGCGCTGAAACAGGTACATGCACGCTAATAGAGTCATTTCATCTCTAAATGGACATTGTTACCACTAGAGATATGGACACAATTGAAAATCCTTTTTTAAAAGGTGCAACGTACAACAAACGTATAATAAGTGAATAGGTAACGAATAGGTAACGAATAGGTAACAGGGTATTAACCATATTTTTGATGGCTCCGACGTGCAGAAACGGAAGATATTTTCTATGCTTTGTAAAATGTGAATATGATTTTCTGCATTTTTAAACCTAATGGATAAGCTTTCGATTAAATGTAATTCCAATCCTGTATCATCCAATCAGAACCGTACAAGATTCTATTCTGAGTACCATCTTGCATCTTCCCGGTAAAATGTAAATAAATTATTGCGCTCTTGTATCCTACAGTGTAACATGTATACTATAGTATCTTTGAATTTTTAGATTTATCTCCCTTTGCTTAATAAATAAATCATAAATTAACATTTGTGATCATAGTTTGAGTTAAGCATATTAGTCTGGTATTGGTTGTACGAAGCCCCCCCCCCCCCCCCCCTTTTTTTGTTGGTTGTTCCCAATTCCGCCTTGTTTTTTCTTTACCAGATTTTGTGTTACCTGCAATCAACATCACTTTATTGCTTTTTGTACTTTATGTATGCCTTCGTCCTTTTAAAATTTTAGATTTCACCGTCTCAATTTGACCGACAATTAGTTACGGATTACATGTATCCACAATTCAGTTTTCATTCTGTTCTCCTCTTTTTCGAGTTTATAACCTAAGCATCACCAGACTTGACATACATGTGAATCAATATATTTAACAGTAGTAATAGTAGAGCGTAATCGGTTGTCTCTTCTGTGGCATTCTAGCTCACCTCGGGTTTTTGAAAGCGCACGTAAGTGAAGCTCAAAGTTATTCAAATTACCATGTGATTGATCTTTGGTTGCTTAACGTTCAGTTCAAATATTTTATCCGTATTCAGGAAGAGAACGCATAAACAGTTAGTTGAATATGCAGGATAGGACGAACGGAAAGACGGTCGGGAAATAAGAACCACAACTTAAGAAAAACATTGAGGTAGAATGGATAGGGACAGCTAGATAGTTTTACGTTCAACAGGCAATTGGCATACTACACATTGGAAAGTTGGTATAAGAAATGTTTAATGTTCAGAAATAGTGACACGGACCCCTCACGTAGCATCGGATTTAAGGAATATTTCCGATGTGCGGTATTCACCTTTTAATCGTTTTGTCATGGCAACTTCTTTTTAAATCGAAGAGAAACTATTATGCGTCGCGCTTCTTTAACATCCTGTGGAGATTTAACACAAATGGACACATAAGATACTACACTATATTTAACCTTCGTTCTAATAAAAATAATAAAATATACATTTTGATCTCGACTTTTTGCATTTGCGCCGTTCTGCATTAACTTTTTTTTTATTCTTTCACATGCGTAGATTTTGTCTTATATTTGCGTCGATCTGCATTTCATTTTTTTTCTTCTTCACTTGCGTAGATTTTGTCTTTGGTTTGCGCCTATTGTGTACAGGTAAGGTGAAAGGTTTTTTTTTGCCCGATTTATGGGCATTATGTTTTCTGGTCTGTGCGTCCGTTCGTTCGTCCGTCCGTCTGTCCCGCTTCAGGTTAAAGTTTTTGGTTGCAGTTTTTGGTCAAGGTAGTTTTTGACGAAGTTGAAGTCATATCAACTTAAAACTTAGTAAACATGTTCCTTATGCAATGATCCTTCTAATTTGGTGTCAATTTTTCAAAAATTAAAAAAAATGAGTATTCACAAGGTTAGGCCCATAATCAAATATTCCTAAAAGTTTTGACATACTGGCAACATGTGCATGTAACTGATGTCTGGATGATTCTCGTAAAATAATATCCGATCTTGCAATGAAGTTAAAATTTATTTATACTGCTTATTTGACAAAATCTTATAGTAAAAATAAAATAAAATGATAACAAAGGGTCATTTTTGTTTGTCATTTGTTTCATTTCAAATTGTCTTAAGGAGAAATGATAAACATATTGTCTAATCTCACTGAAGCTTACAGCTAATTTTCTAATGTATGTAGATCAACACTTTGGTTTGCCTGCTTGCTTTGTTTGTATATTCTGTATAATTATATTTTGATAACGTCCAATTCAATTAAATAGCATGTATACAGGTTTACATACTTATATATAAAGATGTCAATCTTAATAACAGAGCTTGAGTAAACATTTATTAAGGAAGACAACCAAAGTTTCACCCTACATGCACTAGGAATTTAGCTGTAAGGCAAAAAGTATTAATAAAACTAATACTCAGCGAATGTGAATGTGAATTAAAATCAAAATTTTCGGTGTTTAAAACTAAATTGTTGTAAGTTTAACTTATGACAAAAACAATTGCTCCAAGAATAATATCTTAAATAAAATCGCTCCCTTTCATTTAGCTACAACTGTGACCGGAAAGATTGAAAACAAATTTCGATTTTCAATGCCGGCAACAACCTTTTCTTTGTTTTAATTTCCAAAATGAGCAATTCAGATTCATTATATTTCATCCTGTTGGAGAAATCTTACTTTGTAGTTTTCAACGGAAAATATTTCTAAATTAATTTTTGAATCAAAAACTTTTTGTAATTTATATTTACTGTCTCGTTTATTGAAAATACATGAGGTAGTAATAAAAGGATTGTATTTTAAGATAGATGTATAACGTTTTGGAATCAAAAATTTCATTCATATATTATACCTATAATTTTTATTTCCTAATATCTTAATTATTCTAAAATAATAAATTCACAAACTCGATGCAATAATTTCTAAACGTTCGTCCTAGGTCGGCAAAAATAATGGTATAAAGAACTCCGTCCATGCTTTTGTATGTCCGTCTTTCAACAGTACCGAATGAGTTCGTTACGGCAATCTTCTGAAATTGACGCGAAAAAGAAACAAGCACATCTAGTCTGGTATTATAGTCAAATACTCTGTAAGTTAACCAGTGCCATCTTTCATTTCTTTTATATTTTCAATCATTTTGCTTATGTGGGACAGAGGACAAAGACATACTTTCCTACAAAAGCGGCGTGAAAGGTTATTTTAAACAATTTTCCATTCCGACGGATGGTGTTTCTGAAGGTTAATATTGTGCGGCAACATCGTAAGATCTGATACTGACACATGCATTTAATCTCTTGTATTACCGGATAATAAAGTAGGTGAATATAGTTGTCATTCTTGGAAATTTAAATGTAGGTTTCAAACGTCCAATTAATTGCAATTTTTTTTTTCAAATAGTGCGCCAGCAAGGAAAGTTTGTACTATGACGTCAGATGCAATGTTCTGAAGAAAGACAACTCTTTTCTTCAAAATGAACGAGAAAAAAACATGAAAATTACTTATAACTTTTTTGAAAGGTCGGTGACATACGCTTTTTATTGCTTTATTTTGAAGAGTACACATGGCACTTTCCTTCTTGAAATTATTATGAAGAAATTACTGGTAGATATTTTTTAATACTGGAAACGTTTTATTTTTGGCGGGAATGAAATAAATCATATTTTTAAAGATCAAAACAATACGAGTCTAAAACTCTTGAACCTGTATTTGATAGATACAAATCTACTGTTTAACGTGAAACAAGAATTATGCTTGTAGGCTTGATATAAAGTATTTTTTGGAGAGTTTATATAACAAGCACATATTATGTTAATATTCGGGAAAACACGAAACTGAGGTTGCTATAGCGACAAAATTAAGTCGGTGACCCCCGATTTTTTTCATCATATTTTGTTCCTCAAATCATGAAATACCTTCACACAAAATTTTAAGGAAAAATCACTGAACGTAAATTTTATGGTCATTTCGATAAGACATTTAGTTACTGTTACATGTAGGTCTAGTATACTGGAAGACGTCACTGTATGGGACTTTAAATTTTATTCTATTTTTAACCGATTTTTTAAAAAATTCAACCGAATTCATGTTTCCAATGGCTTATCAAGGTTGTTTGCTATAATTTAACACATGATTTTAAATAATGTTTGTCTCTTTTGATACCAATTGGTCTCTAAATACATGTCTTTAAAAATAATTCACATATGACAGCCTATTATTTCAACTTGGAATTATTTATGGAATTTGCATAATTTCTCGTACTTGAAATTTTTAATAAATTCCATGTTTATTCTTGTTATAATGTTCTGTGCGGCGCCCACCACTACCTATTACAAGACGACAGCACATTTTCAATAGAATGTACTGTGCCCCGCACAACACTATCTATACAAAATACATTGTATGGAAAATGATATGCACCACTCAAAACATTACAATACAGAACAAACATGGAATGTAATAAAAATTTCAAGCACAAGAAATTATGCAAATTCCATAATTAAAAATGATTCCAAGTTGAAATAATAGCCAGTTATATATAGATTGTACCTTAAGGAGGTAGACCTAGGTTAAGGGAAATAACTCTTAAAATCATCAGTACGTTTGTGTCAACCGATTTCATAAATATATTCTAAGCTTCTAGGTTACATTGATTATTTCCAATCTGTTTCAGGTAAATGCTTGAAAAACATTGATGAAACTTGACTTTAACAAACACATAACTGATTTAAAGAGTTATCTCCTAGAACCAAGGTCTACCACCTTAAAGGATTGTATACATTTGTCGTTGATTCATGTCCATCATATTTGTTTTCTGTAATTTGTAATTTTATAAACTAATAATTTAATTTTGGATTTAACGCTTCTTCTGTATGGCTGGCGTTGTTATGTTTATCAGCTCATAGACATAATGTTGTCATGTGCTTCGCGGGTTATTCAGTGTGCATCAAAGTTGCGATGTTATTTCTTCATAGACAGAAACAATATTACAGTCATTCCTTAATGAAGTTTATTTTTTCGTTTGAACTGTTTGATATTTTTTGTATGTCCGAATCTTTTATAACTAACTACAATGTATTTAGTAATAGTTTCTCTCATTGTTGAAGGCTATACGGTAACCTAAAATTATCTGCCTCTACGTCATTTGATATATTGGCAATAATACCATACAACAAAGTCATGCATTTATTTATGTATATATGTCGATACACGAATTGCTGTAGAAACACTTGTTCGGCCAATCGGCACCTAAAATCTCAGTTGATGTTCAGATTGAATGTTATCAGGTTGTGCATGCTCAATGGTAAAATTAAACGCTGTGTACAAGTACTTTTTGAATTTACTATTGAATATTGCATTGATTGTTCACTTGACTTTTAAATTATATCATGTTATATCGTAGCGTGCATATGTTATGCAGTGCATACGACTTAAATTTGCCATGACATATTTGTTCATATGTGTACATAAGTTTCAGTTTGTATTAATAAGAATAAGAATAAGAATATTTATTATTCCAGTCAAAGGCCCTTAAAGGGCAGCATAACATGTACACATAAAACAATACATCATGATTTGTAACAGAAAAACATTTTTACATAATAAAATGAAACATTAAAAAAAGTTGAGACAGATGTTATTAATATCTTCATACTATAAAAATCATATACATTTAATTCCAGGCAGGATCAGAACCATAAAATTATTACAATTATCATTGTTATTACATACATTAATTAACATTTCGTCTAACATCTAGACATGTAATAATATAGCTCCCTAAATATTTAAGTACAGACTTTTCATTAGTAAATAACCAAACAAATTTTGCCTCATTTGAAAGATGTATAAAATTAGGACAAATACAGTTTATCTCCTCGAAAAATATCTCCTTATCATTTTTGTATGCTGGACAACTACATGTAGTTATAAAATGTTTTTCATCTTCAACCAGATTTAGAGTACATTTCTTACAAAGCCTTTGATCTCTTTCTATATATAATGTTTTATACCTGTCTCGTTTTATTTTGAGATCATGTGCACTGCATGATTCTAATTTTACATATGGCACTTCTCAATTGAAAATTGTTTAAAGATAGATACATTTCTTTCGAAAAACAAGTTTTAAGTTTGAAATAAGTATCTAGTTTACTACTCTGTGTATCTGTTCTTTTTGTGTTCCAAAATTTTACAAAACTATTACAAAGTTTTTGATTAACTGACTTGATAAAAAAGTTGAGCTTCACCTCCAAGTTATGAATATTCAGCTTTTTAAAAATGAAATGTATGGATGAATACCAGCATTCAATATTATTATTAAACATGTTTTTGTTACACATATATATAGGTATCATACAGTAAACCATCTTTCATATTCTTTATTCTAAACCAATAATTTAGCATTGATAATACAACTGAAAAATATAAAGGGAATCTACCAAGCTCTCCTAGCACAGCTAGGTTAGAAGACTTTTTGTTTACACCTAATATATACTTCATATATCTTAAATTGGATTTATCTAAAAAATCATTCATATAAATGTGCTGTAATGAATATTCACTTTCTTTCTGGCATTGATCGAGCAATGATACATAAACAAATAACAACAAATGGTTATACCATTTACGTCAGAAATTATATAATTTAGTATTTTTAAAATTGCGTAATACTTTATGCATGATGTCTTTCTTTAAACGAAGTTGATCTTTTCGAACGTAATTGATAATAAAGGACTTTACAAAAAGTAATTATATTTTATATTTATTCGAAATGGGTTTAACAAGTCGACTTCCCAGTTGAAACACAGTTTCAGAATATTTGGAATTGTAATAAGTATTCAAAACATTTATTCATACATAGCCAAAAGTTAAAATTGTTGACTTTAACCTAAATCTTCAAGTTATACTCCCTAAATATACAAGTGTTATTCATTATAAAAATTGATTAACATTTTGAAAAAAGTATAAAGTACAGGCGTGCCTGGAGATTTTGCCAACTATTTTAAGAACTAATTAAAAGTTTGAATAAGTGCAGTACACATTGGGAGATTAGGCCGTCCGCATTTTAATGCGATTTTCTTAGCACATCCTACATGTAACCATGTATGATACTCGTATGCTACATGTATGTACCCTGATATAATCGAAGTGTGTACTTTTATATTTTATTTAAGATTTTAATTAACAAACAACGTGTTTTTATTTGTTTGACATAACATGACACAAATCAAAAGGGAAGAAATACAAGAGACACCAAACATATATTTAGCTCATAAATCGAATACCTCAAACTGACAACGTAATGGACGAAAAAAGAAAAATGGTCTACAGGAAACATATAAAACTAGACGCTGAGCAACACGGATCCAACATAAAGCCTCTCATGTGCTCTAAAAGGGTAACAGATCCAGACCTGCTCTTATCTACATGTACATACCACATGCAGAAAAAAATGTAACATATAATAAAATGTATCAAATTTCATTTTCTAAACCGCAACGTCTCTTCCTCAGTGCTCTTTCAAAAAATTAAATGGACAACCCTTAATTGCGAATATTTTACCACGACTGTGCCTTTATTCTCGATCGTTGGCACGATAATCATTGTTTTTTTTCTGAAATCACTTTTTAGCCCTATAAAACATACCTGTTTTCAGTAACGTTATCTTAAGGTCTTCTAACTGTGAAAACCTACCTACTGGATTAAATGTATTGTAAATTTGTTCTCGTAATTCATGAAATATATGCCACTGGACAATACTGGACAAAACAAACGACAACAATCAACTAATATGTCTTCACATTACAAGACATGAACACTTGTATGATTTCTTTCTCATAAACATAATGGTTGTTTATATTTATCTTTATTTTTAAAACATATAATAATAACTTCATGATTACAAATAAATATTATTGCACGATAAAAGAAGCAGAAAAATTAACACAAATTAAAGAAGGTATATTTACAATGAGGGAAATTAAAAAATCAAGGTGCAGTCTTCATTCATTTATTTTTTGTAAGACAACAATTGACAACCTTATGCCATATACAGCCTCGATATCGTCAATAAACTACGCCATGCTTGATTTGAAAGACAGAGTAGCAAAGAAAACAACCATTGTTTCGGAGATGGCATCACAAGAATATTGTTACTGTACAAAGGAATTTAACAAGAATTTGATATTTTAAGAATCAAACTAGATCATAAGTTTATACATGACCAAAACGTATAATAACAAAAATAATATTTGACCGTAGCAAAAGAATGACTAAATTCAAATGATATTTACACTGTTCTACAACTGTGAAGCTTAACACAAATGAATTAGAATATGAAGCCATGTTGGGGTCTATACAGATAAAAATGTAAGGGTTACGCGGAACCCAGTGTATCGACTACTTTATGAATCTAATAAATGTTTCAGGAACTTTAACTGCAGGTTGTATGTAATGTTACCTGGAAGAAAACTACGTACATAATCAAGTAACGAAAAATATTTTTACAACATTCACTTCTGGATACCATCTTCAGATCTGGTCATAAAAAGGCTTCTGTCCAAGTTTGGTAGAAATTCGGGATAGTTGAAGAAACTAATTTCAAAAAACTTTAACCACAGAGTGAATATTTGTGGACGCCGCCGACGATGGAATGTAGGATCGCTATATCTCGCTTCGACAAAAGTGAAGGCTCGAAAAAAGTATAAAGTGTGCGCACAATTACTATATTGGGATCACAATATATAATATTTTGTCTGCACAATATATTAGTGTGTGTGCACTTTATAATATATTATGCGCATTATAATAATTTGTTTTCCGTGTTGGTCTTCAACGTGGCTCTTTTTAAGACTAACTTAGCTATGAAATATAAACATAAGCACATAAAAGTGGCACATCTGATGCCCTTACATAAAAATAAATAAAGATTTAATAAAAAATATTGCATGATTACAACTTATCCATATTTCATACATAATTTTTTGTAGACATATGGCACACAAGAGTAGAGTGTTTAGAAATTCTATTATAAATTCGGTTGCCTTTCTATTATGATTGTCAGATATCCTACCGATGGTCGAAGGTTCTCTCCGGGCACCCTAGCTTCCTCGGCCTATAAAAACTGACCGCCAGCCATAAATTAGCGCACTAGTGTTGATTGAAAGAGGCGTTAAATACCAATCAATCAATCTTAGTTGACTATAACAAATTAATAGATAGATCAAAAATTAATTTAGACATGTTTTACTTAACATATAATTTTGAATTCACATGTAGTCTCTAACTTATATAAATTCTTTGATTGCTTAACGTCTAATTGCAAATATTGCATGCATTCTCAAGACAATAGTCTCTTACACAATACAATGAAAATCCCTATACAGATGAATTGATAGAAATCATTATACTATTAAAATTTCAAAAAGTATAAATATTTTTGAAACATCTATAATGGTTGAAAGGTGAGATACATATATACTGACCGACTTTAATAACGCAACACTAAATTATTCTTTTTAAAGTCATATGAAACCTCAAATTAAAAAAAAATATGCATCTGTTTTTTATAACTAAATGGATAGTTTTCATTATAAAACTTTTGTAGATATACTTTTTTCTGAGGAAAATTCTTTAATTTGTCCACATTTAGAAGAAGTTTACTTATTTTTAATTGCTTGCTTCCAGGAAGCAATTCGCCGACATATTTTCCGTATGCATAGTGACCTGAGCGTAACCCTCCTCGTAAAAATCCGGTGATCGCAATACGCATGAATCTGTCATTAAAATAAACAATTATCTGATTGTACATGTTAAACACGTGCTCAATACCCATGCTTTTTGTTATTTATTTACTATAAGGTGACAATCGGTAAACTTCGGCTTCAAAACACGGCATTTAATGAGCAGCCATATTTGTTAAATCATAACAGACAGAGAGAAAAAAAATTGACGATTATACGATATATTTGCGTAAATAATGATAAAATCGTGCACAGAGGACTTAGTTTGTGATATATACATGCATTGGTTCAAGAATTGGAAAAACATTATTTTTCACCACTCACTCGTTTCATATGACTTTAAATTTTTGAATGATTGTGTCACCGACGAAAGCAATAACTGCCTGTAACAAACGCCGAAATGATTGCCAGAAAGGTCAACCAATTCTGTTTAACATGTTTGGGGTTCTGTTTTACACCTTCTGATTTCTCCTTTGTTTTCCCACCTTTTACAATGGGTTTTGGCAATTATGCGGATGAAACTTTCGGGCTTCAAATGTTTTTCTTCAGCCGATTCATTGGCATTACATTTTATGGGAAACATTTATTGCATGGATCTGTGCTCAATGGCATTCGGCAATTTGATTAGCAGTTGATGTTGCGGCCGTAAACATGTCTCGCAAATGACGTTGCGTTATCAAATTCTATTGACGTTGCATTGTCACTACATGTTGATCTGGTCATTGATGGTCAGCAACAAATCCCGTCTACCTGTATCGTTGTCGGAAGAACAGTAAGATGAGTTTCTGAAGTAAAACTGTATGTTTGCAGCACGTTCACGGTTTTCTGTTTGCAGTATTCGTATGGGTAGATTTGGTCTTTTATTCCTCAGTCTTGTCAAGATGGAGATGAAACAATTTTAACTAATTTATGTATGGCCAAGGAAAGAAAGAATTGTTTTACGAAGCTATAACAACTGACAATCTTTTAAGGGTTCCAAATTTCGCTTAAAGAAATTCGTTCAGCTTAAAAAATCCGGTTAGTTCAATAACCACAGGTAAGTCAGATTTTGATTTTTTCTAAAGAGAGAGAAGCATGGTTAGCATGAATAGTAGTTGTATGAGAAATTAAACTGAATCAAACATGATTTTGTAAAAAAAAATCAACAACATGAGTGTTGCGTTTTTAAGGTCAGTCAGTATACATGTAATTATATTTTGTTCTTCTCTAGAAAGATTTTCTAGACTCCCTGTAAAAAAAGACATTAAGCAATGATGAATTTTAGAAGAAAGTTAATCTCAACTGTTTGTACACGTACGTACTAGCAGAGATATATATACTCTACGTTTGTACTAAAACATGAGGTTACAGTTTCGTTTTCAATATGAACGATGTCGATGGCAAGAATACTGGTTAAGAAGAGATATTTCTGAAAATCTTTTCACCAATACACTTTATCCGATATGTCTTGTCTGAGAGATTGGCACCATTTGTAGCCTGAAATGAAAATTATGAAAACATAGGAAAAATTGTGTCACTGTATAAAAGTACATTTAACTTGTTTAAAGTTATAACAGCATTCACTTTAACTGGGCGGGCTTTGCCTCCTATTAATGTAAATATAGACCCCCCCCCCCCCATTTACCTGAGTAAAATTCAGCTGTTAGAATCGCTCCTTGGAAGTTGATTATTGATGACTCGTTTGAAAACATACTCAACCATGGTTGTCACGAACAAAACAGACCAACACAAAAAATATACTGTTATATAAGTTGCACACGATTTCTTTACATATGCAAAACTAAAATGATAAAATAAAACAAACAAAAAATGAATATATGTACTAATGACAGGATTTTGGGGAAAAAAAACTTGCAGAATGACAGTCAGCACAACATCAATAGCTGCAATATGTACTTCTAAACTGCATATGTATGTAAAACCCTAATATATTTTGTGTGTCTCATTTTAACTAAATACCATAAAGGAATTTCATTCGACTGTCATACACAGTTATCGCCCAGTTGGAATAATTAATTTCAAAGCGAGGTCACAGCAAAGCATGATGAGTGATTATAAGTACAGTATAGGTACACCATATTTAAAAAAAAATAGTTAAAGAGGGTTCGCAAAATGTGTACTGGTGTTGATATGATTAATCATAGACATGATGTTATAATTTATATCGCTTTATGTTGTAATTACAGTAAGATTCATATTGGTTGCTGAACAGAAGTTGGGTAAACCGCTTCGTGCAATGTACCGCTTCAGAACATATGTTGTATCGGCTGCTTCGTGAATTGTACCACAATAGAACAGATGGTGTATCCGCCGCTTCTTGCAATGTACGGCGCCAAAACATTATATGTTGTGTCGCTTGCTTCATTCAATGTTCCGCGTCAGAACATATTTGGTATCGGCTGCTTCGTGAATTGTACCACAACAGAACAGATGGTGTATCCGCCGCTTCTTGCAATGTACGGCGCCAAAACATATGTTGTATCGGCCGCTTTAGCAATGCACAAGGCAGCAAATTTGCTCCATCGGTCGCTTCGTACAATGTACAAGGCAGCACAGATGATATATCGGCCGCTCCGTTTAATTTGCAAGGCCAGAACAGATGTTATATCGACCGCTTCGTGCAATTAACAAGGCTAAAACAGTTGTTATTGTGGCTGCTTCGTGCAATGTACAAGGCCAAAACAGATTTTGCATCGGCCGCTTTGTGCAATGTACAAGGCTAGAACAGTTGTTGTTTCGGCTTCTTTGTTAAATGTACAAGGCCAGAACAGATGTTGTATCGACCGCTTCGTGCGATTAACCACGACAGAACAGATTTATTATCGGCCACTTCATACAATATTCAAGGCCAGAACAAATGATCTATCGGCGGCTACGTGCAATTGACCACGTCAGAACATATATATTTTATCGACCGCTTGTGCATAGCGCTACGACAAAACATATTTTGTGTCTGTCGCTTGTAACAATGTACCACGAAAACATGCTGTCCGTTAAGTATATACAGAAGTATCTCACACAGATGAAACACAATTTATCAAGGATACTACATTTATAATTATGTATGCCAGACGATTATTTCGTTTAAAGAAGACTCACCAGTGACGCTCGAATCAAAACAGTCAATGGAATTGTCCTAATGAAATGTAAAGTTGAAGAGCATTAAAACCCGAAATTCTTTATAAGGTTCATATAATTAGAGTTTACGTTTTAATTGGACAGATAATAAATAATCATTGATGGTATTTTTATGTCATGTGTATATAATGCAGAATGCACTTGTAAACATTATATTCGTAAAGTAGCTTATACATGTTTCTGCATTTATATATGGAATGCTAATTAATGTATCAATACGTACCTATTGGTTATATCCATCGTGTTCATAGCTATCGAATATTAAAATTGAAAACCAGTCCTATAGCCACAAAGACAGTCGTCCAAGTTTTGTTGAAATCTGTCAAGTAAAAAAAGAGTTTAGCGTATATTAAAGATACAAATGTAACTCCATATGATAGAGGACTTAATATTGTATGTTTACTTCGAGATTTTTCACCTTCCTTTTGATTTTCATTCATTTATTTATTGTATAAGTTATTATGGCTACTCCAAATCTAAACTAGTCCGTTAGATAGAGGTTAATTGAAAAAGTAAAGTTTGGGTTTTTCAAAGCAAAGCAACCAGTCTAGGCAATATTTGAATTGCAGTTACCATTCTTTGTCAATTATAATTGTATGTAGCACATATATATTCTAACGCCATGAACTTTTTACTTAATATGTATTTTTTCATCGTATTTTATTCATCAAACATGCCTCACTGCAACTATGAGATGAAGAGTAGCAATAAAAGCGCCGTTCCTGTTCTTTTTGTGTGTTTTTGTTGTTGTTGTACATGTTCTGATTTTGTATCATGGATGAATACCCCTTATCCTTTGTTTCTATTATGCAAATACATGTTTTCATCAGATTGTAGCTTTTGAAATTTTGAGAATATACTATTAATGCATAGTTTGACGGATGCATGGAGAGGATTCTATCTATGTAATGTATACATAAAGTCTGGCATGTAGCGTAAGACAACGAAAGATAGCTATCAACACGTGACAATAGTGTTTTGATTAGTCTAATATAACCTTAACCCTTAAAACGTACCTATAGAATAAGCTTTACTTTTGCAAGAGCTGCCACACGCACATAATGGTGTACTGCTGGGCAAGGTATCCATTGTGCCTGTTAAGAAACATAGTAAAGTGATTTAAGGATATTCGCTTTTTGTCAGATATTCGGAATCCTCTGGTTTTATTCATGTAGTACCATGAAAATATGTACCCGCTTACCCATAATTTTCATTTCATAATTTTACAACGTATTTTTTTATTTTTATAATTCAATAATTCTATAAATTCTTGTTATTTTTCATATTTTTTTTAAAGAAAAAGGGTGCAAATGTTTATTGTATGAAAAGTCTAGAGAGAATTATTTTCCGCCAAATTTTCAATGTCTTATATCTCTAAAACAAGCATACAGGCCCTTTATTTTTTTCTAATTTTTTAGTTCTTTTATTTATAAAATATTAATTTATAACAGTCGTTTTAAAAGCTTGTTATTTTGAAACAGCGTAGCAAACAACCTTATTTGACAAAAAAGATGCACCATCCCCGCAATGCTGCACAAACAAGTATTTTGAAGAAAATGACTATTTATGTTTAATATGCTGTTATATTCTCTTGTACACATCCATATATATGTAATACTTTACAACAACATTAATAATCAGCAATGAAACGTTGAGCAAGGGGTCGAACTCTACATATACGATCTCATCGTAATTCCTTCAGAGGGGTGCCAACCTCCCCCCTTGTTTTTACTATACATGTACTTGCTTTTGAATAGGGACATATGATTGGAGCCCTCCTTTTTATCCTGGGTTAGAACCCCCTGTTTCCAAACAAAGTGTGTGTGATACCTATACGGGGAGGAGTATAACAAATCAAGAAAAATGATTAAACACGAGGATTCCACACAAAGTTCGAGGTAAATTTTTGATATCGGGAAAGAAAAATAGTAGTCAGGAACATAGGGTTTTGCTTGCATTTGATGCAATCTTTACCCAAAAACCTGTTAAGCATCTATGATATTATTTTCATTAGGCTATATAACATACCTGGTTTTCTTAATGTACGAATTTTCGGTGTCTGTGCGGTCTGACAGAAAGTGCTACATATTGGAGCATCATCAGCTGGACTGTCACTTGCCACGAACGCGAGCGTTCTTTCGTCCGGGTCTACGACATCATAAATATCTGTTCAAAGAAAAAAGTTACATATGCTAAATTGAAAGAGAGCTTAATTCCCGAAAATTTAATATAATATTCTGCCGAGCGCAGTGATGCAAAAGTGTTTAGAAGATTTTGTATACTACAAACTTCTATATAGCAAAATTATATATTTTTTTATCTTTGGGACGACCAAAAGGAGAGGGTTTTGTACGCCCTCTTCGCCCCCTGGATCCAGCACTTGTAATTACGTGTATTTTGATTTATATATACATTTGTAAGCATATATTTTTTTATATATGCTTGAAGATTTATAAAGTAAAATCACAAAAATACTGAACTCCGAGGAAAGTTCAAAACAAAAGATCCTAATCAAAGCAAAATCAAAATCTTAAAAACATTAAACGACTGTCATATTCCTGACTCGGTACACGCATTTTCCTATGTAGAAAATGGTGGATTGAACCTGGTTTTATAGCTAGCTAATTATCTCACTTGTATGACAGTCGCATTAAATTCCATTAAATTGACAACGATGCGTGAAAACATATTTTTCGTCATCATTCGAAGGAATTTACATATCTAGAATTATATATTTAACTTCAATTTAAAGACGAGTCCGTTTTGAAATTAGATACATTAATCAAAACACACATTTGTTTCCATGTTTAATTTCTTTTAGATTCTAAATAATTTTACCGCTAGTCGACACATTTTTTTAATTCGGGCGTGCATGTGTGTATGTACATGTTTTGTGAGTGAGTATGTCTGCCCCTAATAATACTTGTTGTCGAATGTCGATGATTGTGTATACTACAATATGCAATATCAAATGACTGTATAATAACCAACGATAAATCTTACGGGGCGATGGATCATATTATGATACAGTACACTGCAAAATATAACATATAACCAGTCTAAAAGGGTACATCACCAAACATAACAATAAAATGAACAAATGTTAGATATTTCGGATAACTGATATCCTTCATCAGTATGATCACAATGTAAAATAAATCATGTCAATCTATTTTAATTAAAAAACTATCACAATCTTGAAATTTAAAATTTCAAAACACGACGAAAGACTGAAAAGATATGCCAAAATAAAAATTGAAATTTGCGATATGAACTGGCACAACTCTAAAATTCTAAAGGTGACGACAGTTACGACGTTACAACAACTGCCTGGAAAAACAGTTCCAAAAAACAGTCCTGACCGATCTCAATTGGTATAATATTTCGAATTTAACAACGGTAGAGCAATTGGAAATAAAGTTACATACCTGACAAAAGGTAAAAGTAATATAAATCTGGGGTCACTTTTGTAAATTTCATACATAGATACAGCCTGTAGTTTGTGGAAGGTCCATCGGAAAAGGTTGAGTCACTTCTGAAATATATATCTAGGAAGTTCGCTACTGAGTTTCAAAATAAATAGCTTTTCATAAAACTAGTATATACATGTATTGATAGTGGATTAATTAAGGAATCAAAAAAGCAAAAAATATATAGGGGTCAATGTGCTATTTTTCGAGATATTAGCCATTGAAATTTGGGAAAATGTTTTGTCTTGATTTTTCATAGATTTATCATTGACAAGTTTAAGTTCTCAAAAACTACCAAAAAATAAGAAGGATTTTATAAAACTTTTACAGATGGCTTATAATTATACAAGTAAAAGATTTATAAAAAGAAAAATGGGGTTAAATGGGCAAAAATTTTAAGGCATTCAAATGGATAAAACAAGAGGATTCCGAAAATCTGACAAAAATCCCAAAACATGACAAGCGAACATCTTAAGCATACCAAATTGAAAAGAGTCTGCCCCACCATTGTTTTACTCGTATTAGTCTTTTTTGTCAGCTATTGTTCCTAGACACAGATAACAACGAGAAAACCTTGTATAAATGACCTAGATCAAAGAGTCTGAGCTATGTTTGGTGTTAAGTTGAGTAAAATGTCATGTATTCAGAAATTAATTTAAAATTCAACTTACATCTTCACTGGTGGTAAGCGGATGGTCGTAACAAAAAAGTAACGACCATCTGAATATGGGAGACAACTCTAGGGATAAGTTTTTCTTTTCCGATTTTCGTGCAGTAAAAGGTTCATTTGAGTCAAACCGCTTGTGTCATATACCCATATCGTGAGTGCGTTGTTTTTTAAACCAAATTTGACGCATGAAATCATTCCAATTTTCGTAAAATAGTCATTAAAAAATTCGAGCATGATGGTCGTAACTTTAACTTGTGATGGTCGTAATGTCAACTATAGTATTTTGGATGATGGTCGTAACCGACAAAATATGGTCGTAACTTTGTAAGATGACCGTAACTCAAGTATTTAGACGAACTTTTATCAAATTATTTTATAAGTACTGTGCACATGAATAACCATGCTAGTAAACTCAGTTGTTATATAAAGTTTACTACAAAAAATATTATTTCATTTGTTACTCTGACAATGGTATGCAGAAATTAAGTTAAAGAATTATCAAACATACATTTTTGATATGTTCCAAACGACCATCATTTAGGAGAAACATTGAAAACTAATCAACTCGCATTAAGCCAAATAGAATATTAGGGTTGAGTATTAATATATTTTTTACTGTACGTTAAGGCATAAAATTGTTGAATATTTGCTTTCAGATTTTTTTTTATTTACGACTTTTTATTACCTGCAATCATGTCGGCAGATGAAATTATTGAACGTACAATTTTGAACAATCTTCTTTAATTTTTAATCCGCTATTGCAGTTTTTATAAACCATTGGCTTTCAAATATTCGGCTTTTGGTGAATCATGATTAATGAAAATCCACAAATGCCTGGTGTTTTTAACGTGTTGTCTTTATTTTTTATCGATTGCATGACGATCTTGCGGTATATCATTGATATTTGTTCTAAGTATTGGTTTAGAATTAAAAAAAACTTAATCCATGGTGTCGCAATGAACATTGTGTTAACCTAGAAAGTATGAATAAGGTTGGTATATATTTTACAATGCTACACGCGTTGAATTTAAGAGTAAGATCAAATATTAGTAGTTTATAGACAGGCTTGTAGCCAGGAAAATATAACAAGGTAGAACTAAATGTACTGCGGCAAATATTACATACATATGCAGGTAAATATTTTACAATGCTACACGCTTTGAATTTAAGAATAAGATCAAATATTAGTAGTTTATAGCCAGCCTTGTAGCTAGGATAATATTACAAGGTAGAACTAAATGTACTGCGGCAACTATCACATACATATGCAGGTTGAAAATAATGTTTATGTTATATGTTTATATTGTATGAATGTACTCAGATGTAAAAGACCAGCACGCTCAGTTGAAGCATAAAGTTCTATCTTTTAAATATTATCCTGGCTACAAGCTATGTATGAATACTGTTTGCTGAAATTCAAATTCAAATTACTATATTATCATCAGCATATAGTAAACAATGTAAATTGCTAACCCCTTTGATATTCTTTAGAAAGAAGATTAAAGATTCATACTGTGAAGGATTTTTTTTACTCGTATAGTAATTTTGACTCTAAATATGGCTCCTCTAGTAGTGGAAAGATGATCCCAAATTGTCAAGCCTGTGCTAGTATCTGATCATAGACTTTACAATGTCAAAATACAGAGTGAATCTACCGAGTTAAGAAAGATTGGCAAAATGTGTTGCTCTTTTGGATACACCAAGTAAATGTTTACAAAATTTCATGCGTAGTCTTTCTGAAAGAATCTTAGGATAAGCCTGATCTACATTTGTAGTCATAGATTTTTTGTTTGTTTTTTGAAAGGGTTGAAATATCCCCAAATGTTAGTACTATATAAGAGAATAGGTTTTATTGTATGCTCAAAAACATGAAGACTGTTTTTTAAACTTGGATTCAGTGACAGAATGTTCTTGCGTAGCTTATAGTAGGCTTTTAACGCCTTATTATAAAATTCTCTCTGAGCGAAGGAAAAAAATCCAGATGCACTAAAAGTTATTCCTTAATATTTACAATGTTGAGCACAATCAATAAGTCTGTTATTAAAATAAAAATCATGTTTGATATGTCTGCCTGTCTTGTTAAATACAAGCACCTTGGTTTTAATGGGATTCATTTTCAAACACCGATCTTAATCCATCAAGTTTACTTTGAAGTCCTTTTGCTGAAGTTGAAAAAATGGCAATATCATCAGCATATATATAGTAAAGAATAAACTGGTCGTGAATAAACAACAGCTTGGTCAGGGGAACTTTTAATACAATCAGGAAGTTCATTTATACAAACTTTAAACAAATTTGGAGTCAAATTGTCTCCTTGTTTTACTCCAACTTTAGTTCTAAAGAGATCTCTTACCATACTCTTTAACTATATTCAATAGCTTAAGTTTATCCCTGGGAGAATGACAGTATCAAAAGCCTTCTGGAAATCAACAAAGCAGGCAAACACTCTACCTTCTTTTGTATTACAATACTTATTAATAATAGTTTTTAAAATGAACATATGGTCAGATGGTCGTGTTTTTTTTTTTTGTGGTAAACCCAATTTGGCTATCACCAATGATATGATATTTATCTAAGAATTTACAAAGATGTGTATCTTATTAAAAAAGCTTCCCCAATGAATCAGTAATTGTAATTCCTCGATGGTTATTAAGATCGGATGCATCATTCCCTTTGTGAATTTGGAATAAAAAACCTGTGGTCCAGGGTTCATGGTATTTTCCATAAGAAACACAAAGATGTATAGCATGGTACCAATAGGCGTATTCAGAACTTTCTAAAACCACGGGTAATAATTATACCTGAACTTCGAAATTGCACCTTATAATCAGCTTGACTATATACCAAATGACAATACGACTTCTCGAAATCCAGGCTAAGAATAAGATGTATGTTCTTTAATTCGATTACGGACCTGCGAATTCGCGGATATGGTCTTGTCTCGATAACGACCCCCATACCATTATTTTGATTCCTTACTTATGCTATCTCGACTTAAAGTATCAATTTTAAATTGTAGATTTTTCTTTTGAATTCCACCTATTAAGTACATACTAGTTTTTAAAAAAGTTTATCTTTTCAATACATGCAAAATATAATAAAAATAAATCAGGATACTGTTATTTCATGTGATGTCAAATTTGTTAAAAGCGCCTTTTCTTAATTCGTAACTAAGAATGATCATAATCAGAGCTGTGTTTTAAAATGAATTCTCCACTTTTGAGAAATTTATATTGTTATAAAACTTAACCGCTTACAATTAGTTGCCTCTTGGTCGATTTTATACATTATATTTTAAGTAACAGTGACTGGTCATTTCATTTTGTATTGGTTTTTTTTTTCTCGATTCATTCCAATTTTCTTTCCTTTCGCACTTTACAGGTATCCCTCTCTTCATCCCTTTTAGTTTTTATCATTTAGTGAAATCAACTTCACAAATATATCATATAATATATTCATATAACAAAAGACACATTTAAAACTCTTGACTTGTCTTATTCGGTCCTATTTAATAAAGAGTTACGACCATCACAATTTTATGTTACGACCATCCTGAACATTTTTGTTTTTTTAGTTACGACCATCATGCTCGAATTATTGAATGGTCATTTTACGAAAATTGGAATGTTTTTATGTATCAAATTTTGTTTCAATATCAACGCACTGACGAGATTAGTATGTATGAGACAAGCGATTTGACTGAAACATTTTTTTTTAATGCACGAAAATCGGAAAAGAAAAATTTATTACTAGAGTTGTCTCCCATCTTCTTAAAGTTACGACCATCCGCTTACCACCAGTGATCTTAACAATCATAATAGCACTGCATAAATGACAATGACTTTAATAAGCAAAGATGGGGTTGAAAAAGTGCCACACCCTTACATAATAAACATATTCATAAAAATGACAAATAAAAGTGAGTTGAAAAAATAACTCTTCAATATACATATTTACAAGTATATAAACACTACAATGAATTTTGTCATTAATTGATGTTTAAAGATAATAATGTCCATTATGATAACGCTAAAAAGGGAGGGTAGTAGGAGGGAGTTCAGTTAAAACTCAAAAACGATCTTTTCTCTCTATCAAAAAGGCGAATGACCGCATGTCCGAGCACATGTAGAAATATGATGTTAATTACCATCTAAAGAACTGACCAATCAGACAATATGATTAGATGATCATGCATTGATCATGCAGTCCTTGACCTCATGTTGATATACTTGAACAAAGAAATGTCTCTTACATCAATATTATCGGAAATTCCAGTGAAGTAGTCTTTTATTTACAATAAATGTTATTTTTAAATCGGCACGTGTAAAAAGAAAACATACAGAATTTATCGTTGTTTATAATTAAAGAAATTCTTTGCATGAGTAAAGTCTTAGCATGCCGAGAAAAAATTTCCCATGGCATTTTATTACATATTATACTTGAGATATATAAAGTACAGGTACACATCAGTTTTTCCTGTTTACAAGCTTTAAAATTAATAGCTTTGTAACCTCAAGCTTACATAAAACATCAAGTAAAAATTGAAATTGCTTAAAACAAACAACGATATATGTTCATGGCTCAAACATGTTGTATGCATTGAAATGCAAGTTTAATTTCCTACAACTGTCAAATACAAGGGAGCCTTTGTTTGTTTTTTTTTCACTCTTTTTCGCGCGGATGTGACGTATTATCATTTGGAATTACACCTTTAAATATACAGAAATTTCATTCACAAATGCATATAAAAGTCAATCTGTATAATATATAGTACGATGTTTACATGTTAAGCTAATAAATTCACTAAACAAAAAAAATTCTTCGTGATTTTTCTTAAAATTTAAGAAATGTAGAAATGCATGTAACGAATGAGGAAAATCAGTAACAAATTAGGAAGTTACAGTAGTGTGTTATGAGACTGCCCTCCGTAATCTCTCCCACAATTTTAATTACGGAGATTACGGAGCCCGTAATCCCCTCTAATCTTCTTAAGCCAGCTTATAATCCCCTCTAATCTTCTTAAGCCAGCTTATGGTACGATTTAAAGCAGCTTATGATGCAACTTTAAGCAGCTTATTATGCAATCAATCGGATAAAGATAATCCTTATCTTTTAATCTAGATTAGTGCTCCTCAATGTTTTTGTTCCTTTAAGCACATCATTGTGCAATCAATCGGATTAAGATTATCCTTATCTTTTAATCTAGATTAGTGCTCCTCAATGTTTTGTTCCTTTTTTTTATCCCGATAAGAGTTAACAATTGCTAATTATAATCTATTTGTTTTCGGATTAGAGATGTTGCAGCGTACGTTAAAATGTTTGAAAACTGTGGAAAGTGGGGCGGAGATGCGGGGAATGAAATAACTAGATCGGACTTCAACAATGGATATGCTTTATTCTGTTTCGATTTACAACCTCACTTTTCAGATGCCAACTATCTGTCACTGGTAAAGCAAGGAAAAGTCAGACTTGAATGTCATTTTGCAACACCCTTACCAGAAACTGTCTCTTTACTCATTTTAGCCGAAAACTCTGGCTATTTTGAAATAACGGAAAATCGTCAGATCAAAGTAGAACACTAAAATTATACCTAATACTGTTTGTTGTATTTTCTTGTTATATTATAACACACCATATGAATAAATAATGAGTCAATGTTGATTTCTTGATTTTTTTTTTTTTTATTTGATTTTTCTACTCAATACATGAGAATAGTCAGTGATATATAAATACAAATAAACAATCACACAAAACAAAACACTATGCAATGGAAAAAAAAGAAAAAGACATACACTTCAGTATTTACATCATACATCATAACAAATACAAACAATCTAAAAAATAAAATAACGTATTTACAAATGGAAAATAATTAAATATTAGTGTTGTTTTTGTGTCCATAGGCTCGTGTGGTAATTCCATCGTCCAGGATCCATCGTTTGTCATCGAAAGGAACTAGACTCTTCTTAATCATGGTTTGTGCAAATATTTTATGGTTATCGCTTCGTATTGTATTCATGCGCGTGCGATATACATTTTTCTCTAACAAGCAGTGTTTATACATTTCATGTTTTAGTGAACGAGAGGCAGATTTCGTGATACCTTTTGCCGTATGTTTCTCTACCCCTTCGAATGCATACGAGTACATTTTAGCTCGTAAACCTACGAATTCACTTATAGGTACACCTTTCGTTTCGTCTTTAAATTTCCCTAATACTTTTTTGTTATGATTGCTGTGTAACATATGGGCTTCATCATACTCGCTGGTGTCAAACATGTCTTGATATTCCATCATATCGTCATACATGTCTTCGGTTTGAATGTGGTACAGGAAACTATCTGTGTCAGTGAAACAGAGTCGTATTTTTTCACCATATAACGTCTTCATATGTTTGTAATGAAAGTCATACATCAAGTGCTTGGACAGGTCGAGAATGCTGAAGCCTACGTAGACTGGTTGATTCATTAAAATATCTGTGCGCAGGTTTTCAGCTGCTACTAGATCCTCGTTAAAAACCGTACACGATTTGAAAGATGGTCTCGCCGTATATTTCAGGAACTTTTTTTCTGTGTGACAGAGCTTAACGTTGACGTGTTTACGGATGTTCATTAACGACCTACCAAATATGCTGTTGTTTAATAACTTGTAGTACATTTTCTCGAACTCGTTTGTGGCTTGTTTCCTTTTGTTGGTGTTGAAATCGATGTAAGTTTTCAACCAGGGGCTCTGTCTAAATTTTAAAACTCTGTGCACTTTCTTTAGTCGCATTCCCAATTCCAAATACAATTGTAGGTTGCGGTAATGAATCACATATTTTTCCTTGTCGTGTAAATTCGGTACCAACTTTTCACACGAACCCAACGTCTTCTTTCCAAATAATTCCTCAAGCATCTTACGAGAGTAGGGTGAAAGGTCCTCAGTGCGAATGGTCTGTCGTTCAGGGGCCAACGGGAAATCAGAGTGTTCATCGTGTAAGGCAGGGGGGTACTCTAAATCAACTTCTAATATGTAACCCTCATTGGAATTAGGTGTCAATGATCCAATGTTGTTCTTGAGCTTTTCTATGTCTTCTCCTTCATTCACCCAACTGAAAAATCCGTAGGGAAGGTGTTGACTCATTGCCCATCCATAAAGGTTATTGGCATCGAAATATCCCAGGTACGATGTTTCTTTACTCGGATCATAATCATCGATGAGGTAGGGATTGTTGGCTTTTGCATATCGATGGAATATACTGGACACTCCCCCTCGCAACCCCTTCTCAATGAACAACAACATATCGATGTCTGTAATGAGGTCCAAAACAACACCAGTCTTCTTTAGCATGGCGGACCAACTTAATCCGGGGGTCGTATAATAATAACATGGATCAAGTTGGTAGTCGCGAAGAGAGATGTCTCTAAATCTTTCGAAAATGTCAGAGAGGAGCGCAACGTCCATTCGAAGGTATATGTCAGAATATTCACCTAACGTCTTTACATTCATCTTCTCCCATACTTTGTTGGCAAAGTGAAAGTCCTCTTCGCTGATGTGTTCCTCTGACAATCGACTATAAAAATTCTCTTTGCTGGGCAAGCTTCTCTCCTCCAATTTACTCTCCTCGTCGACGTAGTCATATGGGAAAACACCCTTCCGCAACAACATGGAAAAATGCTCTGGGTTTGGGAAAGATTTTCTTAAGAAAACGAAATGTTTCTCTCCTTCTTGTGCCAGATTTTTCGTCAACGATGCTAACGACTCGTTCAAAAACTGAAGCGAGTCTATAAATCGTAGGTGTCCCAATGTAAACGATAGATACTTTTCCTTGTTGTATGGAATGACGTTTATAACGTGCTCTTTGTACTTTCCAATCTTTGTCATGATTAGATTGGCATCAAAACCTTTTAGGTTATGTATGACTACCGGAATGAAATTTGGTACTTTCATTTTTAAATTACAATCATCATGATCATTGCACGCTATTCCAATCACTTCCCCCGTTAAATGAGAATGGTGTATAACCTTCCTGTTTTTAGTGCTGAAAGGTTTTCGACATGTGAAGCATATGCTTGCGAGATTGTACTCCATTTGCACGAATTCATTGACTATCATTGGTTCATTGTGAGATAGGATACCCATAATCTCTCTTTCCTCTTCCAATAAGGCATCAATGAAAGTTTCAATCACATCAGGTCCACGATAAATGACAGGTGGTTTCTCATACCGCTTGTCGATGGAAACTCTCTGATATCCGAAACTGTAAGCCTCCATTTGTTGGTATCTATTGGTGTTGGAAACCTCCGGATTCTGCTCACAGGTATCTACTTTTCTAGTCAAACATTCAAAGTCAGCGTAAATGACAAACGGGTGTCTTTTCGTCTTCTTATATTCATTAAATTCTAACACCTCCCCCTCTTTCGGAAGTGAGATTTTTTGGAAATCTACCTGCTTACACTCCTCTTGATGTTTCATCAAAAGTCTGTTTTCTATAAATCCTTGGAGACAATGATAACAGAAAAAAGTTTCACCATGGTGTTTTTTAACTCTAGATAGAAACCTGTTGAAATTAGTTATCAACACATAATGTGATTGATTATCGTCTTTCCTCATATACAACAGATTTATGTGATGACACTTAGTCTTTTTGGTTATGAACAATGGATAAATTTCATCATTCTTCTCTTCATAACCGAACACATTAATTGAAATGGTTGCGTTCTGTCGCTCAAACTTTGCAATCTGTGATATTGGTGTCGGAAATTGTATCCCTGTCACATCAATCCTATCGATGTATGTTTGATAGTGGTGCACTTGTTCTGGTTGCATCTCTCCCTCGTTTGGTGGGTGAAGACTGGCTAACACGCTCCACATGAAACAGCGATCATCTTCATTCATCACATTCAACAGACAGTTCGCCCAATTCAACGATTTTGGTAAATGAATATAACTACCTGCATACAAAGGTTTGTATTTTATGATGGTTACTTGTAGTTGAAGTACTTCTTCCATTTGATATCCGCTTCCGTTTTTTAGAAACTCTTCCATGCTAGTGAAAATTTTCTGTAAGCTCTCATTTAAGGTGTGTTCTAATGTGTCTTCTTCTTCATTCCCACTCTCCATTACAGTTTTTGCATTGCTTCGAAAGAATGGTACCTGCTCTTCGTATGTCCCATCCACACCATATTTAATCATTCTCACTTGAACATTGAGAAAAAATTTTATGTTACCCTCTTTTCGTCGATCCTGTAGAAGCGACATGATTTTTTCCCGCTTTTCTCTCATGAAATGAATAAGATCATAACGTTCATCTTGTGTGGAAGGTTGTAGTTCAACCACTTCCACGCTGTCATTTAGCGCCTTCCTGCTTCGTGTAGCGCCTCCCTTGATGTTTATGATAGCTTCCTCACCGTCATTTCGTGTCGCAACGCTGCTTGGTCCTGCTAATGGGTCTCCATTCACCGTGAAATTGTCGACTCCTTTTCGTTCCGCATCGCTGCTGGGTCCTGCTAATGGGTGTGCATTCATCGTAAAATTGTCACCTCCTACATTTTTCTTCTTTTTTTTCGATGGTGTTTCTGTAGACTTATTGCTCTCGCTGTTGCAAGTTTTATGATTTTTCAAATGTTTTTTCGACTTCGTGTGTTTGATCCAAGCGTCCTTTCTGTTTGTTACATAGCTACATGGGGTACACTTGTACTGATGTGTGTCTTTTCGTTCCACATCGCTGCTGGGTCCTGCTAATGGGTGTGCATTCATCGTAAAATTGTCACCTCCTACATTTTTCTTCTTTTTTTTCGATGGTGTTTCTGTAGACTTATTGCTCTCGCTGTTGCAAGTTTCATGATTTTTCAAATGTCTTTTCGACTTCGTGTGTCTGATCCAAGTGTCCTTTCTGTTTGTTACATAGCTACATGGGGTACACTTGTACTGATGTGTGTGTTCTGCTTTGTGGCGAAGTAGGTTACGTTTTTGCAAATATCTTTTACCACATATTGTACATCTGAATTCTTCACTATTCCTTTTTTCTTCAGCTGAGTGAAGAACCTTGACAAAGTCTTCTATAGAAAGTTGTTGTAATGTGTTTAATACATCACTTGATAAAGCTTGTGCCAATTGATCAACTAAATTTCCATTTGCACCTTCCATTACTAGATTGATATCTCGAGCTTGATTATAAGTATGTCTGTTAGTTATGTTTGAAAACTAACCCAAAACAGGTGTAGTTTATACTTTTACTTGCTTTATATATAAAAAAAAAACACAAAAAAAAAAACATAATCACTTATCTGAGAAGATAATTCCCCCTTTTTTTTATATGAAACAACACGCATAGGGTATTTAAATTCTAATCCTGTGCTATTATTGATTTTTTTTGGGGGGGTATTTAAAATTGATCTTTATTGATTGTATTTAATCCTCGAATATAAAAATCCTTATTGATTTGAGTTGCTAAGATATATTTTTCTAATCTAGTTTAACCCCCCTTTTTTTTCTTTATAAAGGAGTGCTTAAGCAACAAGGAAAGTATAGTGAAATGTTTATTCATACATAACATTATATTTTTCATACATCAGAGTTATATACTATTTTTATAAACAATGGTTCCTCCTATGTTTAACATTTGCAATTCTATCTTCCAGAGAGAAGTGCATGGTCGTTTCCGTCATTTAAACCCAATAAGATCAAATTTGATACGAAACGAAGTTGTTCCAAAGCGACGAGAGCATCATTCAAATTGGCCAGTAGGAACATGGAGAACGGGTAACATAACAATATGTGTGTTGTTTTTCTATGAAGACCATGAAGAATTTATGGAAGATTTGTTTTTCTGCAGTCATGATTTTAACGCAGTATTAGCGGAATACTTAGACATCTACACACCACTTGAAAATGAAGAATAGATGATAAAAATTTACACAATTGTGTAAGGTCCTTTTAAGGACCACCCAAATAATTAAAAAAGAATCTATAGTTTGTTGTTGTTTTCTTTTTTTTCTTTTTTTATTTAAATTGATTGAGTGTTACTAAATGTAATATTTGTCACTGTACGTTTATGTTACGTAAGGTATGAAGCTGCATACTAGTTAATCATTTACAAATGAATATGTATGTAATATTTGTCGCTGTACGTTTAACAATCATTGTTAGTTTGTCCTTTTTTACCCTCGATGTTGTCAGTTTATTTTATTTTTTTCATTTTATGAATTTGAGTGCCATTCTGGTATCTTTCGTTCCTTTTTAAGACTTTTTTTCTCATATATTCCATTTTAATACAAATAATGAATGAGATAGAGATGATATATAACGTTTTCGTGTTCGAGGAGCGAAAATGGAGAATGTATATATATCTTTGTAAGTTAAAAAAACAAACATTGTTTAAATTATATCATTTTTGTGTGGAAAAGAAGGAGATTGAACAGTGGAAGAAGGAACTTCTTTCTAATGTGTTCTTAACCTATCATTAATTGAAAGAGAAAAGATTTTTGATTTTTTTTTTGTTTTTTGTTTTTTTTTTGTTTTTTTTTTTTTGAAAAGGTATTTAAAGCCATGAGTGATAAGCGACGTGGTTCCTTTATTACACTTAACAACATGGAAGAGACAAGAAGTAATACGGAGAACACACAAACGACTTGGCGTTTCATGGGAGAAAATATACCCAAAGCAGAAATCGTGTATTTCTGTCAAATAATTATTGTAATAACAATTGTAATAGCATCACTTGTTAATATAACAATGCAAAATGGAAACAGTGAATTATGGATTAGTTTATTGAGTGGGTGTACTGGATATATTTTACCAAATCCATCCATCCGAAAAGTTTAATTCTAAAAACATGTCATAACATGCACGATTATGTTTTGACTCCCACGCATGAATATTATTGCGTCATATCTATATATAGTAATGTTACATCACCGTATCCTCACTTATACCTGTATTTAAACCACCGTATATAAAAACACCACAGTCACCATGACTCAGTGTCAAATTGATTTGGTGAGAGAAGCAACCAAACGTGATTACGAACGGCTTGACACAAATTTATTGAAGAGAGAAGCTGTGTTTACCATTGACGACGAGACTAAAGTAATTATTAAGAAAACAGGAAGACGACTACAGCAAAAGACCTTAATTCATATCGTTGTAAAGGGTAAAAAAATCAAAATCAACAGAGACGTATGCTTAAAACTGTGTAATCTGTTTCTACATTCTTTTATTGAAGATCACTAAACATTTATTTTGAGAACAGTCATCATGTCGGGTATGGAGAAGAAGCTTCTAACTACAGTCTTGATTTATTCTTTTGCCGAGGTGTTACAGGACTTGATAACAAAGAAAACGAAAGAAACGTGTTCTGGTTGCCAAGTTGAACACCCCAGTCAACATAACCACGAATGTTTGATGAATGGAGAGCAGGAGCACTTGGAAAGACATTTTGAAACAGCATGTCATTCGTTTTCACTTGTCGTCACCTTTGACCTCCACCTTTCACACTCTATAGAAATTGTTAATTTACATGTTAGAAGTGTGGTTTATTTTCTTTATTGTCTTTACTTAAATATATGATAATATATACACATATCTTACCTAGTGGCATTTTTTCTGTGGATGTTACATCTTTGCTGTAAGTTTCAATGGTTGTGTCCTGAAAAAGATAACCATATCAATGAATAGTAAACATTATCTTAACTGTTTATTTATTTTTTTTATTTTTTTCTTCTTTTAGAATGAAGTTATTGATTTAACGTCTTCCAATGAAGAGGAAGCGATGGATTTTGAACAGAGTGCTGCTTGTAAAAGCAATGGTGCATGTGGAAGCACCACTCTTAGTAAAAGTGAACAAGAAGATGTAAGTATAACGCATAACTCTTTTATAAATGTAGTTCTTTATATAACAATAATCATAATCAAAATATATTGTTTCAACATGAGAAAAATGTAATTTATAACTAATGAAATAAAGATATTTTTTTTTCTTAAAAGTTTATAAATTAAATGTTTGGTATAGATTACTTCATTTACCTAGACATATATCTCACTATGTTATTTTCCTTTAAAAAGGAGATAATTATTTCATTATTTCTATGTATTTACATGTACATATCATTACAGACATTAGAAAGAGATATAAAACAAGCTAGTGAGATATATCTCAATGTGAGTATTTAAAATATATATTTTTTAATTTTTAATTTCATCATTAACATGATTAATTCATTTCTTTTTAATATCATTATTGTAAATCATCAAATTATATATCACGTGGTTAATTTCCTTAGATGGTCACATGATTTACATTTCCTAATATGGTATACAGAAATATCACGTGCAATCCTTATATGGTTTAACTTCCTAATATGGTCGACATGCTAACCGTTCGACTACTTTTTCACTTGTAAAATCTAATCAAACACAATGTACTTACATACGATGAACATTCTTCCCCATTCACCACTATAATTTTCCCTTGCACTGTGTCACATAGCTCTTTACTAGATAATGATAGTTCGAAAACACAAGAGGCTTTCACATTGCGCACATTTTCAATCTGATCACTGTTCATTATATGGTTCATCAACACTCTGTTGATAGATCCTTCTATCTCTCCACTAAAGACTTTCTTGACATCATCTCGACAATCTAATATGTCTTCACTTCTATAACATTCAGCTGTATATGTTGCAACACTTCCCTCATGGCTAAATGACAATAAACAACTCACGACAACAATCAAAAACATGGCGATCATCTTCAATTTCTATAGAGTGTGAAAGGTGGAGGTCAAAGGTGACGACACGTGAGTGAATAAAGGAAAGCTTTTATTATTTTTATCTGATTAAAAGAACGATTTTGTTTTAAAGAAAAAAAGAATTTCATCATATTTTGTTTTGTTTTCTTATCACTTATTTAAATTTTATTTATTACTTAAAAACGGATACTTTATTACAATTGTATATATGTTTTAGGAACCAATGGAAGTGGACCTGATTGATACTGTATTAGATGACCAAAAAATACTATTTTAATGTGCAACAGGACAAAAAAGACAGAAAATATAATATTTTAAATAAATGATTAATACATGAAATGTGTTATTATTTTGTGTTAAAAGAAACTATATATAGATGAGACAACGAGGTGTTTATTTTTAAACAAACTAATTGAGAAAAGAAAGAAAATAATATCAAGAATTTACAAAGAGAAAGAAAGAAAAACTTTTTTCATTTTTTTAAATATCCTTATCTCAACTAGTTTGTTAGAAAATACAGTTAGCGGTTTGTTAATATTTCTTCTCTCTTGCAATCTGTTGTGTAGAGTATTTCCTGTAAAAATAAAAAATAGCCTGTCTCTCCTTCCGTTACAATTAATTCTCTTTATTCAAACAAAGGATCCGCTAATTAAGTTCGAAAACAATTGGATTTTGATTGTCTGGAAACAACTGGTTAATTATCAAAAGGGATTCCTCTAATCTAGGATATAAATTAAGAGTCGTTTCTCTAATCCGAAAACAAATATATTATAATTAGCATTTGTTTATCCTAATCAGGATTAAAAGGGTTAATACTCGGTTCTCTAATCCGAAAACAAATAGATTATAATTAGCAATTGTTAACTCTTATCGGGATAAAAAAAGGAACAAAACATTGAGGAGCACTAATCTAGATTAAAAGATAAGGATTATCTTAATCCGATTGATTGCACAATGATGTGCTTAAAGGAACAAAAACATTGAGGAGCACTAATCTAGATTAAAAGATAAGGATTATCTTTATCCGATTGATTGCATAATAAGCTGCTTAAAGTTGCATCATAAGCTGCTTTAAATCGTACCATAAGCTGGCTTAAGAAGATTAGAGGGGATTATAAGCTGGCTTAAGAAGATTAGAGGGGATTACGGGCTCCGTAATCTCCGTAATTAAAATTGTGGGAGAGATTACGGAGGGCAGTCTCATAACACACTACTAGTTACATTTTACATATCAAGAAATTCTTGTAAAAGATGGAAAAAATACATGTTACAGAAACTGCCTTTTACAAATTCAGAAATTACTTGCTACAAATTGAAAAAATACATTTTACAAATTAAGAATTGTATAATTATGGCGGATACCATCCCATACCCTTCAACGTTCGGTAGCTGTCTTATTGACTTTACCTCTAAGACTTTTTAGTCATTCCAATTTTTACAGTTTAATTATTAAATAAATTTTAGATATGTCTTACTTGAAAACCACAACTCCCTCAGTGCTAGAGATGGTTAAATCATTTATGCAAGTCCAATCGTTTATGTTTGTCCCCCGACCATCTAAACTGATTACGGAATTCTGTAGCGTTGTAGTTGAGATGACGAGAGTTTTTGATTGATCCGAGTTGTCTGATACATCTGTGTAGTTATATTCCCACGAGCTACTTCGCAGATCTTCAGGCAAAGTACAAGCGGCATCTGAAAAAAAAACTAGGATAATAAATATCAAACCTCATGAAATTTTACAAATTTGTATAACAGTAAATCGCGCAATTGCAAAAATAAATTAAACAAGAGGCAAGGAAGGATGTAAATAAGAACAAATCGTTACGGTAAATGCCAAGAAAGAGAGAAGGATGGAAGGTTGTTAATAAATTTCGTATTGTTTCGTTAAATTTCGGAATGATTTTTTTTCCCATAAGATTTCGATCCCATACACTTATGCTTAAGAAAAGTAGAGATTAATAATTTTTTGAGCTTAACTCATCCTTATGTCAATGAGTGTGGCGAGTAAAACCTATAACTTGCCACTAACCTGCTGAAGGGAATCAACTACAACAAGATGCAGTACGATTATCATAATGTTCGTGTACATATTCTAAGTTAGTTGCTGTCTCGGAGGCTTATCCAGCCCTTTCTTCGAAGGGGATTTTCAACCCAGGATAATGGTGTTTTACAATCTAGAATAAATGGAGTTTTCAACCATATGCTCCTATTCAAAAGCATTGATCATAAAAAGAAAGTAGGTTCCAAACCCCCGGAACCAATGGATCTGACACTGTCTTTTCGCTGATATCAATCAGACACCTTTTATTCATATTACCCAGCGTTTATTTTTTAAAAGAACTCATTTACATATTATATTTTATACAAAAAATGTTTATTAAAAGTCAATTAAATCATCATAGATACGTGTATGTGTTCGCCATACGTACGTTTCATCTACAAAAGTCTCAACAGTGTCGCTTGAATAAAAAAAGGGTAAAAAAGGCAAAATAAAGTACAAGGTTGGAAACATCGAGGATTCAAAATTCCGAAAGATATTGCCATATGCAGTTAAGAGTATCTATATCTAGGGTAGACACTCCTTTGTTTTTCAAAAAATAAAAAAGTTTATGACAGTACAGTCACTGAAAAACAGAAAAAGAAAAAAAAACAGATACGAAACAACTACAGATCAGAATACCAGAAGTTTTCATAATCCAATGTAAAGCTTTTACTGGTGCGTCCAGAATTAAAATTCCAAAAGTTTGAAAATTAATATTCCGCGATGGAAATATTAAGTATTTATGATGCATGTGGTTTGATTGCGCAATTTTCAAAAATCAAAGCTTGTCCTATCAAAGTTGTAAAAAGTAAAATATCAAAAATACTGAACTTAAAGGAAAATTCTTATCGGAAAGTCCTTTATCAAATGGCAAAAACAAAGCCCAAACACATCAAACGAATGGATCCATTTTTGTAAACCTGTCATATTCCTGACTTGGTACAGGTGTTTCCTGATACAGAAAATGGTGGATTAAAACTGGTTTTGAAACTAGATTAAACCTTTTAAAAGTTTCACTTGTTTCCATATATTCGTAAACAACTATGATTTTACAGTTACTTTATGATATTATGTTATGTGTGTGTGTTTTAATATTTTCTATTTTGTATAATTTTAGAGAATTCAAAGGTTGTTAACTGTTTTTCTATTCAATTTCTTCATATATTATTGTTTGTTCTAGAATGTAGACTCCAGTCTATTGTAGAAGACAGCATGTTTATTGACCACTAGAAGTAACTTTCAGTTGCGTCGTTGGGTTCGCTCCACGTTCCTCAGACCTTTATATCAAACGACATGTTTTATTTGGGGTAAAAGTATGGATTGTAGTGTAAAAAAACCCACATTTCTTTTTAATATGTTTCTCGTGATTGAAGACATTCGTTTATACTACATTAATAATTTTGTAAAATCAGATTTCTATCTGGTATAAATCAAAATATGTATGGATTTTGATTATTTGCCAGAAATATTTATTTTTCATTTAAAAGGCGTATTCTACTTCAAATAACATTGATATTAAACTCTGTTTTTTTGGTAACATTTTTATCATTTTGCATTCAAAATTCAACTGGGGAATTTACATTATAAAAACTTTTGAATAATTTTTCCGGTTTCGTGTTGTGCAAGTCTTTAATCTATGTTTCAACACCTATACGTTTGTGTAATTAAAATTATTAGAAGTGAACATCTAAGATAACAAATTGAGGCTGAATGGTAGATATTCTATACAGGCAGTGACTTTAAAAATATCAATGTATGACAAACATATACATAAAATTATTACATAAGTGCCTATAAATAGCAGCACATGACATACAAATCTATGGGAGTGTGGATTAATAAGTACAGAGATTAATTCAATTACACAAATAAAACTATAGATTGCATAACAATCTAACACACTAAATACTAAATATTGTGTTAAAATTTCATTGTTAGGCAATCTAAATTTATTACATAACATGTATGTTTTACTCCTTAATCAAATTATTTAGCAAATGTATTTATTATAAAACAATCCAACCTGTGAAAATACCATATATATTAACAAATTTGTACTGATATTTGAAAATGAGGGTTTATTTAATTTGATAGGGACAGACACATTGCCTTGCAACAGGCCTCCTATAGACTCCCAGGGGGTTGATGTAATGGTCTTTTAGTGTTGCCGAAATTGTCCAGTTAGCTTTCACAAATCGTGAACATAAAATATTTACATCATGACTAATGCCACACTTTGTCATACACATACGATCTGGAAGGTTTTTATTTTTATGCCCCATTATGGACATTATGTTTTTCGATCAGTGGTACCGTTCGTTCGTTCGTCCGTTTGTCCTTCTTTTCCGCATCAGGTTAGAGCTTTGGTCAAGGTAGTTTTTGATGAAGTTGAAGTTCAATCTACTTGAATCTTACATGTAGTACACATGTTCCCTTTGTTATGATCTTTCTAATTGTAATGCCAACTAGAGTTTCGACCCCAATTTCACGGTCCTTGCACTGAACATAGAAAAAGATAGTGCGAGTGGGGCATCCGTGTACTATGAACACATTCTTGTTTCAATTGTTTCAAAAGTTTCGCAAGAAATCTTAGCATGGCATATTAAAGAAAATTTAAGCGAGCACATTGTTATTATGTGGCACACATTTTATTAACTTGTATGTTTATTATTTTGTTTGTTTGTTTGTTTGTTTGTTTGGTTTCTTTCTCTAGAAACAATATAGATCAGATGTAGTATGAGTGCCAATGCGACAACTCTCCACCCAAGTCACATTTTGTAAAATTAAACCATTGTAGATCAAAGAACGGTTTTCAACACAGAGTCTTGGCTCACAGAGACAGCAACCTATAAATGATAAAACCATTCAAACGGGAAACCCAACGGTATAATCTGTATATGAAGCACGGATACATGTAACTGAGCATACAGTTACTAGTATTAAAATTTTCGGACCTCAATTAAAATAAAAAAGAATCACATGCATGTATTAACTAAAATAAATAGATATACTATTTTAATAATATTTTGATTTAAATCTTACTAATTACTAGAGCATTCACGTTGCACATTCAGACAAACATTATATAATATAGGTATACTTATACTACAAAAGAAGTGGAGTAACTTCGGTACCCGTACGAAATAAGTAGTAGGATTCCACCCAGACACTAGTAGGAATGAAGTAGGAATCCACCTAGATTCAAAGATTCTATATAGAAAGTAGACGGACATGGAAAATGAACAAAAGTCTGACTGGATTTTTTAATATTCCTACTTCAAAAATCCTACTACCTAGGTGGAATTGTTAAAGTCTGTATAGATTTTTTTCTGTTTTGAAAATCTGAGTTGATTATTTATTTTCCTACTACATGTTTAAAATTCCTACCAGAATTTATTTATATATTCCTACCAGAAAATATTTCTACCTGGAAAGTTATCTTGAACTGGATTCCTGTTTGCAAATAACACACATTTTGCAATGTTAAATGCATGCAAGTTCCAGTTCACAAATTCAAAAGTTGGAGGGGAAAGATTGAAAAGTTGTGTTAGAATACAATGATGCAATCTAGGGTCACACAACATAACAATGTAGAAATGTAAGAAAATATGGATAATCAAGACTAAAGGTAATTCTTATACATTCAAGATGAATTTTTTTTATCTGCCTGCCAAAAATATTTAGTAATCAATTAATAATTCATTAATAGTGCATAATCTTACTCATTATTTGTTCTTTAAACTAATTTAGATCTACATGTACTTTATGTATAACACTTTCTATAGCTTGCATATATTGCATGCAGTTTCCTTAAACATTTCAAAAGTCTATTTGTTTAAAAGGAATTGATTCCATGAATTTCCTTTGTTCTTTGTTGTTGAGATTCAAACTTATCATTGACCCAGTTGTGTATTTTTGAATATACACTTACATTTTGTATATTTTTAGATTCCTACCAGAAAATATTTTTTTCTGGGTGGAATTTTGAAAAATTCCTACATGTACCAGGTTTTCTAGTAGGAATTTTATTTTCCTACCAAATTATTCCTCCTAATTTGCATATTCCTGGTAGGAATATACAATATTCCTACTAAAAATTCCTGCTAATTTAAATTTTTCGCCTATTTTCCGTGTGGATTCCTACTACTGTCTGACTGGAATATTACTCTTTTCTAGTAGGAATTCAAAGCAATTTTCCTACTATATTCCGTGTACATTCCATACAGATTGTTTCATACAGGTAGATTTTTAATAGGGGTGTGACCTTTTTGTCTGTGTCGGAGAACGTACCCATCTTAAAAATAACCTATAGTTATATGAATATTTAAAACCGGAATGACCTATATGTATATTCAATATTTAAAATATGACTCATGATTACATAAGGGTAAACAAAGCACTAAATCTATATCATCACGCATATTTCATAAATTATAGACAGCTACCCTTAAAGTGTTGTGAACTTATTTGAAAGGTGAACTTTTAAAATGAATATTGATTTAATTTGATATAATTGGCCATTAATGATATAAGATCTTCATAAGTATATTTAATTATATATTATATGAAATGTACATCATATCCCAAAATAATATATAGTTATCGAACGTTAATGCGTTTTAATATAGAATGTCATTAAAAAATGAAGATTATTTTTATTAAAAATCTCGCAAATTTATGCCCCATATTTTTTGGCATATCTCCGTATACCCGTAAATATGAAGTAACCCCCCTCCTTCCTCGCTAAAATCTTTTTCTCTGATTCCTAAAACCTTTTTTCCCTATTATTTTTTTTTCCATTGCTCTCTTTTTTCATTATATTTTAGCCCCTCCCACTTTTGTCTACTTATCTGGTACCAATAACTGTCAAAAAGTGTAAATAATTATCTTTTCACCACTTTGTGACTTTTTTTTGTTGACTATATATAGCTATTTGTTCTACTTTTTCAAGATTTATTTATTCATATAACACAATGTTGACTGCTGTATCCAAATTTTTGACATTTTTTACCTAATATGTCTTTTGTTTTGATCATACTTTGTTGTCATAAAATGGAATTTTATGCGACTGTCATACAAGTGAGAGGTTAAGTAAGCCAAAAAAAGTCAGTGTAAGTACTAAGTCTGAATCTTGTGAGAAGTCAGTATGTGGCTTCTCCTTTTCAAATACCGTATTTTCCAAGCTTCAGTTCAAATATGCTGCCGTTTATCAAACTTTGCATTACCTTACTATTATTTTGTTGTCCTGAATATGTGTGAAATATTTGCCACTGTGCAAAAATTAAACAACTAATATTTATAAAAGAATGGTTATAGTGATTACACGATTCACATCGAAAACGTCTACATGACTTATTGTGATACAATCTGATAATTATGGTTCACTTTGAGATATATATATATATATAATTAAAACTTCAAATAGTATTAATCAATTGGTGTTGGAAGAAAAATTGACCATACTTGCTACGATAAATTTTTATTCTTTTTAAAAGTTAGCACACTTTAAAAAAAAAACATTTACTTATAAACAAGGAATATTTTTGAGCTTTTATTGAATCAAAATTGAAAAACCCTCATTAATATAAAAATAATTTCTCAATTCCATTTTTCTTCTTCCCTTTTTTCTATTCTATATAACTTTTGGCCTTTATTTTGCAGTTTTTAACCATTATTCTCCATTCTATTCTGAACATGCATGTAATATTTGCAACTGGACGTTAACAAACCAACTATCAATTAATCTATTATGTAAACCCCATCCATATCCCAATGAAGCAACATTTAGATTTTTATATTCTTGTGTCATGTACAAATTTAAATACTGGAAATGCTAATATAAATGATTAATTTTATCAACTTTATGGTACATATTAAATCTCTTAAGATTGAGACCAGATAATACAAATGATGTTAAAATATTGTCTCATATATATTGTAATATTTATACGTGTGAATACATGGTTGTGTTTTTGTAATTTTTTTTTTATAGTTACTTACTGGTTATTGTAAAATTTTGGTAGAATACCTATAATTTTGAATTAAAATACAATTAAAATACAACATTATCCGAGGAAAAAAGCAAACGTATTACGGAGTTTTTTGCACACACTTAATTAGACATATTGCGAGTAAGTAATTTAGTTAGGTTTCAAATAATTCAGTATTAAATGTATACTAGCACATGTCAATCATTTGCGGAAGTTGTAGTTTTTTTTTAAATGAATAACTATCAATTTTGTTTGATAAAACTATTGTATCAATATACCAAATAAAGGTGTAGTATTTTTTAAAGATGAATAACTATCAATTTTGTTTAAATAAAACTATTGTATTAATGTACCAAATAGATAATCTATATATGTTTCGGAGTTAAGTGTAACGTTTATTTTCACTGAACTGGTAGAATTTTTTTGTTTAGGGACCAGATGAATCCCGGCTTCTCGGATGAGATGTTTTCTCTGAGTTGAAGACCCAACCCATAATTTGTAGCCTTGAACTGATTTCTGGTCTTTGATCTGGTTGAATAAAATTGAGAATGGAAATGGGGAATGTGTCAAAGAGACAACAACCCAACCATAGAACAGACAACAGCAGTAGGTCACTAACAGGTCTTCAATGCAGCGAGAAATTCCCGCACCCAGAGGCGTCCTTCAGCGGGCCCCTAAACAAATACATGATATTCTAGTTCAGTCATAATGAACGCCATACTAAACTCCAAATCGTACACCAGAAACTAAAATTAAAAATAATGCAAGACTTACAAAGGCCAGAGACTCCTGACTTGGGACAGGCGCAAAGTCTCTTTGACACATTCCCTGTTTTTATTCTCAAATTTTATTTCACACATTACATGCATTACTCATACACATTTTTATAGCTTTTCTTGCATTACTCATACACATTTTTATAGCTTTTCTTAGTTAACGTTCAAATGTACGAAAAACCCGTCAGTTTTTCTGTCTGTGTGTTTGTAGCATTCGAATTCAAAGCTTAGCTTATTTGTTTATAGTACTCGTATCAAACTTTTTTCGTGAGATGTGAAGCGTTTGAAAATTTTGAACTAACAAATTGATTATAAATAAACTCATCATAGATACCAGGGTAAACATTTTATATTAACGCCAGACGCGCGTTTCGTCTACAAAAGACTAATCAGTGACGCTCGAATAAAAAATGGTTAAAAAGTCCAAATAAAGTACGAAGTTGAAGAGCACTGATAAATTGACGTTTATACAAATAAAATTTTTAACATGCAAATACATGTAAGAAGTACACACATTCATAATCTAAAATAGATTGGAAAGACGACAATTGGACTGCTGACTTTGTGACCCCGATCACACAGGTACCTGTCTCTGAAAAAAAAATACCTACACACCTTAATGTCATGTTATATTAAGGTATATATGTATATGTTTATGTTTAGAGACCAACTTATTGGATTATCATAGTCGATTGAATATTTAAAAAGAATCACAGAGTCATAACGGAAAAATGTGGTGAATAAAATTACAGTTGCAGTAAGGTGTTTGATTTGATTTATCGCTGTGTTGAATGCCCCAGTTGGGATGACGACTTTGGTATGACGATAGGCAATACAAGCAATATGTATTACATTGTCATGAATTTGATCTGTTTTTGTATATTATGTCAGGAGAATATGTATTTATTTTATAAAATGTTAATATGAAAAACTTAAACCTTGATAATTATGACCTATTAAAAATAAGCAGATGTGGTATGACTGCAAATGTCATTATAAAACATTTATCGAATGAAGTGGATGCAAGCTCTTTTGAGCAACCGTACGTCTTTCAACAATGAGAAAAATCCTATACTGTATAGCTGGCTATTCAAGGGCACGACATGAAAAATATGAAACTACTCAATTAAGATGAACTATATTACTACCTGTATTATTATTATAACAAAACTATTTACATTAAAACATTTTATGTCAAAATATTATCTAACGACAACATCTTAACTAAGTGAAGTATGTGGCGAGGTTAGTAGATATATATATATATATATATATTTATATGTCAAAAATATGAAGTCAATGGTTCAATAGCTTAAGGTTTAATTTTAAATGAATCTTTTCAATATATAACGACTAAAAGTAAGAAAATAAACAAATCCTCAACTGTACTGCGATAATACTGATAAATATCACTTTAAGATTTGTAAATCAAAGTCTTACCTATTAAGTTCATTCCGTTAAGCACAAAAATTGAAAGTAAAATAAAGTAAAATCCAGTAGAAATATGATCTTTTAGTATATCCATATTCGAGCTTTAAAATCCTTTAAACGATGTGTTATGAAAATAATCATAAAATGTTCATCCAAAACGTATACAGTATTATGTAAATCTCAAGTTCAATAGACATATTCAATACTGTCTACCTGTATATATATCGTTTACGGGCGGTTTGAGAAAATCAATCATGAATATATATTATACATACATTATTGCATTCATGCATTGAATTGAGTGTGACATATATGGTATACAGGCCTGTGACCAATTGTCTTCCTTTCTGACTTTGAATGATCACTTTTTTTTAAAGTTTCTTTTTTGCTAATCACGATTGAGTAGAACAGTAATATAGGGCACAGTTATATTAGTATGACAAATTACAGTAATTATAACAAGCAATGTACATAGTCAGAAGCTCTGAGAAGAAAGACTGTATCTTAAAACATATAATGAAGACTTACATATAATACAAATATAATGAATACTTACATATAATACAAATATAATGAATACTTACATATAATACAAAATTGTTTTTTTCAATGTTGTTATTTATTCCAATGAGGTAGGCCATATAATGGTGTTGCTGTGCTGTTACCTATTGTCTTCTTTGTTGACTTTGAATGATCACTTTTTTTTAAAAGTATCTTTTTTGCTAATTACGCGTCAACATACAATAACAATGGAACAAACCAGTAAAAGAGGGACACAGTTATATTACTATGACAAATTAAAGTAATTATAACAAGCAATGTACATAGTCAGAAGCTCTGAGAAGAAAGACTGTATCTTAAAACATATAATGAATACTTACATATAATACAAATATAATGAATACTTACATATAATACAAAATTGTTTTTTTCAATGTTGTTATTTATACCAATGAGGTAGGCCATATAATGGTGTTGCTGTGCTGTTACCTATTGTCTTCTTTGATGACTTTGAATTATCACATTATTAAAAAAGTTTCTTGTTTGCTAATTACGCGTCAAAATACAATCACAATGGAACAAAACAATAAAAGAGGGACATAGTTATATTAGTATGACAAATTAAAGTAATTATAACAAGCAATGTACATAGTCAGAAGCTCTGAGAATAAAGACTGTATCTTAAAACATATAATGAATACTTACATATAATACAAAATTGTTTTTTTCAATGTTGTTATTTATTCCAATGAGGTAGGCCATATAATGGTGTTGCTGTGCTGTTACCTATTGTCTTCTTTGTTGACTTTGAATGATCACATTATTAAAAAAGTTTCTTTTTTGCTAATAACGCGTCAAGATACAATCACAATGGAACAAAACAGTTAAAGAGGGACATAGTTATATTAGTATGACAAATTAAAGTAATTGTAACAAGCAATGTACATAGTGGAAAGCTCCGAGATAAAGATTGAATCGTAAAACATATAATAAATACTTGGTGTTCTTCTCATATATGTTATGATGGTATGATACTAAACCCCTAACGGGAAGGATTGTGCCTGATGTTCATATGATGAAATCATAAGCTCTCAGTCAGTTTAATTGAAGTCTGGAGCTGGCATGTCAGTTAACTGCTAGTAGTCTGTTGTTATTTATGTATTATTGTCATTTTGGTTTTTTTCTTTGGTTACATCTTCTGACATCAGACTCGGACTTCTCTTGAACTGAATTTTAATGTGCGTATTGTTATGCGTTTACTTTTCTACATTGGCTAGAGGTATAGGGGGAGGGTTGAGATCTCACAAACATGTTTAACCCCGCCGCATTTTTGCGCCTGTCCCAAGTCAGGAGCCTCTGGCCTTTGTTAGTCTTGTATTATTTTAATTTTAGTTTCTTGTGTACAATTTAAAAATTAGTATGGCGTTCATTATGACTGAACTAGTATATATTTGTTTAGGTGCCAGTTGAAAGACTCCTCCGGGTGCGGGAATTTCTCGCTACATTGAAGACCTGTTGGTGACCTTCTGCTGTTGTTTTTTTCTATGGTCGGGTTGTTTTCTCTTTGGCACATTCCCCATTTCCATTCTCAATTTTATTGGATATGAATATATATAATTGTTGTTTCAATGTTGTAATTTATTCCAATGAGGTTGGCCATAATGCTCAAACTGTATACAAACTGTGTTATAGTTTTATTATACAATCAATCATAATTAATGGCGGTTCCTTCAACCAACATTCGTAATAAATCTCAAGACTTTACACCGTTTTTAAATTTCATTTAATGAAAGTTTGTTGCCTATAATTAAAATAATAACTAACAGCGTTTCGGGATTTTTGGTTATACTATTAAAGCATGGGTTTTCAAAAGTCTTCCAAATATTTCCTTGATTTAGCAAGATATTCTTTGATATTTTTGTTACGTTTATACGCTATGATAGGCACCTGGGTAAAGATTTCACTACATTGTTTGTCTTTTTGCAGATTGCTCCAACGTTTTCTTATAACCTTACTAAGGTTTTTAACCATTGGATTATATTTAGTAATGGGAGTGAGTGGGACATTCTTTGTCCTATCGGCCTTCAAAAAGGTTGTTTTTCCATTTGTGGTATTTTTAACGTTTCTACTGAGGACGGTTTTATGGTCTTCACAGGCACATTAAAACAGGTTGAAGATTTCTTTAACATAGCGAACAAAATTGACCCTCTACTTAAATTCACATCACATTTGAGGTGTCTAGTTCTAGTATGACCTATTTAGATACCGAAGTGTACAAAGGTGAAAGATTCAATAATAATAATATCCTTGATGTGAAATAACATATTTAAAAAACTGAAACGTATCTTCATTTACCAATCACTAGTGCACATCCGAAACACACATTCACAAGTATTACAGTGTGTGAATATATACGTCATATTAGAAATAATAGTGACATCTATGAGTTAGATAGACATTTAACTAACTTACAAGATAAGTTTGTTGAAAGAGGATGCTGTAAAAATAAAACAGAGAATGTTATAAGAAACGTTAAACTACGAGACAAAAACAAATATGATTTTATTTGCTCTTTCATTAATGCAATTGAAATTGTGATATAATAATTCGCTGAAAGCAGTTAAGTTCAATTTTGTCAAAAATATACGCTTAGAAACATGGCTGATAAATTATTGACTTTCAAGTGAATAATTCGACTTCATTGAATCCGTATTCATGCGACTTTCAATTTAAACCTTAGCTCGATATTGGTTACGCGTGTACTATGCGTGTATAGTAAGAACAATTTATCCCATGATGACGCGATGTGTTAGTGTAAGATCACCACGATGGCCGGAGGCTAGTAGGTGGTCTTACAAGATATTCCAAGTCCGATTTGGATAACTATTGTACATCCAAGATGTTCTAGATTAATATGAAAAAACATTTACAATTCAGAAAATCTAGTTTAGAATGCCACACAACCATTATTATATACTTTATATATTACTATATAATATATACCTTTTATGACACCAGAATGATTTTTTTTTATGTCTAGGATTTCAAAAAAGGTTTTTTTAGATTTCGGAAGATTTATTGTTTCATTACAGTAATAATATTTTGAATAAAATTTTACATTTTATTTAATGTAATATCCGTTTTAATGATTTAAAAACTCACCAAAGATACAGTCAAAATTATATTCAAGATCTAAACAGATAAATTTTTAGTGTAACATAATTGTAAAAAAAATGATTTATATTTAAATTGTTCATGATGAAACATTAATGAAAATGTTGTTTTTTTTTCACAAAGAAATAGCTCACACAAATACAAGATTGCTTAAATCCCAGATGTCCCTTTAATACGTTCAAATTAACAAAATCATAACAATTTTAGTATCCCATCTAAATAATTCACTAATATGTTCATGTGAAGCCTGTTAAAATTAAATTGAATGATGATAAATGTTTGGTAAAATACTGTATCCTGTACAAGCCGTGCACAAATTCATGCCACATAACCCGATCTAAACATAAATATAGATATAAATAAGATAGCAATTTAGTGCAATTCGATTTTTTCTAGGTCTCTTTGATTACATACAAAAGGTAAAACAAAATGTTATTAATCGTTTTTACCTGTATAAGAATGTTTTTTTTTGTAGAAACAAACAGTCAATCAAATGATTTACCTGTGTTTCACTTTCAATGTTGACATTCTTTTACTTTTACTAGCTGAACATCTATAGTGAAGATGTTCAATTGAAGTTCACATGAATACGGATTTGATAAGGTCAAATTGCATTATTCACTTGCAAGTGAGTTATTTATTACTGATGTTTCTGTGTCACTTTGTCAAACTGAACCAAACTGGATGCCAAAAGCGAACTTTTATTTCATTATTTTACGTTTTAATGATTGAACAAATAAAAATCGATCTTCAATTATAGCTACATATTAACGTAAGATTTCTGTATCAGTGTTTGAGGTTACACGTGTGAATCTGCATTGTCCCCTTGATATATTTTACCTTTTTGTATTTTTGTAAAAATTGCGAATTATTCGAACATCCTGGCTATAAGGTGATAAATGTGTTAACCTAATTTTAGCTACGTACAATTAATTTAATTTTATAGCTGTATACATCTTGTAATCAACAAATGAAAAACAAAATAGAACCAAAAGTTCCTACTGTTTAAAGTCATTCTTTCGAAACTAATAAACCGCCTCGATGATTTCATGGAATCGTGTTCGTCTCGAGTTCGGTTGGCCTCTTCAAATCAGATTAACATTGGAATACGCTATTTAATTTACTTTAAATATTTACTTTAAAGGAATTGAAGTAAAGACTGGTCGGTTCGGAATTGAAATAAAGTGTCCGATAATTCTGACATGTCTTTTTACGGACTCTTACCTTGTGATCTAGCAAGTAAATAGGCTGGCTTAGTGTGTGGGTCTAGTACAAAGCAGGGTCATTAGTGCTCATAACAAATCATCTTATTTATATTTAGTATTTATATTACACAAACATGTTCTCGTTCTAAACATTAACGCTGGACATTTAGTAGACATACACCATAATCATCATCCTTATAGAAACTAATACGGACGCCAATTTATATGAATTATTAATTTTGAGTGTTTCGGTTTTTTTGTCGAAGCCACTATCCAGTCTTCTCTTCTTCACATTGACATCAACTGATCAAAATGAACATGGACAATATGGAGGTTTCCACTAGTGGAGCAGGATTTGACCACCTTTGAGGTTGACATGATGCCATTCTCGGTTGATTAGTTGTTTTCCTATTCCATCTTTATTATTCTATTTTGCGATATATTTAGTTTTTTATGGACTCCTGTTTGTCTCTTCTATTCTGGTAAATTTTCTGTCCATGGTTTTCAATTCGATTAGCGGTTTCTGCCGCTCTATTTGGCAACTTTTGTCCCTTTTTAGATTTTCAACATATGTTAAAAGTATTCAACATTCAATTTTAAAATCTATTAAAATTTTAAATTAATTTCAAACTAAATTTTTGAAGTGTTCATCTTTCAATACATTGGAAAAAAACTTGATATATAATTGTATCGAAAAGGATTGTGGTTGATTACATAACTGAAAGAACCATAACGATTTCAAAGAGTATTTCGAATGATCAGACTCTCAAGAATTAACTTTGAAATTACAAAAAAGTAAAAACATTAATTTCACGTTTTCTTTTCTATCGAAATTACGAAAGAAGTCAATAAAACTTGATATGTAATTAAATACAAATATTTTTTTCACATCTGTTTGAAAAAGAAAACGAAATTAAAATTTCCCTTTTCATGCATTGTTGGAAAACAAGGACATCAATCTTATTGTGAACTGCGACAAAATTATCAAATGAGCACAATACAAATATTAAGTTTCATTTTCATGTGTGTTAAATAACACAAAACCCAACAATTATTAAATGCAGAAAATCGGTATCAATATCGACGAGGACAGAATGAGGCCTATATAATGGGGAATGTTGGACAATTTTATTAAAGAAAAATGATCAGAATAAATAGAGGACAGACACAAGTACTAAAGAATTGAAAATGTACAAACCTATCAATTAATAGAGAAAAATAATACCAAAATATCAGAATAATTTTAATACAGAAATGAAGACGCCCTCCCACCTATATACTCATAGATATACTTTTTTTTAATGATGATCGAATTTCATTGTTCACTGTATACATGCCATTCTTCGTGTAGTATTATGTTCGAAGTAGAAAAACAAATATATGTTACTAAACTGACACCCGTTTATCACAAACTATAGTTTTGTACAAGGATTTCAAAAGATATTAGTTACATACCAATTCACAAAAAAATCAGCAAATAACAAATGAATCTTATTGTATGAGCGAACAGTGGTACATTACTGTTGATTTATTTACTGTATACGCCTCCTGGAAGCAGTAATCAAAAATTAAAAGTGTGCAGTATAATTGTCAATAAGACAGCTCTCCACCAAATATCAAATAATAAAGAGGTTTACAATCACATCTAACCGTACGACTTTCAACAACGAGCAAAACATATACCACATAGTCAGCTGTATTGCTGTGCCTATATCTCGTAGTAATATTTAAAATACAATGGGACATAGTTTAGAAAAAAGAAGTTATGATGTATGGGACAATGAGAATGCAACCCTACAATACAGGACACACAAGAAGAGGTTAACTTACAAATTTAACACATTATTAATCAAATGACAAAGACAAAAACAAATAGGTTTCCTCCTGGTGCGAAATTTTCTCGCTATGTTGAAAACCCATTGATGGCCTTGCTGTTTGTATGGTATCTTTGACACATTCCATATTTCCATTCTCAATTTCATTGTAAATGTTGAACCTAATCGTTAGGTCTTTTTTATATAATCTTGATATTGAGCAACCGGGAACGATGGAGATGTTATATCATACAAAAGTCCTACTAAAACGAGTAAAAGCTATGCAATTCAGTGCGGCCAATTGCGAATGCAGGGTAAATTTTAAATAGAGAAATGCAAAAAACGTTTCATACAATGTAGTTGTCACAAATAGTGAACTATGTATAATTTATAATGCCAAAAGAATTTCTTGAATGTATTGATTCAATAATATAATTTCATGTTTTTGTACTAAAAAGACTCATTCCTGTTCCTTTTTTCATTTTATTGTAAAAATTAAATCTAATTGTACAACTTTTGCTGTATTAAATTGAACTTGGTATCTAGTGTCAAGAGAAAGAATTTTAACTCTGTCATACAAATAAGATTTAAAATCATTCAATTCAAATGTGCCAACTTTGAATTAAGACTTAGTTGGAAATAGCAAATTGGAACCAGAAGTTTCGTTATTGACAAAAATAGTGAACTATATAAAATTCATAATGTAAAAATAATTGCTGTCGTGATTTTTAAATGTATGTTAAATTTATATATTAATCAATTTATAATTACTATATATTTATATATAAAGAAAACCGCATTATTATAAGAAGAAAGTGTTTACTGTGTTTAGTTAAACACCATTTAAAAGTTATTGTTACCATTCACTAATTATTATATATAAAAAGGTTCTACAAAATAAAATGCACTTGGAAAAATAAATTATCAAACGCCTTAATGTTTTCAAACGACTAATTTGACACGAAAGGCTTTTCTTCCTTAGTTTGGCGTTCAAAAAAACTACATATAATCCTTTAAGTAAGACTGTAATGCATGCAGCGTAAAACAGAAAAAAATCACAAAAATACAGAAATTAACGAGTTTTTTCCTTAATATTTTAAATATGTTTTAGCATACATACAGACTGACATTAACGCTCGAATAAAGCAAAAAAGTAAAAAAAAAATACCAAATAAATTACAAAATTGCGCAGCATTATGGACCAATAATTCCAAATAGGTTTTTGTCGAGCCTGCAACTTTTGTTGCAGAAAGCTCAACATAGGGATAGTGATCCGGCGTTAGCTCACTTCTTAAAAGCTTTATATTTTAGAAAGTGGAAGACCTGGATGCTTCATACTTTGTATATAGATGCTTCATGTTACGAAGTTTCCGTCAGTCACATGTCTAATGTCCTTGACCTCATTTTCATGGTTCAGTGACCGACTGAAAAAAAAGTTCAAATTATTTGTAATGTTGAATTCTCTCTTATTATAAGTAATCGGATAACTATATTTGATATGTGCGTACCTTGCAAGGTCCTCATGTCTGTCAGACAGTTTTCACTTGACCTCGACCTCATTTCATGGATCAGTGAACAAGGTTAAGTTTTGGAGGTCATGTCCATATCTCAGATACTATAAGCAATAGGGCTAGTATATTCGGTGAATGGAATAATTGTAAGGTGTACATGTCTAGCGGGCAGATCTCATGTGACCTTGACCTCATTTTCATGGTTCAGTGGTCAAAGTTAAGTTTTTGAGTTTTGGTCTTTTTATCTATACTATATGCCATAGATCAACTATATTTGGTGTATGGAAATATTTTATGATCTTTATGTCAATCGCGCAAGTTTTATTTGACCGTGACCTCATTTTCACGGTTCATTGCACAGTGTTAAGTTTTTGTGTTTTGGTCTAATTTTCTTAAATTATAAGTAATGGGTCAACTATATATGTTGTATAGAAGCATTGTTAGCTGTACATGTCTGCCTGACATGGCTCATCTGACCTTGACCTCATTTTCAAGGTTCATTGGTCTTTGTTTAGTTATCTTGGTTAATGTTAAGTTTATGTGACAGTTGTAATAAAGCTTAGCTTTATTCTTAGGACTATCAACATAATATCAATGATAAGTATAGAAGGCGAGACATTTTAGCGTGTGCGCTCTTGTTAAAAATACAACTACTTTTATCTATTCATTGGGTATGACCACCGTAGTGGTTTTTTTTTTTATTTTAAATCGTATCATTGAAAATTCATGCAAACACGAAAGTGGTGAATACTAGAGTAGTGAAAGCTGCGAGTAAATGTAGGAGTCCTCCGACAGCAATGGCATCCACCCATAGATAGGGAAGAAACTCATCATATAAACCAGGTATTAGAAAAAGGTCGTTGATATAACCAACCAAAATAATGTAAATAAAAAAAAAAACGAAATAAAAAGATGTTTCCAATTAACAAATTAATTTACATGGATATAGGAAGATGTGGTGTGAGTGCCAATGAGACAACTCTCCATACAAATAACAATTTAAAAAGTAAACCATTATAGGTTAAAGTACGGCCTTCAACACGGAGCCTTAGCTCACACCGAACAACAAGCTATAAAGGGCCCCAAAATTACTAGTGTAAAACCATTCAAACGGGAAAACCAACGGTCTAATATGGTTTGGATTTGAGACAATTAGAGGAAACTCGATTGATGATTAAGGAGAACAGACGATACCACAGTGTGCTGTAGTGTGCTGAATGATTTTTACAATCAAAACCCAAAGTTACCCGAATAATAAAAAAGAAAACGCAAAAGTAATGCATATTTAACCTGAAGTTTCTCAAAAGTCTGTCGATTCGTTCAGGACCAATAACACGGACAACAGTAGGTAGGACTTGAAACAGAGCAGACGGAAGAATACTACCAATTCTATTAAATAACACCGTCAGAAGCGGGATGTTCCAACAGTGTTCGAATCAATATTAAGTTATTTAAACAGAATTCTAATTTAAATCCCAGATGTCCTTTTAGATACTCTCAAATTGTCAAAATCATGACAATTTTAGTATCCCATCAACGGAAATCACTAATATGTTCATGTGAAGCCTGTTGAAATTAATTAGAAAGATGATAAATATTAGGTAAAATACTGTATCCTGTACTAGTCCTGCACAAAATGCATACTTTATAACCCGATCTAAACATACATATAGATATAAATAGATAGCGAATTTGTGCAATTAGATTTTATCTAGGTCTGTTTTATTTCATACAAAAGGTGAAAAATATGTTAATAATCTTTTTACCTGTATAAGAATGAGGTTTTATAGATACAAACAGTCAATCAAACGGTTTACCTTTGTTTCACTTTCAATGTTGACATTTTTTTACTTTTGCTTGCTGAACATGCCTTATTCTTATATGACCCATTTCTAGTAAAGAGGTTCAATTAAAGTTCATATGAATACGGATTTAATTGGGTTAAATTGCATTTTTCACTTGCAAGTGAGTTATTTATCAGTGATGTTTCTGTGGTCACTTTGTCAAACTAAACCAAACTGCCTGCCAAAAGCAAAATTTCACTTTCATTTATGATTGAACAAATAAAATTCGATCTTCAATTTTGGCTACATATTTACGTATGATTTTTGTACCTTGTTTGAGGTTACACGTGTTAATCTGCATTGTTCTCTTTATTTATTTTACCTTTTTGTACAAATTGCGAATTATTCGAAAAAAAACTGGCTATAAAGCTTTAAATGTGTTAATCTAATTTTAGCTACGTACAAACAATTCTATTTTTTAGCTGAACACATTTTGTAAAATGCTTCTTTTTTGCTTCATTGAAAATGAAAAACACAATAGAACCAAAAGTTCCTACTTGTTAAAGTCATCCTTTCGAAACTATAAAACTGCCTCGGTGATTTCATGGAATCGTGTTGACCACTATTCTTGTAAATTATCTGTCCATGGTTTTCATGTCGATTAGTGATTTCTGCCGATCGTTTGTCTCCTTTGAGATATACAATATCTGTTAAAAGTATTCAACATTCAATTTTGGAATCTATTTAGAATTTAGATTAATTTCATACTGAATTTTTGAAGGTATTCAACTTTCAATACATTGAGAAAAAATAGGATAAAAAATATATAATTATAACGAACAGGATTGTTGTTGATTACACAACGAAAAGAGCCATTTCAAAAAGTGATCCGAATGATTAGTCTAACATAAATTAACTTTGAAATTAGAAAAAATTAAAACATCAGTTTCAAGTTTTTTTCCTATCGAAATCAAGTAAGTCTTAGACCTCAATAAAACTTGATATGTAATTAAATACAAATTAAAAACACGCAATCATATTTAAAAAGAAAACGAAATCAAAATTCCCCTTTTCATGCATTGTTGGAGTACAAGGACTTCAATCTTTTTGTGAAATGCGACAAAACATGTACTTAGTTTCATTTGCATGTGTGTTAAATAACAGAAACCTAACAATTATGAAATGCAGTAATAACAACGACGAGGACAGAATGGGGCCTATAGAATTGAGAATGTTGGACAATTTTATTAAAGAATTATCTTCAGAATAAATAGAGGACAGAGAAAAATGTAAAAGATTACACAAGTATTAAAAGAAGAAAAGAATTGAAAATGTACAAACCTATCAAACAATAGAGAAAATAGTACCAAAATATTAAAAAAATAATAATACAGAAATAAAGACACCCTCTCATTTATATCATCATAGATATACTTTTTAATGACGATCGAATTTCATTGTTCACTTTAAACATACTATACTTTGTGTAATATAGTGTCGAAAGTACAATAACAAATCTAACGAGCAACGAGGAAATTTAAGCGGAAGTCCCTAAGTAAATTGCAAAATCAAAAGCTCACACACATTAAACGAGTGGAGAACTCGCAGTTTTACTTATTAAGCATGACTCTTGTTTATCAACCAGTTATCATAAATTCTTTTCTAAAAAATGTGGTTTTTAATTTTTATTAATACAGTCGAACAACCATTGCGACTCACGCAAGCAAACAATGTAATTTAAATGACACCCGTTTATTACGAACTATAGTATTTTATAAAGAAATTCATTACATACCCATTCACAAAAAATCGGCAAATAACAATCTTACTGTGTGAGCGAACAGTGGTACATTACTGATGACTTTATTTACTGTATACGCCTCCTGGAGCAGTTATACAAAAGGGAAGGTGTGCGGTATAAGTGTCAATAAATAAAGGCAACAGTAGTATACCGCTGTTCAAACTCATAAATCCATAGACAAAAAACAAAATCGGGGTAACAAACTAAAACTGAGGGAAACGCATTAAATATAAGAGGAGAACAACGACACAACATTACAATGTAACACACACAGAAACGGACTAAGCATTGGACAAAATCCGATAAGAATAACCAATATAACATCAAAACCAAATATATGAATTTGGGATAGAAAAGTACCGTGACACGTCATATAGTAATGTGAATTCACACTCAAATATCGGAGAAAACAAACGACACAATGGAAACACAACGTAAAATATTACACACACAGAAACGAACTATGATATAACAATGGCCATTTTCCTGACTTGGTACAGGACATTTTTAAAGAAAAAAATGGTGGCTTGAACCTGGTTTTGTGGCATGCCAAACCTCGCACTTTGATGGAATTGTTAAATATAACATTAAAATGACAACAAAATAATACAGGACTACAATACAAATAAGTAGGAGAACGTATTAGGCAAAGAAACACATGAATGATAGATAACAAAAGGCATCAGGTTTAAAACTCTTTACGTCAAAAACGCACCTCGTCCAAACAAGACTTACCAGTGACGCCCAGATATAAAAGTTCGAAAGTAAAAAAAAAGCGGGTACAACGTTGTACAGCTCTGAGGATCAAAAGTTGAAAAAGGTTGTGCCAAATACAGCTAGAGTTTTCTGCTTGTGATAAGAACATCCTTATTATATAGAACAATTTATGCTATTGCAAACAGTAAATTTTATCAAATGAATATAAAAGATTTACATGATAAAACTGACGTCTTAAAACATAAAACAGGCATACAAACCAGACGAACAACACTCCAATTCAGTTTGGCCATTTAAAAATGCCGACCTAGTTTAGAATAAAAAATTGAACTATACGTTTCATAATTGTCTCGAATAGTGACTATGTATAATTCAACATGGCAAAAAAATTTCTGTTCGATAAATACAGTCGTGTTTCCTAAATGTATCTATGTAAACAAACATATTATTTAAACTTATTATATAAAAACTAGGAATTCCTGTTTTTATTCTCAATATTATTGTAAATATTGAATTAAAAAAACTGTGCGGAAGAACACCTTGGGTTTCTTCTCCAGTATATCTCAGCTACCCAGCTTCCCTTTGCACCTAGTGCAGACACAAGTATTGCCGTAGAACATTTTTTATTAACTGTTCTGTAAGTGTAAGGTAGACTGTAAGGTAATAAGACTGACGGACTAAATCTTTGAACCTACATAAAAAACAATAAACTAAGCCGTAAAACACACTGTGTTTTTTCTGAAGTAGACCACAGCTACACAGCTTCCCTTTGTGCCAATTGCGAACAATTATTTGACGTCAATATTTTTTTTTATTAATTTTTCTGTTAGGTGATGGGGTAGGGTGTCCGACATCAATTTTGTACTTTCTTTCAAAAAAATAAACTAAGCCGAAGAACACCCTGTGTTTTTTTCTCAAGTAAACCAAAGCTACCCGACCTTCCTTTGTACCGAGTGCGGACAAAAGTATTGCCGTACAACATTTTTTATTAACTTTTCTGTAAGTGTAAGGTAGACTGTAAGGTAATAACACTGACGGACTAAATCTTTGAACCTACATAAAAAACAATAAACTAAGCCGTAAAACACACTGTGTTTTTTTTCTGAAGTAGACCACAGCTACACAGCTTCCCTTTGTGCCAATTGCGAACAATTATTTGACGTCAATATTTTTTTTTATTAATTTTTCTGTTAGGTGATGGGGTAGGGTATCCGACACCAATTTTGCACTTTCTTTCAAAAAAATAAACTAAGCCGAAGAACACCCTGTGTTTTTTCTCAAGTAAACCACAGTTACCCGACCTTCTTTTGCACCTAGTGCGGACAAAAGTATTGCCGTACAATATTTTTTATTAACTTCTCTGTAAGGTAGCGGGGTTGGGTGTCTGTTCCTAAATTTGGCCCTACGTTCCAAAAAAACTGTGCTGAGGAACACCTTGGGTTTCTTCTCCAGTATACCTCAGCTACCCAGCTTCCCTTTGCACCTAGTGCAGACACAAGTATTGCCGTAGCACATTTTTTATTAACTTTTCTGTAAGTGTAAGGTAGACTGTAAGGTAATAAGACTGACGGACTAAATATTTGAACCTACATAAAAAACAATAAACTAAGCCGTAAAACACACTGTGTTTTTTCCGAAGTAGACCACAGCTACACAGCTTCCCTTTCTGCCTATTGCGGACAATTATTTGACGTCAATATCTTTTTAATTAATTTTTCTGTAAGGTGATGGGTAGGGTGTCCGACACCAATTTTGCACTTTCTTTCAAAAAAATAAACTAAGCCGAAGAACACCCTGTGTTTTTTCTCAAGTAAACCACAGTTACCCGACCTTCCTTTGCACCTAGTGCGGACAAAAGTATTGCCGTACAATATTTTTTTCTGTAAGTGTAAGGTAGACTATAAGGTAATAAGACTGACGGACTAAATCTTTGAACCTACATAAAAAAACAATAAACTAAGCCGTAAAACACACTGTGTTTTTCTGAAGTAGACCACAGCTACACAGCTTCCCTTTGTGCCAATTGCGGACAATTATTTGACGTCAATATTTGTTTTTATTAATTTAATTTTTCTGTTAGGTGATGGGGTAGGGTGTCCGACATCAATTTTGCACTTTCTTTCAAAAAAATAAACTAAGCCTAAGAACACCCTGTGTTTTTTCTCAAGTAAACCACAGCTACCCGACCTTCCTTTGCACCTAGTGCGGACAAAAGTATTGCCGTACAATATTTTTTATTAACCTTTCTGTAAGGTAGCGGGGTTGGGTGTCTGTTCCTAAATTTGGACCTACGTTCCAAAAAAACTGTGCGGAAGAACACCTTGGGTTTCTTCTCCAGTATATCTCAGCTACCCAGCTTCCCTTTGCACCTAGTGCAGACACAAGTATTGCCGTAGAACATTTTTTATTAACTTTTCTGTAAGTGTAAGGTAGACTGTAAGGTAATAAGACTGACGGACTAAATCTTTGAACCTACATAAAAAACAATAAACTAAGCCGTAAAACACACTGTGTTTTTTCTGAAGTAGACCACAGCTATACAGCTTCCCTTTGTGCCTATTGCGGACAATTATTTGACGTCAATATTTTTTTAATTAATTTTTCTGTTAGGTGATGGGGTAGGGTGTCCGACATCAATTTTGCACTTTCTTTCAAAAAAATAAACTAAGCCGAAGAACACCCTGTGTTTTTTCTCAAGTAAACCACAGCTACCCGACCTTTCTTTGCACCTAGTGCGGACAAAAGTATTGCCGTAGAATATTTTTTATTAACTTTTCTGTAAGGTAGCGGGGTTGGGTGTCTGTTCCTAAATTTGGACCTACGTTCCAAAAAAACTGTGCGGAAGAACACCTTGGGTTTCTTCTCCAGTATACCTCAGCTACTCAGCTTCCCTTTGCACCTAGTGCAGACACAAGTATTGCCGTAGTACATTTTTTATTAACTTTTCTGTAAGTGTAAGGTAGACTGTAAGGTAATAAGACTGACGGACTAAATCTTTGAACCTACATAAAAAACAATAAACTAAGCCGAAGAACACCCTGTGTTTTTTCTCAAGTAAACCACAGCTACCCGACCTTCCTTTGCACCTAGTGCGGACAAAAGTATTGCCGTACAATATTTTTTATTAACTTTTCTGTAAGGTAGCGGGGTTGGGTGTCTGTTCCTAAATTTGGACCTACGTTCCAAAAAAACTGTGCGGAAGAACACCTTGGGTTTCTTCTCCAGTATACCTCAGCTACTCAGCTTCCCTTTGCACCTAGTGCAGACACAATTATTGCCGTAGCACATTTTTTATTAACTTTTCTGTAAGTGTAAGGTAGACTGTAAGGTAATAAGACTGACGGACTAAATCTTTGAACCTACATAAAAACAATAAACTAAGCCGTAAAACACACTGTGTCTTTTCTGAAGTAGACCACAGCTACATAGCTTCCCTTTGTGCCTATTGCGGACAATTATTTGACGTCAATATTTTTTTAATTAATTTTTCTGTTAGGTGATGGGGTAGGGTGTCCGACATCAATTTTGCACTTTCTTTCAAAAAAAATAAACTAAGCCGAAGAACACCCTGTGTTTTTTCTCAAGTAAACCACAGCTACCCGACCTTCCTTTGCACCTAGTGCGGACAAAAGTATTGCCGTAGAATATTTTTTATTAACTTTTCTGTAAGGTAGCGGGGTTGGGTGTCTGTTCCTAAATTTGGACCTACGTTCCAAAAAAAACTGTGCGGAAGAACACCTTGGGTTTCTTCTCCAGTATACCTCAGCTATCCAGCTTCCCTTTGCACCTAGTGCAGACACAAGTATTGCCGTAGCACATTTGTTATTAACTTTTCTGTTAGTGTAAGGTAGACTGTAAGGTAATAAGACTGACTGACTAAATCTTTGAACCTACATAAAAAACAATAAACTAAGCCGTAAAACACACTGTGTTTTTTCTGAAGTAGACCACAGCTACACAGCTTCCCTTTCTGCCTATTGCGGACAATTATTTGACGTCAATATCTTTTTAATTAATTTTTCTGTAAGGTGATGGGTAGGGTGTCCGACACCAATTTTGCACTTTCTTTCAAAAAAATAAACTAAGCCGAAGAACACCCTGTGTTTTTTCTCAAGTAAACCACAGCTACCCGACCTTCCTTTGCACCTAGTGCGGACAAAAGTATTGCCGTACAATATTTTTTATTAACTTTTCTGTAAGGTAGCGGGGTTGGGTGTCTGTTCCTAAATTTGGACCTACGTTCCAAAAAAACTTTGGGGAAGAACACCTTGGGTTTCTTCTCCAGTATACCTCAGCTACCCAGCTTCCCTTTGCACCTAGTGCAGACACAAGTACTGCCGTAGAACATTTTTTATTAACTTTTCTGTAAGTGTAAGGTAGACTGTAAGGTAATAAGACTGACGGACTAAATCTTTGAACCTACATAAAAAAACAATAAACTAAGCCGTAAAACACTGTGTTTTTTTCTGAAGTAGACCACAGCTACACAGCTTCCCTTTCTGCCTATTGCGGACAATTTTTTGACGTCAATATTTTTTTAATTAATTTTTCTGTAAGGTGATGGGGTAGGGTGTCCGACACCAATTTTGCACTTTCTTTCAAAAAAAAACTAAGCCGAAGAACACCCTGTGTTTTTTCTCAAGTAAACCACAGTTACCCGACCTACCTTTGCATCTAGTGCGGACAAAAGTATTGCCGTACAATATTTTTTATTAACTTTTCTGTAAGGTAGCGGGGTTGGGTGTCTGTTCCTAAATTTGGACCTACGTTCCAAAAAAAAATTGTGCCGAAGAACACCTTGAGTTTCTTCTCCAGTACACCTCAGCTACCCAGCTTCCCTTTGCACCTAGTGCAGACACAAGTATTGCCATAGAACGTTTTTTATTAACCTTTCTGTAAGTTTAAGGTAGACTGTAAGGTAATAAGACTGACGGACTAAATCTTTGAACCTACATAAAAAATAATAAACTAAGCCGTAAAACACACTCTGTTTTTTCTGAAGTAGACCACAGCTACACAGCTTCCCTTTGTGCCTATTGCGGACAATTATTTGACGTCAATATTTTTTTTTATTAATTTTTCTGTTAGGTGATGGGGTAGGGTGTCCGACACCAATTTTGCACTTTCTTTCAAAAAAATAAACTAAGCCGAAGAACACCCTGTGTTTTTTCTCAAGTAAACCACAGCTGCCCGACCTTCCTTTGCACCTAGTGCGGACAAAAGTATTGCCGTACAATATTTTTTATTAACTTTTCTGTAAGGTAGCGGGGTTGGGTGTCTGTTCCTAAATTTGGACCTACGTTACAAAAAAACTGTGCGGAAAAACACCTTGGGTTTCTTCTCCAGTATATCTCAGCTACCCAGCTTCCCTTTGCACCTAGTGCAGACACAAGTATTGCCGTAGAACATTTTTTATTAACTGTTCTGTAAGTGTAAGGTAGACTGTAAGGTAATAAGACTGACGGACTAAATCTTTGAACCTACATAAAAAACAATAAACTAAGCCGTAAAACACACTGTGTTTTTTCTGAAGTAGACCACAGCTACACAGCTTCTCTTTGTGCCTATTGCGGACAATTATTTGACGTCAATATTTTTTTTATAAATTGTTCTGTTAGGTGATGGGGTAGGGTGTCCGACACCAATTTTGCACTTTCTTTCAAAAAAATAAACTAAGCCGAAGAACACCCTGTGTTTTTTCTCAAGTAAACCACAGTTACCCGACCTTCCTTTGCACCTAGTGCGGACAAAAGTATTGCCGTACAATATTTTTTATTAACTTTTCTGTAAGGTAGCGGGGTTGGGTGTCTGTTCCTAAATTTGGACCTACGTTCCAAACAAACTGTGCGGAAGAACACCTTGGGTTTCTTCTCCAGTATACCTCAGCTACCCAGCTTCCCTTTGCACCTAGTGCAGACACAAGTATTGCCGTAGAACATTTTTTATTAACTTTTCTGTAAGTGTAAGGTAGACTGTAAGGTAATAAGACTGACGGATTAAATCTTTGAACCTACATAAAAAACAATAAACTAAGCCGTAAAACACTGTGTTTTTTCTGAAGTAGACCACAGCTACACAGCTTCCCTTTCTGCCTATTGCGGACAATTATTTGACGTCAATATTTTTTTAATTAATTTTTCTGTAAGGTGATGGGGTAGGGTGTCCGACACCAATTTTGCACTTTCTTTCAAAAAAATAAACTAAGCAGAAGAACACCCTGTGTTTTTTCTCAAGTAAACCACAGTTACCCGACCTTCCTTTGCACCTTGTGCGGACAACAGTATTGCCGTAGAATATTTTTTATTAACTTTTCTGTAAGGTAGCGGGGTTGGGTGTCTGTTCCTAAATTTGGACCTACGTTCCAAAAAAAAACTGTGCCGAAGAACACCTTGAGATTCTTCTCCAGTACACCTCAGCTACCCAGCTTCCATTTGCACCTAGTGCAGACACAAGTATTGCCGTAGAACATTTTTTATTAACTTTTCTGTAAGTGTAAGGTAGACTGTAAGGTAATAAGACTGACGGACTAAATCTTTGAACCTACATAAAAAACAATAAACTAAGCCGTAAAACACACTGTGTTTTTTCTGAAGTAGACCACAGCTACACAGCTTCCCTTTGTGCCTATTGCGGACAATTATTTGACGTCAATATTTTTTTTATTAATTGTTCTGTTAGGTGATGGGGTAGGGTGTCCGACACCAATTTTGCACTTTCTTTCAAAAAAATAAACTAAGCCGAAGAACACCCTGTGTTTTTTCTCAAGTAAACCACAGTTACCCGACCTTCCTTTGCACCTAGTGCGGACAAAAGTATTGCCGTACAATATTTTTTATTAACTTTTCTGTAAGGTAGCGGGGTTGGGTGTCTGTTCCTAAATTTGGACCTACGTTCCAAACAAACTGTGCGGAAGAACACCTTGGGTTTCTTCTCCAGTATACCTCAGCTACCCAGCTTCCCTTTGCACCTAGTGCAGACACAAGTATTGCCGTAGAACATTTTTTATTAACTTTTCTGTAAGTGTAAGGTAGACTGTAAGGTAATAAGACTGACGGATTAAATCTTTGAACCTACATAAAAAACAATAAACTAAGCCGTAAAACACTGTGTTTTTTCTGAAGTAGACCACAGCTACACAGCTTCCCTTTCTGCCTATTGCGGACAATTATTTGACGTCAATATTTTTTTAATTAATTTTTCTGTAAGGTGATGGGGTAGGGTGTCCGACACCAATTTTGCACTTTCTTTCAAAAAAATAAACTAAGCAGAAGAACACCCTGTGTTTTTTCTCAAGTAAACCACAGTTACCCGACCTTCCTTTGCACCTTGTGCGGACAAAAGTATTGCCGTAGAATATTTTTTATTAACTTTTCTGTAAGGTAGCGGGGTTGGGTGTCTGTTCCTAAATTTGGACCTACGTTCCAAAAAAAAACTGTGCCGAAGAACACCTTGAGATTCTTCTCCAGTACACCTCAGCTACCCAGCTTCCATTTGCACCTAGTGCAGACACAAGTATTGCCGTAGAACATTTTTTATTAACTTTTCTGTAAGTGTAAGGTAGACTGTAAGGTAATAAGACTGACGGACTAAATCTTTGAACCTACATAAAAAACAATAAACTAAGCCGTAAAACACACTGTGTTTTTTCTGAAGTAGACCACAGCTACACAGCTTCCCTTTGTGCCTATTGCGGACAATTATTTGACGTCAATATTTTTTTTATTAATTGTTCTGTTAGGTGATGGGGTAGGGTGTCCGACACCAATTTTGCACTTTCTTTCAAAAAAATAAACTAAGCCGAAGAACACCCTGTGTTTTTTCTCAAGTAAACCACAGTTACCCGACCTTCCTTTGCACCTAGTGCGGACAAAAGTATTGCCGTACAATATTTTTTATTAACTTTTCTGTAAGGTAGCGGGGTTGGGTGTCTGTTCCTAAATTTGGACCTACGTTCCAAAAAAACTGTGCGGAAGAACACCTTGGTTTTTTTTCTCCAGTATATCTCAGCTACCCAGCTTCCCTTTGCACCTACTGCAGACACAAGTATTGCCGTAGAACATTTTTTATTAACTTTTCTGTAAGTGTAAGGTAGACTGTAAGGTAATAAGACTGACGGACTAAATCTTTGAACCTACATACAAAACAATAAACTAAGCCGTAAAACACACTGTGTTTTTTCTGAAAGTAGACCACAGCTACACAGCTTCCCTTTGTGCCTATTGTGGACAATTATTTGACGTCAATATTTTTTTAATTAATTTTTCTGTTAGGTGATGGGGTCACACATCAATTTTGGACTTTCTTTCAAAAAAATAAACTAAGCCGAAGAACACCCTGTGTTTTTTCTCAAGTAAACCACAGCTACCAGACCTTCCTTTGCACCTAGTGCGGACAAAAGTATTGCCGCACAATATTTTTTATTAACTTTTCTGTAAGGAAGCGGGGTTGGGTGTCTGTTCCTAAATTTGGACCTACGTTCCAAAAAAACTGTGGGGAAGAACACCTTGGGTTTCTTCTCCAGTATACCTCAGCTACCCAGCTTCCCTTTGCACCTAGTGCAGACACAAGTACTGCCGTAGAACATTTTTTATTAACTTTTCTGTAAGTGTAAGGTAGACTGTAAGGTAATAAGACTGACGGACTAAATCTTTGAACCTACATAAAAAAACAATAAACTAAGACGTAAAACACTGTGTTTTTTCTGAAGTAGACCACAGCTACACAGCTTCCCATTCTGCCTATTGCGGACAATTATTTGACGTCAATATTTTTTTAATTAATTTTTCTGTAAGGTGATGGGGTAGGGTGTCCGACATCAATTTTGCACTTTCTTTCAAAAAAAAAAAACTAAGCCGAAGAACACCCTGTGTTTTTTCTCAAGTAAACCACAGTTACCCGACCTTCCTTTGCATCTAGTGCGGACAAAAGTATTGCCGTACAATATTTTTTATTAACTTTTCTGTAAGGTAGCGGGGTTGGGTGTCTGTTCCTAAATTTGGACCTACGTTCCAAAAAAAATTGTGCCGAAGAACACCTTGAGTTTCTTCTCCAGTACACCTCAGCTACCCAGCTTCCCTTTGCACCTAGTGCAGACACAAGTATTGCCATAGAACGTTTTTTATTAAACCTTTCTGTAAGTGTAAGGTAGACTGTAAGGTAATAAGACTGACGGACTAAATATTTGAACCTACATAAAAAACAATCAACTAAGCCGTAAAACACACTGTGTTTTTTCTGAAGTAGACCACAGCTACACAGCTTCCCTTTGTGCCTATTGCGGACAATTATTTGACGTCAATATTTTTTTTTATTAATTGTTCTGTTAGGTGATGGGGTAGGGTGTCCGACACCAATTTTGCACTTTCTTTCAAAAAAATAAACTAAGCCGAAGAACACCCTGTGTTTTTTCTCAAGTAAACCACAGTTACCCGACCTTCCTTTGCACCTAGTGCAGACAAAAGTATTGCCGTACAATATTTTTTATTAACTTTTCTGTAAGGTAGCGGGGTTGGGTGTCTGTTCCTAAATTTGGACCTACGTTCCAAAAAAACTGTGCGGAAGAACACCTTGGTTTTTTTTCTCCAGTATATCTCAGCTACCCAGCTTCCCTTTGCACCTACTGCAGACACAAGTATTGCCGTAGAACATTTTTTATTAACTTTTCTGTAAGTGTAAGGTAGACTGTAAGGTAATAAGACTGACGGACTAAATATTTGAACCTACATACAAAACAATAAACTAAGCCGTAAAACACACTGTGTTTTTTCTGAAAGTAGACCACAGCTACACAGCTTCCCTTTGTGCCTATTGTGGACAATTATTTGACGTCAATATTTTTTTAATTAATTTTTCTGTTAGGTGATGGGGTAGGGTGTCCGACATCAATTTTGCACTTTCTTTCAAAAAAATAAACTGAGCCGAAGAACACCCTGTGTTTTTGCTCAAGTAAACCACAGCTACCCGACCTTCCTTTGCACCTAGTGCGGACAAAAGTATTGCCGTACAATATTTTTTATTAACTTTTCTGTAAGGTAGCGGGGTTGGGTGTCTGTTCCTAAATTTGGACCTACGTTCCAAACAAACTGTGCGGAAGAACACCTTGGGTTTCTTCTCCAGTATACCTCAGCTACCCAGCTTCCCTTTGCACCTAGTGCAGACACAAGTATTGCCGTAGAACATTTTTTATTAACTTTTCTGTAAGTGTAAGGTAGACTGTAAGGTAATAAGACTGACGGACTAAATCTTTGAACCTACATAAAAAACAATAAACTAAGCCGTAAAACACTGTGTTTTTTCTGAAGTAGACCACAGCTACACAGCTTCCCTTTCTGCCTATTGCGGACAATTATTTGACGTCAATATTTTTTTAATTAATTTTTCTGTAAGGTGATGGGGTAGGGTGTCCGACACCAATTTTGCACTTTCTTTCAAAAAAATAAACTAAGCAGAAGAACACCCTGTGTTTTTTCTCAAGTAAACCACAGTTACCCGACCTTCCTTTGCACCTTGTGCGGACAAAAGTATTGCCGTAGAATATTTTTTATTAACTTTTCTGTAAGGTAGCGGGGTTGGGTGTCTGTTCCTAAATTTGGACCTACGTTCCAAAAAAAAACTGTGCCGAAGAACACCTTGAGATTCTTCTCCAGTACACCTCAGCTACCCAGCTTCCCTTTGCACCTAGTGCAGACACAAGTATTGCCGTAGAACATTTTTTATTAACTTTTCTGTAAGTGTAAGGTAGACTGTAAGGTAATAAGACTGACGGACTAAATCTTTGAACCTACATAAAAAACAATAAACTAAGCCGTAAAACACACTGTGTTTTTTCTGAAGTAGACCACAGCTACACAGCTTCCCTTTGTGCCTATTGCGGACAATTATTTGACGTCAATATTTTTTTTTTATTAATTGTTCTGTTAGGTGATGGGGTAGGGTGTCCGACACCAATTTTGCACTTTCTTTCAAAAAAATAAACTAAGCCGAAGAACACCCTGTGTTTTTTCTCTCAAGTAAACCACAGTTACCCGACCTTCCTTTGCACCTAGTGCGGACAACAGTATTGCCGTACAATATTTTTTTCTGTAAGTGTAAGGTAGACTGTAAGGTAATAAGACTGACGGACTAAATCTTTGAACCTACATAAAAAAACAATAAACTAAGCCGTAAAACACACTGTGTTTTTCTGAAGTAGACCACAGCTACACAGCTTCCCTTTGTGCCAATTGCGGACAATTATTTGACGTCAATATTTTTTTTTATTAATTTTTCTGTTAGGTGATGGGGTAGGGTGTCCGACATCAATTTTGGACTTTCTTTCAAAAAAATAAACTAAGCCGAAGAACACCCTGTGTTTTTTCTCAAGTAAACCACAGCTACCCAACCTTCCTTTGCACCTAGTGCGGACAAAAGTATTGCCGTACAATATTTTTTATTAACTTTTCTGTAAGGTAGCGGGGTTGGGTGTCTGTTCCTAAATTTGGACCTACGTTCCAAAAAAACTGTGCGGAAGAACACCTTGGGTTTCTTCTCCAGTATATCTCAGCTACCCAGCTTCCCTTTGCACCTAGTGCAGACACAAGTATTGCCGTAGAATATGTTTTATTAACTTTTCTGTAAGTGTAAGGTAGACTGTAAGGTAATAAGACTGACGGACTAAATCTTTGAACCTACATAAAAAACAATAAACTAAGCCGTAAAACACACTGTATTTTTTTCTGAAGTAAACCACAGCTACACAGCTTCCCTTTGTGCCTATTGCGGATAATTATTTGACGTCAATATTTTTTTAATTAATTTTTCTGTAAGGTGATGGGGTAGGGTTTCCGACACCAATTTTGCACTTTCTTTCAAAAAAAAAAAAAACTAAGCCGAAGAACACCCTGTGTTTATTTTCAAGTAAACCACAGTTACCCGACCTTCCTTTGCACCTAGTGCGGACAAAAGTATTGCCGTACAATATTTTTTATTAACGTTTCTGTAAGGTAGCGGGGTTGGGTGTCTGTTCCTAAATTTGGACCTTCGTTCCAAAAAAAACTCTGCCGAAGAACACCTTGGGTTTCTTCTCCAGTACACCTCAGCTACCCATCTTCCCTTTGCACCTAGTGCAGACACAAGTATTGCCGCAGAACATTTTTTTATTAACTTTTCTGTAAGTGTAAGGTAGACTGTAAGGTAATAAGACTGACGGACTAAATCTTTGAACCTACATAAAAAACAATAAACTAAGCCGTAAAACACACTGTGTTTTTTTCTGAAGTAGACCACAGCTACACAGCTTCCCTTTGTGCCTATTGCGGACAATTATTTGACGTCAATATGTTTTTAATTAATTTTTCTGTTAGGTGATGGGGTAGGGTGTCCGACATCAATTTTGCACTTTTAAAAAAAAAAAAAAAACTAAGCCGAAGAACACCGTGTGTTTTTTCTCAAGTAAACCAAAGCTACCCGACCTGTCTTTGCACCTAGTGCGGACAAAAGTATTGCCGTACAATATTTTTTATTAACTTTTCTGTATGGTAGCGGGGTTGGGTGGGTTGGGTGTCTGTTCCTAAATTTTAACCTACGTTCCAAAAAGACTGTTCGGAAGAACACCTTGGGTTTCTTCTCCAGTACAGACCAGCTACCCAGCTTCCCTTTTCACCTAGTGCAGACAAAAGTTTTGCCGTAGAACATTTTTTATTACCTTTCTGCATGGAAGACTTTAAGGTGAGAAGACTGTCCGACTCAATCCTTGAGCCTACATGAAAAACAATAAACTAGGCCGAAGAACTCACTGAGTTTTTTTCTCAAGTAGACCACAGCTACCCAGCTGCCCTTTGCGCCTATTGGGGACAATGATTTGACATAGAACATTTTTTATTAATTTTTTCTGTAAAGTAGTGGGGTAGGGTGTACGGCCTCAACTTTGCACTTTCTTTTAAAAAGAATAAACTAAGCCGAAGAACACCCTGTGTTTATTCTCAAGTAATCCATAGCAACCCGGAATTTCTTTGCACCTAGTGCAGACAGAAGTATTGCCGTACAATATTTTTTATATTAACTTATCTGTAAGGTAGCGGGGTTGGGTGTCTGACCCTAAATTTGGACCTACTTTAAAAAAACTGTGCCGAAGAACACCTTGGGTTTCTTCTCCAGTACACCTCAGCTACCCAGCTTCCCTTTGCACCTAGTGCAGACACAAGTTTTGCCGTAGAACATTTTTTATTAACTTTTCTGTAAGTGTAAAGTAGACTGTAAGGTAATAAGACTGTCCGACTTAATCTTTGAACCTACTTAAAAAACAATAAACTAAGCCGTAAAACACACTGTGTTTTTTTCTGAAGTAGACCACAGCTACACTGCTTCCCTTTGTGCCTATTGCGGACAATTATTTGACGTCAATATGTTTTTTATTAATTTTTCTGTAAGGTGATGGGGTAGGGTGTCCGACACCAATTTTGCACTTTCTTTCAAAAAAAATAAACTAAGCCGAAGAACACCCTGTGTTTTTTCTCAAGTAAACCACAGCTACCCGACCTTCCTTTGCACCTAGTGCAGACAAAAGTATTGCCGTACAATATTTGTTATTATGTTTTCTGTAAGGTAGCAGGCAGCGGGGTTAGGTGTCTGTTCTTAAATTTGGACATACGTTCCAAAAACACTGTGCGGAAGAACACCTTGGGTTTCTTCTCCAGTATGCCCCAGCTACCCAGCTTCCCTTTGCACCTAGTGCAGACAAAAGTTTTGCCGTAGAACATTTTTTATTAACTTTTCTGCATGAAAGACTTGAAGGTGAGAAGACTGTCCGACTCAATCCTTGAACCTACATGAAAAACAATAAACTAAGCCGAAGAACATACTGTGTTTTTTTCTGAAGTAGACCACAGCTACCCAGCTCCCCTTTGCGCCTATTGTGGACAATGATTTGACAAAGAACATTTTTTTATTATTTTTTTTTCTGTAAAGTAATGGGGTAGTGTGTCCGGCCCCAACTTTGCACTTTCTTTCAAAAATATAAACGAAGCCGAAGAACACCCTGTGTGTTTTCTCAAGTAATCCATAGCAACCCGACCTTTCTTTGCACCTAGTGTAGACAGAAGTATTGCCGTATAATATTTTTCATATGAACTTTTCTGTAAGGTAGCGGGGTTGGGTGTCTGAAAGGGCCAAGTGAGCTTTTCTCATCACTTGGCGTCCGGCATCCTACGTCGTCCGTCGTCCGTCGTCGTCGTCGTCGTCCGTCGTCCTTAGCTTTTACAAAAATCTTCTCCTCTGAAACTACTGGGCCAAATTAAACCAAACTTGGCCACAATCATCATTGGGGTATCTAGTTTAAAAGATGTGTGGCGTAACCCGGTCAACCAACCAAGATGGCCGCCACGGCTAAAAATAGAGTATAGTGGTAAAATTCAGTTTTTGGCTTATAACTCAAAAACCAAAGCATTTAGAGGAAATCTGACAGGGGTAAAAATGTTAATCAGGTCAAGATCTATCTGCCCTGAAATTTTCAGATGAATTGGTCAACCTGTTGTTGGGTTGCTGCCCCTGAATTGGTAATTTTGAGGAAATTTTGCTGTTTTTGGTTATTATCTTGAATATTATTATAGATAGAGATAAACTGTAAACAGCAATAATGTTCAGCAAAGTTAGATTTACAAATAAATCACATGACCGAAATGGTCAGATGACCCCTTTTGGAGTTATTGCCCTTTATAGTCAATTTTTAACCATTTTTCATAAATCCAAGTAATCTTTTAGAAAAATCTTCTCCTCTGAAACTACTGGGCCAAATTGAACCAAACTTGGCCACAATCATCATTGGGGTATCTAGTTTAAAAAAATTTTGGCGTGACCCGGTCAACCAACCAAGATGGCCGCCACGGCTAAAATTAGAACATAGGGGTAACATGCAGTTTTTGACCTATAACTCAAAAAACAAAACATTTAGAGGAAATATGACTGCTATAAAATGTTTATCAGGTCAAGATCTACCTACCCTGAAATTTTCAGATAAATCGGTCAACCCGTTGTTGGGTTTACCCCTGAATTGGTAATTTTGAGGAAATTTTGCTGTTTTTGGTTATTATCTTGAATATTACTATAGATAGAGATAAACTATAAACAGCAATAATGTTCATCAAAGTAAGATTGACAAATAAGTCAACATGACCGAAATGGTCAGTTGACCCCTTTAGGAGTTATTGCCCTTTATAGTCAATTTTTAACCATTTTTCGTAAATCTTAGTTATCTTTTACAAAAATCTTCTCCTCTGAAACTACTGGGCCAAATTAGTTCAAACTTTGCCACAATCATCTTTGGGGTATCTTGTTTGAAAAATGTGTCCGATGACCTGGCCATCCAACCAAGATGGCCATTACGGCTAAAAAGAGAACAGGGGTAAAATGTAGAGTTTGGCTTATACCTCTGAAACCAAATCAGTTAGAGCAAAACTGACAAGGAGTTAAATTGTTAATCAAGTCAATATATATCTGCCCTGAAATATTCAAATGAATTGGACAACCAGTTGTTGGGTTGCTGCCCTCCAATTGGTAATTTTTAAAGAAATTTTGCCGTTTTTGGTTATTATCTTGAATACGATTATAGATAGCGATAAACTGTAAACAGCGATAATGTTCAGCAAAGAAAGATCTAGAAATAAGTCAACATGACCTAAATGGTCAATTGACCCCTTAAGGAGTTATTGCCCTTTATAGTCAATTTTTAACAATTTTCATTAATTTGGTAAATTTATGTAAATTTTTACCAAATATTTTTCTCTGTTACTAATGGGCAAAGTTCATTATAGATATAATTGTAAGAAGCAAGAACGTTCAGTAAAGTAAGAATTTCAAACACATCACAATCACCAAAATACAATTTTGTCATGAATCCATTTGTGTCCTTTGTTTAATATGCACATAGACCAAGATGAGCGACACAGGCTCTTTAGAGCCTCTAGTTTCTCAAGTAGACCACAGCTACCCAGCTCCCCTTTGCGCCTATTGTGGACAATGATTTGACACAGAACATTTTTTTTTCTTTTTTCTGTAAGTAGTGGGGTAGGGTGTGCGGCCCAACCTTTGCACTTTCTTTTAAAAAGAATAAACTAAGCCGAAGAACACCCTGTGTTTTTTTCTCAAGTTAACCATAGCAACCCGGCCTTTCTTTGGACCTAGTGCGGACAGAAGTATTGCCGTACAATATTTTTTATTAACTTTTCTGTAAGGTAACGGGGTTGGGTGTCTGACCCTAAATTTGGACCTTCGTTAAAAAACTGTGCCGAAGAACACCTTCGGTTTCTTCTCCAGTACACATCAACTACCCAGCTTCCCTTTGCACCTAGTGCAGACACAAGTATTGCCGTAGAATATTTTTTATTAACTTTTCTGTAAGTGTAAGGTAGACTGTAAGGTAATAAGACTGTCCGACTTAATCTTTCAACCTACATAAATAACAATAAACTAAGCCGTAGAACACACTGTGTTTTTTCTGAAGTAGACAACAGCTACACAGCGTCCCTTTGTGCCTATTGCGGACAATTATTTGACGTCAATATTTTTTGATTAATTTTTCTGTAAGGTGATGGGGTAGGGTGTCCGACACCAATTTTGCACTTTCTTTCAAAAAAAAAACATAGCCGAAGAACACCCTGTGTTTTGTCTCAAGTAAACCACAGCTACCCGGCCTTTCTTTGCACCTAGTGCGGACAGAAGTATTGCCATACAACATTTTTTATTAATTTTTCTGTAAGGTAGCGGGGTTGGGTGTCTGACTTTAAATTTGGACCTACGTTAAAAACAAACTGTGCCGAAGAATACCTCGAGTTTCTTCTCCAGTACACCTCAACTACCCAGCTACCCTTTGCACCTAGTGGAGACACAAGTTTTGCCGTAGAACATTTTTTATTAACTTTTCTGTAAGGTAGACTGTAAGGTAATAAGACTGTCTGACTTAATCTTTGAACCTACTTAAAAACAATAAACTAAGCCGTAGAACACACTGTGTTTTTTCTGAAGTAGACCACAACTACACAGCTTCCCTTTGCGCCTGTTGCAGAGAATGATTTGACGTCAATATTTTTTATTAATTTTTTTAGTGGCCTATCAAAGTGGTCAAGTCTTCAATACCGTTAGTAATAAGAACATACTTCCAATGGTCTATACAACCACAAATGCAAACAATGACAACTTGCTAGCTTTGAATGTGTTTTATGAATTTACTCCAATCGTTCATCATCAAGATGTAACGGTCATAGAACAACATCGTCCAAACTTTTTGAAGACGCGTCGCCAATGTTTTTGTTTCGAAAATAAATTTCCTCTATAAAGTATTTAGATGTATGCATGCAGATGGTTGTATTGACTTTTAAATGGTTTATGCTGTATTTACATTGTTTGTCATGTTTTTATGTATTATACACTTGGAATATGCATTATATACATACTTCCGCAAATTTACAGACCTAACATTGTTGGGCTGTTGTTTAGACGAATTATATAATACATATAATGTATTTTCAGCCTTGTATCAACATCACTGCTGGTGATCCGATGGAAAACAAAATTGTTGTCGAGTCGTCACTGGTTCAGACGTACTTTACAAAAGATAATTCAGCTGATCATGTTACAATTCTATCTTCATGCCTAATACATCATATACTGTGTTACGACGCTAGATAAAAACTGTCAAGGAAAGGTAACACACTGCCACCGAAAACTTTATAGAGCCTAGGTGGTTGAGTGGTCTAGCGCGTCGGGCATAGTGCAAGGCGATTTGGTGCCACGATATCTCAATAGCATGAGTTTGAATCCCGGGCATAGTGCAAGGCTTTTGCAAATTTACAGATCTAACATTGTTGGGCTGTTGTTTAGACGAATTCTATAATATATATCCTATATAAATGTGCTTTATCTAAATAAAAAAAATATGGATCTTTAATATCTTGCTTAAATGCTTAAAACAAACTGAAAAAAAAAAGAATTGAATACCCAAAATGGGAGATTAGAATTTGTCATCGTTAAAACAAAAGATTAGTTGGAAGTATAAAAGAAATTTGTCAGATAATGTATAATAAAAAAAATACAAGAAGATTATTAATTGCTTATTATTATTTCTTGTTGACTGTCGTGACACGTATATCACGCGGTCCTATGATTTTGCGCCAATTGGCATTTCATTTGCGCCAGAAACTATATTTCGTTTGCGCCAAAATAAAACATTTCATTTGCCCCATACATGTTATAATACAGGTAAATATAGTTTTTGATTATATAATAAAACGCATTCCTCCGATATCAGTCATCGTAACAACAATAAAATCACTATGCATTTATACGGTTTTTATAAGAGACTGTACATGTATACTATAAATGTTAGAACACAGTTCTGCTACAAATTAACGCGATCATCAAACATAACAGACAGCACTTTACACTGGGGTTAAACTAAAAGTTTGTTCTGACACAAGACTTGAAAGCAGCGGCTCAGATGTACTCCTATATATTGGATAACCGATATGTGTGGTCATAAAACAAATATTTTCTCTATATAAAATACGGAGATATGGTGTGATTGCCAATGAGACAACTTTCCACCAACGTTCAAATGAAGTGAATTGAAGCAATTATATGCAACCTTACGGCCTTCAAAAGTGAAAAAAAACATACCGTATTGTCATCTAGAAACAGTCCCGAAATATATGGTTTCATCGTTAATCAGTAATATAGTAATATTCCTATGTCAGGACGGATTGTATAATAAAGATGACAGCAATATTTGAACACAATGACTACAAAATGCTGTCCACATCAATTTAGAGTGCCATCATTCCCTCTCTGTATCCAAAATAATGAACAGTCACTAAAGTCAGTATTTTGGGATGGTTTGTATTCTTCTTCTTCTTTATTATTTCCTCTACTATCTGGAGTACCACTACTTTTGTAATATAGCACGGATAAACAACTTTTACTATCAGCAACTGTTTGCATGTGCAGGAATAAATTACAGTGAATATAATCGATGCACAAACCAGTATAATTACGCCTATAAATCAATTTTTCAAGATACTGGTATAAAGGATATTAACACTGTATGTCGTACCCACCACCAATTTAAAACAAAGCTCTTTAATGGCATCACCAAACACTGATATGACTGATTCATGTATTTTATTATGAATAGCCGAGTGAAAAAGTAAGAGAAGTTCTCTTCTTGGATTAGTGTACTGTAAATATATTATGTCGGTTGACTGATTTTGTTTGTAGTGTAACGTCCAGGGGCACATGTTTCATTCATGTTCAGAACGAGTATATTTTCGGACGTCCAGTTATCACTTATTATCGTTATGGATAAGTGTGTATACATTGACGAGATGGTACACATGTACATACTTATACAACACCTTAATAATATCCCTATACACACACTGTACAATTTTTGTTTGAACATTTTTCAAAACAGAATCTTAAATGATGTAGATCAAAGGCAAACAAGGTTAATTACAATTAAAATCCTTGCATTGATTGTATAGAGTTTTATTTAGGAAGAGATTGCTAAAAATGGGGAACGAAGCAACGTAAACCATGATGTTTATATCCCGTCATATAAAAATAGTTCTCCGATGTGTTGGATAACCTGTCTAGCCGCCTCGACATTTGTACAAAAAAAAAGAAAATATAGAAAATCTGCTATTCAGTAAAGTTATTCATGTTATTGGGACTGATTTTTTGTAATTAATAAAAGTTCATATTTCGAATTAAAAGTGTTTTTGAATTGTTCTGGTTTGAAACACATATACGTATAATATTAAGATAAAAGCCGTTTTAATAAAATAAAATGTACAAATGAACACAAAGTTTATTTCTTAATGTACACAATCAGTTAACGCGAAAAGTAAACATGTAAACGCGCGTTTACTTTCAAGTGCATGAATACACACACTTGTGAAATCTGTAGTTAACGCCCCTTTACTTTTAAGTGCACGTAAAAATAAACTTGTGAAATCTGAAGTAAACGCCCGTTTACTACTAACTAAACGGACACAGAGTAAACGCGCATTTACTCGGTTTGACATTAGAAATTTCCATTTTGACCGTGTTAACGTAATTGAAGTAGGTTATATAGGTATTAACTTTGTTTAAGTGTATCATATAAAAGAGAAAGTCGTTAACTCGTTTTTAAATTTACGTTGTTAATAAAAACGAGCTTTTTCTAACCAGAAATACACAAAAATCACTACATATATCCCATTGACTTACCAATACAACAATTCTACATTATAGAAAATCTTCGAATAATTCAAAATACATTTCTTTAGGAGACATTACAGTTGCAAACATTATTATACATATCAACCATATGAGCCCAAAATACATTGTCTTTTATTTTCTTTTTTCAGATTGGCCTAAATATACAATTTAAACATGTTAAACGGATGCACATCGCCTGACCTATTATTGATATCAATGTTGGTTTTGATACCAATGTCCATTTAAGATTTCGTTATTTATACAACTTTGTAAAATTAATACCATAATTTATAAAAGGTTTCCACACAAAAAGAGACTGATTTTGGAAGTGGGATTCATCTGTATAAATTTGACATTGAGTGATCTTTTGCACGGTGATATATTTTATAAAGCTAACAGGAACGATAATTGTGTTCATTCATTTTGTTTGACTTAATAGACGTACTAATAAAGATACTATTTATTTTGAAGCGAAATGTACATAACTTTTTATTACACTTCTAAAGAATAATGATAAGATTAACCTGTCGAAAAAAGAACTAGCATTTAACAACTCATATAACATGTCCGCAACTTGAAATTTAAGATATCTCTACAGTACATTTACACCCTTTGTATCAATCGAAATGGATACCTGCCTTCGTGATCTAACAGCCTGATTCGCCAAGGTGATAAATTTACTAAACAACTTTAATTAAATGTTTGCATCTCACTTGTACCGGGGTGAAAGGGTTATTTTCGAGACTATTACACAGTTGTTAGACTTATTTGAACTATCATTCTTTTGAGCATAACATATATTTTCTTTCTTTTATTTCCACATAAAGTTTAGCCACATTGTCGTCAACATAAGATAAAAATTTGAAATTGAAATATGTAATTGTTAGTCAAATATGTCAAATAGCGAGAGATTCGTATGAAAGCCAAAACGAACCCACTTCATGTAATGTCGTACTAAACAGGTAAACATAAATTAAACCCCAGCAGGATTACTTTTATAATATATTGAACTGATAATAAATATTTATACATTTTTTGGACTGACTAATTCGTCTTCTTTGATCTATGGATTACTAAATGGAGGAAAATTTATATCAACTTCGAAAAATTAAACTATACTGAAATATCTATTTGCCATATGAAATCCCCCATGGAAAACAAATAGGAAAGGATGTCGTAAATTCATGTTGCTTGGTCTGAAGTTTTCTATGTTGTGATTTGCGTACAGTTGTTTGTCTGTTTGTCTTTTTCGTTTTAATCTATGGCGTTGTCAGTTTATTTTCGACTCATGAGTTTGAATGTCCCTTTGGTATCATTTGCCTCTTTTATACGATGTCAAGATGATACCTATGTAAAAATGGAAATTCTTTGACGGCTTCGTATTCAGTTGTTCGTCATATACTTGTTACCAGTCTGCAACAATTTGACAGTTGTTTTTCATTCGTTTGATGAATTTGAGCTTATGATTTTACCATTTGGTAAAAGACTTTCGTTTTGAACTTTCCTTGGAGTGCAGTATTTTTGCTTCTTTACTTTATGCAAACATATGTATGACGTTTTTTGTTAAATGAAGAATTTTAGAGAAAAAGTAAACAGAACAATGTCATTGAACAGAGAATAACAAATCTAATATAACACTGACATTTTAAGAATGAAATTAGCAATTCATTTTGTATTCAAGGCCGTGCGATCAATAGAGAGTAAATACTCATGCCTCTTCCACATTTCAACTTAAGGCCTAATTTGAATATGTAAAAGTCCATGCAATATATTGCTTATCTAACACAGGACCCATCAAATTTTATTTCACTTTGGCTGTTTTACAACTCGTTTTATCGTGTTTTTATCTGGTTCTCTGACTTTTTATCAAGAACTAGATATGTACTTTGGTAAAACAGGCTTACCGTTCGTTATTTGATGACAGTTTTTTTTTAGATAGCCAAGATTAATTTTTTATTTACTACGGATATTTACACAAGATATTATCCCCGATGCTTGTTAAAACCCAACATCAAATTGGCAGTATTTGGCCACAATATAGAGATATAGGAAGATGTGGTGTGAGTGCCAATGAGACAACTCTCCATCCAAATAACAATTTATACAAGCAAACCATTATAGGTCAATGTACGGCCTTCAACACGGAGCCTTGGCTCACACCGAACAAAAAGCTATATAGGGCAACACAATTACTTGTGTAAAACCATTCAAACGGGAAAACCAACGGTCTTATCTATATGAAAAAACGAGAAACGAGAAACACGTATAAATTACATAAACAAACGACAACTACTGCACATCAGATTCCTGCCTTAGGACAGGTGCAAACATTTGCATCGGGATTAAACGTTTTAATGGTACCAAACCTTCGGCCTTTTTCTGAAACAATAGCATAACATCACAACATAGAAAACCACACGATAAAATATCAATTGGAAGGCTTAACTCAATCAAAAAATGTAAATTTACACACTATGAACGAGTAAATTTGATCTGCGATACCTGAATGCAAATGCACAGTTAATAACATATTAGGGACACACATACAAAACAAAAAAGTAAACAAAAAAGTCCAAACAAAGCCATGGCAAAACACCACTGCGAAATATATAACCCTTCGAAAATAATCACTTTTGAAAAAAAAAACGGTTTTCATAATATCTACAGGAAAATGAAAAATAACTTTGTCGTTTTAGGTATACAACTCATAGTCTATATTGGTAATATTATTTTAAATTCATACATATTGTATATAAGTAGTAGTATTTAAATTGATCCATATTGTATATAAGTAATATCAATATACATGTATGTATTTGCCACATATCGCTGGCAATGTAACTGTGACTGTTATATTTGAAAATATGAGGTTACCGGCATATATCTGATTATGGCAACCGTACTATCAAATACATATAAATGACTACCACATATTGTGGTAACTGAAGATAACATCAAAACAATTTGGATCCATGTGGGAACACAGGTGAAGTATCAAACCCTGATAGTGTTAATCTGTAGTGACAGATACAATTTTTAAAACGAAATGTGTTTTAATGCAGCGAATTCTACTACAGTGACTGTAAAAGCAGACCGTGGTTATACTGTCAACGACCATAACGTAGGGGTTCGCTGCCGAGCTGTGTGTCAAATACATTACCCAATAATCAAAACATTTCAACATAAATTATAAAGTGAGGTCATTCGTTTACAAAAAATAAAAATAATTGTTTTGCCGCTATTCAAACTAGATAATTAATGATATTTATACATCAAATTTCTGTTTCAGTAGTTGAGAATTTATACTCACCAATAAACTCATAGATACCATGATTGAAATTTTGTATTTGCGCCAGACGCGAGTTTCGTCTACAAGAGACTGATCAGTGACGCTCGAATAAAAAAAAAATAGGAAGACCAAATAAAGTACGAAGTTGAACAGCATTTAGGACCAAGAATTCCTAAACGTTTTGCCAAATACAGCTAAGGTAATATATTCCTGAGGTCGTTAAACCTTAGTATTTCAGAAATTCATAGTTTTGTTAACAGTTAATTTATGAGTATGACCCTATCAATTATATTGGCTTTAGCATGAGCAACAAAACAACCTTAATGTGTATAACAAAAAAACATGTTTCTAGTTAATATTTGTTGTACCCGTCAATTTTAATATATTTTCACTTCTGGAAATGTATCACAATTTTCAACAACCAAATCTTGACGGATTTCGTCTCAAATCTGTGTATTTTTGTCCATTTCTGAAAAAAATAAAGTTGTTTCAGAACTATAAGGCAATGTCCCTTTTATTGCTAAACTTATCTATTCTGAACACAATGTGTACGTATAATTAATGTCTTTCAGTATACCTTCACTAGTCATAATATGGACAAACCATCTGATGATAACCTCAAACTACCATGCACAGGCCCTGTCAAACCACTCTAAACTACTGTGAATGTCATTGTTATCATATAAATAAAGTGCAATGAAGTGCAGATTTTCAAACTTGTCCTTTTACATAACATTAATGTATGTCATTGAAAACCATTTATCAGTGAGAAATGCACATGAGGATTTTAAGGAAACATTGTGACATCACACGTAATACGATGTCATTAAATAACTACCGATCAAAATAATGCTAAGAACAGGTGGTAGTGTTGCATGGAGAAACAGTTGCCTCAAGGTTTAACTCGAAATATCGAGCCGAAAAGATCATTAACCAAGCATTTCTTATATAATTTCAAGACCATAGCAACAGCATATTTTCAACATTCTGCCTGTTATGTCACTTGCATAAATACCCCTAATAAACAATATAGCGCTTGATTAATAAAACAAAATGCTTACCAGTTATTCAGAACTTTTTATAAACCCCTAATTTGCCGTCTCAGTTTAAATAGCAATGATATGTGATTTGCTAGTGTGCATTAAAATATAATTATTCATGATTTTCTTAAGACATGTTTGTCTGTTATTTGCATATTCTAATGACCAGCTTATAATTAACGGTCAAATTATTGGTGTAAAGCACACGTAATGATGTATCAAATTTTATTCGTATGAAGTGTGTTATTTCCCTTGATTTTCAGTTATTCCTGTAGACTGGAATGATAATTACATAACAATGTATTTATTGTGTCATGTTTACTTACAATGTAATACTATTAAATGTTTCCATAAAATGTTCGTGCTTTTCAAGTCAATAACAAGTGCCTTTCGGCGTCTCTAGGGAGTTTTGATTGTGCCTAAAAGAAGTGTTCAATTTGATCAAGCTAGCAAATATTTACCTAAATTTAAAGATCGCTATGTTGTTTTCTTTCACTACTTATTGCAGGGGACCACGATTTAAATGTGTTTGTGTTCAAGCTAGATGCAAATGAGAGTGTGAGACAAGAGATTGTAAGCAACAAAATGTCACTTTTTGTTAGAAATAAAATATTACTATAAAATAACTATTTCCCGATCAATAGAACTTTGCATATGTTATTCCCTTTTTCAAAAGTGATGACAAATCATTACCCTCTCATTACAGGCTTGATTTAATATATTAACAACTATGTTTTCAAAAGTAAAACACATTTGTGCCTCAGTATTCGGTGTAAGGGCCGTTATGATGTTTAAAATATATTAATGATATGGTTTGATTTGACATTGAGTTGATGGTGACTCTGGAGGCGAGAGGCTTTTTACATATAATACGCCTATAGATCTTACTGTACCTAATGAATTTAATATTTTGTTATTGTTTAAGGAAGTGGTCAAAAAGAAGGCTGGTAAAGTTTATCCAAATATAACAGAATTATTAATAGTTATGATATTCAATATGAGATACTATACAAAGTAATTTTTCTTTTTCTTTTGAGGATGTTACATTAGAAACAGTTCAGACGCATAAGTATCTCGGTGTCATATTTAGTAATGATTTTGAATGGGGTAATCATGATGATAAACTGAGGGAAAAAAAACTTCAAAGTAGCTTAATATTTTACAAAAAAGGAAATTTACACTTAGACATTGTAAGAAGGGAATATTTGGAGAATAATTACATCACTTGTATTTGTCCAATTCTGGTGTATTTATCACAAGTTAGGGATAACAATGAGAAAGTAAATTATGATCGATTGGAGAGTAACCATATCGAGGCTGCTCGAATAGTTACGGGATCAACAAATAACGATAGTGGGAACAGTATCTTTAATGAGGCGTAATTTGAAAAAAAAATAACGGAAGATGGGAGGTTAAAACACTAGCTTTTTTTATAAGATTAAATAACCAAGCTCCAGATTATTTGGTTCCGAATTTTGTATCAGATATTAATTATAATAATTTGAGTAACAATCAGAATACCACAATTCCCGTAAACCATTCATCAACTACTCCAGTCTTTTTCATCATCCATTACATTGTGGAATCCTTTGGACAGAAGTGTTAGACCTATTGCTTAATTGTTTTGTTAAAACGAAAGTTGCATAAACTATATTATAGAAACAAAAAAATCTCCGCGATTTTTTTCAAGGAAGACCATTTTCGTGTTTTACAACAGATGAAGCGTTCTGCATTCTGACTTTATCAAATCAAGTTTGATACAAAGTATTAATTGTTCCTGTGGTTTAATCAATGAAAATATCGACCACTTTTTAATTTATTGTATTAATTTTTCATCACCTAGAAATCTATTGTCAAATACAATTACAAGTGTTTTTAATGTCGATATTACAATCAATTTACTATTTTGTCGGGGTGATTTATTGAGTACTGAAGAAAAATATGTTAAGTGTCTGTCTTTTCAAAAGTATATAAAAATACCGAACGTGTTTCTCTGCGTTGATAACGGAAATTCTCTGTAAACAATACATGCGATTAAAATATTTCTATATAAGGGCTATAACCGAATGATATTGAAGTATAATTACTATCATAATATGTTACCAATAACAATTCATTGAATGTTAATGGAAGAATACGAATTAATTAATAGTTACCGCTGTTTTGTGTATATCCTAAAAAAAAAACGTGTATATTACATGAAGAATTATGAGTAAGAACAAGCTATATCTCCACAAGATTAGATTGTGCATCTAAAAATTACACACTGGAAAGTCGGCGGGCTTATTTTTATTTATATTGTAAATAAAATGCACTTGATAAAAATCCATTGATTAGTTTGAACAGTCTCATTTAAGCTTCATGTCGTTATGTTTTGCTATTTTCTTCGTATAGAATATGTAATGCGTTCATTTATAGATGTGAATTTCCTTATTGCTTCGGAAAAGACGTTACTAAGTTGTAAATGTACGGATGATCACTTTGTCAATTTTAACCATAACTATATTTTACATCAATGAAATATTATTATAGATTATATTTTAAAGAAAATATTCGCGATTTAGTCTTTTCGTGTCATACAGTGCAAAACTAAAAAGTGCAAAGGGGGTTTGTCTTCATACTGTCATTATGTCATTCAAATGTATCATGTTACACAGGTAATACTGGTCGTTATTGAAGTAAAACAAAATCAATTAAATGAAGTACTAGCATGTTGGATTTAAACCTTTGCAGTAAGTTTATTGATTTGTATAATTATGATTTCTCAAATGGTTAATTGTAGAAATTCTTGATTTATTTGTTTTGAAATTTGAAGAACAGTTCTGTCCTTGCAAATGCTTGCCAAAGGTTACATTTGATTAAAATATGAACTGTATTATATTGAACTTTATTTCTCCCTTTTTTAAAAAGCTTTTATCACTGATGTTCCAAAATGAAGCTGGATTTTTTATCAAGTAGATCTAGGTTACCGGGCTTCCCTTTGCACCTAGTGCAGACAAAAGTATTGCCGTTGAACATTTTTTATTAATTTTTTTGTAAGGGTGGAGAAGGGTGTCCGACCCAAACTTTGAACCTACTTTGAATAAAACTAAGCCGAACAAGACCCGGGATTTTTCTCAAGTAGACCTCAGCTACCCAGCTTCCATTTTTAACCTAGTGCAGACACAAGTATTGCCGTATAACATTTTTTATTAATTTTTCTGTAAGGGCGTGATAGGGTGTCCGACCCCAACTTTGGACCTAGTTTAAATACAAAACTAAGCCGAAAAACACCCTGGATTTTTTCTCATGTAGATCTCAGCTACCCAGCTTCCCTTTGCACCTAGTGCAGATAAATGTATCGCCGTAGGACATTTTGTTTTATTAAGTTTTCTGTAAGGTTGGGGTGGGGTGTCCGACCGCAACTGTGGACCTACTTAAAAACAAAACTAAGCCGAAAAACAACCGGGATTTTTTATCAAGGAGACCTCAGCTACCCGGCTTCCCTTTGCATCTAGTGCAGACACAAGTTTTTCCGTACAACATTATAAATAAACTTTTTAGTAAGGGTTGGGTAGGGTGTCCGAGCCCAACTTTGGATCTAGTTAAAAAAAAAATTAAGCAGAACAACACCCTGGATTTTGTATCAAGTAGACATCAGCTACTAAGCTTCCCTTTGCATCTAATGCTGACAAAAGTATTGCTGTTGAACATTTTTTATTATGTTTTCTGTAAGGTTGGGGTAGAGTATCTGACCCCAACTGTGAACCTACTTAAAAACAAAACTAAGCCGAACAACACCCTGAATTTTTTCTCAAGTAGACCTCAGCTAACCTGCTTTCCTTTGCACCTAGTGCAGACACAATTTATGCCGATGAACATTTTTTATTAATTTTTCTGTAAGGGTGGGGTAGGGTGTCCGACCCCAACTGTGGACATACTTACAAACAAAACTAAACCGAACAACACCCTGGATTTTTTCTCATGTTGACCTCAGCTATCCAGCTCCATTTCCACCTAGTGCGGACAAAAGTTTTTCTGAACAACATATTTTTATCAACTTTTCTTAAAGGGTGGGGTAGGGTGTACGACCCAAACTTTAGACCTCTTTAAACAAAAAAGTAAGCCGAAGAACATCCTGGATTTTTTCTCAAGTAGATCTCAGCAACCCAGCTTCCCTTTGCACATAGTGCAGACAAAGATATTGCCGTAGAACATTTTTTTTACTTTTCTGTAAGGTTCGGGTAGGTTGTCCGACCCCAACTTTGGACCTACTTTAACAAAAAACTAAGCCGAAGAACACCCTGGATTTTTTCTTAAGTAGATCTCAGCTACCCAGCTTCTCTTTGCAACTAGTGAAGAATAAAGAATTAACGTAGAACATTTTTTTTTATTAACTTTTCTGTAAGGTTGGGGTAGGGTGTCCGACCCCAATTGTGGACATACTTTAAAACAAAACTAAGCCGCAAAACAGCCTGGATTTTCTTATCAAGTAGACATCAGCTACCCAGCTTCCCTTTGCATCTAGTGCACACAAAGTTATTGCGGTAGGACAATTTTTATTAACTTTTCTGAAAGGGTAGGTTAGGGTGTCCGACACAAACTGTGGACTTCTTAAAAACAAAACTAAGCCGAACAACACCCTGGATTTTTTCTCAAGTAGGCCTCAGCTACTTAGCTTCCTTTTGCAAATAGTGCAGACAAAAGTATTGCCGGAGAGCAATTTTTATTAACTTTTCTGTACGGGTGGGATAGGGTGTCCGAACCCAACTTTGGACATAGTTAAAAAAAAAAACCCAACTGTGGACCAACATAAACACATAACTAATCCGAACAACACCCTGGATTTTTTCTCAAGTAGACCTTAGCTACTTTGCTTCCCTTTGCACCTAGTGCAGACAAAAGTATTGTCGTAGACATTTTTAATAAACTTTTCTGTAAGGGTGGGTTAGGGTGTCCGACATCAATTGTGGACATACTTACAAACAAAACTAAGCCGAACAACACCCTGGATTTTTTCTCAAGTAGACCTCAGCTACTTAGCTTCCCTTTTGCAACTAGTGCAGACAAAAGTATTGCCGTAGAAAATTTTTAATTAACTTTTCTGTAAGAGTGGGTTATGGTGTCAGACCCCAACTGTGGACCAACATCAACACATAACTAATCCGAACAACACCCTGGATTTTTTCTCAAGTAGACCTTAGCTACTTTGCTTCCCTTTGCAACTAGTGCGTACAAAAGTATTGCCGTAGAACATTTTTTATCAACTTTTCTGTAAGGGTTGGTTAGGGTGTCCGAACTCAATTGTGGACATACTTACAAACAAAACTAAGCCGAACAACACCATGGATTCTTTCTCAAGTAGACCTCAGCTGCCAAGCTTCCCTTTGCACCTAGTGCTTACACAAGTATTGCCGTAGAAAATGTTTACTTAACTTTTCTGTAAGGGTAGGTTAGGGTGTCCGACCCCAACTGTTGACCTACTTAAAAACAAAACTAAGCCGAACAACACCATGGATTTTTTCTCAAGTAGACCTCAGCTACTTAGCTTCCCTTTTGCAACTAGTGCAGACAAAAGTATTGCCGTAGAAAATTTTTAATTAACTTTGTTGTAAGAGTGGGTTATGGTGTCAGACCCCAACTGTGGACCAACATAAACACATAACTAATCCGAACAACACCCTGGATTTTTTCTCAAGTAGACCTTAGCTAATTTGCTTCCCTTTGCACCTAGTGCAGACAAAAGTATTGTCGTAGACATTTTTAATAAACTTTTCTGTAAGGGTGGGTTAGGGTGTCCGACATCAATTGTGGACATACTTGCAAACAAAACTAAGCCGAACAACACCCTGGATTTTTTCTCAAGTAGACCTCAGCTGCTAAGCTTCCCTTTGAACCTAGTGCTTACAGAAGTATTGCCGTATAACATGCTTAATTAACTTTTCTGTAAGGGTGGGTTAGGGTGTCCGACCCCAACTGTTGACCGACTTAAAAACAAAACTAAGCCGAACAACACCCTGGATTATTTCACAAGTAGACCTCAGCTACTTAGCTTCCCTTTTGCAACTAGTGCAGACAAAAGTATTGCCGTAGAACATTTTTAATTAACTTTTCTGTAAGATTGGGTCATGGTGTCAGACCCCAAACTGTGGACCAACATCAACACATAACTAATCCGAACAACACCCTGGATTTTTTCTCAAGTAGACCTTAGCTACTTTGCTTCCCTTTGCAACTAGTGCGTACAAAAGTATTGCCGTAGAACATTTTTTATTAACTTTTCTGTAAGGGTGGGTTAGGGTGTCCGACCACAACTGTGGACCTACTTAAAAACAAAACTTAGCCGAACAACACCCTTGATTTGTTCTCAAGTAGACCTCAACTGCCCAGCTTCCCTTTGTAACTAGTGAAGACAAAAGTGTTGCCATAGAACATTTTAAATACAAATTTTAGTGAGGGTTGGGTTGGTGAGCGACCCCAACTTTGGACCTAGTCAAAAAAAAAAATTAAGCCGAAAAACACCCTGGATTTTTTCTCAAGTAGACCTCAGCTAGTTAGCTTCCCTTTGCAACTAGTGCAGACAAAAGTCTTGCCGTAGCACATTTTAAATTAACTTTTCTGTAAGGGTGGCATAGGATGTCCGACCCCAACTTTGGATTTAGTTAAAAAACAAATTAAGCCGAACAACACCCTGGACTTTTTATCAAATTGAAATCAGCTACCCTAATTCCATTTCGACCTAGTGTGTACAAAAGTATTGCCGTAGAACATTTGTTGTTAACTTTTCTGTGAGGTAGGGTTAGGGTGTCCGACTCCAACTGTGAACCTACTTAAAAACAAAACTAAGCCGACCAAGACCCTGGATTTTTCTCAAGTATACCTCAGTTAATTAGCTTCCCTTTGCACCTAGTGCAGACAAAAGTATTGTCGTAGAACATTTTTAATAAACTTTTCTGTAAGGGTGGGTTAGGGTGTCCGACACCAATTGTGGACATACTTACAAACAAAACTAAGCCGAACAACACCCTGGATTTTTTCTCAAGTAGACCTCAGCTGCTCAGCTTCCCTTTGCACCTATATAGCTAGTGCAGACAAAAGTATTGCCGTAGAACATTTTTTATTAACTTTTCTGTAAGGGTGGGATAGGGTGTCCGACACCAACTTTGGACTTAGTTCCAAAAAAAAAATTAAGCCGAACAACACCCTGCATTTTTTTTTTTATCAAGTAGACATCAGCTTCCCTGCTTCCTCTTGCACCTAGTGCGTACAAAAGTATTGCCGAAGAATATTTGTAATTAACTTTTCTGTAAGGTAGGATTAGGGTGTCCGACCCCAACTGTGGTCCTACTGAAAAACAAAAATAAGCCGAACAACACCCTGGATTTTTTCTCAAGTATACCTCAGTTACTTAGCTTCCCTTTTGCAACTATTGCAGACAAAAGTATTGCCGTAGAACATTCTTAATTAGTTTTTCTGTAAGAGTGGGTTATGGTGTCAGACCCCAACTATGGACCTACTTAAAAACAAAACTTAGCCGAACAACACCCTTGATTTTTTTCTCAAGTAGACCTCAGCTGCCCAGCTTCCCTTTGCAACTAGTGCAGACACAAGTGTTACCATACAACATGTTTTATTATTTTTTCTGTAAGGATGGGATAGGGTTACCGACACCAACTTTGGACCAAGAAAAAAGAATTAAGCCGAACAACACCCTGGATTTTTTATCAAGTAGACATCAGCTACCCAGCTTCCCTTTGCACCTAGAGCGGACAAAAGTATTGCCGTAGAACATTTTTTATTAACTTTTCTGTAAGGGTGGGATAGGATATCCGACCACAACTTTGGACCTAGTTAAGAAACAAATTAAGACGAACAACACCCTGGACTTTTATCAAGTAGACATCAGCTACCCTGCTTCCTTTTCGACCTAGTTCGTACAAAAGTTTTGCCGTAGAACATTTGTTATTAACTTTTCTGTAAGGTAGGGTTAGGGTGTCCGACCCCAACTGTGGACCTACTTAAAAACAAAATAAGCCGACCAAGACCCTGGATTTCTTCTCAAGTATATCTCAGTTACTAAGCTTCCCTTTGCACCTAGTGCAGACAAAAATATTGTCGTAGAACCTTTTTAATAAACTTTTCTGTAAGGGTGGGTTAGGGTGTCCGACCTCAATTGTGGACCTACTTAAAAACAAAACTGAGCCGAACAATACCCTGGATTTTTTCTCAAGTAGACCTCAGCTGCTCAGCTTCCCTTTGCACCCAGATAGCTAGTGCAGACAAAAGTAATGCCGTAGAACATTTTTTATTAACTTTTCTGTAAGGGTGGGATAGGGTGTCCGACGCCAACTTTGGACTTAGTTTCAAAAAAAAAATTGAGCCGAACAACACCCTGCGTTTTTTTTTATCAAGTAGACATCAGCTTCCCTGCTTCTTTTTGCACCTAGTGCGTACAACAGTATTGCCGTCGAATATTTGTAATAAACCTTTCTGTAAGATAGGGTTAGGGTGTCCAACCCCAACTGTGGACCTACTTAAGAACAAAAATAAGTCGAACAACACCCTGGATTTTTTCTCAAGTATACCTCAGTTACTTAGCTTCCCTTTACACTTTGTGCTGACAAAAGTATTGTCGTAGAACATTTTTAATTAATTTTTCTGTAAGAGTGGGTTAGGGTGTCTGACCCCATCTGTTGACCTACTTACAAACAAAACTAAGCCGAACAACACCCTGGATTTTTTCTCAAGTAGACCTCAGCTGCCCAATTTCCCTCTTTAATTAACTTTTCTGTAAGAGTGGGTTATGGTGTCAGACCCCAACTGTGGACAAACATAAAACATAACAAATCAGAACAACAGCCTGGATTTTTTTCTCAAGTAGACCTTAGCTACTTTGCTTCCTTTTGCAACTAGTGCAGACAAAAGTATTGCGGTAGAACATTTTTAATAAATATTCTGTAAGGGTGGGTTAGGGTGTCAGACCCAAACTGTGGACCTACATAAAAACAAAACTAAGCCGAACAACATCCTGGATTTTTTTCTCAAGTAGAAATCATCTGCCCAGCTTCCCTTTGCAACTAGTGCAGACACAAGTGTTACCATACAACATGTTTTATTATTTTTTCTGTAAGGATGGGATAGGGTTTCCGACACCAACTTTGGACCAAGAAAAAAGAATTAAGCCGAACAACACCCTGGATTTTTTATCAAGTAGACATCAGCTACCCAGCTTCCCTTTGCACCTAGAGCGGACAAAAGTATTGCCGTAGAACATTTTGTATTAACTTTTCTGTAAGGGTGGGATAGGATGTCCGACCCAAACTTTGGACCTAGTTTAAAAAACAAATTAAGCCGAACAACACCCTTTACTTTTTATCAAGTAGACATCAGCTACCCAGCTTCCCGTTGCACCTAGTGCGGAAAAAAATATTGCCGTAGAACATTTTTAAGAGTGGGTTAGGGTGTCAACTATCTTCAATGCAAATTCGAAAATTTCGAAACAATCTAAGTCTTTCACAGAGGTTCGGCATTTTTTCTCTGTAAAATAATGAATCATTAATCACAAAGAAAGCCGATAAATGTAACAATGATGTTGTGTTAGATAAGGTCAATTTCCAACTTAAATAATAACCAATAATAGCTTTTAAAAAGCATAAAAATATTGCAGGCATATTGACAACGACAACATTAACATAAATTGATATAGGTAAATCCCTGATGATGGCGGGCATAAAATGCTTAAACCCTTTCATAAATGTTATACATTTATCATTAGCATATAATACAAAAACCGCAGAAACATTAAATTAGTGTCGGATTGAAGTACAGCAATTGCAAGTCTAGTAATACTAGCATCATGTGATCAATATTTTGTAATATTTACAATGAAGTTCTTATAATATGTCTACGGAGTCTTCCGAATAAGATTGTTTGCTATCGGAATTCGGATTGATGTTGGAATACGTGGATGTTAGGTGTCACTTTTATACAAAATCTGGTAAAAAAAGCTTTAGTTTTGATAGTATAAAAATAAGCTATAAGTGTGGAATGTTTTCCAATGAGACAACTATCTACTATATAAATGCCTTACAAATGTAGATGAGTGCAATACTAACTATAGGTCACCATACATCCTTTAAATTTAATAACAAGCAAAGTCAATACCTTAAAATTAGCTATAACGCCAACACATTCATTACACATGATGACAATATAAAACACTAGAATATATATGACTTCCTCATTATTTGCATATACATGATAAAACATTGTACTATAAATAAAAAATCGCATACCATGTGATTATAGATTCCTTAAGCATTCCCAACAACTAATTTTGAGGTCAAGGTCAAATATTTTAAATAAAGACATAATTTGTTCAAAAAAGTGGTTTCCAAGTGCTTAATAAAAAACATGTATTTCTTTTATGGGATTGACCAATTGCTTAGATATAGATGATATATGGCCATTTATAATTAAAGTTAACTCAACTATGAATTTTCTTGGTACGGGATGTTGTATAGTTGGTGTCAGCAAAGTTCCACTCAAATGTTTTGTTTGCTACTGTGTGATGCATTGCTAGGAGACATAGAAATAATGAGCTGCTGTCGATCTGGTCTTCTAAGTGCTACCATATGTGCAATTCAAACCATATTTTAATAAAATACATATCGTTTTTTTTATTTACTCAGGTCACAAGATACCTGTACCTAATAATTTTTCATGTGAAATGATCCCATTCTATTTTGAAGGAAATTTACTCATACAGAAAAGAAAGCTAGAGACTCCAAGAGTCAGGAAATGAACAGAATAGGCAATCACAGATCCATATCAGATAATAAAATTGAATCGAAAATTTAGTTTGAATTTTATGTTATTGAAACTATTAATTTACAAACTTCCTCAAAATGTGGATTTTTTTATTATTGTTTAGAGGCTATGGACAATGGATATTTGAACATCATTAATTTGTAAGCACATTGATTTCATTCAACTTCAAGAACTTCATTTTATGTTTTTAGGGGAATTTCTGTTGTAATAAGTTTTAAAGTTTTGTATGGATATCCACATTTTGAATCATTCTGAATGTTTTCTGAATATATCTGAATCATTCTGAATCTGTCTGAATCCATCTGGATCCATCAAAATGTTGTCTGGATATTTCCTGATATTTCTGAATGTTGTCTGATTATTTCTTAATCTTTCTGAAGTTCAGAATTTTTCTGAATTCATTCTAATTAATGACTTAAATTATTCTTACATTATTCTGATCTTTGTCTGAATGCTATTCTGTTTTTTGTCTAAATGTTCGTATGACAATTTTGAATTTTTCCTTAAAAGTCAGAAATCCAGCAAAAATTCAGACATTTTCGTAAATGTACATTATTTTAGCCATTCAGACATTATTAGAAAAAAAAATAAGAAAAAATAAGAATACTGATCAGACAGAATTCAGACGCCATTTTTTCATGAGGGAGCTCTTAAATGATGATTTTTGCCGTTTTTTTGGATTTTAGTCTAATATATTGATAACTATGAAAGATAGATAGACACGTTAAATAGCAATAATGGTAAGCAAGAAGAGATCTGCAAATAAGTCAAAGTATGCCGAAATTGTGAGTTGACTCTTTATAGGAGTTTTTGCACTTAAATGACAATTTTGTTCACCCTTTCTTGTGTTTTGAATATTGAATATAGAGATGAAATGTAAACAGAAAAAAATTATCAGCAATAGAAGATCAACAAAACGATTTTTGTCATGAATTATATTATAGTGTACAATGTTGAAGAGTGTCCATTGTTGACATAGACCTAGGTAATGAAGGACACAGGCTCTTTAGAGCCTCTAGATATATTAGCAATGGCACCAATTATATTTGTTTTTAGTCACATTGACATGAGGTCAGTGTCTCTATCATACTATGTGTTGAGAGGGGGATGAAATCCAATTTTAGCACTAACTCATAAATTCACATTTACTTGATAACTTGTGTTGACTGTTAAGACAATGGAGAGGGCATTCTGTTTCAAATGTCATACTATTTTAAAATCCTTGATCTTAATATAAATGATGGTCTGTTGTGCTGTTAGATTACAATTAGGGTGTACGATTAATGAGGTATCAGACATATGGGTGACAGTATATCAGAGCTGCCCCATTTTGACATACTTATTTTCATTTTGCTAAATGGCATAATGGCAAATGTATAATTACCTATTGTGGATGGTTTTCAGTGTATAATTTTTTCTGTAATTTGTTTTCTCACTAACCTGCCGTAATTTAAACATTTTTTATTGAAATTATCTATGATGTAAGATCAACATTTTAGTATGGGCTTTTAAGTCTGCATTTTAATTCTGGGTCGTTTAGTGTGAGTTATTTAATTTAGGGTTTAAAGATAGGCTGGAGTTGGATATTTTTTCACAAACTTATTCATTAATTACATTTGTTTAGAAATTTGAAATTAAGATTTCATAGTTACCACATTTTTATTTAATTTTTAGGTGAACAAAGACTCTTCATTATCTAGTATACATTCCATAACTGATAATTTTGAAAGTACCAGTCTAGATTCAGACTCTTTTACCTATTTCAAAAGTAAAAACACAACTAGAATTGAGGAGTATTTTCATCCAAGAGTCTTTGTACAGCATGCTGGGGAACTACTTCTGAATCTACACGAATTAACAAAGAAATGTGATACTAGTCTTTCCTGTAAAAGTGATGTTTTCGTAATGTACTTTGTACGACCTTTCGTTTGATATACGACAAGCATACCTTCTGAAACTTTTCACTTTTTACACTTAATAACCTCATCAACCTACATTTTTGAGATCGGAAGTATGATGTATGTAACACAGTATAGATGAGCTTTAATTTGATATGCGACAACGCCATGTTCTAGAAAGTTTGATTTTTGCACTTAATAACCCCATCCAACTAATTTTTGGAGGTCGGGAATTTGATATTTCAAATGTACACATCATGACCTTTTATTTGATAAACAACAACCCAATCGTAAAAGATTTATTTTCATTTTTACACTCAATGACCCCATCATACCAATTTGTCGGGTATGTCAATTTGAAATTTGAAATGTATGCTTTATGTTCTTTCATTTGATATGCGACAACCTTACCATCTGAGAAATTTGAATTTTTGCACTAAATGACTCTACCCTTCCCCCTGGGATGAAAAAGAGGTTTAAAATTTTCATTTTTAAGCAGAGTTTATTGAGACCTTCAATTTGATATATCAGTTGACCCCATTTGACAAAGTGTCAAAAATGATGCAATATCAACGATATAAATAGAAGTTATGAAACTTACAAAGTCAATTCAAAACTTGAAAATTTCAAAACGATTTTTTGGTGTTTTTTTCCATGGAATGTTTTTGGTATTTGGTCAAACATATAAATATGTGAACCTCTTCAATTTCTTTAACATTTTAAGTGGTAAACTGTTGTTGATTCAGAAATAAATGCCGCCGCTTGCAAAATTTCAAACTGCATTATCTCTAAAACGACAATAGATATCTCAAATCTGTTAAATGGTAAATGATATACAGTTAAATGACAACATTATACAAAAAGAATTTGGACAATTTCAAAGTTCACCAAGGTCACAATTAACCATCAACTATATGATGCAATACAAAACTTAAGAACCGGAAATCGTAGAGACATGGGACTATCACCATTCAACTCAGGACCACTTGACCTTTCAAATATCACAAGGTCAAGGTCATAGTATAATGTGAAGGTCAAGGTGAAATTTCATCATGACCTGACATTGACCTCAAATTGAAGGTCTTGAATTACTGATCATCTTTGCAGTTTGTAGTAGGTTGATATCTGTTACCTTTAAAAAGATATACACAAAATACTATATGTATAAGAATCATCCCGTTGTAACTTTTGAACAGACGGTCGGACATTTTTGGGCGAATTATATAAAATGTAGAGCTCGTCGAGAGGAACATTTTATACGCTGTATGTAGGCAGCAAAGTCTTATCGTTTTCCTAATATGTAAGTTTGAAATTGCAGCGTACTTTTTTTGCACTCTGTGACCTTTGACATTGGGTGCATATTGAAGGTCACATGCATTAAAGATTATTGGTGAAGGTCCCAAGTCTCTACGACTTCCCGTTCTCGAAATAGATTGTTTCTAAAATTGTGTACAATTTATCAAGGGAAATAACTCCTTATAAGGGTTAATAACAAAATAATTGTATATGTTCATTAACATTGCTATCTGTTCCTGCACATGTTGCCGTTTTCAAATCAATTCTATCTCTAATACTTTTTAAGAAAAATGCAAAGGAAAGAAATCGTTTCAAGGGGATATAACTCTCATAGGGGAAGATGAAATCCTATTCAGCCTCATATGGTAATACATCATGATGAGATGTACCTATTGTCCAAATAAGGTCATGATATCTTAAAAAACAACGAGGGGAGGGCTATGTTGAAAAAAAAATCAATAAAAAGGAGATAATTTATAAGGGGATGATGAAATCCTTAACAATGTCATCTGGTAATACTTCATGATGAGGTCTATCGATGGTTACTATTTTGGTATTCATAACTTCAAAATAAACAAGATGCGGGCATGTCAAGAAAATGTTGGAAGAAAAAAAAGAAAAAGAAAAAAAAAACATTAGAAAAACAATAAGGTCTTTCCTCGCGTAGAGGAAAGACCTTAAAAATGACAAAACTTACGATACCAGGAATTAAAGTAAACAAAACAGATGTAAATATTAAGTATACACCTTATGGTGATACCCAACACCTTCACTAAAATTAATTTGATTCGTTTAATTTTCATAAAATTTTGACAAAGAATTTACTTTGACTCTTTGACAAAAACATAAAAAAATTAAAAAAATGAACCAACCATTTTATCAGAAAAATGCAATGGTTACATAGCAGTTTGACAAACAATAATTTTGATCATTGAGAAGCTAAATATTTCCTTAACAACACAACGAGAATAAATGTTTAGCTGATTTTACAGAGTTATATCCCTATAGTGTTAGGTAACACCTTCATTGACATATAAAAGATATGAATCAGATCAGCAAGATATGAAGTATAAAATGTTATTAAAAAAAATTCCTAAAATACGGTATTAAAAATTGCTTGACACATTCGAGACATGTGAATAATAGCAACAACTGTTTGAAGGCATCACCTTGTAAGAGCCACATACATTTTCAATTTTGTGTTGCTCATGGTTTATTTCTAAATAATTTCTAAAAGTTACTGGATATTGTATCAGAAAAATACAGGGGTGGCTTCATTCCCCCCCTTTCATGGCATAAAAAATATGCAAGTTTTGCCTTGCTCCTCTTGCAGAAGCTATTCCATTAACCTAAATTCAAGGGTTTGACCTTGAATTTAATAAATATTCTTTTAATTTATTGTAGCTCTTTTGCTCACTAATTAGAGATGACACTTTGAAAAATTGGTTGTATTAATGGACATAGAAATATCGGGCGTCCATCTGTCCATCTACTTCCGTTTGTCTGTCAGGTCTTGTTAGCGCTATCACATGTACAATTCTTGTCAGATTTTTATGAACTTATATCATAGGTTTATATCAGAAATGTCTAGGACAAGTTCGAAAATCAGTGCCGATCAACTATTTAAAAAAAAGTTATGTCCCTTGGAAATATTAATTACATGGAAAATTGCATTGCTAGCATTCTCATGTGTATAATTCTACCCCAATGTTTTTGTTCATTCAAATGGATTGTACTTGGCCATGAAAGGAGAAAAAAATAAAAGCAGTGATTATTTAACTTTTCAAAGGCCCAAACTGCATACAAAATTTGATGCAAAAATGACCTGAAATACGGTGTATTGGTACATGTGCATTATCATTGTGTGTTAGCATTTACTTGGTGCAATGCAATTGATTACAAAAATATAATTGATGCCTAAAAAGCAGCTTATTCAGACCATTTTAATGATGGACATACTTTATTTAGATATAAGGTATATCCACTTTTTTAGGCAAAAAAACCCAAGAATTAATTGTATGGGGGGGGGGGGGGGGAGGAAGGACGGCACTTTTATTACAATTTAGTGGGTGGTGGTTATTTAAGAAAGATTGCTTGAACGTTTAATTGAAATAACCAATTTAAAATGTATGCATGGTGGGGTCAAAGTCAAACCAGATTAAACAACAGTATTTGGTAACCATAAAGAAAAATCTTTGATCATTTAAAAAATGTGTGATTATACATTCATTGGGGGCCACAAGAGGGTGCTACAAATTTGTGTGTATTAAGTCATATTATTGCCAACTATTTCGGAAAGCTTGGCTCACAATTTTTGAACAAACAGTCCTGCAGACGAAAATGTCTGCTTTAATTGCACGGATATAGCGGATAGGCTAAGGTCAACATTTTTGACTAAAATGTTAGCTAAGGGAAACTGTCCTTGTGTATAGACGACTTCTTCTTGGGACCATTTTAAATGACAATTAAGCACAAACATGCTTAACAAAACGTATTCTAACTATGAATTATCTTTGATTACTATTTAATTGTCAGATGGGCATTCACAGGAAAATTAATTTTACATAAAAAGGGTGTTCTAACAGGAAACTGATAAGTAGAGTATCCTTTTGGTGTTCGATGGTCAGTACTACCGAGCAATACTTGACTACTCGAGTACTCGTTGACAACCCTAAAATATAGATAGTTTTTTGCACATAATTGATGTACCAACATGACATCATATATCCTGTTCTGGCATCAAACTTGCACTATTGACATTTTGAAACTTTTTGTACCCTTCAGAATGTAATAAAATTTGACAAAAATAATATTTGCAGGTTAAAAGTGCGAGTGTTTTGTACATGATGGAAAATCGCATATCTCCTTTGCCATGGAGGATATGTGCATCGATTTGACCTTTCAAAGTCATTAATGACCCAATGAATAGCCAATAGAAATGCTGCAATATTGCTTCAAGATGCTGAATAAGTCAATCAAATTACACAATTTTCGTATCACATTCCATGCAGTAGTATGACACAAATAATATCTCTTCATTTGATAAATAAATAAAAGGCATACACCTTAAAGAGCATTAGTTGTATTTATATTCTGCCTAAATGTAAAAAAGAAATATACTATAAAAATACAATACAAGATAAACGAATGTCCTTGGTTCTTTTTCAATTTTCGGTTATGAAAAATAAGAAGTAAGATACACAAACGTAGAAACAGATAATAATAGTGTTTTAAATGACATTTGTGAAGGCAGCTTTTATTTTTTATGCTCTAGGGAAATAATAAAGTATATGAAGTTCTTACTTTTTGCTACACAACTATTTGAACCAAAAAATGACACAGCATTTGTCAAAGCTAACAATACGTCATTTGTATTGCATTGATTTACTGTAAGCATCAGTTGTGGGCTATTTTGTATCTTGTTGTACATGTTATCAATGATTATCATTTTGTCATAACTGTATGTAAAATATACTTGTTAACCTATTAAATTAAATGCCTAAATGTATATATAAAGAAGCTATCTAAATGATTGTTATTATGTAAAATAACATGTTAAAGACCTTTAGGACTGATGGTTTTTTAATGATGTATTTAATTTTGAATAAGAGATTATGTTACAAAATGCATATTACCAATTGTAGATACATGTGGAATGTGTCATATTTATATAATTATAGTGCTACAGTAATACTTTCAAATATTTCCTTTTTTTCTTTTCTTTTCCTTCTGGGTTATTTCATGGCATTACAGTCACTTGATGAGATCAACATGGAAGAGTATTCCCAATTTTAGAATGCAATGCTGGTGATTAATTTGAAATTCTATACTTTTATCCAACACAGAACTTGTTTAATAATCTTTTCATAAATAATCATTTCTGAACTTTTAGTCAGAAGATTCCTTGGTGGTTGTTGTTTATATCTTCTAAACAGGGTTCCATAAGGGTTTACAGGAATTCATTGACTCAAATTGGTTGCAAATACCAGATTTGATTCATACCAATTTAAGACAGTTTATTGTCACATTCCATAGATGAGAAAGCCATTAATTTGAGCGTTTATTTTACTCATATGATAATCAGCTGGGATTCAACATAGAAACAATTCATGTCAGTAATGTAAATGTACAGATATTACCTTTCCTTTGATCAACCTGCAACATTTATGTAACGGAAGCGAGACATAACAATCCTATATTCCATCATCGTCAGTGACGGCGTCAACATTATGCTCAGTCCGTGGATTAAGATTTTTCAGACATCATTTACTTTGCAAAACTTCATTTTATTAAATTTTTACAGAAGCTTTTTATGTAAACAGTAATATTAAAACATGTTTTTTTCATTTTTGTCGAGCCGTTGACTTTAGTCGAAAAAGCGAGACATAGCGATCCTACATTCCGTCGGCGTCGCTGTCGTCGTCGTCGTCGGCGGTGGCGTCCACAAATATTCACTCTATGGTTTAGGTTTTTGAAATTTTAATAACTTTCTTAAACTATCCTGGATTTCTACCAAACTTGGACAGAAGCTTTTTTATGATCATAAGATAGTATCTAAATTTTGTAAAAATAGTTTTCCATTTTTTCCGTATTTTACTTATAACTGGACTTAGTCTTTCTGCCAGGAAACATTACATTCACTGTGTTTGTGAAAGTTTTTAAAATCTTAATAACTTTCTTAAACTATCCTGGATTGTTTACCAAACTTAAAGAGCCGGGTTGTTTCTGATCATAAGAAAGTATCCAGTAGTAAATATTGTAAAAAAATCCTTTTTTTCCGTATTTTACTTATAAATGGATTTCGTTTTTCTTTCATTAAACATTACATACAGTCTGGAATTAAAGTTTGTAAAACATTTATAAGATTCAGAAAATATCCCAGATGTTTTCCAAACTTGCACTGAAGCTTCTTACAAAGATAGTATCGAGAAGAATATTTTTATTGATTTTTTTCCCTCTTTTTTGTTTAGTGTGCGATTAATAGCAAAAGTAGGCGAGACACTGCATGGGTTCCGGGGATCCCTTACGAATTTTCCATATTTTACTGATAAATTGACTTAGTTTTTTTGCAATTAACATTTATATAAAGTCTCGGGTAAAAGTTTATTAGTCTACAATAATTGTTTCAAACCTTCATGGAATATAAATGTTACAGATGCTTTTCTATGATTAAAAGACAATATTCAAGGGCATATAGTCACGAAAATATTTATTGTTTTTCTGTTGGTTACTGATTAAATGACTTAATTTGTTCGCAGTGATCATGTAGAAACAGTCTGGTGTTAAAATTTGAAAGTCACAGTAAGGCCTTTAACATTCGTAAAGGTTGAGTGTATGTAGATTGAATTGGTCTGTACTTGAGATACAGGTGATGTGAACCTCAGGAAGACAAACCCTTTCGAAAGATTTATTGGTCACACACATTAGTATTCATAAGGTGTGGTTGTATGTCGAATAAATCGATCTGCACTTAAGTTACAGTTATTGTGTACGCGTCGAAAAAACAAAGCCTGTCGATATTTTTTTTATTGTAATACACATTAATATTTCTTAGATTTTGGTTTATTTAAACGTAGATGGTCTTTGTTGGTAATTGAAATTCCTGTTCATTTGATTCAAGTGTATAAAGATTGTTTTGTTCTGCACTTGAAGTAAAAATGATGTGAACTTCATGTAGACCAGACTTGTCGAAAGTTTTGATGTAATATACATAAATTTTCATTATATTTGTGTGTATATAGATTTGAATTGGTCTGTACTTGATGCACAGTTGATGTGTACCTCCAGTATACAAAGCCTGTCGAAAGTTTTGATGGTAATAAACATCAGTATTCATTATATTTTGAGTTATGTAGATTGCATTGGTTTGTATTTGAGGTACAGTTGATGTCTACCTCAAGTAGACCAAGCCTGTCGAAAGTGTTAATGGTAACGATTATCAGTATTAATCAGCGTTGGTTGTATGTCGATTCAATCAGTCGCCGTGGTGTAGTGGTTAGTCCATCGAACTACTAACACAAAGGTTCCTGGTTCGATTCCCGTCTGGGATGTTAATTTCAGGGGCTGAATTTTCGGCGCTCCCTTGACACCATTTGCGAGTATGGTCTTGAGGAAACGATGATAGTCCGTCGGAAGGGGACGATAAATGGCTGACCCGTGTTAAGAGAGAGCCATATCTCTTGCACGTTATAGACACCCTTGTAAGATTTCGCAAAAGAGCAGGCTAATGCCGCTACAAGGCAGCACTCGCACCCGCAAAGTGGAAAGGGATTAATATAAGTTGCAAAACTTGTTTCCCAATCCACTATAATTAAATATGTTTAAACTAAATTCAATCAGTCTGTATTTGAGGTAGAGATGACGTGTATTTCAAGTAGACAAGGTCTGTCGAAGGTACCGTGACTAGAAGAAGATGACTACAAAGCTTAAATCTATCCGAGCGGGACACAGAAGCGCAGTTTTTAGGATTTTAACAAGATTTGACGAAAGGAGTGAATCAGAAGAAAATCCGGAAGAGAACGAGTAGGAAACATTTTGATACATTGAAGGAAAAGCAACATATTCTGGAGGATTTGGATAAGAACATTTTAGAAAGTGTACAGGAGGAGGATATAGAGCAAGAGATACTTGACAAAGATGAATATAAATTTAACTTAGAAACGAAAATTCTTAAAATTCATGAATTCATTAACGTAGAAATATCTGATTTGAATGCAGCCGCTAGAATTTTTTTGCCAAATAATGAGACACTGCCACTCATTCAAAATGTTGGCCCCGCATATAGCTTTAGAAATGACTCACAAAATACTGGTCCTAATTTCAACTCTTTACGTTCAAATTCAAGCGTCAAAAGCAAATACCGAAATTGAATTTACCTACTTTTGATGGAAACGTACTTCAATGGCAATACGTTTTGGATTCTTTTGATCCGGCAATTCTCCACAACAACACACTAACCGACGTTCAAAAGTTCAATTACCTAAAGTCTTAACTAGAGGGAGAAGCGTCATACACTATTGCCGGATTTGCTCTTACGCACACAAACTACAACAAAGCTATTAAACTTATACATGAAAGATTCGGACAAAAGCGTTGCATCATTCAATCGTTCTTGCAAGCACAACTAGAGACACCTGCACCAAAGTATACGCTTACGCACATTAGAACTACTACGATAGAATCGAAACACACATACGAGGACTAAAATCACTTGGACAAGCTCAAGACTCGTACGGCTCGTTATAAGTACCAGTCATACTCAATAAAATGCCTGGTGAAATAGAAAAAAACTTAACAAGTGAACACGGTTCAACCGGTTGGATTCTTGGTAATCTTAGATCTATTTTAAGGAGCTAGCAATTTTAGAGTCTGGTAGAAGAACAGAAACATTTGAAAGACCCAGCGCTACAGCTACATGCACTTTCTACACAAACCCAAAATCGCGCGAGATCTTGTCAAAGACCAATTCACCACAGAAATCTTATCAAACAAACTGAGCATACTGCAAGGAACCTCACTTTTCATCAGAATGTTATAAATATACGGATCCAAACGACCGCACAAAAATTGTAAAAGAATTGTGCTTTAATTGCTTAGGTGACACCGCGTAGTAGATTGCAAATCAAAATCTAACTGCAAGAAATGTGAAAGACGTCACCACATAAGCCTATGCAACAAGGAACATGATAAAGAAACTACAAGTACAAGTAGTACAAGTACACTACAAAAACACAATGCGGAGGAATCGGAGACTTCTGTTTTATATTCATCTTTAAACTGTGATCACCCAAAGGTTTTGTTAAAGACCGCAATAGCATAACTAAGCTACAACGATCAAACGATTGACGCAAAGATCCTTTTTGACGAAGGCGCCACAAGGTTATTTATTACAAGTCATTTAGCAAAGAAATTAGAGTTAAAAACCACAGGAAGTAAGGCAATTACGCTATCTAGATTTGGAGACGACAATGAGAACAACTCTATTGAACAGATTAACACAGCAACAGGGACGATACAAACTATCTATGGCCACGAAATACCAGTCGATGTTTTGATTATACCTAAAATCGCTGCACCATTTAAGAATACCATTGAAACTACCAAAAAAAAATGCCGTATTTGCTTAAGATTAGGACACACCGTAACTGAGGACACATAAATTGAAATTAAACTGGTTGTTGGAGCTGACCAATGCTGGGACATTGTCGAAGATGAGATTATTAAGGGCGAGGGACCAGCAGCAGTAAAGTCCAAACTAGGATACCTACTCGCAGGAGCACTCAAAAGAACAAATTCAATCAATAAAACACACTTCCGTACTACAAATTTAGGAGAAACAGAAGAGACGCACAATACCGAGGATATTACAGAGAGGAATACTATAAACATTGAACATATTTCTAGAATTGTGGTCACTCCAAGGACAAAACAAAGAACCACTGATTTGTTGACAGTAAATGAAACAGAAAAATCAGCTTTATTATGTGAACAACAGACACTAACCAAAACAAATGCTTTTACGATGATTTACAAGGAATGGAAAAATCAAAATGGCAATTCAAACATCTTAAATTATATTAGGAATTGGATTACAGGGAGAAACTAACTACCTGAAAAAAAAGTGACATAAAATGGTACACCGTACTAGAACAAACTGGTAAAAGTTTTTGTTTTTATGATAGACTTTAATGTTAATATAGTGTTTATAAATGTAACAAAGAAAGAAACCTTAAATATTTTACAAATTTTAAATTTTCACTTTTCGTAAACCGGCGAATGTTGGTAAAAGTTTTTGTTTTTATGATAGACTTTAATGTTAATATAGTGTTTATAAATTTAACAAAGACAGAGACCTTCAATATTTTACAAATTTTAAATTTTCACTTTTCGTGGGCCGGCGAATGTTTGAAATCACGCCCAGAAGAGAACGTTAAAATAACGCGGCATTATTGTATATCCAACGTCGTTAACTTAATATGATGTTATCTTGTACTTCAGTCATCAATAAAAATTAATACAGTTTAGACGTCTTTCTTATTACATTTGCAGTTTTAGAAAATCCACTTTACGATAGCTTTACTTGTAATACACAATAATGTTCCTTAGGTTTTGGTTAACATAAACGTAATTGGTATGCACTTGAGGTTCAGTTGATTTGTACGCTAAGTTTACAAAGCGCGTCAAAATTGTTGTTGGTAATACACATTCCTGTGTAGTCTAGTGTATGGAGATTGAATTGATCTGCACTTGAGGTACAAATGATTTGAACTTTATGTAGACAAAACTTGTTCCAAAAAATATGATGGTAATAATCATTAAATTAAATATCCATTATATTTGGGTGTATGTAGAATAAATTAGTAAGCACTTGATGTACAGTTGATGTGTACTTTAAGTAGACAAATCGTTTCGAAAGAGTTTTAATTTTAATGTAAAACACATTAATTTTCATCAGGGGTGGTTGTATCTAGTTTCAATCAGTCTGTACTTGAGGTACAGTTGATGTTCACGTCAAGTAAAAAAAGCCTATCAACATTGTTGGAAATCGCCCTTACTGTTCATTATATTAGAGTGTATGAAGATTATTTTGTTCTGCACTTGAGGTACACATACTGTGAACTTCATGTAGACAAAGTTTGTCCAAAAAAATATGATGGTAAAATACGTGAATATTTATTATATTGGGCGTGTATAAAGTAAAATTCCAAATCAACGGCCTCATCATAACAGGCTCCATTTCCCCACACAAGGAAATTTAAAAAGTAACATGGAAATCCCCTGATGAAAAAAATAAAACAAATCAGATAGATCATTTCATGGTACGTGGGGACATGATAACATCAATATTAGATACAGGAGTAATGAGAGAAGCAGATGCGTAAACTGACCACTAATTAGTTAGGTCAAAGATCAGAATCAAACTGGTAAGAAATAAAAATGACAAGAACAAATACAAAAAAGAGATATGACATAAGCAAGCTAAAAAATCTGGATGTAAGGAAAAAGTACAATCATGAAGTGAGAAACAGATTCCAAGTTCTGGAAGAAGGTGACATAGAAGATCCAGTGTTGAAATATGAAAGTGTAATGAAGATTTACATTAAAGGCGGCTAAACAGGTATTAGGGAGCAGTAAAAAAAAACGTAAACTATGGATAACCAAAGAAAATGGTTGATCAGAGAAAAGAAATTAAAAATTAATTAGAAGGAACTAGATCAGAAAGATCAAAAGTAAAACTAAATGAAGAATACAAGCAGAAAAAATAAAGGTGTTAAAAAAAGTGCCTGAGAGGATAAAAAGAAGTGGTACAATATGATGACTGATGATGCGGAATAAGCAGCAGAAAATGGCAGAAGCAAAGAACTTTAGAACATCACTAAAATACTAACAGCTGAAAGAAAGAGGTAACACACAGGAGTAAAAAATAAAGTAGGCGAACTGAAAAGTGACAGAAACAATATGCTAAATAGATAGGTAGAAAATTTAAGTGAAGTTTTAAATAGGCAAGACCCTCTTCATCCAATTTCAGAGGAAGATGTAGTTCTAGCTGAAATGATAATAGACGAGATCTATTAAGGAGAATGGACAATAGCTGAAATTAAAAGAACATTGAAGAAGAAACAAAATGAGAAGTCAACAGGAATAGACAGTGTAACACCAAAGCGTTTGAACACAGACATCGACCTTATAGCAGAGAAAATGGCAGAAATCTTTAACAGCTATTGGAGGAAGAAACATTGCCATCAGACTGGAAAGGGATTGATTTGCAAGATCTTTAAGAAGGGCTATATGAAAGATTGTAACAACTAGCGGAAAATGACTCTGTTACCTGTTTTCAGTAAGGTATTTTGCAGAATGGTAATAGAAAGAATAAAAGAAGGAATATACAAAAGATGAAGGAATGAGCAGGCAGTATGAAGACCAAAATAGGAACCACTGAACAAGATTTTTATCCTTTGAAACGTACTTGCATAAACATGGCAATCAAGTGAATGGAGGACAGCTTTAATTATACTTTTTATATACTAGTACTTCGAAAAGTCAAGTAAGATCATACGAACCTTAAAGGGAATATATCCTGGATTTAAGTGAACCGTAATCAATCAGGGAATTGTTTGTGATATAATCCTGAGGGAAACAGGATTGTGTATTGTCAGGTTTTCTTTTCCTTCTAGTCATAGACTGGATCATGCGCAAAACAACTGCAGACAAAGCCAGAGGGATACGATGGAACTTTAATACTGTTCTAGAAGATCTTGACTTTGCTGACTACTTAGCACTTCTTTCCTTAAAACTTAGCGACCTTGATGAGAAAACGCAGAAATTAACAACTGAAGGTGAAAAAGTTGGAAATAAACTTAACCCCAAAAAAATGATAACACTATACAAGGAGAAATTAAAAGAAGTAGACAAGTTTATATACATTGAAGCAGTCATGGACAAAGAGGGAGGGGGAAGTAGCGAAATCAAGAACAGAATACAGAAAGTAATAGGGACATTCCATCGCCTAAAAAATATATGGTACGCAGGAGGAATTGGCCGAAAAACAAAAAAATACACCTGTATAAATCATTATTTAATATGAAAAAGAAGATATGGTATGAATGCCAATGAGACAACTCAACACAAGAGACCAAAGTGACACAGACATCAACAATCATAGGTCACCGTACGGCCTTCAACAATGAACAAAGCCCATACCGCATAGTCAGATATAAAAGGCCCCGAAATTACAATGTAAAACAATGCAAACGTGAGAACTAACGGCCTTATGTATATAAAATAATGAACTTAAAACAAAAATGTAACAAGTAAACTAACGACAACCACTGAATTTTAGACCTGTATCGATATCATTGTATGGATGTGAAACATGGACACCCACAAACCTCGAAGAAAAGAAACTTAATACAGAAAAAAACACCAATGCCTAAGAAAGATAAGAATAAGATGGCAAAGTAAAACATTAACAAAACAGTAAACGAAATTGCTAACACCAGAAACATCATTTGTGAAATCTGAAGGAGACGGTGGACGTGAATATGACACATATTAAGGCGTGAAAGAGACGACAACAGCTATGCAGCACTACATTGGGTACATGAAGGGAAACAAACTAGAGGAAAGCCAAAAACTACATTTTGGAGAAAAACAGAAAAAGAAAGGAACCAACAAGGATGGACCAGTTGGAACGTGGCCAGAGCAGCGACAAAAGATAGAAAAGGTCGGAAAAGCAGTGTGGCGGCCTTATACTAAAGATTAAGATGATTTGTAGTACAAGTAGACAAAGCTTGTCGATAGTTTTGATGATAATATACATCAGTGTTCATCAGAGTTGGTTGTATGTAGATAATATCGGTCAGTCCCTTGAGGTACAGTTGATTTGTAGGTCTAGTAGAAACTACCTGTCCAGTTTTGATTATTATACACAATAATCTCTGAAAAGTGTTGTTTGTAATAGACATAGCTGCTTATTAGGTTCGAGTGTATGACGATTAAATTAGTCTGTATTTGAAGAACAAATGATGTGTACATTATGTAAACCAAGCCTGTCGAAGGTTTTGATGGTCATACTCATCAATATTAATCTGAGTGGGGTGTACGTAGATTGAATTGGTCTGTACTTAAGGTACTGTTAAAGTGTACCTTAAGAAGAGAAAGCATGTCGATAGTGTTAATTTAAACACTTATTAGTATTCATCAGGATTGATTGCATTTAGATTCGATCAGTCTGTATTTTAGGTAGAGTTGATGTGTATGTCAAGTAGACTGTCCAATGTTTTGATTGTATTACTAATGTTATTTTAACTGATCGGGCGGAGCTTAAGTTTTAATATGCATAAGGACAGTTTATTTGAAGATGTGTGTGATAAGGATGGTTGCCGTTAACATTATTATTGAATTCTAATCACCTATCAGTGTCACCAAACGTATAAACAAAAAACTGAGTGTATGATATGGGACGAATAACTGGACACTTCATTGATGAGTTTATCCCAAAACTCCTGTCTATAGATGGACTCGTCTTAAATAAACGAAATCCTGAAACCCCGCCCAGTCAAGTGAAATAAATCTAGTAATAATACACAATAATGTTCTTTAGGTTTTGGTTTATGTAAACGTGGTTGGTCTGTACTTGAGATTTAGTTGATTTGTATGTTAAGTTTACAAAGCCTGTCAAAATTGTTGCTGGTAATAGACATTTCTGTTCATTAGGTTTGAGTGTATAAAAATTCAATTGGTCTGTTCTTGGGGTACACATGATGTGTAATGCATGTAGACAAAGCGTGTCCAAAGTTTTGATGGCAATATCAGTTTTTTTTTTCTTCCAGTATTTTTTTGACATGCCCTCCCCTCGTTTCTATTAAAGTCATCAAGACTAAATATTTGCCATCGATAGACCTCATTAGGACCTATAACCGGATGAGGCTGTGTAGGATTTCATCATTCCCTTTGAGAGTTATATCCCCTTGAAGCAATTTCTTTTATTTGCAATTTTTCTAAAAAAGTGTTAGATATAGAATAAAATTGAAAATGGCAGCATGTACAGGAACAGATGGTAATGTTAATAAACATAAAAAATAGCAGGTTATTTGCCCTGATAAGGAGTTATTTCCCTTGAAAACATACATTTTTCGAAAAATTATATTTCGAGAACCGGAAGTCGTAGAGACTTGGGACCTTCACCAATACTTTTTAATTCACGTGACCTTTAATTTGTACCCAATATCAAAGGTCACTAAGTGCAAAAAAATACGCTTCAATTTCAAGCTTAAATATTAAGAAAGCGATAAGAGTTTGCTGCATACATACTGCATTTGAAATGTTCCTCTTGACAACCTCTACAATTTATACATTAAGCTCAAAAATGTCCTACTGTCTGTTCAAAAGTAACGTCAGCATAACACTTAAAACCATAGTAACATGTGTATATCTTTTATAAGGTAACAGATATCAAACTACTATAAACTGTAAAGATGATCAGTAATTAAAAACCTTCAGTTTGAGGTCAATGTCGGGTCAGGATGAAATTTTAATTTGACCTTCAAAGTGTACTATGACCTTGACCTTGTTATATTTGAAAGGTCAAGTGGTCCTGAGTTGAATGGTGGTAGTCCCATGTTTCTACGACTTCTGGTTCGCAAGTTTGGTATGGTATCATATATTTGATGATTCTTTGTAACCTTGATGAACTTCGGAATTGTCCCAAATCTTTTTCTACAATGTTGACCTTTAACTGCAGGACCCGGTTGTTCAAAAGTGTCGTTAGCCTTAACGATGATTAAGGATAACGAGTCGTTAAATCTTAACTAAGTCGTTAGCTAACATATGCGTTAAAATGTGTTGTTCAAAATTTTTTAACGACAATGTTAACTAACACTGCGTTAAGAGTCGTTAAATTTTTTGTCGTTAAAATGTTACCCACCATGCACAGAAAATCTTCACTTCCTGCTACCAAGATGGCTGACTTATCGCAAAAATATTACCTAGGGACAGAAAAGCCAATTTCACATCCATTGAGGCAAACCTGATCAGTTCAAGAGTTACACATACTTCCGATCTCAAAAATGTAGGCGGATGAGGTTATTAAGTAAAAAAAACGAAAAGTTTCAGAAGGTATGCTTGTCGTATATCAAACGAAATATCGTGCAAAGTACATTACGAAAACATTACTTTTACAGGAAAGACCTTTCAATTGTTTTACAAACAATTGAGATACTAGTTATATTTTGGTTTTTGCATATAAAACAGGTACAGTTGTGTTTTTGAGGTACAGTTGATTTGTGCCTTAAGGAGACAAAATCTTTGGATCTTTTTGATGGTAATATGCATTACTATTCATTATATTTTCGGTAATTAGGTCTTTCAACCTTTAGGGTGAAAGACCTATTGCTTTTGTTCTGATTGTTAGGTCTTTCCACTTTTCCTTGGAAAGACCTATTGGTTTTCTTCAGATTATATTTTTTTTTCTTCCTCCTATTTTGTTTTTGTTTCGCAAGATGTCGCTTAGATAAATGAAATATGATATCGAACAGTATATGCGCTTTTGACACTGACCATGCTAAACCCAATACTTTCCCATATAAGAGTTATCTCCCCGAACAATATTTTTCTTGTTATAGCTTAATCGTCTCAACCGTATAAGAAATCGACAAATTTATTTTACCAAATTGCTCGTTATATCCTCAGGATGATTTGAATTATTCTGACCGAAGCTATCCGGAGACTCCATATGAGAGTTATTTCCCCTTTTATATTTGATATAAGTTATATGCATTTTTAACTGGAAAGCCATAAGTGGTAGAGGCCTAGGGTCATTTGATTTGAGGTCCTTGGTCCTAAAAAATGAAAATGAGGTCAAGGTCAAAGGTCAAAGTCATGATTAAAATTTTGATTTTGGCTTGTTATCTCTTTTTTTCAGAAATCATATAAGATATCAAAAAAATATTTTCACACAATTGTGAGTTACGACATGTCGTAACACATAAATTTTAGTTGAAAGGGTACGTAGACATTTGCCGCGAGTTTTCCCCCTTTTTATATCTTATATCATACGTATGGTAATATAACTCATTAACAATATAAAGTAGAGGACTAGAGTCTTTTGATTTGAGGTTCTTGGTTTATGACCTTGAAATTGCGCTCAAGGTCATATGCTAATTAAACATATGGGACTTTTTGCATTAAGTTGTAAGCAATGTGACCTTAAAAAACACAACCGGAAGTAACCTTTTGTAAACCGGAAGTAGCTATTTTTTGTACTAAATCAATGTAGAAGTATAAAGAACCATATATTTTTGAAATCAGTGTCAAGTAAACTATCAAACAATACCGGAAGTAAACTTTTTAAACCGGAAGTAAAAGATTATCTTCCTTTTCTATATATTTTTTTTTAAAGAAACCATATATTTTTGGAATAAGCGTTCAATAAGCTTTCATTTGACGCTCAAATTGACATTTGAAACAAAATTTTAATATTTTCAAATAAAAAAAGGTCTTAGCTGGTGGAAAGACCCTCAATGGTTCTCTGAACAATTGGTTTTTAATCATTATTATTATAATTTTTTTTTTCTTCTGCCAAAATTTTTTCCTTCGCTGTTTTTTTGTTTCGCAAGATGTTGCTTAGATAAATGTAATATGATATCGAACAGTTTATGCGCTTTTGAAACTGACACTGCGAAACCGAATACTTTCCCATATAAGTGTTATCTCCCCGAACACTGTTTTTCTTGTTATCGCTTAATTTTCACAACCTTATAAGAAACCGACAAATTTATTTTTCCAAATTGCTCCTTATATCCTCAGGATGTGCTGTTTTATTTAGACCGAAGCCGTATAAAGATTACATATGAGAGTTATTTCCCCTTTTGTATTTGAAATTTTGAAATATATTTTAAACTGGAAAACCATAAGTGATAGAGACCTAGGGTCTTTTGATTTGAGATCCTTGGTCCAAAAAAATGACAATAAGGTCAAGGTCGTATTTTAGATTTTTTTATTTGTCTTTGATTTACCTATAACTTTGGAATGGTTATGAATACAGAAAATGTAAGTAGTGAAAAATGCTTGGTACTTCAAGGGGCAACTTTTTTATGTTATATGTATTGGTTTTACCATTATGTAAGGGACATAACCCCCATTTATAGTTTATAAAAAGCCATTATTAGGCAAAACTCTTAAACAAAAGGTCCTTGACCCATAGGGTCTTTTGTAATGATATGGTGGAGCAATGAGCTTGACGAATGTCGAAAGGTGAAAGGTCAAGGTCATTACTAAGAGGCAAATTATGTAATTTTGGCATTATTTAAAGAGTTTTATGTGTGTTTAAATTCCAATCAACCAACCAACCAACCAATCAATCATTCAAACAATCAATCAATCAATCAATCAATCAATCAACCAATAAAATCAATCAATCAATCAATCAATCAATCAGTGCATGTATGTTTCCGTCTCAAGTGTTTAATATGGGGTCCAAGATCTCATTTATTTCTTTTCCGCTTGTTTCAAGACGTGTTTAACCAACCAACGTGTTTAATCAATCAATCAACGTGTTTATCTAACCAACCAATCAATCAATCAACCAATCAATCAATCAGTGCATGTTTCCGTCTCATGTGTTTAATATGGGGTCTAAGATCTCATTTGTTTCTTTCTCGCTTGTTTCAAGAAAACCTATCTAACGTGTTTCACCAATCAACCAACCATCGTGTTTAATCAACCAATCAACATGTTTAACCAACCAATCAATCAATCAGTGCATGCTTCCGTCTCATGTGTTTGATATGGAGTTCAATATCTCATTTGTTTCTTTCTCGTTTGTTTCAAGAAACCCTATCCAACGTTTTTAATCAGCCAATCAACATGTTTAACCAACCAATCAACATGTTTTACCAACCAATCAATCAATCAATCAATCAGTGCTTGTTTCCGTCTCATGTGTTTACTATGGAGTCCATGATCTCATTTGTTTCTTTCTCGTTTGTTTCAAGATACCCTATCCAACGTGTTTAACCAACCAACCAACGTGTTTAATTAACCAATCAACATGTTTAACCAACCAATTAATCAATCAATCAATCAGTGCATGTTTCCGTCTCATGTGTTTAATATGAAGTCCAAGATCTCATTCATTTCTTTTCCACTTGTTTCAAGAAACATATCCAACGCGGTTAGCGAACCAACATGTTTAATCAACCAATCAACGTGTTTAACCAATTAATCAATCAATCAGTGCATGTTTCCGTCTCATGTGTTTAATATGGGGTCCAATATCTCATTTGTTTTAAGAAACCCTATTCAACGTGTTTAACCAACCAACCAACGTGTTTAATCAACCAATAAACATGTTTAACCAACCAACCAACCAACCAACGAATCATACATGTGTTTAATATTGAGTCCAAAATCTTATTTGTTTCTTTCTCGCTTGTTTCAAGAAACCTATCCAACGTGTTTAACCAATCAACCAACGTGTTTGATCAACCAATCAACGTGTTTAACCAACCAATCAATCAATCAATCAATCAATCAGTGCATGTTTGCGTCTCATGTGTTTAATACGGGGTCCAAGGTCCCATTTGGGTTTTTTTCGCCTGTTTCAAGGGACCCTATCCCACGTGTTTAATTGATCAACCAACTAAACAACCAACCAAACAACCAACTAACCAACCATCCAATCAATCAATCAATCAAGCAATACGTATGACAGTTTATTTATTACAGTACATTTGAAATAAGATGGAAGGAAAAAACTCTCAATTATTCAAGAAGAATTGAATTTGAATATTGTTCTTACATCTCTTCTGAAAAAAAATCCACATGTACTCTGAAACAACAAGCCCAATCAACCCCAAAATTTGCAGTCAGCAGGGCATACATGTACTTAAAGTTCATAAAACAACGTGGTGCAGATATCTCTCAAGACTTTTTCTAGAGAAAAGAAATGGCAATGCCGTACAAATCGCTTGCTAGGTCCGTAAATCTCAGTGAAATCGTACAATAAAATGTCCGCTCCTAGATTGAAATACTATTCTGTGTTACAAACAGGTGCTGAAAAATGTACATTATCAGAAAATAATCCTTAAATGTGTTTTAAAGTTACACCGATTCAATTAAATCCAAAGCATGCACTGCTGCTGAACTGTGATCAAAATGTAAATTTCCTACAATGACAAAAGAAATTACATTGTGTACATTCCGTCTCTATACATGTTGTCTGTTCAACATCTCCACCTAAAAAGAAATAAAAAGACTAAGTTTTCCTTATTATAAACCCGCGTCACGTGATGTCTCCTCAATCTGGCGCGCGCGCTGGATCTGAAATAAAATAAAAACTTTCCGAACTAAACATGAAATTTCCCCGGAATAATATAGACCCCTTACAGAAACAAACAAACAAACAAACAAACAAACAAACACACACACACATAACAAACAATCATGTTTCAAAGGGGGGAAAGACCGTTTACAATAGACCACTTTCGAGTTCATCCGTCACCGGCAAAAACTCGTCAATTATGTGCGCCTTTATGACGTCATTTACCAGATAGAGAGGGGATCGCCTGTATCCCTGCACTATTTACGTTCATCAAGCGTCTTAGTGATCGTCATTGTGCAGGATAAACTAGAAATAATTGTTGTTCTGTAGGTACTTAATGGCAATTCCCTAATGACAGCAGTGCTGGTTGTCAATTTTGAGAATTTAATTTGCTAAATAATTCGTACAATATAGAATTATAGTTTTCCAACCACTCGCTCAACATTGAAACGGAAGTGACGACGCCCCTAAACGCACAAATGACGTTCACTAAAACCAGAGTTTTTGACGGAAATGCATCGAACTCGAAAGTTGTCTATTGCCTTTTAAAAGCAATTGATTTATATTTCAGATTGAATTTGTTTGCACTTGAGGTACAGTTGATGTGCAACTTAAGTAGACAAAGCCTTTCGAATGTTTTGATTGTAATAAACACTAATTTCCCTTTGGTTTTAGTTTATGAGAACGTAGTTGGTGTGACCCTGAAGTGCAATTGGTTTGTAGTCGAGTAGAAAAAGACTGTCAAACTGTTGTTGTTGGGAATAGACATTCCTTTTTCATAATGTTCAAATGTATGAAGATTGAATTGGTCTGAACTTAAGGTACAAATGATGTATACATCAAGTAGACAAGGCTTGTTGAAAGTTTTGATGGCAATATACATTAATATACATTATATTTCAATGCATGTAGATTAAATTGGTCTATACTTGAGGTATAGTTGATGTGTACCTAAAATATACATATCCTAGATATTGACTGTGGTCACCTCTGGTATGATATTCTGATCACTTTACTTTTTTATATGATTTGTTTACCTCTGACTTTGATTCCATTTGTTCTCTATAGACATATATTGACTTTATGTTTACCTCTGCTCACTATAATAACACATATGTTGACCTTGGGTACCAAGGCTCACCTACCATGTAACCATAAATTGTGTATTTTGTTACCTCTTTTCAACTTACAAGGATATTACACATCTATTTTACTTTAGTTATATCTGGTCACTTGTACATATATCGACTATGTTTACCTATTGACGCATAACAATGACGTGTTGGTCACAATCTACCTATATTCAATATGGTTACCTCTTGTCACCTTACATATATACTTTCTTTGGTAACCTGTGGTCACATTGCACATCTATTGACTGCACTGCAATGATGTTCTGGTCACATTAAACAGATATTCAATTGGTTACCTCTGGTAATCATACAAATATATTGATGTTAGTTACTCCTCGTCATCTTACACATATATTCAATTTGGTTACCTTTGTCACCTTGCATTGATATTGACTATGCCCCCTGGTCATCTTACAATGATGTTTTAGTTATTGTTAGACGTAATAACTAGTGTAACCTCTGGTCACCTTACTTTCCGATGTTAACTTTAGTTACCCAAATATCATCTATCACAGATATTGATTTCTTTAATTCAGATCACCATACACCGATATTGACTATGGTTACCTCTAGTCACTATATAATGATGTTCTGTTCACTTAACACTTTTATCTCATTTGGTTACCTCTGGTCTCTTTACACTGATAATGAATTTATTACATCTACTTGATTGACACAAATATTGAATTTGGGTAGTTCTCGTCACCTAGCACATATTTGGTTCTCTTTGTTGGCTTTATACAAATGTTTACTTTGGTTCCCATTGTTCTCTTAACATATATTGACTTTGGTTACCACTGTTAACAGTAATTACACATATGTTGACTTTGGATACCGATGCTCACCTAATTGTGTATTTTGTTACTTCATGCTAGAAAATACAAGCACGGGAATGTGTTCCCTTACACAGAAATTGATTTTTGATACCTCTAAATACCTTACATTGATGTTCTGGTCACCAGACCCTTATATTTAATTTAGTAACCTCTGGTCAACTTGCAAGGATATTGACTATGTGTACCTCTGGTCAACTTACAACGATGCTCTGGTCACGTTACACAATAAATCAATTTGGCAACCTCTGGTATCCTTACACATGTAGTGACGTTGGATACCTCTTGTCATCTTACACAGATAATTACTTTGGTTACCTCTTGTCATTTGGTTAATAGGAACCAATTCCCTCTCCTATCACTATGGTGATCTTCTGATCATGGAACTTCTATGTTCTGATCAAGCAATATCTGTGACATTAGCTCCTGTCGCAAGACTATTTAGAATTGCTGTCAAAGTGTTCAGACCAGAGAGATTCAGAATAAATGAAATAACTAATGATTATCAAATGCAATGCTTAAACTATGCTTACATGCATATTTTACACATGCATTATATATACATGTATAATATTAGTAACAAATATCATGATGAAATGTAATGTGTAATTTAATTAATTACTTTAGTAAAGTAATTGTAATTTAATTAATTACATTTCCAAAACTGTGTAATGTGTAATTAGTGTAATTGATAATTTTGCAATGTCATGTGTAATTTAATTAATTACATTCCAATGTAATTGACCCCAAGTCTGTAATAAACCATCATCATTACATATACCCCATTGACTTGCAACTACTGAAAAACGAAATATTACATCACTTCCGAATAATACAAACATTTTTTTTTTTTTTGGAGATACCACCGTTGTCAACTATACTTTAACCGCTAATTCTTTGAGCCTAAAATCCATTTATTTTAAAATTGCATAAAAAATACATTTTAAACTGATCGACCTCGAATCACTATTACTGATATCAATGTTAATTTTGATAGCAATGTCTATGTAAGACTTTGTTATAACAAGTTTGTAAAATTCATACCATCATTTATAAAAACAACACTTCACTTTTCTGCACTCTAATTATTTTTATAAAAGGTTTATAAATGACTTTTTTTGATACTTCTGAAGATAATTTATAACTACAAATAACACACAAATAATGATAGGATTATCCTTTTCAAAGGTGAACTATCATTTAAAAAATCATATAAAGTGTCCGCAACTTGTAATTTAATATATTTCTACAGTACATTTGCGTTCCGTTACATTTTGAATCAATGGAAAAGGATTCCCGCCTTCGTGATAAAATAGCCTGATTCGCAAAGGTGATAAATGTACCAAATAACTTTGAATAAATGTTTACATCTGAATTTTACCGGGGTGAAAGGGTTGTTTTCGAGACAATTACACAGTAGTTAAACTGATTTGAACTATGATTCCATTGAACACAAAACGTATGTCCGTCCTTTATTTCCACTTAATTACCAGATAGTAATTTGAAATAAACAATATTTTATTTTTAGCCACAAATATCCATTAGCGAGAGAGTCGTCATGAAGCTCAATCGAAATCACTTCATGTAACGTACTAAACAAATTAACATATCTATCGCTGATTTGTGCATTTGCCTTTGATGTGTACTCTCTGATAATGTCAATATCAGTGGACTGGTCGTAATATAGAAATTATTTGGTCAGTTCGCAATTGACATGAACGTTTGCACGGATCTACATAACTTTGATATACAAAATTGCTTTGGATATTTTTCGCACGTTTTTTGTTGGTGAATGAAACACTTTTACTTGTTTGGACGTGAAGAAATAGCCTTTTTGACCGATTGGTGTGAAGTTAAAAATTGAACAAAAAATGTTTGAAAACCCGGATAAACTTATGAAAAGTTTGGGTTATCTGCACAATTATTGATAGGTATCGTTGCTATGCACAATTACGTATAACCAACATATTGTCCATGCTATGCTATAATTCGGAGTTTAGTATGGCGTCCATTATCACTAAACTAGTATAGATATTTGTTTAGGGGCCAGCTGAAGGACGCCTCCGGGTGCGGGAGTTTCTCGCTGCATTGCAGACCTATTGTTGACTTTCTGCTTCTGTCTGTTCTATTGTCGGGTTGTGGTCACTTTGAAACATTCCCCATTCTCAATTTTATTTTGATCTGAGATTTTATACCTTCATAGCCTGGTGCCAAGAAGTGTTTTTGTTTCTTGAGAAGTATATCTTTTACCTGTTTAGTAAATATAAAGTGTTACGATTGATATGTATATGTAACACAATGAAAAGAGACCAAAAAGGTACCACAATCGCATGCGATAATTTAGAAAAAAATGAAATGTACACGTTTTCGACATATTACTTGGACCATCATATACAATTCTTATCAGAAGATGTGGTTTCATTGTCAACATACATGAGTAGACAGATATTCGTAGAACAAAGAACACAGAAGTAACCAGATTAGAATATTTACTAATTCCGAAAGAATTAAACACTTAAATAACTTTTTGCCACATGAATTCTGGATCCGAATATGTGACTATTGTAATTAATTTGTTCTCAAAGTCACAGACGGAGTGAGATCTCAATCGTTCCCGTTACCTCTAGCCTATGTGGAATAAAGAAACACACATCAATACGAACAGTGTATGGGTTTGAACTCTCAACCACAGGATTGCCAACCACTCAGATACACTCAGGAACGAAACGTCCATCAATAACGACATCGCACCAGTGGATGAAAACAGACCACAATGATACCAAACTTACAATTTGGTAGATAACAGTGAAATTAAAGAATTATATTTTAAAAACAGTTGTATAGTACGTTTTCCCTATGTGTGTTAAGTTATTTTTTAGGCTGACGCCGACAAATTAAATATCTATTGGATATCTTTTAAAAATATATATTTAGTACATGTTATAGGTTGCACTTTGTAAATACAGCTGTTTCTCAAAACACGCCTCTTTTGGGGAGATCTTGAATATTCATAGAAAATTAATTTTGTTTACATTTTGGTTCCCAGTTATGCTCCCTGTGTTCCATCTCACAAAGACATAACTTGGGAATGTAACCTGTAAATAAACTTGTGCATATTGTTTACATTGAAATCTGTGGTAACCTTTCATTCGAGGTAGGGGTAGTTAAGAAAATTAGTGTTAGTTTAAACTCTGAGAAGTTCAGGGCATATAAACGTTGAAGATATGCCGCACAGCCCTATATGTTGACCTTTGAAAACAATTGTGATGCATATATATACTTTCAATTCTAGGATAAGAGTTTTTTCAAAACTTCATAGTAAAAGTGGTACAGTTTAAGACGTAAAAGGAGTTCCTAAAGGAAATTGCATTGTCAATATATACAGAAATGCAACCTATAAGTAGTGTATAACAATATCCACCGTATGTTTATAGGTTTATATAAATGTCCCAGACCATATGACGATTTGGACCGTACGCAGAATGAAAACAGACCACAATGATACGTTCCTGATCGTATGCGTAAAAACGTGCATTATAGGACGAACTGGAACCATATATGTAGTTGGACCGTATGGGTAAATTTTAGACAAACATTTATTGGAATTTACAAATTGATATTAATACAATTAGTTAAATGAAGTGAAATATATCATCAGCCCTACATAATAATCTGGAAATATTATATCAACAACTGGTATTATAAGGGTAACAAAGCTACTTTATTCATACTTTTCGACACGTTTTTATTATATTTTCTCATTGTATTTTCGACGGATTAAAAAAAAAATTTTGTTTAGATTCTTTTACGGTTTTTGTAGTAAACTTCCTCAATATTGTACAATCTTTTCTTTCGAATTATGTTTACTTCTAATAACTTCAATATTCAAAGTAAAACTGTACCAAAAGGTTTAAACATCAAAGTGAGTCGCCAGGCATCGGGACATAAATCCAAAAGAATCATGAGCCGTTGGAATGAAATTCTGTTTAACTGTTCAATCCAGCTTCTTCAACTGTTACTTTCCTTTACAACCACAAATTACAAACAAATTGTAAATGAAATATCAGATATCTGATACTCTTCAACTTCGTACTTTATTTGGCTTTTTAAAACTTATTTTGGATTTGAGCGTCACTGATGAGTCTTTTGTAGACGAAACGCGCGTCTGGCGTATATATAAAATTTAGTCCTGATATCTATGATGAGTTTATATCATCAACAATAGTAACATTTCTCGTAACGATTTAGCAATAATTTAACGTCGACTCGCAGATATTGAACAAATTGAACTATCGAAACATAAAGAAAAACAAAGGAATAAATTTCAAAGAGATAAAATGCACACTGTCCATTTAAATCAGCATATGAATGATATTAATACAACAGACCATAAGATCCCTAGAAAAAGAAAATTTAAAAGACGGAAACAAAAAACAGAAAGCATTGTTGTAAATTTGTCATCTAAAGAACTTACACGTGCTGAGGAATCTCTTTTAAGTAAAGGTTTAAACTTCTGTCCTATCCCATCAACTGTAAACAACTTTTTAGCTAGACGGAGACTTAGACCAATTCGCTAGACATTTACGCTTGAAAGATTTTTTCTACAATAGGGGCAAGAAAAACCTTGAAGAAGCCGGATTAACAGATTCAGATACTGACACCAATGAAGAAGTCATGCCCATCCCAAAATTTAGGACAACAAGTTCATGGAAACCACGAAAGAGTAAAAATGATAACTTGGAGTCATTCATTAACTACGTGAGGTCTGATATAAAGTCCTGTATAACAAATACAAGAAATTATAATTTATCCAAGTCAGAAAGTATAGCTTTGAAAGCGTTAAAAGATCAAGAGGATATTGTAATAAAACCTGCCAACAAAGGGGACGCTGTGGTTATCATGAATAAAACAGATTATATAGCAGAGGGGAATCGCCAACTTTCTAACTCCATTTTTATAAACAATTAACCACAGATCCAACGCTTAATACTATTCGAAGGATCAACACCGTCCTTCAAGAGATGTTCGACAATAAGCATATAGACAATGACACCTTTGATTATCTCCGACCTCTTGAGAACGAAGCAAAGGCCGGACGATTCTATATGTTGCCTAAAATACATAAAACGGGCAATCGAGGTCGACCAATTGTGTCAGCGAATAGTCATCCAACTGAAAAGATATCAGAATTTGTAGACCATCATCTAAGACCTCACGTGAAAGAACTACCCTCATTCATTCAAGATACAACTGATTATCTCAAGAAAATGGAAAACCTCAATCCTTTACCAAGCAATACTATACTTGCATTCATGGACGTGTCTTCTTTATATACCAACATTCCACAAGACGAAGGAATAGCAGCGTGTGAAAATGCATGGACCACTCGTAGTGAAAAAAAGCCTCCTACTGAGTGCCTTGTTACACTTCTGAAACTACTACTGGAGAATAACAACTTCCCTTTCAATGAAAAACACTATCTCCAGATAGACGGTACTAGTATGGGTACAAACATTGCCCCGTCATATGCCAACATATTTATGGGCCAACTTGAAAAACGCCTCTTGGCTAGTGCTCCATATCAGCCTTTATCATGGTTCCGATTCATGGACGATATTGATTTCAATTGGATAGATTCACAACAACATCTCAATGAATTTCTAGAACAATGTAACTCTTTCCACCATTCAATAAAATTTACATATGAATCATCTATGGAGAAAATTAACTTCCTCGATACTACGAGTTACATCAAGAACGAAACCATTATAACGAACCTTCATACCAAACGAACGGACAAACATCAATTCCTTTCTCCTAAAAGTTGCCATCCTAAACACTGCTCTCGTGGTATCCCATTGAGCCAGGCATTGCAAATCAAGAGAATATGCGCTACTGAAAATACGAAAAATTCTAGACTTGGACAACTTCGTAAACATCTAGTTGTTCGAGGATACAATAACAAAATCATTGATAGCGCTTTCGAAAGAGCAAACAGAACTAGTCGCCAAGAACTTCTTGAGTACAAAGATAAGAATAAAGCAGCTAACAGAACACCCCTTGTACTCACTTACCATCCTGATTTTAAAAATGTGTCATCCATTGTTCAGAAGCATTGGAAAATTATAGAAAATAAATTTAAATTTAAAAAAGTTTTCTCATTACCACCAGTCATGGCCTTCAGAAGACCTAAAACATCAGTGACAAATTAGTGACATCTGTATTAGCAAAGCAGCCTAATCCTAATCCATCGGCCGGTTGCTACAAACAATGTGGTCGAAAAATTGTTTGTGTTGTAAATCTGCCAATACAAGCAGTTCTTTCATCAGCTCCGTTACTAAACAAAATTATACCATCTACTCTCATTCCAACTGTAAAACGGAAAACTCAATTTATATATTAACATGTGACACTTGTGGCATTCAGTATGTGGGAGAAACAATTGACAAATTTAATATTTGGCTCAATAACCATCGTTCATCGTACAAAACCAACAAAAACTGTCCTCTCACAAGACATCTTAGTTCAACGAAACATCCTTTTGCTAATGTTACTTTCCAAATTATAGAAGTCAACACCGCAGGACACCACGGCGAGGAGAAGAGAAAACTTTTGGATCCACCAACTCCACACTTTAGAACCTGATGGTCTTTACGAAAAAGACAAAAAAAGATACAGGAAAGATACAGAATAATTTAATACAAAGCATCGTCCTTTTTATCCCGTAATATTGGACAATGGACGTTGCTAACTTCAACTACCAATTATGTATTTTCAAGGTAGCTAAATCCAAGTGCAACATATACATTGAGCTGCAAAATTTTCTTATTTTCAAAGCAGCTAAATTCAATTGCTCATAGACATTGAGCTGCAAAATTTTCTTATTTTAAAGGCAGCTAAGTGAAACACATACATTGAGCTGCAAAAGTTTCTTATCATCTACATCCGATTTCACCTGGATAGATGCTGGCTTGATAAAGCTAGTTGGTCTAGCGAAATATTGCGTTTATTTTCATCATTTTGTAAATATTTTAAACATTCATATATTTACATACTAAATAGTGTGTTAACATTACATTGTTAGGCAATTATATATATATATATATATATGGGATTGGTATATTACACATCGGGTGAAAGCGAAGCTCGAATCCGAATATGGAATTTACTGACTCCATTTATATCGTATTAGTTCACTAGCACAGTATGTGACGAATTTATCTTACCGACTATCTTAACATGTGATATTAAGACTTGTGGTCTATAAAAGTGATCAAGTCTTCAATACTGTTAGTATTATGAACCAACTGCCATAGGTCTATTTAAAAACAAGAGCCAACAATAAAAACTTGTTAGCTTTAATATGTTGTATGGGATTAGTTCCAATCGTTCATTATCGATTTAAGATTTTTTTTTCTCACCGCCGTGTTGTTTGTATAAAGGGACACAACTCCACTACTAACATAATATGGATTATACACTGTCTCCACGTGGTTGCTCTTAACCAATCCTATTCTTAGAAATGTATAGGAGGTAAGATAAAATTAAATCTCATGTATTACTGACATGCTGGATACACAATCGTAACATATCAAATTTACGTGACCTTTTTAAACAGTTAAAATATTAAGTTTTATTTCATTTACATTTAAAATTAGGTAAACCCTATGCGTACAGTCTGACCGTATACGCATTTTGAAAAAAAATACGCATAGATCCAAACAAATACTCATATGGTCTGGAACATAAATACTATTAAAATATCTTACAACAGACTGTTATGACCCGTCAGTGGCATTATTTAATTTGTGTACTTTCTGGGATTGTAGTGTTGATGGTTTACTTTTATCTTTTTTTAATTCCATTTTGCAACTCGGAAATTGAATGAAGATTATCGGCCGTTGTGTTTCCTAATCATAATTAATATAATTGTATTTTGTTTTAAGTGTATATATACGACAGTTCCTTGCTATTTACTAAGTTAACGATTTAAAGTAGCTTCTGTTTTGCTTAGTAAATTCTTACATACGTTTGCATACAGCCAGTAATGAGTATATATATATTTTGTAAATTTGCCAATCAATTTTCATGGTTGCCACAAAGAAAGCATGAACCTTGTAGATGTCTGTAATTTCATATGATTGTATTATTTTAACATCTGTAAAATTCAATACAAAAGAAATTTTTCTCAACTGTCAAGGAGAACACATTTCTCTGATTTAAATCAATCTTTCTCAAGAGAGACATCATTAAAATGAGAATTAAAACAGATATTTAAATCTATTAATATTTTAATGCCTTTTTAATGCAATTATTACCTTGAGTCTTATGTTTTGTTGAGACCAGATACCAGAGATTAGATTGTTCAATTCATTCACACACATGGAACATGCATATGATAAATAAACCACTCAAGTGTTTTGACAACTATGATCGATTGCTTTAAAATTGAAATTCTTACCGTAATTCTTAATGTTAAATTATAGATTTAATCTCTTCTACGTCAAATAAATAAACCATCAATTCAAATTCTTAAATCGACAATCCAACCCATATTATTCTTATTATTCTGCATTAATGTGGTACCCAACACTTTCACTAAAAATTTTTGGCTCGTTTAATTTTCATATTTTTCATAAGTATTTACTTTGACCCTTTAACGAAAATATAAAACATTCAAAAATTTTGAACCAACCGTTTTGTCAGAAAAATTACACTGGTTATATAGCAGTTTGACAAACACAAATTTTGATCATTGAGAAGCTTAATATTCCTTTTACAACACAACGTAACTAAAACGTTTAGCTGACTTTACAGAGTTATCTCCCTGTAGTGTTAGGTACCACCTTAATATACAAAAGTATGATGTAATTTGCGTAATTTTGTTGTATGATGTTCTGGTCACCTTAGGCTATAATGAAAAATAAGGTTTCAACTCAGAAGTCCGTAAAAGCGCTTCCGACGCATGCCATTAATACACGTATCATAAAACCTTCAAATTAAAAAACAGTTTGTCTGATCTATTTTTCATTTTTGGACACTAAAGTATGTTTAAATAACAGTAGAGTAAAAGTCGATTTAGGGATCCTTTATTTTGACATGTTTCAATAATAGTCCGATAATTTCGATAGCATTTCAACTCAATGTGAGCCTATTTAGGAATAGTTCCCTACATGCAACGACACTTATTAAATTAGATTTTTCATGAGATATAGGATGTCGCGACGTACGATAGGTAAAATTATAGTACCACCAGGTGCAAGGAGATAACTCTGCAAAATATTCTAAATATATGGCATGGTAGTCAGAAGAAAAAATACCCCTAAATTTTGTTAAAGTACTCCTACACCCCGCCCCCACTTTTAAAATTACAATGTTGAATTAATTAACATAAGAAAATACCTAAGCAAATAAATGCTGATGCTCGTTATTAACTTGTGAATCATCGCCTTTTCCTATGTAATATTCATTATCAACTTGTGATGTGCCCATACACCGGAGTTAGGCTCATAATTGAACGGTCATTTTAGCGCATATTTGCGTTTTGGCCCTGGGTGTCGAGTGACCAATATGGGTCTATCTTTCAAGTTTGTTTACTGTTTAATGGTCATTATTATTTCTACAATATATTGGATGCAAAACTGCAGATTTATTTTCTTGATATATATTAATGTGATAAAATGTGTATATAGATGAACTAACCGATCTACTTGTATATATTTTGTTGATTTTAAGAGCAGATTATGGAGTGTGGCGTACAAGAGTACATCTACCTAACAGACACGTTCATAGCCTCCAATTCTAGATCTTAGCCTTAATCTAGTATACACAAGTAATTAGATAGAGAGAGAGAGACCGTTTAATTTCCCCCAAAAAGTTTTTCATTTTTGCTATCAGTGTAAAAGCACGAGCATTTAACTTCAGGGGTTATAACTTTTCCTAAACAAATATTCTGATTTCCAATTTGACAAAAAAGTATTGTGGTCAAGCAGAGTAATGTTCTTTTACCGGATCAACCAAAGACTCTTTATTGTTATTGTTTAAATGTAATACGTGCTTCCTTTACGTTCGTTCGTACCTTTTGGCAAAATGTAAAAAAGCTCTATGAAAAGAGTATATTGATATTTGGTCTCAAAATTGAATTGAATTGAGTGTTTAATTGTAAAATACCGGGATGTTTCTATTTTGTGTTTATTGCAATTAATACGTTTATAAGATTAAAACAAATGATTACAATCCAACAGGCGGTTACTTACTAACTACACGGCTCCAGATAACTGTTTCCCTGTCAATTGTGTAATATCTGGACAGATACACAATTGAAACCTTAAAAATAGTGGTTTCTCATATACACAATATCATAAAAGAGGGACGAAAGATACCAGAGGGACATAAGTTGCCATTTAAATTTCAGTATAATTTCAAAAATGGACGATGAAATATTAAATAATTGTACAAAATTTAATGTTGACATTTTAGATTTGTGGCTTTTTCTCCCTACATTTATCAAAATGTGTGACTCTTTACCTTCCAAATTAATGACGTCTTTCCCTTGACTCTTTTTCCGTGAACCTATTTCAACTAGATAAGGTATGCCATAACTAGAAATTTGCATTATGACTTTTTGATTTTACCATTTGGTGAAGGACTGCCGTTTTGATTTTTTATTGGAGTGCAGTATTTTTAAAATAATAACGTGTTATAGTGTTCTTTCATTTGTCTTTTTTAATATAACTTTTATTGTCAGGTCTGTTATTCATTTGACGTGACTCTTTACTATTGCATCCAATCATACATTGAACGAAACAATTATTTTATTTGTACATGTGTGACGTTGTTGTTATTGCTTTTGGTTGGCGGCTTACTTATGTAGTAATTGCATCTTAAATTCATACAGCATAAATATTATGTATATATATATGTTTAGTCCTTAATTTATTTTATGTATTACATGTTGGCGATTAATTATATGAATATGTGACGAACATGGTTGACTTTGTTACCATAGAGTGTTTATCTATGGAGGAAAAAACACATAACAAGAGGTACATATAATAGGAAAATGAAAAAAAGCAAATGATAGTTACTAATGAAATGTAAATTATTAACTGATAGGTATCATATAATTGTTTAGAAATTTTATCTGGTTGTTCACCTTTTTTGTCGTCTGTGATATACTTATCAAAGTATATTTAGAAACATAGAACAAGACATATGCTAGTTTGAAAAATGCTACCAATGTAAGCATGTCAAACAATTTTCGTTGATGAAGGGTCTAAATACAGCACAAACAACATTTTCAAAAAGACCAAAAAAGTGAAAAAGTATCTTCTAACAAAACGCATTTGACTATATATACAAAAATCTGTGTGTGTTTATGTAACTAACATCCTCTAGTACAAATTAAGATTTTATCATTCTATTGTCATATAAAGGATTTAGCACTTCCACAAAATATATGAGCGTATTGATTGTGTTTGTTGGTTTTTCTTATTTTCTAATAATATGACTATAATTGTCAGTTTGGATTGATCTGAAAAGACATATATTGCATTTTTCTTTGTTCTCACTTTTCCTTTAGCTTTTAACATATAACGTTAAATAAGCAAGACAAATGTTAGTCGCACTTTTCATGAAAAACGGCTGTAGCAAATGTTTCTATTGTTACATATACAAACAAAGCGTGTTGTGTTGTGTTGTTTTTATTTTTTAATTTCTAAAAAGTATGACAGTAATTATCCATTGTAGACAATATTAAAGTGTTGTTGTATTTTACCCTTATTATATACTGTTAAATTATCTAGTGTTCTAATCTTCAATAGATCACAGTGTTCAAATTGAGTGTTGATACTTGTTAAAATTAAATGCGTGCATTTCATAGTCAATTAGTACTCGTGTTTGAAAGGTGATTGATTTACTGATGTATGACACAGGTAGAAAAGGTCTATTTTATTTCGCTAAATGGACTGACACAAAGATGAAGTGATCATTGCACTTCTGACTTGCTTATAAATATTCTATGTGTATTAAAAAAGGAAATGATTTCAGATTTGGGTGAGTTTGTATTTTTCTTTAAAATTGTTTATTGTATAACTTGATAAAATAGTTTAACTTGAGGGACCATCTGAGATTTACTTCATATACACTGGTTCAAAATACATTATTGTTTATTTTATAATATCTAAACTAAGACTAAATGAAACTAATATTGGAGAGTCTTCCTTATTTTCTTATAAGTATATTAGTGTCCCGTATGTGTCTAAAAGTGTGTGTGTATCCGGATAGAATGTGTTTCAATGAGAGATCTATTATGTCATTATTTTTAACGTGTCAAACATCTATTTTCGAAGCGCATCATATTTTGAGCAGACCAATAGAAAGTGTACAACACCGTTTGTGATTTTGCAGTTTTCATGCAGCGCCTGGGGTTGAAACGCGCATTCGTCATTCAGTAGGTCAGTGAGCGGAGAATTATCTATTATTATTAGCTCGTATATTTCCTCCATAGGCCCGTTATATATAATCCAGCCGTCATCCCTAAATCTGGAAGTGATTATCATAGGGTTTCTGTGTTGAAAGCGTTGTAACATGTTTGAAGAAACACAAACATTGTAAGGTCCGCCCAAGGTTTCACGGTAATGTTAATTGCTAAAAATAAATTCATTTTCATTTTTTTCTCTAAAAAAAGCCTTAAAAGGCGTTGTATACTGTCCTTTGGTGGCACTTTGATTTCATTCTTGCTTGGATCAATATTGGTCAGTTCCCCGTTTGTGGCTTCAGTATGTCATTAAATGTAAAACAAGTGTACATATAATTGGCATTGAATGCTACTTATAGGTAACAGTCACGTTTGGGTTTTATATTTTCAATCGAATTTATAAAACTTGACTTATCTTTTATATATATGAATATTATTTTAAGTTCAGCGAGGTCCGAAGGGCACCGTGTGAGCTTTGACTAATACTTGGCCTCCGTCGTCGTCCGTCGCCGCCAGTTTTTGGCTTATATCTCAGAAACTAAAGCATTCAGAGCAAATCTGACAAAGGGTAAACTGGTTTAAAAGGTCGAAATTTATCAGCCCTGAAATTTTCAGATACACCGTAGAACTCATTGTTGGGTTGTTGCTACTTAATTGTTTTTTAAGAAAAATGTTCAGTTTTTTGTTATTATCTTGAATATTACTGAAGATTAAGATAAATTGTAAACAGCAAAAATTTTCAACAAAGTAAGGTCAAGGTTTTATGTTACCAAAATTTTCAATTGACCCGTTATGGATGTATTTGCTCTTTAAGGTGGTACCCAACACTACAGGGAGATAACTCTGTAAAATCGGGTAAACGTTTTAATTACGTTGTGTTGTTAAGGGAATATAAAGCTTCTCAGTGACCAAAATTAGAGTTTGTCAAACTGCTATGTATTTTTTCTGATAAATTAGTTGGTTCAATTTTTTTGAAATTTTTATATTTTTGTCAAAGGGCCAAAGTAAATACTTTGTTTAAATTTTATGAAAGTCAAACGATCCATCTTAATGTTAGTGAAGGTGTTGGGTACCACCTTAAGGACAATTTTACACATGTTGTCTATGTTTTTAAACAAATCTTCGCAAATTAATCTAGGATAAATTTTGTATTGTATTTACTTGTTGTAAGTCTAGAAACAGAGACACTAAGGCTAAAATGCATTCATTTGCTTTTGAAGAAAATATGACTGATACTATGCACATTTGAATTGCATTTTTAAGCCACATATTAGAATACATTAAAAAACAAAAATAATCATTGATGAAAGATTCCAGCAAAACAATAACAGATGAGCGATTTAGACTCTTGAGAGCCTCTTGTTTAACAAACGGAACAGGAAAATAATCGATATAGTGTCCAATATTGTGTAGAGGTGTTTCACACAAGGATACAATTGGTCTGCTCGGAATTAAATTTTCTCGCCTAGCTGTTTCATTTCTATCCATTTCTGTTAGTATATTTTCAGATAGGTTATGCATTTTAGGCAACAGATAGAATTTTTCTACTTTAGTTGTATTTATGTTTTCTTTCAAATATCTAAATGTTATATTGTCAAATATGATTAATATTATGTAGGTTTTTGTAATACTGAACGAAATTTAAGCTACCTCCTTTACTTTGTATTCAGCAGTTTCGTCGTAATAAATATTATATTTTTTTCACAACAAATACATTCCTTATTCTAAAGATAGTTTGTTACAATTATACTTAACTGTCCAAGCGCCAGTGGAGTATTCCTGTGGAAAAAAAAACTCTGAGTAGCCAGGAACATACTCACAATATAATCAACAATATTACATAAACTTTTACATTATATGCAAATTATTCTATTAAATCAATTTCTTCAAATTTGTGAAATATACACTTCGAGAAATTATTTTGCTTTCATTCATAACCCTTCTTAATTTCTTTATAAACAATTCATACACATCTGTATATTTCAATTTCTGCTCTGAAACATAGTATAATTTGAAAATGCAAAAATCTAAAACTGTCACAAAATAGTTAAAACCATGAGAACCCTTATCTGATATGTTGAATCCAAATACTATATGTTTAACTGATATTTTATTTTAAAAATTTATTTGTGCAAGATCTTGTACTTTATCCTTAAAGTCTTTTAAAAAATAACATGTTATAAAGAAATAAAAGTAATCTTCCTCTTCTGCTTAACAAAAAAAATACATTCATTTTTATCAGAAATTTTCCATTTAAATAGTAATTACTTTGTTGGAATAATATAATGTAGTAGTTTCCATCTAAACATTTTCATCTTATTCTCTTTTAAAGATTTAGATATAAAATCGTTTACGAATGAAATTTAGCTTGCTATCTAACTATAAATTGCTTGTCCAAATATTTATACCAATTGCCTGTGAATATTTTTGATCTACTAGACTATTATATAACATTTTATTATAGATATATTTTGATTGTATTTGTTTATTTCCACATATCAAATTGTCCTTATTGATACTGATTTTACTCTTTAGAGAGTTTCCTTCAATTCCGTTGGGATGGAAGATTTTACGATTGTAAACTTTACAATCCAATTAGACTTATTGTTTAATTTTCTAAAATAAAAAAAAAACAAAAACATCTGATCACTTTCCCGCACGATCAAGTAAGTCGTTAATATAAATCAATCCACTTGCTACCCAGTTTTGAAAGAACAAACTATTGTTGCAATGTTTAACGTATCGGGTTCCAAAAATAATCTGTTTTCTAATATTTGAATTTTGTAAAACTTTCTCCTGTTTTTACCCAGTTTGAAATTACTTGTAAATAAAAGTCTAGCATATTTTCAAATTCGGTTAGTGATTGAACTCACTTAATTCGACCAATAATTCTAATATCAATGCGATACTAATAAGAAGTTGATATAAATAGTACACTTCTTCTCAGTTTTGCAGTTTTGCGTTTGCGCAGGGACGTTAAGGGCTTTCCAAGAAAATGCCCATCTTCATACATAGCAAAGGTGGTGGTGGTGATGATGATGAATGATGATGATGATGATAATGATGATGATGATGATGATGATGATGAGGAGGAGGAGGAGGAGGAGGAGGAGGAGGAGGAGGAGGAGGAGGAGGGGGAGGAGGAGGAGGAGGATAAAAATGACAATGAGGATGAGGATGAGGACAACATCTCGCAAAGCATAATCAAATTCAGCCATTGTAAAAAAAACATAATGTGAATAAATGTAAAGAGTACACACGACATTTAGGTAAAAAAAATACTTTTAAATATCTACCTGTTCCACAAACAGGAGTAAAAGAATATAGTAGCAAGTGTGCCATCCAGTACAGGGAATAACTTAAATGAATAAACTTGTCATACATCGTAGACAAAAAAAGTTTAATTCATTTCCAGCAACACTTGTCAAACATCGTAGACAAGACATCTTTTTTTTTCTTATTAACATTAGCACTTGTCTTGCATCAAAGACAAGAGACATTTAATTATATTTTAAATAACTTTCAAACTTCCTAAATTTAAATACACAATAAAATAACTAAAAAGAATTTAAGTAAAGTGTTGTGTTCACTGTTTAGAACAAGTGCGTATATACTAGGGTCAAGGTCACCGGCGATCTCTGGTCTGGTGGTTATGGTTTGTTTGTTTGTTTAAGGATGTATTCTTCTGACTCTTCAGTCTCGTTCAGTCTCGTTGAAATCTCGTTCTTGAATAATTTCCAAAACATGTGATACAAGTGTAAAACATCAATGAATTTTAAAAAGATTATAATTAAACATAACGCTGTCAAAAAATTGTATATTTACAATGAATGGTTTTTGAGTAATCCAGTTTACGACAAATCAAGTCTGTATTTTTACAAATGTTTTTGGCCAATATTTTGAACAAATGGGTGATGGATACAAACAATGATTTTACAAGAATCATGTTCATCTCATGTCATTTTGGTCTGTTCAAATTTCTTAGATATGTATTTTTTTCAATCATTTATAACAAAAAAGTTGAAATATTATGCCTTTTGTTCATAAAACTAAGAAAATAACAAAAATGTAAAATTGACCATGGTACACCTACCTATAGGTTTATTAAGTAAAATTTAGTCAGATTGGTCCACTTCCTCTTTGTAGAAAGTATGAAAAAAAGTTTAATTGTGGAACTGTGATTTTTTTCATGATTATAGCCAAAAAATAGGTAAAAATCGATGAAAAATGGGAAAATCATCACAATTGGGCATTTTCAAAGGGCTGTAGCAGAAAAATAAGTGCACCACGCTATGATTTTTTCTTCACCAATGATTTTATTACAGTCTTATAAACTCAAAGAGCGGGTTCTCAAAAAAAAATTTAATTCCAATTGTTGGCTCCTCATAAGTGTTTGTTTAAACATAGATATTACATTACGCCTCATAGAGAAGTTAAGATAATTCATTTCTTGAGACCTAAAGGCGAAATATGAATAAGAATCAACTGTACATATATTCTACGTAATATAACGGCACTACAGAATGTGCTTTACTTTAGCTTAAAAAAATTACTTAAAAAATAGGCACGTAAAACAATCTTATCTATAGCAAATGCTAATAAAATGACGTTTTTCTTTTGCAAGGAGAGTTTTTGATAAGTCGAAGCTAGTAATAAGGTTTTCCAAACACTAGATAAGCACTTTTATAAAAAGATTATTTCAATGAACATAACAATTGTTATTTGATTTTTCAGACAAGAAGTCGTAAACGCATTCGAACACATATATCTGCATTCGAGGTTGCTGACTATTTTTGTAAACAAATTTGATATTTCAATTGTTCATTACTAACTTACTTCATTAATATTCAATATTGACTCTTTTTATTATTAAATTCAGGAAAATTTTCAAACTTGTGGAATAATCTCACAACATCAGAAGCAAAACTTATGGCGAGTTTTTAAACAGGTATATTCGAATGACTGTCAGAAAAAAGCAAAACATCGAAATCAAGATAATCAATTGTAGTTTTATTTTTCCTAACATAACGACACGATTGAATGTCGTCTACTTTTACTGAAAAAATTAACTAAAAAATAAGGCTCGTAAAACAGTCTTATCCAAAAGCAAGTGCTAATTAAAGTTATGTTTTTTTTCCTTTTCAAGGAGAGCTTTTAAACAGTCGAAACTAGTAACAAGGTATACACCAAAATAAATAAGCACTTTTATAAAAAAAAATGCACTTAAACAAAGTTAGTGTACACTGTTTTCCATTGTATAATGATTACTATCTGCATTGATATTCAATTATTGCCTTGTTTTTCTATTATTGATTTCAGTAGAATTTCCAAACTTATGAAATACCCTTACAACATCAGAATCAAAACTTTTGGCGACTTTTATTGTTTGTTTTATAGAGATTAACATAATAACACAATGTCCACTGCTGTACCTCTATTTTTGACATTTTTACTTATTATGTCTGTTTGTTTTCTTAAGATTTTTATACGACAATCATACAAGTGAGAGGTTTAACAAGCTTTAAAACCAGGTTCAATCCAACAGTTTTTATAAAAGAAAATGCATGTACTAAGTCATGATTATGACAGTTGATGTTTATTGGATTGATATGGTCACTATTTTCTATTGTACTTTGATTACTATCTTCATTAATATGCAATCATTGACTATTTCCTATTTTTAATTTCAGGAGCATTTGCAAAGTTATGGAATGATCTAACAACACCAGGGTCAAAACTTTTGGCGACTTTTACAAACAGGTTTATTCGAATGACTGTTAGAAAAAACTATACATCAATATCAAGATAATTAACTGTACATTTATTCTACCTGATATAACGGTACTATTGAATGTAGTTTACTATTGCTAAAAACATTATAACACAAGAAGGCACGTAAAACAGTCTTTCCCATAAACAATTGTGAATAAAATGACGTTTTCTTTTGCAAGGAGAGTCTTTAAAAAGTTGAAACTAGAGGAAAAGTATGCACAAAAACAAATAAGCACGGTTATAACAAGATTGTTTCAATGAAAAAAAAAAAAACAAAGGTAGGGTAATTTATCAGACAGTTAGTCTTAAACGCATTAGAACACATATATGTCTATATAACTTTTTGTCTATATGTCTGTTTGTCTATATGCCTTTTTGTGTTTATTTCTTATATATGACATGGCTTTATACTTATACATCCCATCATTGTTTTATTGTGCCATGGTTAATGTTTGTTAATATTTTTGTTTGTTTTATAGGAATTAAGAAAATAACACAATGTTGACTGCTGTGCCTCTATTTCCGACATTTTTACCTGTTATGTCTGTTTGTTTTGTTCACAAATCGTTGTCAATATAATGGATTTTAATACGACAGTCATACCAGGGAGAGGTTTAACTAGCCTTAAAACCAATTTAATCCACCATTTTTTATAGAATGAAAATGCCTGTACCAAGTCAGAAATATGACAGTTGGTGTTCATTCGTTTGGTATAGTCACTATTTTCTATTGTACATAAATTATTAACTTCATAAATGTTTAATTATTGACTCTTTCTATTATTAATTTCAGGAGAATTTCCCAACTTGTGGAATAATCTCACAACATCAGAAGGAAAAATTTGGCGACTTTTATAAACAGGTAAATTCGATGGACTGTTAGAAAAAAGCAATATATCAAGATCAAGATCAAGATTATCAACTGTACATGCATTCTATCTAATATAACGGCACTATTAAATGTGGTTTAATATTGCTAAACAAATAAACAAATAAAAAAGGTGTGCACGCAAAACGGTCTTATCCAAAAGCAATTACAAATAAAATGATGTTTTTTTTTCTATTGCAAGGAGAGTCATTAAAAAGTCGAAACAAGTGACAAAGTGTGTGTAATGCACAGTACGTCAAAACAAAAATATCAAGCATACATCATACACATTTGGTAAATACACATCCATACCCCTTAGGCAATTCAAGAGATGTTCCGAAAAGTGTAATTATACCCTTTTTGTACCTGGCCTAATCACCATTTCCATATAAACATCAGTTAAAAAGAAAAATCCAAACGTTTTATTTAAGCTCTCTTCTATCATTTCCACCCCAGAAAAACTAAGAAATCTGAGGAAGGGAAAGAAAAAAATAAAGACAAAAAACACTATTATTAAAGGGAACTATATTCGTAGACAACGAAAAGCGGGATCATTAATTGTGGTTTTGGGCCAATAAGATATCTGACTCTGAGTTTTACTGTGCGTGATTTCGTGTCTATGTTTATTCTACATTGTTTAGAGGTGTTAGATGGTCTAACAATACATATGTATGTCCAAGTCAGGAGCCTCCGTCTTTTGTTAGTCTTGTTTATGTGTTGTCAATTGAATTAATTGTTTTCTAAATATTGGACTTGTGTAACTTCTATTTTCAATGCATGCGTACACATGTTAAGGGGCCAGCTGCATGAAGCCCGCCTTCGGTCGCTGAAATTTTCCGCTGTGGTGAAGAGCAATGGGTGATCTTGAGCTCTTTTTTGCCCTTTGATCGGGTTGTTGCCTTTGTTACACGTTCCACATTTCCATTCTTAATGTTATCATACACATTTAAGGATAATTGTCATGTTCCAGACACGTGTAGGTATTCCGTCGTGTGTTCTGCGGGTAAACTTATTAATAAAAATTCACATCTTTTTGGTCATGATTGTACCTTTTAGTATATTTCTCATGTTCAAAATTAGGTGATACACACATAGTGCGCACGTATACATAATTAACAAGTTCTTCAATATGTTTTAAAATACTATCGACAATTTGAATATTCAAAACACATATATTGAAACAAATTTCATTTCATTCTAAATCTACTCATTAAAAATAAAACAAAATTATGCAGTTTTGATCATCCTTTTAAATTTTTATATTGCGAAGTAATTTTAATTCAAAATGAAAAATGCATTTTTCATTTTTCAACATTTAAAGTCAAATTACAAAATACTTAATGTCAGCAATTCCAATTTTTCTTCTGAAATGAACTTATATTATTTTATCTAAAACAAGCAGCTGCAAATCATTTGATGTATTCAAACTGTTGAAATTTTATCTTTTTTTAATATCCTCGTGAAATCAAAAAAATTAATTCCATATTGATAACAAATTTCAATTATCATTAAGAAAATGATTTTTCAAAAGTCACTTCAAAAGAGTTTTGCCTTATGTTTAAAGTGTGAAGAGCAATTTGCTAAATTTATTTTTTTCTGTTAAAAATGCCATTTGTTTGGCGTAAATATACACGGTCTTCTGTTGTACATTGATTACCTAGTACTTCATTTATTTAGTATTCAATTATTTACTATGTTTTATTATTAATTTCAGGAGAATTTCTCAACTTGTGGAATAATCTTTAAACAGAAGAACAAAAACTTTCGGCGACTTTTACAAGGTTTGGACCTACTTAAAAAAAAACTTCAAACCGAACAAAACCCTGGATTTTTTGTCAAGTAGATATCAGCTACTAAGCTTCCCTTTTCATCTAGTACGAACAACAGTTTTGCCGTAGAACTTTTTTTTATTAACTTTTCTGTAAGGTGGGGTAGGGTGTTCGACCCTAACTCTGGATCTAGTTTAATAATAAAAAAATAAATCGAACAATACCCTGGATTTGTTTTCTCAGGTAGACCTCAGCTACCCTGCTTCCCTTTTGCTCATCGTGCAGACAGATGCATTGCCGAAGAACATTTGTTTATTAACTTTTCTGTAAGGGTTGGAGAGGGTGTCAGACCCCTACGTTAGACATACTTGGAAAAAAACTAAGCCGAAGAACAACCTGAACTTTTTCGAAGACAGACCTCAGCAACCTAGCTTCTCTCTGCACCTAGTGAGACAAAATAGTTGCCGTAGAACATTTTTTTGTAACATGTGGGAACGATATCCGGTCCCAACTTTGGACCTACTTTAAAAACAAAATAAGCCGCAAAACACCCTTGATTTTATTCAAGTAGACTTTAGCTACCTAAATTTATTTTCAACCTAGTACGGACAAAAAAATTGCCAAGGAATATTTTTAGTAACTTTTCTGTAAGAGTTGGGAGCGATGTCCTGTCCCAACTTTGGACCTACTTTACAAAAAAAAAAAAAAAAAAAAAAACTAAACCGTTAAACACCCTTGCATTTTTTCAAGTATACCTCAGTTAACCAACTTCTCTTTACATCTCTTGCGGACAAAAACATTGCCGAAGAATATTTATTTATTAACTTTTCTGTAATTTGCACCTTGTGCTGTGAAAAGTATGGCAGTTAAACATTGTGTTTAACACTTTTCTGTAAGAATTGGAAAGGGTGTCCAACCCCAACTTTGGATCTACTTTAAACAGAACACAGAACAACACCCCGGATTTTTATTCTCAGGTAGACCGCAGCTACTCAGCCTCTCTTTGCATTTAATCGGACAAAATGGTTGCCGTAGAACATTTTGTTATTAATTTTTCTGTAAAAGATGTCCGACCAACTTTGGACCTACTTAAAAAAAAGAATCCGAAAACCACTCTGGATGTTTTCCATTTAGACCTCAGTAACCTTGTTTCCCTTTGCTTTGTTTGACGTCAATATTTTTTTTTTATTAATTTTTCTGTAAGGTAGTGGGGTAGGGTGTCCAAGACCAACTTTGCACTTTCTTTCAAAAAAAAAAAAAACGAAGCCGAAGAATAACCTGTGTTTTTTTTTCTCAAATATACCACAGCTACCCGACCTTTCTTTACACCTTGTACGGACAACAGTATTGCCGTACAACATTTTTTATTAACTTTTCTGTAAGGTAGTTAGGTTGGGAGTCTGTTCCTAAATTTGGACCTACGTTCCAAACAAACTGTGCGGAAGAACAACTTGGGTTTCTTTTCCAGTATACCCCAGCTACCCAGCTTCCCTCTGCAGCTAGTGCAGACAAAAGTTTTGCCGTAGAACATTTTTTATTAACTTTTCTGCATGGAGGACGTTAAGGTGAGAAGACTGTCTGACTCAATCCTTGAACCTACATGACAAACAATAAATTAAGCCGAAGAACACACTGTGTTTGTTTTCTCAAGTAGACCACATCTACCCAGCTCCCCTTTGCATCTATTGTGGACAATGATTTGACATAGAACATGTTTTATTATTTTTTTTCTGTAAAGTAGTTGGTAAGGGTGTCCGGCCCCAACTTTGTTCTTTCTTTTAAAAAGAATAAACTAAGCCGAAGAACACCCTGTGTTTTTTCTCAAGTAAACCATAGCAACCCGGCCTTTCTGTGGACCTAGTGCGGACAAAAGTATTGCAGTACAATATTTTTTATTAACTTTTTCTGCATGGAAGAATTTAAGGTGAGAAGACTGTCCGACTCAATCCTTGAACCTACATGAAAAACAATATACTAAGCAGAAGAACACACTATGTTTTTTCTCAAGTAGACCACAGCTACGCAGTTCCCCTTTGCGCCTATTGTGGACAATGATTTGATATAGAACATTTTTTATTTTTTTTTTCTGTAAAGTAGTGGGGTAGGGTGTCCGGCCCTAACTATGCACTTTCTTTCAAAAAGAATAAACTAAGCTGAAGAACACCCTAAATTTTTTCTCAAGCAACCCGACCTTTCTTTGCACCTAGTGAAGACAGAAGTATTGCCGTACAATATTTTTTATATTAAGTTTTCTGTAAGGTAGCGGGGTTGGGTGTCTGACCCTAAATTTGGACCTACGATCCAAAAAAACTGTGCCGAAGAACACCTTGGGTTTCTTTTCCAGTACACCTCAGCTACCCAGCTTCCCTTTGCACCTTGTGCAGACACAAGTATTGCCGTAGAACATTTTTTATTAATTTTTCTGTAAGTGTAAGGTAAACTGTAAGGTAATAAGACTGACGGACTAAATCTTTGAACCTACATAAAAAACAATAAACTAAGCCGTAAAACACACTGTGTTTTTTCTGAAGTAGACCACAGCTTCACAGCTTCCCTTTGTGCCTATTGCGGACAATTATTTGACGTCAATATTTATTTAATTAATTTTTCTGTAAAGTGATGGGGTAGGGTGTCCGACACCAATTTTGCACTTCCTTTCAAAAAAATAAACTAACCCGAAGAACACCCTGTGTTTTTTCTCAAGTAAACCACAGTTACCCGACCTTCCTTTGCACCTAGTGCGGACAAAAGTATTGCCGTACAATATTTTTTATTAACTTCTCTGTAAGGTAGCGGGGTTGGGTGTTTGTTCCTAAATTTGGACCTACGCTCCAAAAAAAAACTGTGCCGAGGAAAACCTTTGGTTTCTTCTCCAGTACACCTCAGCTAACCAGCTTCCCTTTGCACCTAGTGCAGACACAAGTATTGCCGTAGAACATTTTTTATTAACTTTTCTGTAAGTGTAAGGTAGACTGTAAGGTAATAAGACTGACGGACTAAATCTTTGAACCTATAAAAAAACAATAAAATAAGCCGTAAAACACGCTGTGTTTTTTTCTGAAGTAGACCACAGCTACACAGCTTCCCTTTGTGCCTATTGCGGACAATTATTTGACGTCAATATTTTTTTTAATTATTTTTTCTGTTAGGTGATGGGGTAGGGTGTCCGACATCAATTTTGCACTTTCTTTCAAAAAAATAAACTAAGCCGAAGAACACCCTGTGTTTTTTCTCAAGTAAACCACAGCTACCCGACCTTCCTTTGCACCTAGTGCGGACAAAAGTATTGCCGTACAATATTTTTTATTAACTTTTCTGTAAGGTAGCGGGGTTGGGTGTCTGTTCCTAAATTTGGACCTACGTTCCAAAAAAAAAAAACTGTCCCGAAGAACACCTTGGGTTTCTTCTCCAGTACACCTCAGCTACCCAGCTTCCCTTTGCACCTAGTGCTGACACAAGTATTGCCGTAAAACATTTTTTATTAATTTTTCTGTAAGTGTAAGGTAAACTGTAAGGTAATAAGACTGACGGACTAAATCTTTGAACCTACATAAAAAACAATAAACTAAGCCGTAAAACACACTGTGTGTTTTCTGAAGTAGACCACAGCTTCACAGCTTCCCTTTGTGCCTATTGCGGACAATTATTTGACGTCAATATTTTTTTAATTATTTTTTCTGTAAGGTGATGGGGTAGGGTGTCCGACACCAATTTTGCACTTTCTTTCAAAAAAATAAACTAAGCCGAAGAACACCCTGTGTTTTTTCTCAAGTAAACCACAGTTACCCGACCTTCCTTTGCACCTAGTGCGGACAAAAGTATTGCCGTACAATATTTTTTATATACTTTTCTGTAAGGTAGCGGGGTTGGGTGTCTGTTCCTAAATTTGGACCTACGTTCCAAAAAAACTGTGCTGAAGAACACCTTGGGTTTTTTCTCCAGTATATCTCAGCAACTCAGCTTCCCGTTGCACCTAGTGCAGACACAAGTATTACCGTAGAACATTTTTTATTAACTTTTCTGCAAGTGTAAGGTAGACTGTAAGGTAATAAGACTGACGGACTAAATCTTTGAACCTACATAAAAAAACAATAAAATAAGCCGTAAAACACACTGTGTTTTTATCTGAAGTAGACCACAGCTACACAGCTTCCCTTTGTGCCTATTGCGGACAATTATTTGACGTCAATATTTTTTTTAATTATTTTTTCTGTTAGGTGATGGGGTAGGGTGTCCGACATCAATTTTGCACTTTCTTTCAAAAAAATAAACTAAGCCGAAGAACACCCTGTGTTTTTTCTCAAGTAAACCACAGCTACCCGACCTTCCTTTGCACCTAGTGCGGACAAAAGTATTGCCGTACAATATTTTTTATTAACTTCTCTGTAAGGTAGCGGGGTTGGGTGTCTGTTCCTAAATTTGGACCTACGTTCCAAAAAAACTGTGCGGAAGAACACCTTGGGTTTCTTCTCCAGTATATCTCAGCTACTCAGCTTCCCGTTGCACCTAGTGCAGACACAAGTATTGCCGTAGAACATTTTTTATTAACTTTTCTGCAAGTGTAAGGTAGACTGTAAGGTAATAAGACTGATGGACTAAATCTTTGAACCTACATAAAAAACAATAAAATAAGCCGTAAAACACACTGTGTTTTTTTCTGAAGTAGACCACAGCTACACAGCTTCCCTTTGTGCCTATTGCGGACAATTATTTGACGTCAATATTTTTTTTAATTATTTTTTCTGTTAGGTGATGGGGTAGGGTGTCCGACATCAATTTTGCACTTTCTTTCAAAAAAATAAACTAAGCCGAAGAACACCCTGTGTTTTTTCTCAAGTAAACCACAGCTACCCGACCTTCCTTTGCACCTAGTGCGGACAAAAGTATTGCCGTACAATATTTTTTATTAACTTCTCTGTAAGGTAGCGGGGTTGGGTGTCTGTTCCTAAATTTGGACCTACGTTCCAAAAAAAACTGTGCGGAAGAACACCTTGGGTTTCTTCTCCAGTATACCTCAGCTACCCAGCTTCCCTTTGCACCTAGTGCACACACAAGTATTGCCGTAGCACATTTTTTATTAACTTTTCTGTAAGTGTAAGGTAATCTGTAAGGTAATAAGACTGACGGACTAAATCTTTGAACCTACATAAAAAACAAATAAACTAAGCCGTAAAACACACTGTGTTATTTCTGAAGTAGACCACAGCTACACAGCTTCCCATTGTGCCTATTGCGGACAATTATTTGACGTCAATATTTTTTTAATTAATTGTTCTGTTAGGTGATGGGGTAGGGTGTCCGACACCAATTTTGCACTTTCTTTCAAAAAAAGAAACTAAGCCGAAGAACACCCTGTGTTTTTTCTCAAGTAAACCACAGCTACCCGACCTTCCTTTGCACCTAGTGCGGACAAAAGTATTACCGTACAATATTTTTTATTAACTTTTCTGTAAGGTAGCGGGGTTGGGTGTCTGTTCCTAAATTTGGACCTACTTTCCAAAAAAACTGTGCGGAAGAACACCTTGGGTTTCTTCTCCAGTATACCTCAGCTACCCAGCTTCCCTTTGCACCTAGTGCAGACACAAGTATTGCCGTAGAACATTTTTTTATAAACTTTTCTGTAAGTGTAAGGTAGACTGTAAGGTAATAAGACTGACGGACTAAATCTTTGAACCTACATAAAGAACAATAAAATAAGCCGTAAAACACACTGTGTTTTTTTCTGAAGTAGACCACAGCTACTCAGCTTCCCTTTCTGCCTATTGCAGACAATTATTTGACGTCAATATTTTTTTAATTAATTTTTCTGTAAGGTGATGGGGTAGGGTGTCCGACACGAATTTTGCACTTTCTTTCAAAAAAATAAACTAAGCCGAAGAACATCCTGTGGTTTTTTCTCAAGTAAACCACAGTTACCCGGTCTTCCTTTGCACCTAGTGCGGACAAAAGTATTGCCGTACAATATTTTTTATTAACTTTTCTGTAAGGTAGCGGGGTTGGGTGTCTGTTCCTAAATTTGGACCTACTTTCCAAAAAAACTGTGCGGAAGAACACCTTGGGTTTCTTCTCCAGTACACCTCAGCTACCCAGCTTCCCTTTGCACCTAGTGCTGACACAAGTATTGCCGTAAAACATTTTTTATTAATTTTTCTGTAAGTGTAAGGTAAACTGTAAGGTAATAAGACTGACGGACTAAATCTTTGAACCTACATAAAAAACAATAAACTAAGCCGTAAAACACACTGTGTGTTTTCTGAAGTAGACCACAGCTTCACAGCTTCCCTTTGTGCCTATTGCAGACAATTATTTGACGTCAATCATTTTTAATTATTTTTTCTGTAAGGTAATGGGGTAGGGTGTCCGACACCAATTTTTCACTTTCTTTCAAAAAAATAAACTAAGCCGAAGAACACCCTGTGTTTTTTCTCAAGTAAACCACAGTTACCCGACCTTCCTTTGCACCTAGTGCGGACAAAAGTATTGCCGTACAATATTTTTTATTAACTTTTCTGTAAGGTAACGGGGTTGGGTGTCTGTTCCTAAATTTGGACCTACGTTCCAAAAAAACTGTGCTGAAGAACACCTTGGGTTTTTTCTCCAGTATATCTCAGCTACTCAGCTTCCCGTTGCACCTAGTGCAGACACAAGTATTGCCGTAGAACATTTTTTATTAACTTTTCTGCAAGTGTAAGGTAGACTGTAAGGTAATAAGACTGACGGACTAAATCTTTGAACCTACATAAAAAACAATAAAATAAGCCGTAAAACACACTGTGTTTTTTTCTGAAGTAGACCACAGCTACACAGCTTCCCTTTGTGCCTATTGCGGACAATTATTTGACGTCAATATTTTTTTTGATTATTTTTTCTGTTAGGTGATGGGGTAGGGTGTCCGACATCAATTTTGCACTTTCTTTCAAAAAAATAACCTAAGCCGAAGAACACCCTGTGTTTTTTCTCAAGTAAACCACAGCTACCCGACCTTCCTTTGCACCTAGTGCGGACAAAAGTATTGCCGTACAATATTTTTTATTAACTTCTCTGTAAGGTAGCGGGGTTGGGTGTCTGTTCCTAAATTTGGACCTACGTTCCAAAAAAACTGTGCGGAAGAACACCTTGGGTTTCTTCTCCAGTATACCTCAGCTACCCAGCTTCCCTTTACACCTAGTGCAGACACAAGTATTGCCGTAGCACATTTTTTATTAACTTTTCTGTAAGTGTAAGGTAGACTGTAAGGTAATAAGACTGACGGACTAAATCTTTGAACCTACATAAAAAACAATAAACTAAGCCGTAAAACACACTGTGTTTTTTCTGAAGTAGACCACAGCTACACAGCTTCCCATTGTGCCTATTGCAGACAATTATTTGACGTCAATATTTTTTTAATTAATTTTTCTGTTAGGTGATGGGGTAGGGTGTCCGACACCAATTTTTCACTTTCTTTCAACAAAATAAACTAAGCCGAAGAACACCCTGTGTTTTTTCTCAAGTAAACCACAGCTACCCGACCTTCCTTTGCACCTAGTGCGGACAAAAGTATTACCGTACAATATTTTTTATTGACTTTTCTGTAAGGTAGCGGGGTTGGGTGTCTGTTCCTAAATTTGGACCTACGTTCCAAAAAAACTGTGCGGAAGAACACCTTGGGTTTCTTCTCCAGTATACCTCAGCTTCCCAGCTTCCCTTTGCACCTAGTGCAGACACAAGTATTGCCGTAGAACATTTTTTATTAACTTTTCTGTAAGTGTAAGGTAGACTGTAAGGAAATAAGACTGACGGACTAAATCTTTGAACCTACATAAAAAACAATAAAATAAGCCGTAAAACACACTGTGTTTTTTTCTGAAGTAGACCACAGCTACACAGCTTCCCTTTGTGCCTATTGCGGACAATTATTTGACGTCAATATTTTTTTTAATTATTTTTTCTGTTAGGTGATGGGGTAGGGTGTCCGACATCAATTTTGCACTTTCTGTCAAAAAAATAAACTAAGCCGAAGAACACCCTGTGTTTTTTCTCAAGTAAACCACAGCTACCCGGCCTTCCTTTGCACCTAGTGCGGACAAAAGTATTGCCGTACAATATTTTTTATTAACTTTTCTGTAAGGTAGCGGGGTTGGGTGTCTGTTCCTTAATTTGGACCTACGTTCCAAAAAAAAAAACTGTCCCGAAGAACACCTTGGGTTTCTTTTCCAGTACACCTCAGCTACCCAGCTTCCCTTTGCCCCTAGTGCAGACACAAGTATTGCCGTAGAACATTTTTTATTAATTTTTCTGTAAGTGTAAGGTAAACTGTAAGGTAATAAGACTGACGGACTAAATCTTTGAACCTACATAAAAAACAATAAACTAAGCCGTAAAACACACTGTGTTTTTTCTGAAGTAGACCACAGCTTAACAGCTTCCCTTTGTGCCTATTGCGGACAATTATTTGACGTCAATATTTATTTAATTAATTTTTCTGTAAGGTGATGGGGTAGGGTGTCCGACACCAATTTTGCACTTTCTTTAAAAAAAATAAGCTAAGCCGAAGAACACCCTGTGCTTTTTCTCAAGTAAACCACAGTTACCCGACCTTCCTTTGCACCTAGTGCGGACAAAAGTATTGCCGTACAATATTTTTTATTAACTTCTCTGTAAGGTAGCGGGGTTGGGTGTTTGTTCCTAAATTTGGACCTACGCTCCAAAAAAAAACTGTGCCGAGGAACACCTTGGGTTTCTTCTCCAGTACACCTCAGCTAACCAGCTTCCCTTTGCACCTAGTGCAGACACAAGTATTGCCGTAGAACATTTTTTATTAACTTTTCTGTAAGTGTAAGGTAGACTGTAAGGTAATAAGACTGACGGACTAAATCTTTGAACCTACATAAAAAACAATAAAATAAGCCGTAAAACACGCTGTGTTTTTTTCTGAAGTAGACCACAGCTACACAGCTTCCCTTTGTGCCTATTGCGGACAATTATTTGACGTTAATATTTTTTTAATTATTTTTTCTGTTAGGTGATGGGGTAGGGTGTCCGACACCAATTTTGCACTTTCTTCCAAAAAAATAAACTAAGCCGAAGAACACCCTGTGTTTTTTCTCAAATAAACCACAGCTACCCGACCTTCCTTTGCACCTAGTGCGGACAAAAGTATTGCCGTACAATATTTTTTATTAACTTTTCTGTAAGGTAGCGGGGTTGGGTTTCTGTTCCTAAATTTGGACCTACGTTCCAAAAAAACTGTGCGGAAGAACACCTTGGGTTTCTTCTCCAGTATACCTCAGCTACTCAGCTTCCCGTTGCACCTAGTGCAGACACAAGTATTGCCGTAGAACATTTTTTATTAACTTTTCTGTAAGTGTAAGGTAGACTGTAAGGTAATAAGACTGACGGACTAAATCTTTGAACCTACATAAAAAACAATAAACTAAGCCGTAAAACACACTGTGTCTTTTCTGAAGTAGACCACAGCTACACAGCTTCCCTTTGTGCCTATTGCGGACAATTATTTGACGTCAATAGTTTTTTAATTAATTTTTCTGTTAGGTGATGGGGTAGGGTGTCCGACATCAATTTTGCACTTTCTTTCAAAAAAATAAACTAAGCCGAAGAACACCCTGTGTTTTTTCTCAAGTAAACCACAGCTACCCGACCTTCCTTTGCACCTAGTGCGGACAAAAGTATTGCCGTAGAATATTTTTTATTAACTTTTCTGTAAGGTAGCGGGGTTGGGTGTCTGTTCCTAAATTTTGACCTACGTTCCAAAAAAACTGTGCGGAAGAACACCTTGGGTTTCTTCTCCAGTATACCTCAGCTACCCAGCTTCCCTGTGCACCTAGTGCAGACACAAGTATTGCCGTAGAATTTTTCTTTTAAACTTTTCTGTAAGTGTAAGGTAGACTGTAAGGTTATAAGACTGACGGACTAAATCTTTGAACCTACATAAAAAACAATAAACTAAGCCGTAAAACACACTGTGTTTTTTCTGAAGTAGACCACAGCTTCACAGCTTCCCTTTGTGCCTATTGCGGACAATTATTTGACGTCAATATTTTTTTAATTAATTTTTCTGTAAGGTGATGGGGTAGGGTGTCCGACACCAATTTTGCACTTTCTTTCAAAAAAATAAACTAAGCCGAAGAACACCCTGTGTTTTTTCTCAAGTAAACCACAGCTACCCGACCTTCCTTTGCACCTAGTGCGGACAAAAGCATTGCCGTACAATATTTTTTATTAACTTTTCTGTAAGGTAGCGGGGTTGGGTGTCTGTTCCTAAATTTGGACCTACGTTCCAAAAAAAACTGTGGCGAAGAACACCTTGGGTTTCTTCTCCAGTACACCACAGCTACCCAGCTTCCCTTTGCACCTAGTGCAGACACAAGTATTGCCGTAGAACATTTTTTATTAACTTTTCTGTAAGTGTAAGGTAGACTGTAAGGTAATAAGACTGACGGACTAAATCTTTGAACCTACATAAAAAACAATAAACTAAGCCGTAAAACACACTGTGTCTTTTCTGAAGTAGACCACAGCTACACAGCTTCCCTTTGTGCCTATTGCGGACAATTATTTGACGTCAATAGTTTTTTAATTAATTTTTCTGTTAGGTGATGGGGTAGGGTGTCCGACATCAATTTTGCACTTTCTTTCAAAAAAATAAACTAAGCCGAAGAACACCCTGTGTTTTTTCTCAAGTAAACCACAGCTACCCGACCTTCCTTTGCACCTAGTGCGGACAAAAGTATTGCCGTAGAATATTTTTTATTAACTTTTCTGTAAGGTAGCGGGGTTGGGTGTCTGTTCCTAAATTTTGACCTACGTTCCAAAAAAACTGTGCGGAAGAACACCTTGGGTTTCTTCTCCAGTATACCTCAGCTACCCAGCTTCCCTTTGCACCTAGTGCAGACACAAGTATTGCCGTAGAACATTTTTTTTTAACTTTTCTGTAAGTGTAAGGTAGACTGTAAGGTAATAAGACTGACGGACTAAATCTTTGAACCTACATAAAAAACAATAAACTAAGCCGTAAAACACACTGTGTTTTTTTTCTGAAGTAGACCACAGCTTCACAGCTTCCCTTTGTGCCTATTGCGGACAATTATTTGACGTCAATATTTTTTTAATTAATTTTTCTGTAAGGTGATGGGGTAGGGTGTCCGACACCAATTTTGCACTTTCTTTCAAAAAAATAAACTTAGCCGAAGAACACCCTGTGTTTTTTTCTCAAGTAAACCACAGTTACCCGACCTTCCTTTGCACCTAGTGCGGACAAAAGTATTGCCGTACAATATTTTTTATTAACTTTTCTGTAAGGTAGCGGGGTTGGGTGTCTGTTCCTAAATTTGGACCTACGTTCCAAAAAAAATGTGCGGAAGAACACCTTGGGTTTCTTCTCCAGTATATCTCAGCTACCCAGCTTCCTTTGCACCTAGTGCAGACACAAGTATTGCCGTAGAACATTTTTTATTAACTTTTCTGTAATTGTAAGGTAGACTGTAAGGTAATAAGACTGACGGACTAAATCTTTGAACCTACATACAAAACAATAAACTAAGCCGTAAAACACTGTGTTTTTTCTGAAGTAGACCACAGCCACACAGCTTCCCTTTCTGCCTATTGCAGACAATTATTTGACGTCAATATTTTTTTAATTAATTTTTCTGTAAGGTGATGGGGTAGGGTGTCCGACACCAATTGTGCACTTTCTTTCAAAAAAGTAAACTAAGCCGAAGAACACCCTGTGTTTTTTCTCAAGTAAACCACAGTTACCCGACCTTCCTTTGCACCTAGTGCGGACAAAAGTATTGCCGTACAATATTTTTTATTAACTTTTCTGTAAGGTAGCGGGGTAGGGTGTCTGTTCCTAAATTTGGACCTACGTTCCAAAAAAACTGTGCAGAAGTTTTTTTGGAAGAACACCTTGAGTTTCTTCTCCAGTATACCTCAGCTACCCAGCTTCCCTTTGCACCTAGTGCAGACACAAGTATTGCCGTAGAACATTTTTTATTAACTTTTCTGTAAGTGTAAGGTAGACTGTAAGGTAATAAGACTGACGGACTAAATCTTTGAACCTACATAAAAAACAATAAACTAAGCCGTAAAACACTGTGTTTTTTCTGAAGTAGACCACAGCTACACAGCTTCCCTTTCTGCCTATTGCGGACAATTAGTTGACGTCAATATTTTTTAATTAATTTTTCTGTAAGTTGATGGGGTAGGGTGTCCGACACCAATTTTGCACTTTCTTTCAAAAAAATAAACTAAGCCGAAGAACACCCTGTGTTTTTTCTCAAGTAAACCACAGTTACCCGACCTTCCTTTGCACCTAGTGCGGACAAAAGTATTGCCGTACAATATTTTTTATTAACTTTTCTGTAAGGTAGCGGGGTTGGGTGTCTGTTCCTAAATTTGGACCTACGTTAAAAAAAAACTGTGCCGAAGAACACCTTGAGTTTCTTCTCCAGTACATCTCAGCTACCCAGCTTCCCTTTGCACCTAGTGCAGACACCAGTATTGCCGTAGAACATTTTTTATTAACTTTTCTGTAAGTGTAAGGTAGACTGTAAGGTAATAAGACTGACGGACTAAATCTTTGAACCTACATAAAAAACAATAAACTAAGCCGTAAAACACACTGTGTTTTTTCTGAAGTAGACCACAGCTACACAGCTTCCCTTTGTGCCTATTGCGGACAATTATTTGACGTCAATATGTTTTTATTTAATTTTTCTGTAAGGTGATGGGGTAGGGTGTCCGACATCAATTTTGCACTTTCTTTCAAAAAAAAAAAACTAAGCCGAAGAACACCCTGTGTTTTTTTCTCAAGTAAACCACAGCTACCCGACCTTTCTTTGCACCTAGTGCGGACAAAAGTATTGCCGTACAATATTTTTTATTAACTTTTCTGTAAGGTAGCGGGGTTGGGTGTCTGTTCCTAAATTTGGACCTACGTTCCAAAAAAAAACTGTGCGGAAGAACACCTTTGGTTTCTTCTCCAGTATACCTCAGCTACCCAGCTTCCCTTTGCATCTAGTGCAGACACAAGTATTGCCGTAGAACATTTTTTATTAACTTTTCTGTAAGTGTAAGGTAGACTGTAAGGTAATAAGACTGACGGACTAAATCTTTGAACCTACATAAAAAACAATAAACTAAGCCGTAAAACACTGTGTTTTTTCTGAAGTAGACCACAGCTACACAGCTTCCCTTTGTGCCTATTGCGGACAATTATTTGACGTCAATATTTTTTTTTTATTAATTTTTCTGTTAGGTGATGGGGTAGGGTGTCCGACACCAATTTTGCACTTTCTTTCAAAAAAATAAACTAAGCCGAAGAACACCCTGTGTTTTTTCTCAAGTAAACCACAGTTATCCGACCTTCCTTTGCACCTAGTGCGGACAAAAGTATTGCCGTACAATATTTTTTATTAACTTTTCTGTAAGGTAGCGGGGTTGGGTGTCTGTTCCTAAATTTGGACCTACGTTCCAAAAAAAACTGTGCGGAAGAACACCTTGGGTTTCTTCTCCAGTATACCTCAGCTACTCAGCTTCCCGTTGTACCTAGTGCAGTCACAAGTATTGCCGTAGAACATTTTTTATTAACTTTTCTGTAAGTGTAAGGTAGACTGTAAGGTAATAAGACTGACGGACTAAATCTTTGAACCTACATAAAAAACAATAAACTAAGCCGTAAAACACTGTGTTTTTTCTGAAGTAGACCACAGCTACACAGCTTCCATTTCTGCCTATTGCGGACAATTAGTTGACGTCAATATTTTTTTAATTAATTTTTCTGTAAGTTGATGGGGTAGGGTGTCCTACACCAATTTTGCACTTTCTTTCAAAAAAATAAACTAAGCCGAAGAACACCCTGTGTTTTTTCTCAAGTAAACCACAGTTACCCGACCTTCCTTTGCACCTAGTGCGGACAAAAGTATTGCCGTACAATATTTTTTATTAACTTTTCTGTAAGGTAGTGGGGTTGGGTGTCTGTTCCTAAATTTGGACCTACGTTCGAAAAAAAACTGTGCCGAAGAACACCTTGAGTTTCTTCTCCAGTACATCTCAGCTACCCAGCTTCCCTTTGCACCTAGTGCAGACACCAGTATTGCCGTAGTACATTTTTTATTAACTTTTCTGTAAGTGTAAGGTAGACTGTAAGGTAATAAGACTGACGGACTAAATCTTTGAACCTACACAAAAAACAATAAACTAAGCCGTAAAACACACTGTGTTTTTTCTGAAGTAGACCACAGCTACACAGCTTCCCTTTGTGCCAATTGCGAACAATTATTTGACGTCAATATTTTTTTTTATTAATTTTTCTGTTAGGTGATGGGGTAGGGTGTCCGACATCAATTTTGCACTTTCTTTCAAAAAAATAAACTAAGCCGAAGAACACCCTGTGTTTTTTCTCAAGTAAACCACAGCTACCCGACCTTCCTTTGCACCTAGTGCGGACAAAAGTATTGCCGTACAATATTTTTTATTAACTTTTCTGTAAGGTAGCGGGTTGGGTGTCTGTTCCTAAATTTGGACCTACGTTCCAAAAAAACTGTGCGGAAGAACACCTTGGGTTTCTTCTCCAGTATACCTCAGCTACTCAGCTTCCCTTTGCACCTAGTGCAGTCACAAGTTTTGCCGTAGAACATTTTTTATTAACTTTTCTGTAAGTGTAAGGTAGACTGTAAGGTAATAAGACTGACGGACTAAATCTTTGAACCTACATAAAAAACAATAAACTAAGCCGTAAAACACTGTGTTTTTTCTGAAGTAGACCACAGCTACACAGCTTCCATTTCTGCCTATTGCGGACAATTAGCTGACGTCAATATTTTTTTAATTAATTTTTCTGTAAGTTGATGGGGTAGGGTGTCCGACACCAATTTTGCACTTTCTTTCAAAAAAATAAACTAAGCCGAAGAACACCCTGTGTTTTTTCTCAAGTAAACCACAGTTACCCGACCTTCCTTTGCACCTAGTGCGGACAAAAGTATTGCCGTACAATATTTTTTATTAACTTTTCTGTAAGGTAGCGGGGTTGGGTGTCTGTTCCTAAATTTGGACCTACGTTCGAAAAAAAACTGTGCCGAAGAACACCTTGAGTTTCTTCTCCAGTACATCTCAGCTACCCAGCTTCCCTTTGCACCTAGTGCAGACACCAGTATTGCCGTAGAACATTTTTTATTAACTTTTCTGTAAGTGTAAGGTAGACTGTAAGGTAATAAGACTGACGGACTAAATCTTTGAACCTACACAAAAAACAATAAACTAAGCCGTAAGACACACTGTGTCTTTTCTGAAGTAGACCACAGCTACACAGCTTCCCTTTGTGCCTATTGCAGACAATTATTTGACGTCAATATTTTTTTAATTAATTTTTTCTGTTAGGTGATGGGGTAGGGTGTCCGACATCAATTTTGAACTTTCTTTCAAAAAAATAAACTAAGCCGAAGAACACCCTGTGTTTTTTCTCAAGTAAACCACAGCTACCCGATCTTCCTTTGCACCTAGTGCGGACAAAAGTATTGCCGTAGAATATTTTTTATTAACTTTTCTGTAAGGTAGCGGGGTTGGGTGTCTGTTCCTAAATTTGGACCTACGTTCCAAAAAAAACTGTGCGGAAGAACACCTTGGGTTTCTTCTCCAGTATACCTCAGCTACCCAGCTTCCCTTTGCACCTAGTGCAGACACAAGTATTGCCGTAGAACATTTTTTATTAACTTTTCTGTAAGTGTAAGGTAGACTGTAAGGTTTTAAGACTGACGAACTAAATCTTTGAACCTACATAAAAAACAATAAACTAAGCCGTAAAACACACTGTGTTTTTTCTGAAAGTAGACCACAGCTACACAGCTTCCCTTTGTGCCTATTGTGGACAATTATTTGACGTCAATATTTTTTTAATTAATTTTTCTGTTAGGTGATGGGGTAGGGTGTCCGACATCAATTTTGCACTTTCTTTCAAAAAAATAAACTAAGCCGAAGAACACCCTGCGTTTTTTCTCAAGTAAACCACAGCTACCCGACCTTCCTTTGCACCTAGTGCGGACAAAAGTATTGCCGTACAATATTTTTTATTAAATTTTCTGTAAGGTAGCGGGGTTGGGTGTCTGTTCCTAAATTTGGACCTACGTTCCAAAAAAAATTGTGCCGAAGAACACCTTGAGTTTTTTCTCCAGAACACCTCAGCTACCCAGCTTCCCTTTGCACCTAGTGCAGACACAAGTATTGCCGTAGAACATTTTTTATTAACTGTTCTGTAAGTGTGAGGTAGACTGTAAGGTAATAAGACTGACGGACTAAATCTTCGAACCTACATACAAAACAATAAACTAAGCCGTAAAACACACTGTGTTTTTTTCTGAAGTAGACCACAGCTACACAGCTTCCCTTTGTGCCTATTGCGGACAATTATTTGACGTCAATGTTTTTTTAATTAATTTTTCTGTTAGGTGATGGGGTAGGGTGTCCGACACCAATTTTGCACTTTCTTTAAAAAAAATAAACTAAGCCGAAAACACCCTGTGTTTTTTCTCAAGTAAACCACAGTTACCCGACCTTCCTTTGCACCTAGTGCGGACAACAGTATTGCCGTACAATATTTTTTTCTGTAAGTGTAAGGTAGACTGTAAGGTAATAAGACTGACGGACTAAATCTTTGAACCTACATAAAAAAACAATAAACTAAGCCGTAAAACACACTGTGTTTTTTTCTGAAGTAGACCACAGCTACACAGCTTCCCTTTGTGCCAATTGCGGACAATTATTTGACGTCAATATTTTTTGTTATTAATTTTTCTGTTAGGTGATGGGGTAGGGTGTCCGACACCAATTTTGCACTTTCTTTCAAAAAAATAAACTAAGCCGAAGAACACCCTGTGTTTTTTCTCAAGTAAACCACAGCTACCCAACCTTCCTTTGCACCTAGTGCGGACAAAAGTATTGCCGTACAATATTTTTTATTAACTTTTCTGTAAGGTAGCGGGGTTGGGTGTCTGTTCCTAAATTTGGACCTACGTTCCAAAAAAACTGTGCGGAAGAACACCTTGGGTTTCTTCTCCAGTATATCTCAGCTACCCAGCTTCCCTTTGCACCTAGTGCAGACACAAGTATTGCCGTAGAACATTTTTTATTAACTGTTCTGTAAGTGTAAGGTAGACTGTAAGGTAATAAGACTGACGGACTAAATCTTTGAACCTACATAAAAAACAATAAACTAAGCCGTAAAACACACTGTGTTTTTTTCTGAAGTAGACCACAGCTACACAACTTCCCTTTGTGCCTATTGCGGACAATTATTTGACGTCAATATTTTTTTAATTAATTTTTCTGTTAGGTGATGGGGTAGGGTGTCCGACATCAATTTTGCACTTTCTTTCAAAAAAATAAACTAAGCCGAAGAACACCCTGTGTTTTTTCTCAAGTAAACCACAGCTACCCGACCTTTCTTTGCACCTATTGCGGACAAAAGTATTGCCGTACAATATTTTTTATTAATTTTTCTGTAAGGTAGCGGGGTTGGGTGTCTGTTCCTAAATTTGGACCTACGTTCCAAAAAAACTGTGAGGAAGAACACCTTGGGTTTCTTCTCCAGTATCCCTCAGCTACTCAGCTTCCCTTTGCACCTAGTGCAGACACAAGTATTGCCGTAGAACATTTTTTATTAACTTTTCTGTAAGTGTAACGTAGACTGTAAGGTAATAAGACTGACGGACTAAATCTTTGAACCTACATAAAAACAATAAACTAAGCCGTAAAACACACTGTGTTTTTTCTGAAGTAGACCACAGCTACACAGCTTCCCTTTGTGCCTATTGCGGACAATTATTTGACGTCAATATCTTTTTAATTAATTTTTCTGTAAGGTGATGGGGTAGGGTGTCCGACACCAATTTTGCACTTTCTTTAAAAAAAATAAACTAAGCCGAAGAACAACCTGTGTTTTTTCTCAAGTAAACCACAGTTACCCGACCTTCCTTTGCACCTAGTGCGGACAACAGTATTGCCGTACAATATTTTTTATTAACTTTTCTGTAAGGTAGCGGGGTTGGGTGTCTGTTCCTAAATTTGGACCTACGTTCCAAAAAAACTGTGCGGAAGAACACCTTGGGTTTCTTCTCCAGTATACCTCAGCTTCTCAGCTTCCCGTTGTACCTAGTGCAGTCACAAGTATTGCCGTAGAACATTTTTTATTAACTTTTCTGTAAGTGTAAGGTAGACTGTAAGGTAATAAGACTGACGGACTAAATCTTTGAACCTACATAAAAAACAATAAACTAAGCCGTAAAACACTGTGTTTTTTCTGAAGTAGACCACAGCTACACAGCTTCCCTTTGTGCCTATTGCGGACAATTATTTGACGTCAATATTTTTTTTTTATTAATTTTTCTGTTAGGTGATGGGGTAGGGTGTCCGACACCAATTTTGCACTTTCTTTCAAAAAAATAAACTAAGCCGAAGAACACCCTGTGTTTTTTCTCAAGTAAACCACAGTTATCCGACCTTCCTTTGCACCTAGTGCGGACAAAAGTATTGCCGTACAATATTTTTTATTAACTTTTCTGTAAGGTAGCGGGGTTGGGTGTCTGTTCCTAAATTTGGACCTACGTTCCAAAAAAACTGTGCGGAAGAACACCTTGGGTTTCTTCTCCAGTATACCTCAGCTACTCAGCTTCCCGTTGTACCTAGTGCAGTCACAAGTATTGCCGTAGAACATTTTTTATTAACTTTTCTGTAAGTGTAAGGTAGACTGTAAGGTAATAAGACTGACGGACTAAATCTTTGAACCTACATAAAAAACAATAAACTAAGCCGTAAAACACTGTGTTTTTTCTGAAGTAGACCACAGCTACACAGCTTCCATTTCTGCCTATTGCGGACAATTAGTTGACGTCAATATTTTTTTAATTAATTTTTCTGTAAGTTGATGGGGTAGGGTGTCCGACACCAATTTTGCACTTTCTTTCAAAAAAATAAACTAAGCCGAAGAACACCCTGTGTTTTTTCTCAAGTAAACCACAGTTACCCAACCTTCCTTTGCACCTAGTGCGGACAAAAGTTTTGCCGTACAATATTTTTTATTAACTTTTCTGTAAGGTAGCGGGGTTGGGTGTCTGTTCCTAAATTTGGACCTACGTTCCAAAAAAAACTGTGCCGAAGAACACCTTGAGTTTCTTCTCCAGTACATCTCAGCTACCCAGCTTCCCTTTGCACCTAGTGCAGACACCAGTATTGCCGTAGAACATTTTTTATTAACTTTTCTGTAAGTGTAAGGTAGACTGTAAGGTAATAAGACTGACGGACTAAATCTTTGAACCTACACAAAAAACAATAAACTAAGCCGTAAAACACACTGTGTTTTTTCTGAAGTAGACCACAGCTACACAGCTTCCCTTTGTGCCAATTGCGAACAATTATTTGACGTCAATATTTTTTTTAATTAATTTTTCTGTTAGGTGATGGGGTAGGGTGTCCGACATCAATTTTGCACTTTCTTTCAAAAAAATAAACTAAGCCGAAGAACACCCTGTGTTTTTTCTCAAGTAAACCACAGCTACCCGACCTTCCTTTGCACCTAGTGCGGACAAAAGTATTGCCGTACAATATTTTTTATTAACTTTTCTGTAAGGTAGCGGGTTGGGTGTCTGTTCCTAAATTTGGACCTACGTTCCAAAAAAACTGTGCGGAAGAACACCTTGGGTTTCTTCTCCAGTATATCTCAGCTACCCAGCTTCCCTTTGCACCTAGTGCAGACACAAGTATTGCCGTAGAACATTTTTTATTAACTTTTCTGTAAGTGTAAGGTAGACTGTAAGGTAATAAGACTGACGGACTAAATCTTTGAACCTACATAAAAAACAATAAACTAAGCCGTAAGACACACTGTGTCTTTTATGAAGTAGACCACAGCTACACAGCTTCCCTTTGTGCCTATTGCGGACAATTATTTGACGTCAATATTTTTTTAATTAATTTTTTCTGTTAGGTGATGGGGTAGGGTGTCCGACATCAATTTTGAACTTTCTTTCAAAAAAATAAACTAAGCCGAAGAACACCCTGTGTTTTTTCTCAAGTAAACCACAGCTACCCGATCTTCCTTTGCACCTAGTGCGGACAAAAGTCTTGCCGTAGAATATTTTTTATTAACTTTTCTGTAAGGTAGCGGGGTTGGGTGTCTGTTCCTAAATTTGGACCTACGTTCCAAAAAAACTGTGCGGAAGAACACCTTGGGTTTCTTCTCCAGTATATCTCAGCTACCCAGCTTCCCTTTGCACCTAGTGCAGACACAAGTATTGCCGTAGAACATTTTTTATTAACTTTTCTGTAAGTGTAAGGTAGACTGTAAGGTAATAAGACTGACGGACTAAATCTTTGAACCTACATAAAAAACAATAAACTAAGCCGTAAGACACACTGTGTCTTTTATGAAGTAGACCACAGCTACACAGCTTCCCTTTGTGCCTATTGCGGACAATTATTTGACGTCAATATTTTTTTAATTAATTTTTTCTGTTAGGTGATGGGGTAAGGTGTCCGACATCAATTTTGAACTTTCTTTCAAAAAAATAAACTAAGCCGAAGAACACCCTGTGTTTTTTCTCAAGTAAACCACAGCTACCCGATCTTCCTTTGCACCTAGTGCGGACAAAAGTCTTGCCGTAGAATATTTTTTATCAACTTTTCTGTAAGGTAGCGGGGTTGGGTGTCTGTTCCTAAATTTGGACCTACGTTCCAAAAAAAACTGTGCGGAAGAACACCTTGGGTTTCTTCTCCAGTATACCTCAGCTACCCAGCTTCCCTTTGCACCTAGTGCAGACACAAGTATTGCCGTAGAACATTTTTTATTAACTTTTCTGTAAGTGTAAGGTAGACTGTAAGGTATTAAGACTGACGAACTAAATCTTTGAACCTACATAAAAAACAATAAACTAAGCCGTAAAACACACTGTGTTTTTTCTGAAAGTAGACCACAGCTACACAGCTTCCCTTTGTGCCTATTGTGGACAATGATTTGACGTCAATATTTTTTTAATTAATTTTTCTGTTAGGTGATGGGGTAGGGTGTCCGACATCAATTTTGCACTTTCTTTCAAAAAAATAAACTAAGCCGAAGAACACCCTGCGTTTTTTCTCAAGTAAACCACAGCTACCCGACCTTCCTTTGCACCTAGTGCGGACAAAAGTATTGCCGTACAATATTTTTTATTAACTTTTCTGTAAGGTAGCGGGGTTGGGTGTCTGTTCCTAAATTTGGACCTACGTTCCAAAAAAAAATTGTGCCGAAGAACACCTTGAGTTTTTTCTCCAGTACACCTCAGCTACCCAGCTTCCCTTTGCACCTAGTGCAGACACAAGTATTGCCGTAGAACATTTTTTATTAACTGCTCTGTAAGTGTAAGGTAGACTGTAAGGTAATAAGACTGACGGACTAAATCTTTGAACCTACATACAAAACAATAAACTAAGCCGTAAAACACACTGTGTTTTTTTCTGAAGTAGACCACAGCTACACAGCTTCCCTTTGTGCCTATTGCGGACAATTATTTGACGTCAATGTTTTTTTAATTAATTTTTCTGTTAGGTGATGGAGTAGGGTGTCCGACACCAATTTTGCACTTTCTTTAAAAAAAATAAACTAAGCCGAAAACACCCTGTGTTTTTTCTCAAGTAAACCACAGTTACCCGACCTTCCTTTGCACCTAGTGCGGACAACAGTATTGCCGTACAATATTTTTTTCTGTAAGTGTAAGGTAGACTGTAAGGTAATAAGACTGACGGACTAAATCTTTGAACCTACATAAAAAAACAATAAACTAAGCCGTAAAACACACTGTGTTTTTTTCTGAAGTAGACCACAGCTACACAGCTTCCCTTTGTGCCAATTGCGGACAATTATTTGACGTCAATATTTTTTTTTATTAATTTTTCTGTTAGGTGATGGGGTAGGGTGTCCGACACCAATTTTGCACTTTCTTTCAAAAAAATAAACTAAGCCGAAGAACACCCTGTGTTATTTCTCAAGTAAACCACAGCTACCCAACCTTCCTTTGCCCCTAGTGCGGACAAAAGTATTGCCGTACAATATTTTTTATTAACTTTTCTGTAAGGTAGCGGGGTTGGGTGTCTGTTCCTAAATTTGGACCTACGTTCCAAAAAAACTGTGCGGAAGAACACCTTGGGTTTCTTCTCCAGTATATCTCAGCTACCCAGCTTCCCTTTGCACCTAGTGCAGACACAAGTATTGCCGTAGAACATTTTTTATTAACTGTTCTGTAAGTGTAAGGTAGACTGTAAGGTAATAAGACTGACGGACTAAATCTTTGAACCTACATAAAAAACAATAAACTAAGCCGTAAAACACACTGTGTTTTTTTCTGAAGTAGACCACACCTACACAACTTCCCTTTGTGCCTATTGCGGACAATTATTTGACGTCAATATTTTTTTAATTAATTTTTCTGTTAGGTGATGGGGTAGGGTGTCCGACATCAATTTTGCACTTTCTTTCAAAAAAATAAACTAAGCCGAAGAACACCCTGTGTTTTTTCTCAAGTAAACCACAGCTACCCGACCTTTCTTTGCACCTATTGCGGACAAAAGTATTGCCGTACAATATTTTTTATTAATTTTTCTGTAAGGTAGCGGGGTTGGGTGTCTGTTCCTAAATTTGGACCTACGTTCCAAAAAAACTGTGAGGAAGAACACCTTGGGTTTCTTCTCCAGTATCCCTCAGCTACTCAGCTTCCCTTTGCACCTAGTGCAGACACAAGTATTGCCGTAGAACATTTTTTATTAACTTTTCTGTAAGTGTAACGTAGACTGTAAGGTAATAAGACTGACGGACTAAATCTTTGAACCTACATAAAAACAATAAACTAAGCCGTAAAACACACTGTGTTTTTTCTGAAGTAGACCACAGCTACACAGCTTCCCTTTGTGCCTATTGCGGACAATTATTTGACGTCAATATCTTTTTAATTATTTTTCTGTAAGGTGATGGGGTAGGGTGTCCGACACCAATTTTGCACTTTCTTTAAAAAAAAAATAAACTAAGCCGAAGAACAACCTGTGTTTTTTCTCAAGTAAACCACAGTTACCCGACCTTCCTTTGCACCTAGTGCGGACAACAGTATTGCCGTACACTATTTTTTTCTGTAAGTGTAAGGTAGACTGTAAGGTAATAAGACTGACGGACTAAATCTTTGAACCTACATAAAAAAACAATAAACTAAGCCGTAAAACACACTGTGTTTTTTCTGAAGTAGACCACAGCTACAGAGCTTCCCTTTGTGCCAATTGCGGACAATTATTTGACGTCAATATTTTTTTTTATTAATTTTTCTGTTAGGTGATGGGATAGGGTGTCCGACATCAATTTTGCACTTTCTTTCAAAAAAATAAACTAAGCCGAAGAACACCCTGTGTTTTTTCTCAAGTAAACCACAGCTACCCGACCTTCCTTTGCACCTAGTGCGGACAAAAGTATTGCCGTACAATACATTTTATTAACTTTTCTGTAAGGTAGCGGGGATGGGTGTCTGTTCCTAAATTTGGACCTACGTTCCAAAAAAACTGTGCGGAAGAACACCTTGGGTTTCTTCTCCAGTATATCTCAGCTACCCAGCTTCCCTTTGCACCTAGTGCAGACACAAGTATTGCCGTAGAACATTTTTTATTAACTTTTCTGTAAGTGTAAGGTAGACTGTAAGGTAATAAGACTGACGGACTAAATCTTTGAACCTACATAAAAAACAATAAACTAAGCCGTAAAACACACTGTGTTTTTTCTGAAGTAGACCACAGCTACACAGCTTCCCTTTGTGCCTATTGCGGACAATTATTTGACGTCAATATTTTTTTAATTAATTTTTCTGTTAGGTGATGGGGTAGGGTGTCCGACATCAATTTTGCACTTTCTTTCAAAAAAATAAACTAAGCCGAAGAACACCCTGTGTTTTTTCTCAAGTAAACCACAGCTACCCGACCTTTCTTTGCACCTAGTGCGGACAAAAGTATTGCCGTACAATATTTTTTATTAACTTTTCTGTAAGGTAGCGGGGTTGGGTGTCTGTTCCTAAATTTGGACCTACGTTCCAAAAAAACTGTGCGGAAGAACACCTTGGGTTTCTTCTCCAGTATACCTCAGCTACTCAGCTTCCCTTTGCACCTAGTGCAGACACAAGTATTGCCGTAGAACATTTTTTATTAACTTTTCTGTAAGTGTAGGTAGACTGTAAGGTAATAAGACTGACGGACTAAATCTTTGAACCTACATAAAAAACAATAAACTAAGCCGTAAAACACACTGTGTTTTTTCTGAAGTAGACCACAGCTACACAGCTTCCCTTTCTGCCTATTGGGGACAATTACTTGACGTCAATATTTTTTTAATTAATTTTTCTGTAAGGTGATGGGGTAGGGTGTCCGACACCAATTTTGCACTTTCTTTCAAAAAAATAATCTAAGCCGAAGAACACCCTGTGTTTTTTCTCAAGTAAACCACAGTTACCCGACCTTCCTTTGCACCTAGTGCGGACAAAAGTATTGCCGTACAATATTGTTTATTAACTTTTCTGTAAGGTAGCGGGGTTGGGTGTCTGTTCCTAAATTTGGACCTACGTTCCAAAAAAACTGTGCGGAAGAACACCTTGGGTTTCTTCTCCAGTATACCTCAGCTACTCAGCTTCCCTTTGCACCTAGTGCAGACACAAGTATTGCCGTAGAACATTTTTTATTAACTTTTCTGTAAGTGTAGGTAGACTGTAAGGTAATAAGACTGACGGACTAAATCTTTGAACCTACATAAAAAACAATAAACTAAGCCGTAAAACACACTGTGTTTTTTCTGAAGTAGACCACAGCTACACAGCTTCCCTTTCTGCCTATTGGGGACAATTACTTGACGTCAATATTTTTTTAATTAATTTTTCTGTAAGGTGATGGGGTAGGGTGTCCGACACCAATTTTGCACTTTCTTTCAAAAAAATAATCTAAGCCGAAGAACACCCTGTGTTTTTTCTCAAGTAAACCACAGTTACCCGACCTTCCTTTGCACCTAGTGCGGACAAAAGTATTGCCGTACAATATTGTTTATTAACTTTTCTGTAAGGTAGCGGGGTTGGGTGTCTGTTCCTAAATTTGGACCTACGTTCCAAAAAAAAAAAAACTGTGCCGAAGAACACCTTGGGTTTCTTCTCCAGTATACCTCAGCTACCCAGCTTCCCTTTGCACCTAGTGCAGACACAAGTATTGCCGTAGAACATTTTTTATTAACTTTTCTGTAAGTGTAAGGTAGACTGTAAGGTAATAAGACTGACGGACTAAATCTTTGAACCTACATAAAAAACAATAAACTAAGCCGTAAAACACACTGTGTTTTTTCTGAAGTAGACCAGAGCTACACAGCTTCCCTTTGTGCCTATTGCGGACAATTATTTGACGTCAATATTTTTTTAATTAATTTTTCTGTTAGGTGATGGGGTAGGGTGTCCGACATCAACTTTGCAATTTCTTTCAAAAAAATAAACTAAGCCGAAGAACACCCTGTGTTTTTTCTCAAGTAAACCACAGCTACCTGACCTTTCTTTGCACCTAGTGAGGACAAAAGTATTGCCGTACAATATTTGTTATTAACTTTTCTGTAAGGTAGCGGGGTTGGGTGTCTGTTCCTAAATTTGGACCTACGTTCCAAAAAAACTGTGCCGAAGAACACCTTGGGTTTCTTCTCCAGTATACCTCAGCTACTCAGCTTCCCTTTGCACCTAGTGCAGACACAAGTATTGCCGTAGAACATTTTTTATTAACTTTTCTGTAAGTGTAAGGTAGACTGTAAGGTAATAAGACTGACGGACTAAATCTTTGAACCTACATAAAAAACAATAAACTAAGCCGTAAAACACACTGTGTCTTTTCTGAAGTAGACCACAGCTACACAGCTTCCCTTTGTGCCTATTGCGGACAATAATTTGACGTCAATATTTTTTTAATTATTTTTTCTGTTAGGTGATGGGGTAGGGTGTCCGACATCAATTTTGCACTTTCTTTCAAAAAAATAAACTAAGCCGAAGAACACCCTGTGTTTTTTCTCAAGTAAACCACAGCTACCCGACCTTCCTTTGCACCTAGTGCGGACAAAAGTATTGCCGTAGAATATTTTTTATTAACTTTTCTGTAAGGTAGCGGGGTTGGGTGTCTGTTCCGAAATTTGGACCTACGTTCCAAAAACAAAAACTGTGCCGAAGAATGCCTTGGGTTTCTTCTCCAGTACACCTCAGCTACCCAGCTTCCCTTTGCACCTAGTGCAGACACAAGTATTGCCGTAGAACATTTTTTATTAACGTTTCTGTAAGTTTAAGGTAGACTGTAAAGTAATAAGACTGACGGACTAAATCTTTGAACCTACATAAAAACAATAAACTAAGCCGTAAAACACACTGTGTTTTTTCTCAAGTAAACCACAGCTACCCGACCTTCCTTTGCACCTAGTGCGGACAACAGTATTGCCGTACAATAATTTTTATTAACTTTTCTGTAAGGTAGCGGGATTGGGTGTCTGTTCCTAAATTTGGACCTACGTTCCATAAAAACTATGCCGAAGAACACCTTGGGTTTCTTCTCCAGTATATCTCAGCTACCCAGCTTCCCTTTGCACCTAGTGCAGACACAAGTATTGCCGTAGAACATTTTTTATTAACTTTTCTGTAAGTGTAAGGTAGACTGTAAGGTAATAAGACTGACGGACTAAATCTTTGAACCTACATAAAAAAACAATAAACTAAGCCGTAAAACACACTGTGTTTTTTCTGAAGTAGACCACAGCTACACAGCTTCCCTTTGTACCTTTTGCGGACAATTATTTGACGTCAATATTTTTTTTTTATTAATTTTTCTGTTAGGTGATGGGGTAGAGTGTCCGACATCAATTTTGCACTTTCTTTCAAAAAAATAAACTAAGCCGAAGAACACCCTGTGTTTTTTCTCAAGTAAACCACAGCTACCCGACCTTCCTTTGCACCTAGTGCGGACAAAAGTATTGCCGTACAATATTTTTTATTAACTTTTCTGTAAGGTAGCGGGGTTGGGTGTCTGTTCCTAAATTTGGACCTACGTTCCAAAAAAAACTGTGCCGAAGAACACCTTGGGTTTCTTCTCCAGTACACCTCAGCTGCCCAGCTTCCCTTTGCACCTAGTGCAGACACAAGTATTGCCGTAGAACATTTTTTATTAACGTTTCTGTAAGTTTAAGGTAGACTGTAAGGTAATAAGACTGACGGACTAAATCTTTGAACCTACATAAAAAACAATAAACTAAGCCGTAAAACACACTGTGTTTTTTTTCTGAAGTAGACCACAGCTACACAGCTTCCCTTTGTGCCTATTGCGGACAATTATTTGACGTCAATATTTTTTTTTATTAATTTTTCTGTTAGGTGATGGGGTAGGGAGTCCGACATCAATTTTGCACTTTCTTTCAAAAAAATAAACTCAGCCGAAGAACACCCTGTGTTTTTTTTCAAGTAAACCACAGCTACCCGACCTTCCTTTGCACCTAGTGCGGACAAAAGTATTGCCGTACAATATTTTTTATTAACTTTTCTTAAGGTAGCGGGGTTGGGTGTCTGTTCCTAAATTTGGACCTACGTTCCAAAAAAACTGTGCGGAAGAACACCTTGGGTTTCTTCTCCATTATACCTCAGCTACCCAGCTTCCCTTTGCACCTAGTGCAGACACAAGTATTGCCGTAGAACATTTTTTATTAACGTTTCTGTAAGTGTAAGGTAGACTGTAAGGTAATAAGACTGACGGTCTAAATCTTTGAACCTACATAAAAAACAATAAACTAAGCCGTAAAACACACTGTGTTTTTTCTGAAGTAGACCACAGCTACACAGCTTCCCTTTGTGCCTATTGCGGACAATTATTTGACGTCAATATTTTTTTTTATTAATTTTTCTGTTAGGTGATGGGGTAGGGTGTCCGACATCAATTTTGCACTTTCTTTCAAAAACATAAACTCAGCCGAAGAACACCCTGTGTTTTTTCTCAAGTAAACCACAGCTACCCGACTTTCCTTTGCACCTAGTGCAGACAAAAGTATTGCCGTACAATATTTTTTATTAACTTTTCTGTAAGGTAGCGGGATTGGGTGTCTGTTCCTAAATTTGGACCTACGTTCCATAAAAACTATGCGGAAGAACACCTTGGGTTTCTTCTCCAGTATATCTCAGCTACCCAGCTTCCCTTTGCACCTAGTGCAGACACAAGTATTGCCGTAGAACATTTTTTATTAACTTTTCTGTAAGTGTAAGGTAGACTGTAAGGTAATAAGACTGACGGACTAAATCTTTGAACCTACATAAAAACAATAAACTAAGCCGTAAAACACACTGTGTTTTTTCTGAAGTAGACCACAGCTACACCGCTTCCCTTTGTGCCTATTGCGGACAATTATTTGACGTCAATATTTTTTTAATTAATTTTTCTGTAAGGTAATGGGGTAGGGTGTCCGACATCAATTTTGCACTTTCTTTCAATAAAATAAACTAAGCCGAAGAACACCCTGTGTTTTTTCTCAAGTAAACCACAGCTACCCTACCTTCCTTTGCACCTAGTGCGGACAAAAGTATTGCCGTACAATATTTTTTATTAAATTTTCTGTAAGGTAGCGGGGTTGGGTGTCTGTTCCTAAATTTGGACCTACGTTCCAAGAAAACTGTGCGGAAGAACACCTTGGGTTTCTTTTCCAGTATACCTCAGCTACCCAGCTTCCCTTTGCACCTAGTGCAGACACAAGTATTGCCGTAGAACATTTTTTATTAACTTTTCTGTAAGTGTAAGGTAGACTGTAAGGTAATAAGACTGACGGACTAAATCTTTGAACCTACATAAAAAACAATAAACTAAGCCATAAAACACACTGTATTTTTTCTGAAGTAGACCACAGCTACACAGTTTCCCTTTGTGCCTATTGCGGACAATTATTTGACGTCAATATTTTTTTTTATTATTTTTTCTGTTAGGTGATGGGGTAGGGTGTCCGACATCAATTTTGCACTTTCTTTCAAAAACATAAACTCAGCCGAAGAACACCCTGTGTTTTTTCTCAAGTAAACCACAGCTACCCGACTTTCCTTTGCACCTAGTGCAGACAAAAGTATTGCCGTACAATATTTTTATTAACTTTTCTGTAAGGTAGCGGGGTTGGGTGTCTGTTCCTAAATTTGGACCTACGTTCCAAAAAAAACTGTGCCGAAGAACACCTTGGGTTTCTTCTCCAGTACACCTCAGCTGCCCAGCTTCCCTTTGCACCTAGTGCAGACACAAGTATTGCCGTAGAACATTTTTTATTAACGTTTCTGTAAGTTTAAGGTAGACTGTAAGGTAATAAGACTGACGGACTAAATCTTTGAACCTACATAAAAAACAATAAACTAAGCCGTAAAACACACTGTGTTTTTTTCTGAAGTAGACCACAGCTACACAGCTTCCCTTTGTGCCTATTGCGGACAATTATTTGACGTCAATATTTTTTTTATTAATTTTTCTGTTAGGTGATGGGGTAGGGTGTTCGACATCAATTTTGCACTTTCTTTCAAAAAAATAAACACAGCCGAAGAACACCCTGTGTTATTTTTCAAGTAAACCACAGCTACCCGACCTTCCTTTGCACCTAGTGCGGACAAAAGTATTGCCGTACAATATTTTTTATTAACTTTTCTTAAGGTAGCGGGGTTGGGTGTCTGTTCCTAAATTTGGACCTACGTTCCAAAAAAACTGTGCGGAAGAACACCCCTTGGGTTTCTTCTCCATTATACCTCAGCTACCCAGCTTCCCTTTGCACCTAGTGCAGACACAAGTATTGCCGTAGAACATTTTTTATTAACGTTTCTGTAAGTGTAAGGTAGACTGTAAGGTAATAAGACTGACGGTCTAAATCTTTGAACCTACATAAAAAACAATAAACTAAGCCGTAAAACACCCTGTGCTTTTTCTCAAGTAAACCACAGCTACCCGACCTTCCTTTGCACCTAGTGCGGACAACAGTATTGCCGTACAATATTTTTTTAATTAACTTTTCTGTAAGGTAGCGGGATTGGGTGTCTGTTCCTAAATTTGGACCTACGTTCCACAAAAACTATGCGGAAGAACACCTTGGGTTTCTTCTCCAGTATATCTCAGCTACCCAGCTTCCCTTTGCACCTAGTGCAGACACAAGTATTGCCGTAGAACATTTTTTATTAACTTTTCTGTAAGTGTAAGGTAGACTGTAAGGTAATAAGACTGACGGACTAAATCTTTGAACCTACATAAAAACAATAAACTAAGCCGTAAAACACACTGTGTTTTTTTCTGAAGTAGACCACAGCTACACAGCTTCCCTTTGTGCCTATTGCGGACAATTATTTGACGTCAATATTTTTTTAATTAATTTTTCTGTAAGGTAATGGGGTAGGGTGTCCGACATCAATTTTGCACTTTCTTTCAATAAAATAAACTAAGCCGAAGAACACCCTGTGTTTTTTCTCAAGTAAACCACAGCTACCCTACCTTCCTTTGCACCTTGTGCGGACAAAAGTATTGCCGTACAATATTTTTTATTAAATTTTCTGTAAGGTAGCGGGGTTGGGTGTCTGTTCCTAAATTTGGACCTACGTTCCAAAAAAACTGTGCGGAAGAACACCTTGGGTTTCTTTTCCAGTATACCTCAGCTACCCAGCTTCCCTTTGCACCTAGTGCAGACACAAGTATTGCCGTAGAACATTTTTTATTAACTTTTCTGTAAGTGTAAGGTAGACTGTAAGGTAATAAGACTGACGGACTAAATCTTTGAACCTACATAAAAAACAATAAACTAAGCCATAAAACACACTGTATTTTTTCTGAAGTAGACCACAGCTACACAGTTTCCCTTTGTGCCTATTGCGGACAATTATTTGACGTCAATATTTTTTTTTATTATTTTTTTCTGTTAGGTGATGGGGTAGGGTGTCCGACATCAATTTTGCACTTTCTTTCAAAAACATAAACTCAGCCGAAGAACACCCTGTGTTTTTTCTCAAGTAAACCACAGCTACCTGACTTTCCTTTGCACCTAGTGCAGACAAAAGTATTGCCGTACAATATTTTTTATTAACTTTTCTGTAAGGTAGCGGGGTTGGGTGTCAGTTCCTAAATTTGGACCTACGTTCCAAAAAAAACTGTGCCGAAGAACACCTTGGGTTTCTTCTCCAGTACACCTCAGCTGCCCAGCTTCCCTTTGCACCTAGTGCAGACACAAGTATTGCCGTAGAACATTTTTTATTAACGTTTCTGTAAGTTTAAGGTAGACTGTAAGGTAATAAGACTGACGGACTAAATCTTTGAACCTACATAAAAAAACAATAAAACTAAGCCGTAAAACACACTGTGTTTTTTTCTGAAGTAGACCACAGCTACACAGCTTCCCTTTGTGCCTATTGCGGACAATTATTTGACGTCAATATTTTTTTTTATTAATTTTTCTGTTAGGTGATGGGGTAGGGTGTCCGACATCAATTTTGCACTTTCTTTCAAAAAAATAAACTCAGCCGAAGAACACCCTGTGTTTTTTTTCAAGTAAACCACAGCTACCCGACCTTCCTTTGCACCTAGTGCGGACAAAAGTATTGCCGTACAATGTTTTTTATTAACTATTCTTAAGGTAGCGGGGTTGGGTGTCTGTTCCTAAATTTGGACCTACGTTCCAAAAAAACTGTGCGGAAGAACACCCCTTGGGTTTCTTCTCCATTATACCTCAGCTACCCAGCTTCCCTTTGCACCTAGTGCAGACACAAGTATTGCCGTAGAACATTTTTTATTAACGTTTCTGTAAGTGTAAGGTAGACTGTAAGGTAATATGACTGACGGTCTAAATCTTTGAACCTACATAAAAAACAATAAACTAAGCCGTAAAACACACTGTGTTTTTTCTGAAGTAGACCACAGCTACACAGCTTCCATTTGTGCCTATTGCGGACAATTATTTGACGTCAATATTTTTTTAATTAATTTTTCTGTAAGGTGATGGGGTAGGGTGTCCGACATCAATTTTGCACTTTCTTTCAATAAAATAAACTAAGCCGAAGAACACCCTGTTTTTTTCTCAAGTAAACCACAGCTACCCGACCTTCCTTTGCACCTAGTGCGAACAAAAGTATTGCCGTACAATATTTTTTATTAACTTTTCTGTAAGGTAGCGGGGTTGGGTGTCTGTTCCTAAATTTCGACCTACGTTCCAAAAAAACTGTGCGGAAGAACACCTTGGGTTTCTTTTCCAGTATACCTCAGCTACCCAGCTTCCCTTTGCACCTAGTGCAGACACAAGTATTGCCGTAGAACATTTTTTATTAACTTTTCTGTAAGTGTAAGGTAGACTGTAAGGTAATAAGACTGACGGACTAAATCTTTGAACCTACATAAAAAACAATAAACTAAGCCATAAAACACACTGTGTTTTTTCTGAAGTAGACCACAGCTACACAGTTTCCCTTTGTGCCTATTGCGGACAATTATTTGACGTCAATATTTTTTTTATTAATTTTTCTGTTAGGTGATGGGGTAGGGTGTCCGACACCAATTTTGCACTTTCTTTCAAAAAAATAAACTAAGCCGAAGAACACCCTGTGTTTATTCTCAAGTAAACCACAGTTTCCCGACCTTCCTTTGCACCTAGTGCGGACAAAAGTATTGCCGTACAATATGTTTTATTAACTTTTCTGTAAGGTAGCGGGGTTGGGTGTCTGTTCCTAAATTGGACCTACGTTCCAAAAAAAAACTGTGCGGAAGAACACCTTGGGTTTCTTTTCCAGTATACCTCAGCTACCCAGCTTCCCTTTGCACCTAGTGCAGACACAAGTATTGCCGTAGAACATTTTTTATTAACTTTTCTGTAAGTGTAAGGTAGACTGTAAGGTAATAAGACTGACGGACTAAATCTTTGAACCTACATAAAAAACAATAAACTAAGCCATAAAACACACTGTGTTTTTTCTGAAGTAGACCACAGCTACACAGTTTCCCTTTGTGCCTATTGCGGACAATTATTTGACGTCAATATTTTTTTTATTAATTTTTCTGTTAGGTGATGGGGTAGGGTGTCCGACACCAATTTTGCACTTTCTTTCAAAAAAATAAACTAAGCCGAAGAACACCCTGTGTTTATTCTCAAGTAAACCACAGTTTCCCGACCTTCCTTTGCACCTAGTGCGGACAAAAGTATTGCCGTACAATATGTTTTATTAACTTTTCTGTAAGGTAGCGGGGTTGGGTGTCTGTTCCTAAATTTGACCTACGTTCCAAAAAAAAACTGTGCAGAAGAACACCTTGGGTTTCTTCTCCAGTATACCTCAGCTACCCAGCTTCCCTTTGCACCTAGTGCAGACACAAGTATTGCCATAGAACATTTTTTATTAACTTTTCTGTAAGTGTAAGGTAGACTGTAAGGTAATAAGACTGACGGACTAAATCTTTGAACCTACATAAAAAACAATAAACTAAGCCGTAAAACACACTGTGTTTTTTCTGAAGTAGACCACAGCTACACAGCTTCCCTTTGTGCCTATTGCGGACAATTATTTGACGTCAATATTTTTTTTAATTAATTTTTCTGTAAGGTGATGGGGTAGGGTGTCCGACACCAATTTTGCACTTTCTTTCAAAAAAATAAACTCAGCCGAAGAACACCCTGTGTTTTTTCTCAAGTAAACCACAGCTACCCGACCTTCCTTTGCACCTAGTGCGGACAAAAGTATTGCCGTACGATATTTTTTATTAACTTTTCTGTAAGGTAGCGGGGTTGGTGTCTGTTCCGAAATTTGGACCTACGTTCCAAAAAAAACTGTGCCGAAGAACACCTTGGGTTTCTTCTCCAGTACACCTCAGCTACCCAGCTTCCCTTTGCACCTAGTGCAGACACAAGTATTGCCGTAGAACATTTTTTATTAACTTTTATGTAAGTGTAAGGTAGACTGTAAGGTAATAAGACTGACGGACTAAATCTTTGAACCTACATAAAAACAATAATCTAACCCGTAAAACACACTGGGTTTTTTCTGAAGTAGACCACAGCTACACAGCGCCCCTTTGTGCCTATTGCGGACAATTATTTGACGTCAATATTTTTTTTAATTAATTTTTCTGTAAGGTGATGGGGTAGGGTGTCCGACACCAATTTTGCACTTTCTTTCAAAAAAATAAACTAAGCCGAAGAACACCCTGTGTTTATTCTCAAGTAAACCACAGCTACCCGACCTTCCTTTGCACCTAGTGCGGACAAAAGTATTGCCGTACGATATTTTCTATTAACTTTTCTGTAAGGTAGCGGGGTTGGGTGTCTGTTCCTAAATTTCGACCTACGTTCCAAAAAAAAACTGTGCCGAAGAACACCTTGGGTTTCTTCTCCAGTACACCTCAGCTATCCAGCTTCCCTTTGCACCTAGTGCAGACACAAGTATTGCCATAGAACATTTTTTATTAACTTTTCTGTAAGTGTAAGGTAGACTGTAAGGTAATAAGACTGACGGACTAAATCTTTGAACCTACATAAAAAAACAATAAACTAAGCCGTAAAATACACTGTGTTTTTTCTGAAGTAGACCACAGCTACACAGCTTCCCTTTGTGCCTATTGCGGACAATTATTTGACGTCAATATTTTTTTATTAATTTTTCTGTTAGGTGAGGGGTAAGGGTGTCCGACATCAATTTTGCACTTTCTTTCAAAACAATAAACTAAGCCGAAGAACACCCTGTGTTTTTTCTCAAGTAAATCACAGCTACCCGACCTTCCTTTGCACCTAGTGCAGACAAAAGTATTGCCGTACAATATTTTTTATTAACTTTTCTCTAAGGTAGCGGGATTGGGTGTCTGTTCCTAAATTTGGACCTACGTTCCAAAAAAAACTGTGCGGAAGAACACCTTGGGTTTCTTCTCCAGTATACCTCAGCTACCCAGCTTCCCTTTGCACCTAGTGCAGACACAAGTATTGCCGTAGAACATTTTTGATTAACTTTTCTGTAAGTCTAAGGTAGACTGTAAGGTAATAAGACTGACGGACTAAATCTTTGAACCTACTTAAAAAACAATAAACTAAGCCGTAGAAAACAGTTTTTTTTTTCTGAAGTAGACCACCGCTACACAGCGTCCCTTTGTGCCTATTGCGGATAATTAGTTGACGTCATTATTTTTTTAATTGATTTTTCTGTAAGGTGATGGGGTAGGGTGTCCGACACCAATTTTGCACTTTCTTTCAAAAAAAAACTAAGCCGAAGAACACCCTGTGTTTTTTCTCAAGTAAACCACAGCTACCCAACCTTTCTTTGCACCTAGTGCGGACAAAATTATTGCCGTACAATATTTTTTATTAACTTTTCTGTATGGTAGCGGGGTTGGGTGTCTGTTCCTAAATTTGGACCTACGTTCCAAAAAAACTGTGCGGAAGAACACCTTGGGTTTCTTCTCCAGTATACCTCAGCTACCCAGCTTCCCTTTGCACCTAGTGCAGACACAAGTATTGCCGTAGAACATTTTTTCTTAACTTTTATGTAAGTGTAAGGTAGACTGTAAGGTAATAAGACTGACGGACTAAATCTTTGGAAATATTATGAAGTTAACCGTAGCTATTCAGCTTCCCATTGCACCTAGTGGCGAATTTGTTTTTACCGTAGAACATTTTTATTAAACTTTTCGTAAGGGTGGGGTAGGGTGTCTGACCCCAACTTTGGACCTTATTTAAAAAAAAAACTAAGCCGGAGCACACTCTGGAAATATTATGAAGTAAACCTTAGCTATTCAGCGAGCCATTGCACCTAGTGTCGGAAAGAGTTATGCCGTAAAACAATTCTTATTAACATTTCCGTAAGGGTGGGGTAGGGTGTCCGACCCCAACTTTGGATCTAACTTAACAGAAAAATAAGCCGAAGCACAACCTGAATGTTTTGTCAAGTAAACTTTAGCTACTCAGTTTCCCATCGCCTTATAGTGGCGAAAAAAATATTACCGTAGAAGATTTTTTGTTAACCTTTCCGTAAGGGTAGAGTCGGGTGTCCGACCCTAACTTTTGACCTAATAAAAAAAGCTAAGCCGAAACACACCCTGGATTTATTTTCGAGTAAACCTTAGCTATTCAGCTTCCCATTGCACCTAGTGGCGAAAAGAGTATTGCCGTAGAACATTTTTTATTAACATTTCCGTAAGGGTGGGGTATGGTGTCCAACCCAACTTTGGAACTAATTAAAAAAAAAATAAGCCGAAGCACGCCCTGGAATCATTGTCAAGTAAACCTTAGCTATTCAGCTTCCAATTGCACCTACAGGCCGTAGACCAATTTTTATTAACATTTCCGTAAGGGTGGGGTTAAGTTGTCTGACCCTAACTTTGGACCTAATTTTTAAAAACAATAAACCGAAGGACACCCTGAATTTTTTGTCAAGTAAACTTTACCTATTCAGCTTCCCATTGAACATAGTGGCGAAAAGGGTATTGCCTTAGAACATTTTTTATTAACATTTTTGTAAGTGTGGGGAAGGTTGTTCGACCCCAACTTTGGACCTAATTTGAAAAAAAAGCCGAAGCACACCCTGGAGTTTTTGTCAAGTTAACTTTAGATATTCAGCTTAACCATTGCAAATAATGGCGAAAACAGTATTGCCATTGAACTTTTTAATTAACATTTCTCTAAGGGTGGGGTAGGGTGTCCGTTTAAACTTTGGACCTAATTTTAAAAAAAAATTAGACGAAGCACACCTAGGAATTAATGTCAAGTAAGCCTTAGCTATTCAGCTTGCCATTGCACCTAATGTCGAAAAGAGTATTGCCGTAGAAAATGTTTATCAACATTTCCGTAAGGGTGGGGTAGGGTGTCCGACCCCAAATTTGAACCTAATTAAAAAAAAACTAAGCCGAAGCACACCCTGGATTTTTTGTCAAGTAAACTTAAGCTATTCAGCTTCCCATTGCACAGAGTGGCGAAAAAAGTATTGCCGTAGAACATGTTTTATTAACATTTTCGTAAAGGTGGGGTAGGGTGTCCAACCCCAAATTTGAACTTATTGTAAAAAAGACTAAGCCGAAGCACACCCTGGAATTATTGTTAAATAAACCTTAGCTATTCAGCTTCCCATTGCACATAGTGGCGAAAAGAGTATTGCCGTAAAACAATTTTTATTAATATTTCCGTAAGGTAGGGGTAGGGTGTCCGACCCCAACATTGAAACTTATTTAAAAACAAATTAAGCCGAAGCACACCCTGGAAGTAATGTCAAGTAAACCTTAGCTATTCAGCTTACCATTGCACCTACTGGCGAAAAAGTATTGCCGTAGAACATCTTTCATTAACATTTCCGTATAAGGTGGGGTAGGGTGTTCGACCGTAACATTCGCCCTAATTAAAAAAAAATCTAAGCGAAGCACACCCTGTATTGATTTATTGTCAAGTAAACCTTAAACTATTTAGCTTCCCATTGCAACTAGTGTCGAAAAGAGTATTGCCGTATAACATTTTCATTAAAATTTTCGTAAGGGTGGGTCGTAAGGGTGGGGTAGGGTGTCCAACCCCAACTTTGGAACTAAATTAAAAAAAAAACTAAGCAGAAGGACACCCTGGAATTATTGTCAAGTAAACTTAAAATCATTCCTCAGTAAAGGACCTAAATATCGTCCCCCGTCAATTATTAATTGGAATGAGTGTCGTAATATCATCCACGACTCACTCCATACTTACTGTTTGAAATGGATAAAACTGGAAAAAGCTGACACAAAATCTTTGGACTCTTTTTTTAATTCAGTAATAAAGATAGTTGATATACGTATTCAACATTTTAAAGAACATTTTACTATTAACAATAACCACAATAAACCTATTTCTCGTATCAAACATAAACTAAAAGAACTAGCCAAGGAATTTGTTTTTGTCCCGGCCGATAAAGCTGCTAATAATATTATTATTGTTTGACGTAAATTTTACATTGAGGTTCTGAAAGAGGAAATCACCAATTCACCAACATTCCAACTGACTCCATTTTCAGAAAACGAAATCTGTAACAAACATAAACTTTTAGCCACTGCTTTACAAGCAGAGCCAAATACAATGAAAGTCCCAACTATGTATTGGCTTCCGAAGCTACACAAAACCCCTTACAAATATAGATTTATTTCGTCTTCAAGCCATTGTTCAACTACTAAATTGTCTATTCTTCTTACCAGCACACTTGGTACAATTAAAAACCTGATAATAAATTGTTCAAATAAGGCCTTCGAAAATAGTGGAATAAATTACTTTTGAAGTGTCAAGAACTCGTTGGAAGTACTTGATAAATTGCATGCTTATATTGGTGATTTTGAATCTGTTCACAGTTTTGATTTTCCTACCCTGTATACCACATTGCCTCACATTCTCATTAAGAAAAAATTCACACACCTAATTGAATGGGCATTCAAAAAATCAGAATGTGAATATATCTGTTCAAACTCTTTTAGGTCATTTTTTAGTAGCAATAAACAAAAAAAATTATGTTAATTGGACATGCTTTGATACTATATATGCCCTTGAATGTTTACTAGATAACATTTTTGTTCGCTTTGGGGATTCCGTATATCGTCAGATTATCGGAATTCCAATGGGGACTAACTGTGCACCACTTATTGCGGACCTGTTTTTGTATTGTTATGAGTTACAATTTATGACAAAAATAAGCAAAGACCCATCGAAACAACATCTGATAAACAAATTTAATAATACTTTTAGATATTTGGATGATATTTTGGCTCTCAATAATGACGACTTCAGTATGTATATTAATGAAATTTATCCTGTTGAACTTACATTAAATAAAGCTAATACTAACAATGACCACTGCCCTTTTCTCGATCTTGATATCTATATCACTAATGGAAAGCTGAATAATAAAATTTATGATAAAAGGGATGATTTTTCATTTCCTATCGTTAATTATCCGTTTTTAGATGGTGACGTTCCCTTGTCACCATCTTACGGTGTTTATATATCTCAACTTGTACGATTCGCTCGTGTATGTAACAATGTTTTAGATTTTAACGAGAGAAATTTATGTATTACTGAAAAATTATTACACCAGGGTTTTCCATATCTCAAACTAGTAAAACATTTACTAAATTTTATCATCGGTATAAAGACATCATTCGTAAAGATAGCTCAACATGCAGACTTCTAATACGTTCAGGTATTTCACATCCAATTTTTTATGGAAATATTCTTTATAAAGCACAAAGGTGTCAGTATTCACATCAGAAACTTACAAAACATTTGAATAGACTTATTAAGAAGGGATATAATTACGATACTGTTGTCAAGTCATTAAAGATTGCATATGTTGGCGTTAATATTGAGTCACTGATAAGGTCTTTGCATCGGAACTAAACACATTTATTCTAAAAACAGTTGTTGGCATGACACCCGTTATGTTCTTCTCATATATGTTATGATGGTATGATACTAAACACATAACAGGAAGGATTGTTCCTGATGTTCATATGATGAAATCATAATCTTTCAGTCAGTTTAATTGAAGTCTGGAGCTGGCATGTCAGTTAACTGCTAGTAGTCTGTTGTTATTTATGTATTATTGTCATTTTGTTTATTTTCTTTGGTTACATCTTTTGACATCAGACTCGGACTTCTCTTGAACTGAATTTTAATGTGTGTATTGTTATGCATTTACTTTTCTACATTGGTTAGAGGTATAGGGGAGCGTTGAGATCTCACAAACATGTTTAACCCCGCCGCATTTTTGCGCCTGTCCCAAGTCAGGAGCCTCAAGCCTTTGTTAGTCTTGTATTATTTTTATTTTAGTTTCTTGTGTACAATTTGGAAATTAGTATGGCGTTCATTATCACTGGACTAGTATATATTTGTTTAGGGGCCAGCTGAGGGACGCCTCTGGGTGCGAGAATTTCTCGCTACATTGAAGACCTGTAAGTGACCCTTTGCTGTTGGTTTTTATTTGGTCGGGTTGTTGTCTCTTTGACACATTCCCCATTTCCATTCTCAATTTTATTTAGCTATTCAGCTTCCCATTGCACCTACTGGTGAAAAAGTATTGCCGTAGGACATTTTTAATTAACATTTCGGTAAAGGGTGGGGTATGGTGTCCGACCCCTACTTTGGACCTAATTTAAAAAACTAAGCGAAGCACACCCTGGATTGATTTATTGTCAGGTAAACCTTAAAATATTCAGCTTCCCATTGCAACTAGTGTCGAAAAGAGTATTGCCGTATAACATTTTTCATTAATATTTTCGTAAGGGTGGGTCGTAAGGGTGGGATAGGGTGTCCAACCCCAACTTTGGAACTAAAGTAAAAAAAACTAAGCCTAAGGACACCCTGGAATTTTTGTCAAGTAAACTTTAGCTATTCAGCTTCCCATTGCACCTACTGGCGAAAAAGTATTGCCGTAGGACATTTTTAATTAACATTTCGGTAAAGGGTGGGGTAGGGTGTCCGACCCCTACTTTGGACCTAATTAAGAAAAAAACTAAGCGAAGCACACCCTGGATTGATTTATATTCAGGTAAACCTTAAACTATTACGCTTCCCTTTGCAACTAGTGTCGAAAAAAGTATTGCCGTAGAACATTTTTTATCAACATTTCAGTAAGGGTGGGGAAGGGTGTCCGACCCAAACTCTGGACCTAATCAAAAAACAACAAAGCTGAAGCACACCCTGGATTTATTGTCAAGTAAATGTTAGCTATTCAGCTTCCCATTGCACATAGTGGCGAAAAAGTATTGCCGTAGATCATTTTTTATTACCATTTCCATAAGGGTGGGGTTTGGTGTCCGACCTCGACTTTGGACCTAATTTGAAAAAATTACTAAACCGAAGCGCACAATGAATTTATTGTCAAGTAAACCTTACCTATTTAGCTTCCCATTGCACATAGTGGCGAAAAAAGATTTGCCGTAGAACATTTTTTATTACCATTTCCGTAAGGGTGTGGTAGCGTGTCCGAATCCAACTTTGGACCTAATTAAAAAAGAATAAGCGAAGCACACCTTGTATTGATTTATTGTCAAGTAAACCTTAAACTATTTAGCTTCCCATTACACATAGTGGCGAAAAAAGAATTGCCGTAGAACATTTTTTTTTACCATTTCCGTGAGGGTGTGGTAGGGTGTCCGAATCCAACTTTGGACCTAGTTAAAAAAAAACAAGGGAAGCACACCCTGTATTAATTTATTGTCAAGTAAACCTTAAACTATTCAGCTTCTCATTGCAACTAGTGTCGAAAAGAATATTGCCGTAGAACATTTTAATTAACATTTCCGTAAGGGTGGGGAAGGGTGTCCGACCCCAACTCTGGACCTAATTTAAAAAAAAACTAAGCCGAAGCACACCCTGGATTTATTGTCAAGTAAACCTTAGTTATTCAGCTTCTTATTGCACCTAGTGGCGAAAAAAGTATTGCCGTAGATCATTTTTTATTACCATTTCCGTAAGGGTGGGGTAGGGTGTCCGACCCCAAATTTAGACCTAATTTACAAAAAAAAAAAAAAATAAGTCGAAGCAAACCTTGGAATTATTTTCAAGTAAACCTTAGCTATTCAGCTTCACATTGCACCTACTGGCGAAAAAAATATTTCCGTAGAATTTTTTTTATTAATATTTCCGTAATGGTGCGGTAGGGTATCCGACCCAAACTTTGGACCTAAATAAAAAAAAAACTAAGCGTAGCACACCTTGTATTGATTAATTGTCAAGTAAACCTTAAACTATTCAGCTTCTAATTGCAACTAGTGTCGAAAAGAGTATTGCATTGGAACATTTTTATTAACATTTCCGTAAGGGTGGTGAAGGGTGTCCGACCCCAAATCTGGACCTATTTTGAAAAAAAAATAAGCCGAAGCACATCCTGGATTTATTGTCAAGTAAACCTTAGGTATTCAGCTTCCCATTGCACCTAGTGGCGAACAGATTATTGCCGTAGAACACTTTTTATTTACATTTCCGCGAGGGTGGGGTAGGGTGTCCGACCCCATTTTTGGAACTTATTTAAAAAAAAAAAAGCCGAAGCACCAAGCACTCTCGGATTTTTTGTGAAGTAAACTTTAGCTATTCAGCTTCCCATTGCACATAGTGGCGAAAAAAGTATTGCCGTAGATCATTTTTTTATTATCATTTCCGTAAGGGTGGGGTTTGGTGTCCGACCCCGACTTTGGACCTAATTTGAAAATAACTAAACCGAAGCGCACAATGAATTTATTGTCATATAAACTTTAGCTATTTAGCTTCCCATTACACCTAGTTGCGAAAAAAAGTATTGCCGTAAAACTATTTTTTATAAACATTTCCGTAAAGGTGGGGTAGGGTGTCCGACCCCAACCTTTGACCTATTTTACAAAAAAAAAAAATAAGACGAAGCAAACCCTGGAATTATTGTCAGATAACCTTAGCTATTCAGCTTCACATTGCACCTACTGGCGAAAAAAATCTTTCCGTAGAAATTGTTTTATTAATATTTCCGTAAGGGTGGGGTAGGGTGTCAGACCCCAACTTTTGATCTAATAAAAAAGAAACTAAACCGAATCACACCATGGATTTATTTTCAAGTTAACCTTATCTAATCAGCTTCCCATTGCATCTAGTGTCGAAAAGAGTATTGCCGTAGAACATTTTTGATTAACATTTCCGTAAGGGTGGGGTAGGGTGTCCGACCCCAACTTTGGACCTAATTAATAAAAAAAAACTAAGCCGAAACACACCCTGGATTAATTGTCAAGTAAACCTTAGCTATTCAGCTTACCATCGCACCTAGTGGCGAAAAAAAGTATTGTAAGGGTGAGGTAGGGTGTCCGACCTTAACTTTTGACCTAATTAAAAAAATAATACGCCGATGCACACCTTGGAATTATTGTCAAGTAAACCGTAGCTATTCAGCTTCCCATTGAACCTAGTGTCGAAAAGAATAATGCCGTAGAACATTTTTAATTAACATTTCCAGAAGGGTGGCGAAGGGTGTCCGACCCCAACTATTGACCCAATTTTTGTTTAAAATAAACCGAAGCACAAAGCACACCCTGGATATTTTTGTCAAGTAAACTTTTGCTATTGAGCTTCCCATTTTACATAGTGGCGAAAAAAGTATTGCCGTAAAGCATTATGTATGTTTACATTTCCGTATGGGTGGGGTACAGTGCCCGACCCCAACTTTTCACCTAATTAAAAAAAGAATACGCCGATACACACCCTGGAATTATTGTCAAGTAAACCGTAGCTATTCAGTTTCTCATTGCACCTAGTGTCGAAAAGAATTTTGCCGTAGAACATTTTTAATTAATATTTCCAGAAGGATGGGAAAGGGTGTCCGACCCCAACTTTGGACCTAATTGTTTTTTTAAATAAGCCGAAGCACAAATCACACCCTGGAATTTTTGTCAAGCAGACTTTAGCTATTGATCTTCCCATTGCACATAGTGGCGAGAAAAGTATTGCCGTAAAACATTGTGTATTAACATTTCCGTAAGAGTGGGGTAGGGTGTCCGACCCTAACTTTGGACCTAATTAAAAGAAACTAAGCCGTCGCACACCTTGGATTTATTGTCAAGTGAACCTGAGCTCTTTAGCCTCCCATTGCATCTAGTGGCGAAAAGAATTTTGTTGTAGAACACTTTTTATTAACATTTCCGTAAGAGTGTGGAAGGGTGTCCAACCCCAACTTTGGACCTAATTTAAAAAAAAAGCCGAAACACACCCTGGATGTTTTGTCAAGTAAACTTCAGCTATTCAGCTTCCCATTGCACATAATGGCGAAAAAGTGTTGCGCACTTAATTTATTATTAACATTTCCTTAAGGGTGGGGTAAACTTAAGCTATTCAGCTTCCCATTGCACCTAGTGTCGAAAAAAGTATTGCCGTAGAACATTTTTTATTAACATTTGCGTAAGGATGGGGGAGGGAATCCGACACTAATTTTGGACCTCATTTAAAAAAAAATAAGCCGAAGCAAACCCTGGATTTTTTTTCAAGTACATTTTAGATATTCAGCTTCCGATTGCACACAGTGGCGAACAAATGTATTGCCGTAGAACATTTTTTTATTAATGAAATTTAATCAATATGAATTAAATTTATTTATTGAATTGATAAGACTTGGATTTGTCTCCCTTTTTATGTTTTGATTGTTGCAAGCGACACTAAAACCGGTTGTATAATACAAATTTTTCTGTTCATAAGCGATACGCAATTATCGCGTGCATTTATAGGCGGGAATTTCAATATAAAACCAGTTGTTTCGGTAATGTTATTTCATCCTATAACAAACTGTAGACGGGTGCAAGGACAAAAAGGATAAAACACACATTGAAGATAAGTACTTTTAAATTTATGTATGCTATGTGAAGTCAAATTGTCATTTTGGTTTAAATATTTAATTTTGTTTTATTTAATTACAATGATTTCTAGTGAACGAATTAAACATTTTGGTTTTTTTTTAAATACTTTGAAAATACTTACGTTTTAAACGAATAGGCATACACTTATTTTATTATTTTGATTTCTTTTCATTGAATCATAGTTGTATATACATGAATGTCTTTCGCTAACTATAATATTATTTTAGTTTATCAATCTCGCCTTGTGTTTATTACTGCTTTGTGAGTATGATACTCTTAACATTTTTATAGTTATTTTGCAAGTTCATTGAATTAGTTTATTTCAAGTTTCACGTAAGTTTGCTATGCTGTAGGTTGTGTCGGCCATTACATTTTGCGTTTCTCAGTGTAACGTTACATATAAACGGCGCGTTATACATGTATGTAATCTACAGCTAAACAGTTACGTTTTAAATGGGCAAGAATTTACACAAAACCAAATAATTTTATTTTATAGTTAACATTACTTTAACTATGCACACGTGTTTAAACAAATTATTAACTGAATCCTTCAATATAAGATGAAAATTTTCTTTGTATGATTATTAATAATTGTAATTGTCGATGTTCATTTATTGGATATGCCATTGTAATTTTCAATGTTAATTTAAATATAGGATGTCATTGTAATTGTCAATTCTCATTTAAATATAGGATACCAAGACGTCGTAGACCAGTAAATAACCAAGCTGCGCCAGCGCGCAATTTAAGAAGGAGAGGGCCTCAATTAAATGAAAATGAACAACATCCACAAAGACGTCGACGCAATGACCCACATGTTGAAGTTGTACAAGATTTGAACATGCCTAATCCTGTTCAGCCTAACCTTGACAATGACATTCAAGTTGCAGCACCTGTACCCCAGCCAATAGGTGAGGTTGATGATACTATAGTATTTGATGAACCTAATATGTTGCCAAATATAAATGAAACTGACATTTTCATTAGCCAAACAGTTAAAGAAAAAATTTGGCAATTTCAATATATTGACTTATCTATTATGCATAAAAGCAATTTCAGTAGTCAATTTGATAAGCAAAGTTATCTAGGTTTAAATGAAGATGGTAGATTGATTACTCAAACAAATCTTTCAAAAAAGAAAACAATCATTAATATTGAGACCTGGACAGACGCTTTTCTAGCTTATTCACAAGTTTTGATTCAGAGACATCCAATGAAAGCTAGTCAACTGTTTGGTTACATAGTTATAATAAGGGGTGCAGCAGCTGATAGTACTATTGAAAAGTGGTACATGTATGATCAGCAATGTAGATTAAGAGTTGCAAGAAACCCTACAAAAAACTGGAATATAATTGATTCCCAATTATGGCTTCAAATAATGGCTATTGCTTCAACTAATACGCATACTACGCAACAGCCACGCATTAACAAATGCTATGACTTTAATTTTAAAGGAGTTTGTTCTCGTAATGGTTGTTGGTTCAGTCATACATGTTTGAAATACTTTTTGAATCACTCATCCATAAGATGCAGAAAAAGAATAGGTTTAGATAATAACAAGCCTAGGGCGATGGGTTATGGTAATAGAACTTTTGAATCAAAAGTTCCAAATGGCAACAGACGTTTTCAGCAAAATTCTTGAAATAACTAAACCCAAAAATAATTATTATCGAAACTTTTCTTCATTTAAATTTCAGATAAAAAGAAATTTCAGTTTGACATATGGCAATTAGGCTTCTCGCCCATTAAAGTTGACATACTAGTATTGGAAAATATGTTAACGGATTATCCAAATCTTTCTGATGCTACGTTATTATTAGATGGTTTTAAACAAGGGTTTAAATTAAATTACACGGGCCCAAGATATTCAAAGGAATGTGATAATTTATTATCTGTAAAAGAAAACCCCGAGGAGGCAATTAAAAAACTTCAAAGTGAAATAAACCTTGGTAGAAAGGCCGGACCTTTTAATGAAAAGCCAATCTCTAATTCACGTTGCCTTCCCATTGGTTTAATACCAAAAAAGACTGGTGGTCTTAGATTGATAACACATTTGTCATATCCACCTAATTCTAGTGTTAATGATTACATAGATGAAATTTACACAAAAGTTAAATACTCTTCATTTGATAATGCAACACATATGGTTCAAAAATTAGGTAATAATGCATTTTTAGGTAAAAAAGATATTAAATCGACATTTAGATTATTGAAAGTGTATCCAGGTGATTTTGACTTACTGGGCATTAAATTACTGGGTAAATATTATATAGATAAACTAATGCCAATGGGTTGTTCGATATTTTGTGCTAATTTTGAAAAAATTTCAACATTTTTACATTGGGCAGTATCAAAAAGAGCAAATTCAGATAATTTAAATGATTTTCTTTTTGCTGGTGAGGCTGGTACTGACAAATGCAAGCATTTAATGTTGATTTTTGATGAAATTTGTAAGGATCTAGGCGTACCTATTGCAAAGGAAAAAACCGAAGGTCCATTAACCATTATTGAATACCTTGGTTTAATAATTGATTCGCAGAATATGATGATAAAAATTCCTTTAGACAAAATTACGAAGTTGTTGGAATTAATTGATTTCTTTTCAAGTCAAAAGAAGGTTACGCTTAAGCACATGCAATCTTTAACTGGTTGCTTAGCATTTTGTACAAAAGCCTTGCCGTCAGGAAGGGCATTTAGCAGACGTTTATATAGTTCATTAAGTCAAGCAAAAAAGCCACACCATTTTATTCGAGTTTCAAATGCCTTGAAAAAAGATTTATTAGTTTGGAAATCTTTTTTGACAACATTTAATGGGCATACATATATTCAGGATTTTGATTGGGTTAATAGTCCTGATTTGGAATTGTTCACTGATAGCGCAGGTGGAAAACAATTAGGCTGTGGAGCCTTTTTGAATGGTTCATGGGCATGTTTAAAATGGCCAAGCAACTGGGCAAAAGACATTCTCTCTGATATCACTTATTTGGAAATAATTCCTATAGCTTTAGCAATCTTTTGATGGGGGGAGAAATTTACGAATAAAAAGATTCTTTTCCATTGTGATAATTCTGCCGTAGTGTCAATTCTAAATTCAAAAACATCAAAATCTGAACGAGTAATGTCAATTGTGGGAACAATTGTTTTGTGGACATTAAAATATAATTTTCAATTTAAAGCTATACATTTGTCGTCAGTAACCAGTATAATAGCTGATTCTTTATCTCGTGGACAGTTAGAAAAATTCAAAAAGGCGGCCCCAGCAGCAGTAACAGAACCTACACCAGTACCACAGGAATTCTGGGATCTCTTGATTTAGAAGCGTTAAAACTCTTTAATGCGGCGTTTTTAAATAGCACGAAAAATGTTTATGAACAGGCTGGAAAGTCTTACCACAAATTTCTTTTAGAATGCAAATTACCAATTATGTGGCCACCTAGTCTGGACTACATGATGAAATACATAGCTTATTTGTCCAAAAATAATTATGCGTCATCAACTTGCAGGTCTTACATTTCTGGTCTGTCTTTTAAACTAAAAGCCGAAAATTTTGAAGAAATTACACAATCCTTTTTGATTAAAAAAATATTAACTGGGTTTGACAGATTGTATTCACGTCCTGACATCAAACAACCTATAACAGCTGAAATTATGACAAAAATGCCTAATGCATTATTACGAGTTTGTTTTTTTAATTATGAAAGCTAGTTATTTTTGGGCAGCATTTTCATTAGCATTTGGAGCATTTCTCAGAGTTGGGGAGATTACTATAAGATCTGTCAATGACATGGGGTATGTTTTGCAAAAAGATGATGTTACAATGGATTTTAACAAAAATGTTATCTATGTTACTATTCGCTTTTCAAAAACAGACCAAAGAGGTTTGACAACTACATTGGCTTTAAAATCAAACAGTAGCCTAATGAGTGCTCTATCAAATTACAATTTAACAAGACCAAAACAAAACGGTCCTTACTTTTGTCATTTGGATGGGAAGGCAATGACTAGATATCAATTTCATTCAATTCTTACAAAAACATTACAATTTCTTGATTATGATGTTAAGAGATTCAATACCCATTCATTTAGAATAGGTGCAGCAACGCATGCATTTTTAAATGGAAAATCTGAAGAAGAAATAAAAATCATGGGTCGATGGAGATCCTCTTCATTCAAACGATACATTCGTATAAATTAATTATAATCTTTCAGCAATGAGAAGACATATGGATTATTGGCTCCTCCATTATAAAAAGGGCTTCTGACCATACTGAAAACAGACCAACTGGAACTAATTTAGGCTTTGACAAAAAAAGGATACAACATTATTTGGCTTGGTTTGTCGGGAATGAAATGGTTTAATGTGGACAGAACGATTGATGCCACTTTTAGTTGGAGAGGAGTCCCATCAATTTTAATTATTAATTGTGGTGGAAATGATTTAGTTAATTGTTGTAATGGTGAATTGTTGTTTCACATGAGAAGTACTTTTCATTTTTTAAAATGCACAATGCCGAATACATTAATTATATGGTCTTTTATTTTACCTCGTCTTAGTTGGCGGGGTGCTGAAAATAATGATAAGATTGAAAAATCTAGACGTCGAATTAATAGAGGAGTAAGATCCTTCATCAGTAAAATAGGTTGTAAAACTATTAAACATTTGGATTTTGAAGACAAACATCAAGCCTTATTGATGCTGATGGTGTTCATCTTTCTTTTTTTGGGAAATGATATTTTCATCAATACAATTCAAACTGCAATTGATCTATTTATTGATAATTCATCAAGAACTTTTTATCCTGATGAGTTATAATACTGAATTTAATTTGAGACTGCATTCATCGGTTTAATTTACAAATATTGTTGAATTACTTGTTGATTTGTGCAACCAAACATAAAAATGCATTTGATTTAGTGTCTAATTTGAAGTATTAAACTTGAACATGTATGTAGTTACTTATATACAGAATATTTAATTGATTTGTTACGTTGATTTAACGTTAATATTTAGTTGATTTGTTACGTTGATTTAACGTTAATATTTAATTGAATTGCTATTTTAATTTAATGTTGAAAATTATTTGTCATTGGCTTTAATTTGTATAAATTTATCTGGCGATGTTAACAAATTTTTGTTAACTTTGGCGGAATGTATCGTATTGTGGTGCTGGAAGCCCAGTTTTCACCTCTTCAGTACTGGTTGCCCTTTACTGAATCAATGAAAAACATTAATTATATTGTCATTGAATGATTTATTCTTTGGCCTTTTGAAAATCTAATTGTTGTTATGATTTTGTTGAAAAATTAAAGCCATGACAAAATTCGCCAATTCTAAAATAGTGTTGTTTTTATTCATGAGTCAACTAATAGAATCTAGAGACACAGAAACTGTTTGTATGTCCTAGCAATTCACCATTTTGCTATATGTCGGTTTGGTAGTTTGATATCATATACAATAATGAAATTTAATCATATGAATTAAATTTATTTATTGAATTGATAAAACTTGGATTTGTCTCCCTTTTTATGTTTTGATTGTTGCAAGCGACACTAAAACCGGTTGTATAATACAAATTTTTCTGTTCATAAGCGATACGCAATTATCTCGTGCATTTATAGGCGGGAATTTCAATATAAAACCAGTTGTTTCGGCAATGTTATTTCTTTCTTTAACAAACAGTAGACGGGTGCAAGGACAAACACACCACACCCTACCCCAATTAAATATTTGTTTGCTGCCGTTATGATTTATAATTACAGATTTTGTACGCAGTCTTTACCAATCGTCATGGCTTTTAAACATGTTGACATTTGTTGGATGATGATGTGATCTAACAAAGCTGAACATTACAAGCAATGTGTATGGCGGAATTTATCGTATTGTGGTGCTAAAAGCCCAGTTGTCACCTCTTCAGTACTGGTTGCCCTTTACTGAATCAATGAAACACATTAATTATATTGTCATTGAATGATTTATTCTTTGGCCTTTTGAAAATCTAATTGTTGTTATGATTTTGTTGAAAAATTAAAGCCATGACAAAATTCGCCAATTCTAAAATAGTGTTGTTTTTATTCATGAGTCAACTAATAGAATCTAGAAACACAGAAACTGTTTGTATGTCATAGAAATTCACCATTTTGCTATATGTCGGTTTGGCAGTTTGATGTCATATACAATAACATTTCCGTAACGGTGTCAGACGACAACTTTGGACCTGATAAAAAAAACTAAACCGAAGCACACCCAGGATTTATTGTCAAGTAAACCTTAACTATTCAGCTTCCTATTGCACCTAGTGGCGAAAAAAATATTGCCGATTTTTTATTAACATTTCCGTGAGTATGGGTTAGGGTGTCCTACCTCAACTTTGGACCTAATTTAAACCAAAAAAAAAACTAAGCCGTCGCACACCCTGGATTTTTTGTCAAGTAAAAAATAACTATTCAGCTTCCCATTTCATCTAGTGGCGAAAAAAGTATTACCGAAAAACATTTTTGATTAACATTTCCGTAAGGGTGGGGCAAGGTGTCCGACCCAAACTTTGGACCTAATAAATAAAAAAAAAGCCGACGCACACCCTGGATTTTTTGTCAAGTAACATTAAGCTATTCAGCGTCCCATTGCACCGAGTGTCGAAAAGAGTATTGCCGTAGAACATTTTTATTAACATTTCCGTAAGGGTGGGGTAGGGTGTCCGACCCCAACTTTTGACCTAATTTAAACAAACGAAAAAAAACTAAGCCTTCGCACACACTGGATTTTTTGTCCAGTAAACTTAAGCTATTCACCTTCCTATTGCACCTAGTGTCGAAAAGAGTATTGCCGTAGAACATTTTTTATCAACATTTCCGAAAGGGTGTGGTAGGGTGTCAGACCCCAACTTTGGACCCAATAAAAAAACTAAGCAGAAGCACACCTTGGAATTATTGTCAAGTAAACCTTCGCTATTCAGCTTCCCATTGCACATACTGGCGAAAAAGTATTGCCGTAGAACATTTTTAATTAACATTTCGGTAAAGGGTGGGGTAGGGTTTCCAACCCCAACTTTGGAACTAAAGTAAAAACAAACTAAGCCGAAGCACACCCTGGAATTATTGTCAAGTAAACCTTAGCTATTCAGCTTCCCATTGCACATACTGGCGAAAAAGTATTGCCGTAGAACATTTTTAATTAACATTTCGGTAAAGGGTGGGGTAGGGTGTCCGACCCCAACTTTGGACCTAATTACAAAAAACTAAGCGAAGCACACCCTGGACTGATTTATTGTCAGGTAAACCTTAAACTATTCAGCTTCCCATTGCAACTAGTGTCGAAAAGAGCATTGCCGTAGAACATTATTTATCAACATTTCCGTAAGGGTGGGGAAGGGTGTCCGACCCCAACTCTGGACCTAATTTAAAAAAACTAAGCCGAAGCACACCCTGGATTTATTGTCAAATAAACCTTAGTTATTCAGCTTCCCATTGCACCTAGCGTCGAAAAGAGTATTGCCGTAGAACATTTTTTATTAACATTTCCGTAAGGGTGGGGTAGGATGTCCGACCCCAACTTTGGACCTAATTTAAAAAAAAAAACTGAGCCGGAGCACACCCTTGATTTTTTGTCCATTAAACTTTAGCTATTCAGCTTCTCATTGCACTTAGTGGCGAAAAAAGTATTGCCGTAGAACATTTTTCATTCACATTTCCGTAAGGGTTGGGTAGGGTATACGACCCCAATTTACTTTGGACCTAGTTTTAAAAAAAAACTAAGGCGAATCACACCCTGGATTTTTTGTCAAGTTAACTTTAGCTATTCAGCTTCTCATTGCAACTAGTGGCGAAACAAGTTTTGCAGTTGAACATTTATTATTACCATTTTCGTAAGGGTAGGGTAAGGTGCCCGACCCCAACTTTTGACCTAATCAAACAAGAAATAAGCCGACGCACACCCTGGAATTATTGTCAAGTAAACCGTAGCTATCCAGCTTCCCATTGCACCTAGTGTCGAAAAGAGTATTGCCGTAGAACATTTTTTATTAATATTTCCGTAAGGGTGGGGAAGGGTTCGCACTAAACTTTGGACCTAATTTAAAAAAAATTAGTCCGAAGCACACCCTGGAAGTAATGTCAAGTAAACCTTAGCTATTCCGCTTCCCATTACACCTACTGGGCGAAAAAGTGTTGCCGTAGAACATTTTTCATTATCATTTCCGTAAAGGGTTGGGTAGGGTGTCCGACCCCAACCTTGGACCTAATAACAAAATAACTTAGCTGAAGCACCCCTGGAAATGTTATCAAGTAAACCTTAGCTATTCGGCTTCCCAATGCACCTAGTGTCGAGAAGAGTTTTGCCGTAGACCAAATTTTATTAACATTTCCGTAAGGGTGGGGTAGGGTGTCCGACCCCAACTTTGGAACTAATTTTAAAAAAAAAATTCAACCGAAGCACAGCCTGGCATTATTGTCAAGTAAACCTTAGCTATTCAGCGTCCCATTGCAACTTGTTTCGAACAGAGTATTGCTGTTGAAAATATTTTATTAACATGTCCGTAAGGGTGGGGTAGAGGGTCCGACCTCAACTTTGGAACTAATTAGAAAAAACCTTCCCATTGCACTGAGCGGCGAAAAAGGTATTGCCGTAGAACATTTTTTATTAAAATTTTCGTAAGGGTGGGTCGTAAGGGTGGGATAGGATGTCCAACCCCAACTTTGGATCTAATGTAAAAAAAAAACGAAGCCGAAGCACACCCTGGAATTATTGTAAAGTAAACCTTAGGTATTCAGCTTCCTATTGCAACTAGTGACGAAAAAAGTATTGCCGTAGAACATTTTTCTTTAACATTTCCGTGAGGATTGGTTAGGGTGTCCGACCTCAACTTTGGACCTAATTTAAACAAAAAAAAAACTAAGCCGTCGCACACCCTGGATTTTTTGTCAAGTAATAAATAACTTTAGCTTCCCATTTCATCTAGTGGCGAAAAAAGTATTGCCGAAGAACATTTTTTATTAACATTTCCGTAAGGGTTGGGTAAGGTATCCGACCCAAACTTTGGACCCAATAAATGAAAAAATAAGCCGACGCGCGCGCACACTCTGGATTTTTTGTCAAGTAACGTAAGCTATTCAGCGTCCCATTGCACCTAGTGTCGAAAAGAGTATTGCCATAGAATATTTTTTATTAACATTTCCGTAAGGGTGGGGTAGGGTGTCCGACCATAACTTTGGACCTAATTTAAAAAAAAAAAAATAAGCCGACGCACAACCTGGATTTTTTGTCAAGTAAACTTTAGCTATTCAGCTTCCCATTGCACCTAGTGTCAAAAAGAGTATTGCCGTAGAACATTTTTATTAACATTTCCGTGATTGTGGGGTGGGGTGTCCGACCCCAACTTTGGACCTAATTTACAAAAAAAAAATAAGCCGAAGCACACACTGGATTTCTTGTCAAGTGAACCTTAGCTATTCAGCTTCTCATTGCACCAAGTGGCGAAAAGAGTATTGCCGTAGAACATTTTTTATTAACATTTCCGTAAGGGTGGGATAGGGTGTCCGACCCCGACTTTGGACCTTATTTGAAAAAAAGAAAACCGAAGCACACACTGGATTTCTTGTCAAGTGAACCTTAGCTATTCAGCTTCCCATTGCACCAAGTGACGAAAAAAGTATTGCCGTAGAACATTTTTCATTAACATTTCCGTGAGGATGGGTTAGGGTGTCCGACCTCAACTTTGGACGTAATTTAAACAAAAAAAAACTAAGCCGTCGCACACCCTGGATTTTTTGTCAAGTAAAAAATAACTTCAGCTTCCCATTTCATCTAGTGGCGAAAAAAGTATTGCCGAAGAACATTTTTTATTAACATTGCCATAGAACATTTTTTATTAACATTTCCGTAAGGGTGGGGTAGGGTGTCCGACCCCAACTTTTGACCTAGTTTAAATTAAAAAAAATAAGCCGTCGCACACACTGGATTTTTTGTCCAGTAAACTTAAGCTATTCACCTTCCCATTGCACTTAGTGTCGAAAAAAGTATTGCCGTAGAACATTTTTTATTAACATTTCCGTGAAGTGGGGTAAGGTGTTCGACCATAACTTTGGACCTAATTTAAAAAAAAAAATAAGCCGACGCACAACCTGGATTTTTTGTCAAGTAAACGCTAGCTATTCAGCTTCCCATTGCACCTAGTGTCGAAAAGAGTATTGCCGTAGAACATTTTTATTAACATATCCTTGAGGGTGGGGTGGGGTGTCCGACCCCAACTTTGGACCTAATTTACAAAAAAAAATAAGCCGAAGCACACCCTGGATTTCTTGTCAAGTGAACCTTTGCTATTCAGCTTTCCATTGCACCGAGTGGCGAAAAGAGTATTGCCGTAGAACATTTTTTATTAACATTTCCATAAGGGATGGGTAGGTTGTCAGACCCCAACTTTGGACCTTATTTAAAAAAAGACAAAGCCGGAACACACCCTTGATTTTTCATCAAGTAAACCTTAGCTATTCAGCTTCTTATTGCACCCAGTGGCGAAAAAAGTATTGCCGTAGAACATTTTTATTAACATTTCCGTGAGGGTGGGGTAGAGTGTCCGACCACAACTTTGGACCTAATTAAAAAAAAAATAAGTCGAAGCACACCCTGGATTTCTTGTCAAGTGAACCTTACCTATTAAGCTTCCCATTGCACCGAGTGGCGAAAAGAGTATTGCCGTAGAACATTTTTTATTAACATTTCCGTAAGGGTTGGGTAGGTTGTCCGACCCCAACATTGGACCTAATTTAAAAAAGAAAAATAACCCGAAGCACACCCTGGATTTCTTGTCAACTGAACCTTACCTATTAAGCTTCCCATTGCACCGAGTGGCGAAAAAAGTATTGTTGTATAACATTTGTTATTAACATTTCCGTAAGGGTTAGGTAGGTTGTCCGACCCCAACTTTGGACCTGAGGCAATACACAGTTAGGAGTTTAGTTTCGATTTTGGCCCCTGTGGATTTTTCCAATAGGAAAGTTATTGTGTAATAAAATTCATTATTATATCATCAAGATTTTTTTTACATGTTTTTTTGGGCTGTTTTCTGTTTGACAATCCGTATTGTCATAGCTAAACAGGCAATTACTTCAGAAATGTTTACAAACTTTTTTTTCTACACGAAGTTTTTGATGCAATTTTACAAAAAAATGAGATGAAAGACATATGATTTTCAATGGATTTGCTGAATGATATATGTACACAGTTTCAGAAAAGGTATTAATTCAAGCGATTGAAATTCTACTTTCAGTCAAATTTTGGGAAAATCTTTGACATCTTTCCCTCTTTTTTTGCAATATTTTATAACAAATAAATGCAGATTATTGCCATATAGACACCCAAAAGAAAATATATTTTACCATTTTATATACTGGATATAAAATCTATGGAAAATTCTGATTACATACATATGCCCATATATGACAAAACAGGACGCATGATATTGCAAGAAAGCAATGATAAGAGGATGGTAAAATTTATAAGGGCAAATTTTAATATTTTTCCTAACTGTTTATTGCTACCTAATTAAAAAAAAACTAAGTCGGAGTACACCCTGGATTTATTGTCGAGTAAACCTTGGCTATTCAGCTTACTATTGCACCTAGTGGTGGAAAAATTATTGCCGTAGAACATTTTTTATTAACATTTCCGTAAGGATGGGGTAGGGCGTCCGACCACAACTTTGGACCTAATTAAAAAAAAAAATAGGACGAAGCACACCCTGGATTTATTGTCAAGTAAACATTAGCTATTCAGATTCCCATTGCACCTATCGATAAAAACAAAATTGTGGTAGAACATTTTTATTATTTCCGTAAGGTTTGGGTAAGGTGTCTTACCCCAACTTTTGGCTTAATTAAAAAAAAAACTAAGCCGAAGTACACCTTGGATTTTTTTCAAGTAAACCTGAGCTATTCAGCTTCTCATTGCACCAAATTGCGACAAAATTAGTGCCGTAGAAGATGTTTTATTAACATTTCCGTAATGGTGGTGTCCGACCCCAACTTTGGACCCTATTAGAAAAAACTAAGCCAAGTACACCCTGCGTTTATTGGCAAAAAACCCTTAGCTATTCAGCTTCACATTGCCCTTAGTGGCATAAAAAGCATTGCCGTAGAACATTTTTTATCAATATTTCCGGAAGGATGGGGTAGGGTTACGATCCCAACTTTGGACCTAATTAAAAAAATATTAAGCCAAAGCACAACCAAGATTTATGATCAAGCAAACCTTAGTTTTTCAGCTTGCCGTTGCACCTAGTGTGGAAAAGAGTATTGCCGTAAAACATTTTTTACTGATATTTCCGTTAGGGTGGGGTAGGGTGTCCGACCCCAACTTTGGACCTAATTAAAAAAAAAACTAAGCCAAAGCACACCCTGAATTTTTTATCAAGTAAACCTTCGCTATTCAGCTTCTTATATCATCTAGCGGCGAAAAAAGTATCGCCGTAGAACATGTTTTATTAACATTTCCGTAAGGGTGGGGTAGGATGTCCGACCCCAACTTTGGACTTAATTAAAAAAAAAAAGCCGAGGCACATCCTGGATTTAATGTCAAGTAAACCTTACCTATTCAGCTTCCCATTGCAGCTAGTGGTGAAAAAAGTATTGTCGTAGAACATTTTTTATTAACATTTCCGTAAGGGTGGGGTAGGTTGTCCGACCCCAACTTTGGACGTCATTAAAAAAAAAACTAAGCCGGAGCACTACCTGGATTTATTGTCAAATAAAAACCTTGACTGTTCAGCTTACCATTGCATCTAGTGGAGAAAAAAGTATTGCCTTAGAACATTTTTTATTAACAATTCTGTAAGGGTAGGGTGGGGTGTCCGACCTCCACTTTGGACCTAATTAAAAATAATAATGAGCCAAAGCACACGCTAGATTTATGGTCAAGTAAACCTTCGCTATTCAGGTTCCCATTACAGCTAGTGTCGAAACAAGTATTGCCGTAGAACATTGGTGGGGCGAGTTGGCAGAATTTTGACTGATATAACTGGGGTAACCTTGGTTTACCTTACGTTTCTCAATATTACCTACCACATATATTGATTTCTTAACCTCTGATTACCTTACACAGATATTAAGTATGATTACCTCTGGTCACCGTATAATGATGTTCTGTTCACTTTACACTTTTACACATATAAATGTTCACTTTAGTTCCCTTTGATCTCTATAGACAGATATTGACTTTGGTTATCTGTGTTCATCATAGTTACACATGTGTTGATTTGGGTTACGCATGAGATACGCATAATCACCTAACATAAAATGTGTATTTTGTAACATCTGTTCACCCACGATATTCCCGTGCTTGTATTTCCTATCATGATTTTGTTTATGCCCCACCTACAATAGTAGAGGGGCATTATGGTTTTGGTCTGTGCATTTGTTCGTTCGTCCTTCCGTCCGTCTGTTCTTTCGTCCGTTCGTTCAATCAACTTGAAACTCAGTACACATGTGCCCTATGATATGATCTTTCTAATTGTTATGCCAAATTAGTGTTTTGTACCCTATTGCATGGTTCATTGAACATAGAAAATGGTAGTGCAAATTTCAGGTTAAAGTTTTTGGTCAAGGTAGTTTTTGATGAAGTTGAAGGCCAATTAACTTGAAACTTAGTTTACATGTTCCTGTGAAAAGTAAAAACACAAAAATACTGAACTCCGAGGAAAATTCAAAAAGGAAAATCAAAAATCAAAAGGCAAAATCAAAAGTCCAAACACATTAAACGAATGGATAACAAATGTCATATTCCTAACTTGGTACAACGGTGGATTGAACCTGGTTTTATAGCTAGATAAACCTCTCACTTGTATGACAGTCACATCAAATTCCATTACATTGTGAACGATGCATGAACAAAACAAAAATACTCAAAGAGTAAAAAATGTCAAAAATAGGGGTACAGCAGTCAATATTGTGTTATCATCTTAATATCACTATAAAAACAACAAATGTAACGAAGAAGCACAAAAAGGCATACATCAAATTTAACATACTCATTTTGTTTTTCTTATACGACTTAATTTATCTATGTGATATGATCTTTCTAATTTAAATGTCAAATTAGAGTGTTTATCCCAATTTTAGCCATGGCATTGTCAATTTATTTTAGATTTATGAATTTGACTGTCTCTCTTCTATCTTTCCTCTAAATCAGTGACTTAATTAGGTTACCTTTTGTTATCTGGTCACCTTGCAAGGATATTGACTATGTTTACCTCTGATTGTCTAACACATATTTTTGACTTTGGTTATCTCTGGTCACTTGTACATATATGGACTATGTTTACCTGTGGTCGCCTTAAAATGATGTGAAGGTCACATAACACATTTTACACAGGTATTCAATTTGGTAACCTCTGGTCACCTTACCCACATATTTACTTTGGTTACCTCTGGTCACCTTGCTCAGATATGAAATATGGTTACTCCTGGTAATTGTATGGTCCTTTGGGTTAGTTTATCGTGTTTTCTGCTTTTGGACGCGCCTACATATTTAGAAAAATCGTCTTATAGTTAACCAAGGCATTTGCAATTAACATTAACATGTTCCGCTCAGTCCATAGGGTAAAAAATATCTGTGGTTGGTATGGTCAATATTGGCATCTGGCTATCCAATTAGGAGGTAGGGGTTTATCAAAACTGTTTTGGCTCACGTTCACAGAATTAATAATGTTCTGACCACATTACACATAAATTTATTGTGGTTACCTCTGGCCACCTTTCAGAGATAGTGACTATGATTAGGTAACCTTATAATGAATTTCTGGTAACATTAAGCAGATACTTAATGGTTTTACATATTAAGTAATTTTGAGGCCCTTTATAGCTTTTTGTCCGGTGTGAGCCAACGCTCCGTATTAAAGGCCGTACATTGACCTTTAATGGTTTACTTTTATAAATTGTTATTTGGATGGAGAGTTGTCTCATTAGCACACACACCATATCTTCATATATCTACTTAATTTGGTAACCTCTTGTTTTTATTGCAAAGATAGTGACTATGTTTATATATTACACATATATTTGACTTTGGTTATCTCTGGTCACTTGCACATATATTGACTATGCTTACCTCTGGTCACCTTACACTGCTAGTCTGGTCACAATAAACATATATTCAGTTTAGTCACCTCTTGTAACCTTAAACATGTATTTACTTTGGTTACTTTTAGTCACCTTGCACAGATATTGACTATAGTTACCGCTGGTCGCCTTACACTACTAGTATGGTCACAATAAACATATATTCAGTTTGGTCACCTCTGGTAACCTTACAAATATATTAACTTTAAATACTTCTAGTCACTTTGCACAGATATTGACTATGGTTACCGCTGGTCACCTGACAATGATGTTTTGGTCACATTAAACATATGTTATTTGGTTACCTGTGGTAACCTTTCGCATTACACATATATATTTACTTTGGGTACCTCTGGTCTCCTTGCACAGACATTGACTATGCGTACATCTGGTCACCTGACAACGATGGTGTGGTCTAATTACACAGATATTTAATTTGGGTACCTCTGGTAATCTTACACATACATTCTCTTTGGCAACCTCTAGTCATCGTACACATATACTCACTTTGAATACCCCTTGTCACCTTGTACTGATATTGACTATGTTTCCCCCCTGTTCATCTTACAATGCTATTCTAGTCATTTTTGACAGATATAACAGGGGTAAACTCTTGTCACCTTACGTACAGATCTTAAGATATCCAATATCACTTATCACAGATACTGATTACTTAACATTTGATCACCATTCACAGATATTGAATATGGTTACCTCTGGTCACTGTATAATATTGTCATGTTCAATTTACACTTTTATCTTATTTGGTTTGCTCTGGAAACTTTACACATAGTATGACTTTAATAACATCTTCTCATTTGACACAAATATTGAATTGGTAACTTCTGTTTACCTAGCATATATTTGGTTCCTTTGTTCCTTTTACAAAAGTGTTGATCTTAGTTCCCTTTGTTCTCTGAAGACATATATTGACAATGGTTACCTCTGTTCACCATAATTGCGCATATTTTGACGTTAGGTACCCATGCTCACCTTACATAAATTGACCTTTTATTTTACCTCCAGTCACCTTACACAGATATTAAGATTTGTTACCTCTGGTCACCTTGCAAGGATGATGACTTTATTTAGTGATATGAGAGCCAAATTTACATTTTTAATGCACCTACCTAACACACGGCTAAATTATATATCACTGAAAAGCTAAGAATGTGTAGTTTCTAAATATACCGGTCGTCAAAAGAAATTATGGAGCATTTTTTTTTAAATCGAGGTCAAAGGTCATGGGTGCACTTTCAATTCACGGATACTTCCAGTAGAAAAATTGACTATGTTTCCCAGTGATCTTCTTACAAAAATGCTCTGGTCACCTCATTTAAATATGCCAACTTTATATACCCAATATCACCTAGCACAGATATTGATTTCTTTACCTCTGATCACTTTATGCAGATATTGTCATGGTTATCCCTGGTCGACGGATAATTTTCTTCTTTTCACTCTACACATGCAAGGATATTAACTCTGATCATCTTACACATATATTTGACTTTAATTACTCTGATCACTTGTACATATGAATTGTGGAATCTGTTTACCTATGGTCGCCTTACAATAACATTCTGGACACATAACCCAGATATTAAATTAGTCAGTTCTGTTCACCTTACACATATTTTTACTCTGGTTACATTGCACAGATATTCACTATGATTACCCCTGGTCACTTTACAATGATAATCTGGTCACATTTAACAGATATTTAATCTGTATGGTAACCATACACACATATTGACGTTGGTTACCTCTGGTCATCTTGCAAAGATATTCCCTTTGACTATCTCTTGTCATCTTGCACTGATATTGACTATGATTCCCCCTGAAAATCTTACAATGTTATTCTTGTTATTTTTAGACCGATATACATGTAACGGGTAATTTCTGGTTACCTTACTTACCGATGGTAACCTACGTTACCCAATATCAATTATCACAAGAAATGTAGAAGAAACACGCGTTAGGCGAATTTAATTATAATCTGTGTACCTTTCATAAATATTTACACCACTGGGTAAATGCCACTGCTGGTGGACGTTTCTTCCCAGGGGGTATCACCAGCCCAGTTCAGCACGTCGGAGATGACATAAATGTCAATTATATGGTCATTTTTATGAATTTTCTGTTACAAATCATTAAATGTTTTGAAAAACTAAGGATTTCTTATCGCAGGTATAGACAACCTTAGCCGTATTAACGTTTTTGGATTTTTGGGTCCTTAATGATCTTCAACTATGTACGTGTTTTTATCTGAGCGTCACTGATGAGAATTATGTAGAATAAAAGCACGTCTGCCGTATTAAATTATGATCCTAGTACCTATTTAATTGTATAAATATCCTGTACCTCGGTGCATAACTTTTTTTTTTACCAAAATCTATGCACACAATAGCCATTGTTCCTTTCCTTTTAGGGTGATTTTTATTGCATCCATCAGTTTTATATATTCTCATATTTGATGATAGGTCAAATCGGTCAATTTGAGAAAACTGATGACGTCATTCGAACATTACATCTAATATTCTTCTTAAAGTTCTGCTTATACCATCTTTTTCCTCTTTTTTGTTGGTATCAATTTGTACTTGAAGGGGCTATAAGACAAAATAAATGAGTTCTCAACTTTTAACCCATTTCTCTGACGTCAGTCTATTGTTCTAGCGATGGATTATTTTTCAAGAATCCATGTTAACTTAAGATAACATATCATAACTTTTAACTTATGATATTTTATCCTCTCAAAAACGAGTGAATAGTATAGGTTCGAACTCACGCGTATTTTCGAGAGTTAAGTCTCTAGTTTATGCATGATACCACTAGACCACGAGTGCTGATATAAATTGTTATTTAAATATCACTCTTATAGCGTACATATGTCAATGTATGTCAATAAACTGTATGTCTGTCTTTTTGTTACCTAATGAAATATATAAACACTATGAAATTAAGGAATTGAAGATATTATATTACTTACTAGTACAATTCCTTGATGAAATAAACATCCATGTACACATTACACTTATTACTTTTAAGGTACAAGGCCTTTCCCTTTCCATCATCTTTTGGTTTTATGATTATGATGATATCATACTATGATCACTTAGTTAATCTTTGTTTGATTATAAATGGTCCAAATATACATCAACATTTAACTGACTCTTATGTGAATAAAGTGTGATTAACTACGACTGTAAAACCACTTCTTTGACGGTGAAACCAGTAACAAAATCGTCAACCTTAGAGTAATAATGAAATATTGATACCTCTAAGATTAAAAAAAATATTTTGGTAGAGAAAAACATTACAAAAAAAAATCATTCCGGGCACTAGACTTGAACTTGTCACTGTTAATATCACAGTTTTTTTTTCTTTCGGTGCCAACGACTAGACGATCACGGTTATGAACAGCTTACATGACACATTACAAAATTGACATAATTATATATTGTACATTTGAAGCAAAAGCAATTCTGCTTGGGTTTTAGGATGCGTATTACAAACAATACTAGTTCATTAACTGATTGACGATGGATGACAAATGGAAAAACGTTAGAAAAATCAAAACAAAATGAAAGGGGACCAGTTTAAACAAAATGTATATATAATATTTCAATTATGACCAATCATAGTATCTATTTTATCAACAACTGGTGTCTAGTAATGTGGTGTGATTGTGATTTTTACACTTCTTTTACACTTCATTTAGTTTTAAAATGTTTATAGTAATTTTGAGTGCGTGTTGTAAATTCAATCAATGGTTTGATCAACAACAAATGGAAGTTTTTAACGACCTTAACTGGCTATACAGCCCTTGCACGGTCGATAAGGTTTGATCATTAGGTTGCTAAATACTATGTATGTAAATATTAAAGGTTTCTAAATGTTGGTAATTAAAAAAAAAGATTTTTCCAAAAAAGATTTTAAAAAATCCATATATTAGTTATGTCTATTTGAATGAATTATAAATACTTAAATCTAATCAATATTAATTATTTGTAATGATTCAACATTGAATGAAATAATCATTTACAAATACAAAATCTGGTAATAAAAAGGGAAGATAACTACACATTTAAGTTAAATTGAACTTATATTAAGTTAAATATAAATGTGAACCGTTTGGATCTAGTCAGTTCCAGCTATTAGACAATAAAAAGACAAAATACGAAATTATTTTCATGAAATTCAGTTGATTCATTGTCAGATCATCAAACAGATAGTCCTTTTACTAGAAATGGGTTAAGCTAGAGAATTGATAAGAAGTAGTGTATTCGAAAACGATTATCGTTTACGAATCCACTACTTCTTATCAATTCTCTACTACAAAATTTCGTGTTTCTTTCTTTGATGTTTTGAAATGTTCCAGGACATAGTTCAACATTTTGTCTATAATCAATGTAATCTCCCTTTTTATTATACTTATATTCTTCTTAAACCTTCGTTCTAATCCTGAGTACTGAGGGTGTGTCATTGCGAGTAGAGTACCAACGGCTGGGTTTGATTTAACAGTTTGTGTCTATTTTCGTCTGCAATCTCATCCTCAACACTGGCATTAAATTAATATTTCTCTGCTTGTTTTTCAATGTTTTTAACATAATTTGTACTCCTTGAAATAATGACATTTTTAAGTCACTCATAAATATATATTGAAAAGCAAAAATAATCATTGATGAAACATGAAAGCAAAAAAATAACAGGCAAGCGGTTCAGGCCTGTTTTTAATGTGCCCCCTACCTTGTCAAACCGTGGTTTTGTCGAGCCTGCAACTTTTTACGCAGAATGCTCGACAAAGGGATAGTGATCCGGCGGCGGCGGCGGCGGCGACGTTAGCTTACTTCTTAATAGTTTTACATTTAAGCAGGTGGAAGACCTGGATGCTTCATACTTTGTATATAGATGCCTCAAGTTACGAAGTTTCCTTCAGTCACATGTCCAATGTCCTTGACCTCATTTTTATGGTTTAGTGACTACTTGATAAAAAAATTGTATTTTTGGTAATTTTAATTTGTCTCTTATTATGCGTAATAGGATAAATATATGTGGTATGTTTGTACCTTGCAAGGTCCTCATGCCTGTAAGACAGTTTTCACTTGACCTCAACCTTATTTCACGGATTAGTGGACAAGGTTAAGTTTTGGTGGTCAAGTCCATATCTCAGATACTATATAAGCAATAGGTCTAGCATATTCAGTGTATGGATTGACAGTAAGGTGTATCATTTTCATGGTTCAGTGGTTATAGTTAAGTTTTTGTGTTTTGATCTGTTTTTCTTATACTGTATGCAATATGTCAACTATATGTTGTGTATGGAATGATGGTCAGGTGTACATGTCTAGTTGACAGGTGTCATCTGACCTTGACCTCATTTTCATGGTTCAGTGGTCAAAGTTTTTGGGTTTTGGTCTTTTTTCAAATACTTATTTTTAAGTCTCCAAAACAAAGTTTGGAGACTTATTGTTTTGCTCAGTTTTTGTTATGGCACCCTCAACGGAGTTGGGGTGCCATATTGTTATTCTACGTTTATTTTTTATGGCACACTCAACGAAGTTGGGTTGACGTATTGTTATTCTACGTTTCTTTTTATGTCACCCTGACGGAGGTCGGGTGACATATTGTTATTGTATGATTTTTTTTTTATTGATAGTTTTTATTATTATTATTATTATTATTCCACACTTTTTTTTTCTCGGAATTGGATCAACCAATTATATTGAACCTTTATAATATTGTTGATCTCCATATGCAGATGTGCAATCGGGGTTTGGCATTTCCAAGATGGACACCTTTGCCATAGAAACAGAAAAAAGGTGAAAAAATGGAAGTTTAGTTTTATGTGAATAATTTGAGTATGTCGGAACATTTAATCATCGAATTTTGACACATTGTAGCTCTACTCTATATACATGTTTTGGATGATTTTGAGACTCCTGGGATCTACAATGTTGCTAAGGAAACTGTTCAAAAATAGCAAAATTAGTGTAATTAGTGAATTAGTGTCAACATCCTTACCACATGAAAGTAGATAATTTTTGTTTAGGTGTAAAATTTTATCTTTACATTTATGAAAAATCTGAGAACCCCTTGGTAGATAATGGCTCTAGGAACAACATATAATAATATCCAAACTCTAGGGTATCCACAAAGAAGGTTCAATTGAAAGTAGAAATTTCTAGTAAAATTTTGTAGACACAGTTTACATATTTTTCATATATCTTTGCTTTGTTTTATAAACCCTAAAATCCAATTGGTGGCTACTCTTGTATTGCCTTATGTGTAGCGATGTGATGAGTACAAATTTCAAATCTGATCAAAGTGATATTTTCTGCCTTTTTATATTTTCCTGTATGACATTTGCAACTGATTGCAAGGTGCATCAGTCATAAATGTGATAAAATGTGTTTAATTCATTTAATAAAATAATCTTGATTTATAAGCTGGTACGCTAAACCCGGGGTATGTCGTCAAAATACCCATCAGTGACGCTCGAAGCAAACAAAGATCGAAGGTAAATTCAAAATTTGTAGACACTGAAAGACCAGTTTGACAAACAATTTATGCGTAATTTAATGAGAACAATGATAGTCTGTGTGTTAAACGTAAAATCACAAAAATACCGAACTTCAAAACGAAAAGCCCTTATCAAATGGCAAAATCAAAAGTGCAAACATATCAATGATGTTTATATGACCAAAATTGTCAATTGACCCCTTCAGGAGTTATTGGCCTTTAAGGACAATTTAAGACAAGTTTTTTTTATGATTTTTAACTTTAAATATCTTTTAAAATGAATATAGTATAGGTTTTGTATTTTATTTCCTTGTACGTCAAGAAACATAGACACTATGGCTAAAATGGAACATATGGGTAAAAACAATAAGTTGCTTTTGAAGAAAAGATGACAGAAACAATGAACATTTAAATGGCATTTTTAAGCCACTCATTAATATATTGAAAAGCAAAACTAATCATTGGTGAAAGATTTAAACATTAAAAAAAAACTAACAAGTGAGCGATTTATGCTCTTGTGAGCATCTTGTTTAAGAATGATTATTTTGTTTTAAATTTGCCGTTTTTAATTGTTTCTATATGTAAGAAGATGGAGCGTTTTCGTTTTTTAAGTTAATACGGATAGACATTAATCATACATATTCCCATCACTTGTAACCTCTCCTTAAACATATGCTGATGTTTGAAGATGTCTCTTGACAGTATTTTGACCATTCTTGGAAAACTAAGGGGGTACATTTGAAATAGTATCTAAATCCTTGAAGGTGTAATACAACAAAAAAAGCGGTTTGTTGTAATAGCTGTGCGTCTTGTTTCTGTTAAATAACCACGAACATATTATTCATTGTTGATGTCTTGTGAATAGAAACAAACTTAAACTGATTGAAGGAAAACTAATTAAAAACTAGGTCATATTAAGTTTCCTTCTGTAAAACAAACAATGGAATTTTCCCGTAGGGACTCATTTTACAGATAAAACTGCCTCTGTTTACTATGAAGTTTTGAAATAAAAGAAACCGATGAAGGTTTTCATTAAAAGCGTTTCCGACGCAATAAATATATATAGTTGATACTTTTATTACCAAATTCTATCCTGAACATAGTTTCAGTTTTTTCTATAATTTCTACTGCAAATAAACATCAGTGGTATTTGACACCATGTTTGTTTATTTATAAATTATTGATTAAGGAAAACCGTGATGCAAATTTGACCTTCAAACATTTAATGAATAGATCAAAAGTTGTGGGTTGTCCTTGTTTCAAAAAATGCGTTTTGGTTATATCTATATCTATATATATATTGAATTAAGTCCTATTTGCCAATTTGCAGATTGACTGTTTAAGTATGTTATTTATATTCTGCTGAATGTGATATTTTGTGGTCTTTGTGGAATTGAGATATGAAAGAAAAAAAACACAAAGAAATCACAACCTATCTGTGCAAAGTGTCATTTCCACAAGCGTTTGTGATAATAAAATAGATTGATTAACAGTAAAAGATATAAAGAAAAATCATTACTAAAATTGGAAAGTCAATTCACTGGCGTAGCTTATTTTTCGAGTAAACTCAACCAACAAATTAAAAACCTTTTAAAAAAAGTTAAAATGATTCATATGGAAAAATGTGTGTGTATACTATAAAAAAAATTATAATAATTATATTAGGAAAATTGTTTGATATCAAATTACAAATACAAATCTCCACATGTTCCTGTAAAAATCTTGATTATTGTAATTATTAATTTAATTTTAAACATAATACCTAGTTTTGTTTTAAAAACAGCGGATCCAATTACCTATTTGAGGATCGTGTTTTATAAGATGTGTACTAGTAAACCAATATCATAATAAATTTTAAGGTAAATACCAACTTTTGAATTGTTCCGTTTTGTTTTAAATGTAATAGTTTGTTTCAATAAAATATCATTCATGCTTTCTTTCATGTGCTAAAGAATTTTTAATAATAGGTTTATACTCAATGAGCTAGTGCAATGCATACATAATATCTTCAAAATATAATAATAATAAAAAAACATGTTCATTGGTAACACCCTATCACGAGGAGTAATGTACCAAAAATTTCATCGATGCTTAAATTCATATCCTTGTAAATCAAATTCCCTTATTTGTTCAAATATTTAGAACAATTTGACATAAGGTCATGCTTACTATTAATTTTTGAGAAACATTGATGCATTTAACATATTTAATTAGCTCATTTTTAAAAGATGACATTTTGTGGACGTCGCATGGATAGGTTTGGTATGTTTTTTTCCAGTGATTACAGCTCAAATTTGTGTATCCGGTGCAATTTGGGTACTATAACGTAAAATACTTGGGACTTATCGTCACTGTGAAAGAACTTTCTAGCGATAATTTAACAGTCTAAGGTATTCCGAATAGTCGTATGGACTGTTATTTCCAATTACTGATTATTGATATATTGATTAATTGTTCATGTTTTTACGCCTACTTCAAACCTGGTACCTATATCGCAGCGCTAGTTTTTTTGGAGGAGGCTTGAGTGCTTAAACTACCACCGTCCTTTGGTAAATATTGAGCTAAACATTGTCTAACGTGAATTATATAAAATAGAAACAAATATGTAACTCGTTCTTCAATTTACAATTTATAATGAACAAACGGTTTTTTGTTATCAGTAATAAACCATCATCATTACATATACCCCATTGACTTACAACTACTGAAAAACTAAATATTATATCACCGAATAATACAAACAAATCTTTTTGAGATACCATCGTTGTGAACTATATTTTAACCGATAATTCTTTGAGCCTAAAATCCATTTATTTTAAAATTGCATAAAAATACATTTTAAACTAATCGACCTCGAATCACTATTACTGATATCAATGTTAATTTTGATAGCAATGTCTATATAAGACTTTGTTATAACAAGTTTGTAAAATTCACACCATCATTTATAAAAACAACACATCACTTTTCTGCACTCTAATTATTTTTATTAAAGGTTTATAAATGACTTTTTATGATACTTCTGAAGATAATTTATAACTACAAATAACACACAAATAATGATAGGATTATCCTTTCCAAATGTGAACTATCATTTATAAAGTCATATAAAGTGTCCGCAACTTGTAATTTAATATATTTCTACAGTACATTTGCGTTCCGTTACATTTTAAATCAATGGAAAAGGATTCCCGCCTTAGTGATATAATAGTCTGCTTCGCAAAGGTGCTAAATGTACCAAATAACTTTGAATAAATGTTTACATCTGAATTTTACCGTGATGAAAGGGTTGTTTTCGAAACAATTACACAGTTGTTAAACTAATTTGAACTATGATTCCATTGAACACAAAACGTATTTCCGTCTTTAATTTCCACTTAATTACCAGATATAGTAATTTGAAATAAACGATATTTTATTTTTAGCCACAAATATCCATTAGCGAGAGAGTCGTCATGAAGCTCAATCAAAATCACTTCATGTAACGTACTGAACAAATTAACATATCTATCGGTAATTTGTGCATTTTGCATTTGATGTGTACTGTCTGATAATGTCAATATCAGTGGACTGGTCGTAATATAAAAATTATTTGGTCAGTTCGCAATTGACATGAACGGTTGCACGGATCTACATAACTTTGATATACAAAATTTCTTTGGATATTTTTCGCACGTTTTTTGTTGGTGAATGAAACACTTTTCATTGTTTGTACGTAATAGTAGAGAAGAAATAGCCTTTTTGACCGATTGGTGTGAAGTTAAAAATTGAACAGAAAATGTTTGAAAACCCGGATAAACTGATAAAAAGTTTGGGTTATCTGCACAATTATTAATAGCTATCGTTGCTATGCACAATTAAGTATAACTAACATATTGTCCATGCTATGCTATAATTCGGAGTTTAGTATGGCGGCCATTATCAATGAACTAGTATAGATATTTGTTTAGGGGCCAGCTAAAGGACGCCTCCGGGTGCGGGAGTTTCTCGCTGCATTGAAGACCTTTTGGTGACCTTCTGCTTTTGTCTGTTCTACATGTATGGTCGGGTTGTTGGTCACTTTGACACATTCCCCATTCTCAATTTTATTTTGATCTGAGATTTTATTCTTTCATAGCCTGGTGCCAAGAAGTTTTTTTTTTGTTTCTTGAGAGGTATATCTTTTACCTGTTTAGTAAATATAAAGTGTTACGATTCATATTTATATATGCAACACAATGAAAAGAGACCAAAAAGGTACCACAATCGGATGCGATAATCTAGAAAAAATGAAATGTACACGTTTTCGACATATTGCTTGGACCATCATTTACAATTCTTATCAGAAGATGTGGTTTCATTGTCAACGTAATGAGTGGACAGATATTCATAGAACAAAGAACACATAAGCAAACAGATTAGAATATATACTAACTCCGAAAGAATTAAACACTTTAATTGCCACATGAATTCTGGATCCGAATATGTGACTATTGTAATTAATCTGTTCTCAAAGTCACAGACGGAGTGAGATCTCAATCGTTCCCGTTACCTCTAGCCTATGTAGAATAAAGAAACACACATCAATACGCACAGTGTATGGGTTTGAACTCTCAACCACAGGATTGCCAACCACTCAGATACACTCAGGAACGAAACGTCCATCAGTAACGACATAGAACAAGTGGATAAAAACAGACCACAATGATACCAAACTTACAATTTGGTACATAACACCAAAATTAAAGAATTATATTTTAAAAACAGTTGTATAGTACGTTTTCCTTATGTGTGTTAAGTTATTTTTTAGGCTGACGCCGACAAATTAAATAGCTATTGGATATCTTTTAAAAATATATATTTAGTACATGTTATAGGTTGCACTTTGTAAATACAGCTGTTTCTCAAAACATGCCTCTTTTGGGGAGATCTTGAATATTCATAGAAAATTTATTTTGTTTACATACTGGTTCCAAGTTATGCTCCCTGTGTTCCATCTCACAGAGAAATAACTTGGGAATGCTACCAGTAAATAAACATGTGCATATTGTTTACATTGAACTATGTGGTAACCTTTCATTCGAGGTAGGGGTAGTTAAGAAAATTAGTGTTAGTTTAAACTCTGAGAAAATCAGGGTATATAAATGTTGAAAATATGCCGCACAGACCTATATTTTGACCTTAGACAACAATTGTGGTGCATATATACTTTCAATTTTAGGATAAGATTTTTTTCAAAACTTTATAGTAAAAGTGGTACAGTTTAAGACGTAAAAGGAGTTCCTAAGGGAAATTGCATTGTCAATATATACAGAAATGCAACCTATAAGTAGTGTATAACAATATCCACCATATGTTTATAGGTTTATATAAATGTCCCAGACCATATGACAATTTGGACCGTTCGCAGAATGAAAACAGACCACAATGATACGTTCCTGATCATATGCGTATAAACGTATACTTTTAAAATATATTGATTCTTTTACGGTTTTTGTAGTAAACTTCCTCATTCGAATTATGTTTACTTCTAATAACTTCAATTTCAGTGAGCATTATTAGTTACATAGTGCGCTAGTGACTTAACACGATGTATATATATAAGTGCCTAATATAATTGGTAGTTGAAGTTAGCAACGTCCATTGGCCAATATTACGGGATAAAAAGGACGATGCTTTGTTTTAGATTATTCTTTATCTTTCCTGTATCTTTTTTCGTTTTTTTCGTTAAGACAATCAGGTTCTAAAGTGTGGAGTTGGTGGATCCAAAAGTTTTCTCTTCTCCTTCTCCCCGTGGTGTCCCACTCGATGTTGACGTCTATAATTTGGAAAGTAACATTAGCATTGTGTCACATGTTAATATATAAATTGAGTTCTCCGTTTTACAGTTGGAATTAGAGTAGATGGTATAATTTTGTTTAGTAACAGAGCTGATGAAAGAACTGCTTGTATTGGCAGCTTTACAACACAAACAATTCCTTCGACCACATTGTTTGTAGCAACCGGGCGATGGATTAGGCTGCTTTGCTTATACAGATGTCACTAATTTGTCACGGATGTTTTTATGTCTTATAAAGGCCATGACTGGTGGTGATGAACATACTTTTTTTTAGATTTAAATTGTTTTCTATAATTTTCCAATGCTTCTGAACAATGGATGACACATTTTAAAAATCAGGATGGTAAGTGAGTACAAGGGGTGTTCTGTTAGCTGCTTTATTCTTATCTTTGTACTCAAGAAGTTCTTGGCGACTAGTTATGTTTGCTCTTTCGAAAGCGCTATCAATGATGTTGTTATTGTTTCCTCGAACAACTAGATGTTTACGAAGTTGTCCAAGTCTAGCAAATTTCGTATTTTCAGTAGAGATTATTCTCTTGATTCGCAATGCCTCGCTGAATGGGATACCACGGGGGCAGTGTTTAGGATGGCAACTTTTAGGAGAAAGGAAATGATGTTTGTCCGTTCGTTTGGTATGAAGGTCCGTTATAATGGTTCCGTCTTGATGTAACTCGTAGTATCGAGGAAGTTAATTTTCTCCATAGATGATTCATATGTAAATTTTATTGAATGGTGGAAAGAGTTACAGTGTTCTAGAAATTCATTAAGATGTTCTTGTGAATCTGTCCATTTGAAATCAATATCGTCGATGAATCGAAACCATGATAAGGACTGATATGGAGCACTAGTCAAGAGGCGTTTTTCAAGTTGGCCCATAAATATGTTGCCATATGACGGGGCCATTTTTGTGCCCATACTAGTACCGTCTATCTGGATAGTGTTTTTCATTGAAAGTGAAGTTGTTATTCTCCAGTACTAGTGTCAGAAGTGTAACAAGGCACTCAGTAGGAGGATTTTTTTTCACTACGAGTGTTCCATGCCTCTTAACATGCTGCTATTCCTTCGTCTTGTGGAATGTTGGTATATAAAGAAGACACGTCCATGGATGCAAGTATAGTATTGCTTGGTAAAGGATTGAGGCTTTCCATTTTCTTGAAATAATCAGTTGTATCTTGAATGAATGAGGGTAGTTCTTTCACATGAGGTCTTAGATGATGGTCTACAAATTCTGATATCTTTTCAGTTGGATGACTAATCGCTGACACAATTGGTCGACCTGGATTGCCCTTTTTATGTATTTTAGGCAACATATAGAATCGTCCGGCCTTTACTTCGTTCTCAAGAGGTCGGAGATAATCAAAGGTGTCATTGTCTATATGCTTATTGTCGAAAATCTCTTAAAAGACGGTGTTGATCCATCGAATAGTATTAAGCGTTGGATCTGTTGTTAATTGTTTATAAAAAATGGAGTTGATCTTTTAACGCTTTCAAAGCTATACTTTCTGACTTGGATAAATTATGATTTCTTGTATTTGTTATACAGGACTTAATATCAGACCTCACGTAGTTAATGAATGACTACAAGTTATCATTTTTACTATTTTGGTGGTTTCCATGAACTTGTTTTCCTAAATTTTAGGATGGGCGTGACTTCTTCATTGGTGTCAGTATCTGAATCTGTTAATCCAGCTTCTTCAAGGTTTGTCTTGCCCCTATTGTAGAAAAACAATTTTCAAGCGTAAACGTCTGGTGAATTGGTCTAGGTCTTCGTCTCGCTAAAAAGTTATTTACAGTTGATGGGATAGGACAGAAGTTTAAACCTTTAATTAAAAGAGATTCCTCAGAACTTGTAAGTTCTTTAGATGACAAATTTACAACAATGCTTTCAGTTGTTTTATTTCCGTCTTTTAAATTTTCTTTTTCTAAGGATCTTATGGTTTGTTGTATTAATATCATTCATATGCTGATTTAAATTGACAGTGTGAATTTTATCTCTTTGAAATTTATTTCTTTGTTTTTCTTTATGTTTCGATAGTTCAATTTGTTCAATATCTGCGAGGCGACGTTTAATTATTGCTAAATCGTCACGAGAAATGTTACTATTGTTGATGATATCTGATATTTCATTTACAATTTGTTTGTAATTTGTGGTTGTAAAAGTAACAGTTGAAGAAGCTGGATTGAACAGTTAAACATAATTTCATTCCAACGGCTCATGAATCTTTTGGATTTATGTCCCGGTGCCTGGGGACTCACTTTGATGTTTAAACCTTTTGGTACAGTTTTACTTTGAATATAGTTTTACTTTGAATATAATTTTGTTTGTGTAATCCATTCAAATCCATCGCTATCTTTACAACATGGATAGCGCGCAGCATTTTAAGAAATTAAGATCTTTAACTAAAAAGAAACTACAAACTGAACATCATTTATCTAACTTACAAAGTTATATTCAAAATAAAACTGTACCGAAAGATTTAAACATCAAAGTGAGTCGCTTTGTGTAAGACCCACACGTTGAGCCAGATTTTAAACATGCTAGTTCACAAAGTAACAGTCTGCAAGAAAACTTTTACACATTATTATGACTCTGAGCTGACCAGTCTTTGTTCTTACTCCTTAATGCCACATGTTTAGCAGAGAAGAAGCAAATACCAACTCTATTTTTTTGGTTTTACCCCGCAGGTCTTCTAACCAACTTTTGAATAATTTCTCATAATTTTCAAAGCAAAGAGGATAGTTCTGGTAAAAGGAAAAAAAATGTATCATGGTTTAGAACTTAAAAATTCCTGCTGTAGATGAGTTGCATGGGTGATTTAAAATATTGAAACACAGGAAGTATGTCTCTTGATAATTGTTCCAGTTGATATAAATGTACACATAAATAAAGGCAACAGTAGTATACCGCTGTTCAAACTCATAAATCCATGGACAAAAAACAAATCGGGGTAACAAACTAAAACTGAGGGAAACGCATAAATATAAGAGGAGAACAACGACACAACACTACAATGTAACACACACAGAAATGGACCAAGCATCAGACAAAATCCCACGAGAATAACAAATATAAGATCAAAACCAATACAAGAATTTAGGATAGACAAGTACCGTGACACGTCATATCGCAATGTCAATTTACACTCAAAAATAAGAGAAAACAAACGACGCAACGTTAAATTGTAACACACATAGAAACGAACTATAATATAACAATGGCCATATTCCTGACTTGGTACAGGACATGTTTAACAGAAAAAATGGTGGGTTGAACCTAGTTTTGTGGCATGCAAAACCTCGCACTTTAATGGCAATGTTAAATATAGCATTGAAATGACAACATAATATTACAGGACTACAATACAAATAAATAGGAGAACGTATTAGACAAAGAAACACATGATTAACGAATAACAAAACGCATCAGGTTTAAAATTCAATACGCCAAAAACGCGCCTCGTTCACACAAGACTCACTAGTGACGCCCAGATATAAAAGATCGAAAGCGAAAAAAAGTACAAAGTTGTACAGCACTGAAGATCAAAAGTTGAAAAAGGTTGTGTCAAAATGTGTCATAACATGTTTATCAGAACAAAAGTTTTTTGTCATTGTTGAAAGCCATACAGGAAAAGGAGTGTGGCGTACTAGAGTATCTCTACCCAAAAGACACGTTCATAACCTCTAATTCTAGATATTAGCCTTAATCTAGTAAACACAATTAATCAGATAGAGAGAGAGAGAGAGAGACCGTTTAATTTCCCCCAAAAAAGTTTTTCGTTTTTGCTATCAGTGTAAAAGTACGAGCATTTAACTTCAGGGGGTTATGACTTTTCCTAAACAAATGTTCTGATTCCCAATTTGACAAAAAAGTATTGTGGTCAAGCAGATAAATGCTGTTTTACCGGATCAACCAAAGACTCTTTATTGTTATTGTGTAAATGTAATACGTGCTTCCTTTACGTTCGTTCGTACCTTTTGTCAAAATGTAAAAAAGCTCTATGAAAAGAGTATATTGATATTTGGTCTCAAGATTGATTTGAATTGAGTGTTTAATTCTAAAATACAGGGATGCATTTCGATTTGTGTTTATTGCAAATAAATACGTTTATAAGATTAAAACAAATGATTACAATCCAACAGGCGGTTACTTACTAACTACATGACTCCAGTTAACTGTTTCCCTGTCAATTGTGTAATATCTGGACAGATAAACAATTGAAACCTTAAAAATAGTGGATTCTCATATACACAATATCATAAAAGAGGGACGAAAGATACCAGAGGGACATAAGTTGCCATTTAAATTTCAGTATAATTTCAAAAATGGACGATGAAATATCAAATAATTGTACAAAATTTAATGTTGACATTTGTGATTTGTGGCTGTTTCTCCCTACATTTATCAAAATGTGTGACTCTTTACCTTCCAAATTAATGACCTTTTTCCCTTGACTCTTTTTCCGTGAACATATTTCAACTAGAGGTATGCCATAACTGTGAAATAGTTTCGATATTTGAACGATTGAAACTTCGTCTAAGTGCATCATAGAAAAGAGAAATACATTATCTTGTTCTTTAATTTACGTTTTTAATGAACACAAGCTTTTTCTAACCAAATATAACTAAAATCATTTTATATATCCCATCAATACAGCAGTTCTAGATATTAGAACACCTTCGAATAATGCAAAAGACATTTCGTTTTCAGATATTACAGACGTCAACATTATTTTAACTATCAACCCAAATACATTTCATTCTTTTATTTTCTATATTTTAGTATAGCCTAAATATTGAATTTAAACTGATACACTTCGTCTCACTTTTATTGATATCAATGTTGATTTTTATTATACCAATGTCCATTCATGACTTTGTTATTGCAAGTTTAGAAATTTTATACCATAATTTATATAAGGTTTTATACAAAAAGAGACAGATGTTCGAAGTGGGATTAATCTGTATAAATTTGACAGTTTGTGATCAGTGATAAAATTTGTAAAGCTAACGTGAATGATAAGTTTGCTTTAATCATTATGTTTGGCTTGCTAAACGTTTAAGTAAAGAAAATCTTTATTGTGTAGCGAAATTTAAATTACCTTTCATTACACTTTTGACGATAATTTGTAGTTAACGAATAATGGTAAGTTTGTTTCATTTATTCTGTTTGGATAAATAGACGTTCTAATAAAGAAAATCTTTAATTTGTAGATTTTTTTTATTACACACATGAAGATAATTCATAGTTTACGATAATAATAGTAATCTGTCGAAAAGTCAACCATCATTTAACAAATCATACAGATGTCCACAACAAGTAATTTAAGACATTTCTAAAGTACATTTGCGTTCCGTTACACTCTTTTTATGAATCGAAATGGAAACATGCCTTCGTGAGCTTATAGCATGACTAGCATGACTCGCCAAGACGATCAATTTTCCAAACAATTTTGATTAAATGTTTTCATTTCACTTGCAATGGGGTGAAAGGGTTCTTTTCGAGACATTTACACAGTTGTTTGACTTATTTGAACTATTATTCATTTGAACCTGAACTATATAATTTCTGTCTTTTATTTTCAATTAAAGTTAAGCCATATTGTCGTCAACATTGAAGATAGTAATTTGAAATATTTTATTTTAAGTCGAATATGTCAAACAGCGAGAGTCTCGTAATAAAGCAAAATCGTACTCACTTCATGTAATTTCGTACTAAACAAGTAAACCTACATGGCGTTGTCAGTTTATTTTCGACTTATGAGTTTGAATGTCCCTTGGGTATCATTTGCTTCCTTTTCACGACGTAAAGGTGATTCTTTGACGTCTTCATAGTTTGTTGTTTATCATATACTAGTTACCAGTTTGCAACAATTTGCATTATGACTTTTTGATTTTACCATTTGATGAAGGACTGCCGTTTTGATTATTCATTGGAGTGCAGTATTTTTAAAATAATAACGTGTTATAGTGTTCTTTCATTTGTCTTTTTTAATATAACTTTTATTGTCAGGTCTGTTATTCATTTGACGTGGCTCTGTACTATTGCATCCAATCATACATTGAACGAAACAATTATTTTATTTGTACATGTGTGACGTTGTTGTTATTGCTTTTGGTTGGCGGCTTACTTATGTAGTAATTGCATCTTTAATTCATACAGCATAAATATTATGTAATATGTTTAGTCCTTAATTTATTTTATGTATTACATTTTGGCGATTAATTATATGAATATGTGACGAACATGTTTGACTTTGTTACCATAGAGGTACATATAATAGGAAAATGAAAAAAAGCAAATGATAGTTATTAATGAAATGTAAATTATTAACTGATAGGTATCATATAATTTTATCTGGTTGTTCACCTTTTTGTCGTCTGTGATATACTTATCAAAGTATATTTAGAAACATAGAACAAGACATATGCTAGTTTGAAAAATGCTACCAATGTAAGCATGTCAAAGATTTTTCGTTGACGAAGGGTCTAAATACAGCACAAACAACATTTTCCAAAAGACCAAAAAAGTGAAAAAGTATCTTCTAACAAAACGCATTTGACTATATATACAAAAATCTGTGTGTGTTTATGTAACTAACATCCTCTAGTACAAATTAATATTTTATCATTCTATTGTCATATAAAGGATTTAGCACTTCTATTCCAAAAAATATATGAGCGTATTGATTGTGTTTGTTGGTTTTTCTTATTTTCTAATAATATGACTATAATTGTCAGTTTGGGATGATCTGAAAAGACATATATTGCATTTTTCTTTGTTCTCACTTTTCCTTTAGCTTTTAACATATAACGTTAAATAAGCAAGACAAATGTTAGTCGCACTTTTCATGAAAAACGGCGGTAGCAAATGTTTCTATTGTTACATATACAAACAAAGCGTGTTGTGTTGTGTTGTTTTTCTTTTTTAATTTCTAAAAAGTATGACAGTAATTATCCATTGTAGAGAATATTAAAGTGTTGTTGTATTTTACCCTTATTATATACTGTTAAATTATCTAGTGTTCTAATCTTCAATAGATCACAGTGTTCAAATTGAATGTTGATACTTGTTAAAATTAAATGTGTGCATTTCATGGTCAATTAGTACTCGTGTTTGAAAGGTGATTGATTTACTGATGTATGACACAGGTAGAAAAGGTCTATTTTATTTCGCTAAATAGACTGACACAAAGGTGAAGTGTGCATTGCACTCCTGACTTGCTTATTATTATTCTATGTGTATTAAAAAAGGAAATGATTTCAGATTTGGGTGAGTTTGTATTTTTCTTTAAAATTGTTTATTGTATAACTTGATAAAATAGTTTAACTTGAGGGACCATCTGAGATTTACTTCATATACACTGGTTCAAAATACATTATTGTTTATTTTATAATATCTAGACTAAGACTAAATGAAACTAATATTGGAGAGTCTTCCTTATTTTCTTATAAGTATATTAGTGTCCCGTATGTGACTAAAAGTGTGTGTGTATCCGGATAGAATGTGTTTCAATGAGAGATCTATTATGTCATTATTTTTAAGCGTGTCAAACATCTATTTTCGATGCGCATCATATTTTGAGCAGAGTAATAGAAAGTGTACAACACCGTTTGTGATTTTGCAGTTTTCATGCAGCGCCTGGGATTGAAACGCGCATTCGTCATTCAGTAGGTCAGTGAGCGGAGAATTATCTATTATTATTAGCTCGTGTATTTCCTCTATAGGCCCGGAATATATAATCCAGCCGTCATCCCTAAATCTGGAAGTGATTATCATAGGGTTTCTGTGTTGAAAGCGTTGTAACATTTTTGAAGAAACACAAACATTGTAAGGTCCGCCCAAGGTTTCACGGTAATGTTTATTGTTAAAAATAAATTCATTTTCATTTTTTTCTCTTAAAAAAAGCCTTAAAAGGCGTTGTATACTGTCCGAAGGGCACCATGTGAGCTTTGACTAATACTTGGCATCCGTCGTCGTCCGTCCCCGCCAGTTTTGGCTTATATCTCAGAAACTAAAGCATTCAGAGCAAATCTGACAAAGGGTAAACTGGTTTAAAAGGTCTAAATTTATCAGCCCTGAAATTTTCAGATAAACCGAAGAACCCATTGTTGGGTTGTTGCTACTTAATTGGTTTTTAAGAAAAATGTTCAGTTTTTTGTTATTATCTTGAATATTACTGAAGATTAAGATAAATTGTAAACAGCAAAAATTTTCAACAAAGTAAGGTCAAGGTTTTATGTTACCAAAATTTTCAATTGACCCGTTATGGATGTATTTGCTCTTTAAGGTGGTACCTAACACTACAGGGAGATAACTCTGTAAAATCAGGTAAACGTTTTAATTTCGTTGTGTTGTTAAGGGAATATTAAGCTATATGAGGGTTTACCTGGTTATTCCCGAAAGAACCCGAAACATTGCATATTAAATTCTAATGAATTAAGCAATAAAAAGTACGTAGTGTCAGGTCAGAAATATTGATACCATACCATGAATAAGTGGGTTTATGGTCAATTTATAAAACATTTCTTTTGCTTTTCCATCTAATAGCACTAAAGAGGCTTTCTTTAAAATTTACGGACAAAATATGTTTCGGATGATGCTGCCAATTCATTAATTGAACGAATATATCACTGTGAAAACTACAAAAAAAAAAAAACTTGTAAAGAAAAGTTTGAACTTCAACAAACTTATTTTCAGCGCAACGAGGTATTTTTGTGTCCGTTATTTTTCGACATAGAGGTAGACGGAGTAGAAAGTTTGCCGGATATTTCGTGTATTATCACTTTATATTATCGGTTCAGTATAAGTCACGAAATTGTTTTTGAATGTTAGTAAACCGACATTTGTTTCAAACGCGGATATGAAATTTTCGTGAATGGAACCTTAGGACGCAGCCGGGGGCTTTTTAAAGAATCAAGTAGACATAGATTTTTTTTTCGGAAGAACGAAATAATACAATCTGCGGCAGATCTTTTTAAATATTGCGGGAAACATTTGAACGACACTAAGTTACTGTATTGTAAGCGCCAAATATTTAGATATGATGAGAGTATAGATCGTGACACAATATCTTTAAAATTGTTCCTAATATTAAAAGTCTCTAGTATCAAGTTATTTTCATCTTTGGACGATGCTTAATTGACAATAAGGTACCTGTCATGTTATTCTTGTGAAAACTATTTGGTTGGTTCTTACAAAGACTGCATAAATAATTCCATTTGAAGTATAAGGCAACCATACCCACAGTTGTCGGGAAAAACTGAAGCTGCAATTGGGGTCCCGCAGAAGATGTGGTATGATTGCCGATGAGACAATTAACTCTCCACAAGAGACCAACATAACACAGAAATTAACAACTATATAGGTTACCGTACGGCCTTCAACAATGAGTAAAGCCCATACCGCATAGTCAGCTATTAAAGGCCCCGCAAAGACAATGTAAAACAAACGGGAAAACAAAGAGCCGTATTTATTTTAAAATGAATGAAAAACAAATATGTAACACATCAACAAAAGACAACCACTGAATTACGGGCTCCTAACTTGGGACAGGCACATACATAAATAATGTGGCGGGGTTAAAATGTTAGCGGGATCCCAACTATAAATATATACATGTAGTCTACAGCAATAGACAAAATATCTGTTTCATTCCGATGTAACTCGATTCAAAGTAAAAGTGTGTTAAAAAAAATTAGAAATCGGGAGATATGCCATTCAGTATCGTGTTATCTTGATATTAGTACACAGCTGTGGAATACAAAGAAAAATTGACCACTTGCAGGGGAACACGAAAAACTGAATTGAAAATGAAAAAAATAAAGAATAGAAAAGAAAAAGATAGGCTAACAATTTAAGAATAAAGAATAGTGGGCTTCTAGAATATAAAGAATAGAGAATAACGTGCAAAATTTGTATAGAATAAAGAAAACATGGCGTAAATAATATTAAGAATTAAAGAACACCCACCTCCCTCCTTTTCTAAACCCTCTTTTATCCTATGACTCTTTAAAGAAAGAAGCGCCGTAATTCATAGGAACAAATAGATTTGGAATATATTATTTTCTCTAGCATTTTTCATTTCTGTACTTTTGTCTTTGTGTTGTTAACATTCAAACTTATGTTTTTGTGTAAATGGTTAATGAAATTTGGTTGATAAAAAACGAAGCACTCAGTCTGTCATAAATTAGTTTTGGCACAATCTTAGTGTTAAAGATTATTCTTATCTGCTAAGAGTGTATCTAGTAGCAATCTTAGAAGGATTGACAGCCCTTAAACTCATGTTGCGCTTGCAACCCTTAGAGTACTCTTTATCCTTCTCGGAACGCTCTTTTTATTTGATCTACTTGAATCGTCTTTGAATTCTCATAGCATATGATGTGTGTCAACATTCTTTTTTTACTGAAAAATTGTAATAGTGGTCAGGGGCATCCCAATATTTATCTTAGTTGATGAAAATAGCAACTGCATTTTTTTTTCGAGCGCACAACTGTTGTCCTAACAAACTAGACCATAAGTTCACCAAACTTAACAAGCTGATGCATCACAGGAAAGCAGTATTTTACAGCCCCCCCCCCCCCTTCAAAGAAAAACAAAAAACACACACACACAAAATTACAATAAAAAACACTATTGCTAGTACAAATATATTTGGACAATGACATGCGACCCCAAATGCTAGTTAACACGGGTGCAGTACTAGTCCATAACTTATGTGCATTGATTATAAGTCGATACAATCGTGAAATGAGTGTGCGTCTTTTGCCAAAAGCAATTCACTTTAACATTTCTTTTTACAATTGAACACACTATATTTTGGTAGCATTCTTTACAGTGACTTTTAATTTATGAACACTTTGAATAGTTATTTGAATATATATAGGCATTGGCATCGATAGATTCTGCCAGATTTGCAACTTGCATAATTAACTAATTAAAAATTATAGTAATTTTAAAATTCTAAAGGTCACGCTTGGTACCCAAAGAACTACAGCTTCAATAGATAAACCTCTAAATTGAAGTTCAACCTGCATACTAGCTATATAGGTATTACAACATCGTGAACGGAAGAGTTGTACGTAAAAAAAAAGATGTTGTATGATAGCCAATGGGACGAATACTTATATCCGCCAGGTACCAAAGCATGATGCAAGTTAAAGATTGAAAATCAGAAATGTGCCTTGATATATTCATAGACACAGAGGCTTGTCACTTTTCTTGTTTTATCTTTTTATTGAAAAATATTCTTTAATATATCAACTTATTTAAAGTTTTAAACAATTATCCATGCGATTTAACTATTATAACGATAGTATTTTGCCCCTCTTTCCTTTTTTCCCGCCTGTATGGAAAGCAAGTACAATGATATATGTTTCCACTGTTAAAGGACAAATAAGACATGTAGTTATTTTAAGACTTTGCGTAAAATATGTCTAAGAAAGAAGTGCAAGATATTGCTTTGTTCAAACACGAATCATATACATATCCGCTAAAACTATAAGTCTAGACTTCGTCTTGTTGTACAGGGTACAATTGCCTTATATCTTTTAAAGATATGTTTTCCATGTTTTTTTTGTAAGATAGGTTTTTGTACCTTCTGTTTGAGTAAGTTACATGTACTTGTATTATGACTGTCATTTGTTTTTTGTGTTGTGTGTACAGTTTATGTTCTGTAGACCTGTAAGTTTTTGAGATGCTGATCCAAGCCTAAAAGATGTTTTATATACTTTTCTTTTGTTTGAAATTTGCCAGAGAGAGATTCAAAAGATTGAAGAGTAATTGTAATATGTATTTGTCGTTTACAAATCTTCTTGAATTATGTTAAAACAAAATGACTTTGTCACATCGATTCTTGTTTCAATGTTATTTCAAATAAAAAGTATGCAAAGTATGTTAAATGTAATTATTGCAGAAAAAATAAAAAATAAAAAAAATAAAAACTTATTTGATCATGACAGAAAAAATACGATTCCTGTCAAAGTACATATGGGAGCTGTAAAATTTTAGGATGGAATAGGCGATAAATGAGATATCGAATGACTGATAGTTCGATAACTTATTTTAGTTTTTACGTATTTAAAAACAACACAATCAAATGACAACGGGAGCATTGTTTTAAGACAATGTATGATGTTATTAATCATAAAGAAATGATAAATGTTTGTGCCTTATATTGATGGATATTGATACTAGCGGTGGTCTTCTATTGATCTTTTCGGACCAGATCTTTCTGTAAAAGGTGATAATTGTCACATTTAACTGCTGATAAACCCCGTTGATCGGAGGAAGGGCGACATCTCGTCGATGGAATGATATTATCTATCGATTTTGTTTTATTTTCATTGGTAAATTGTGTGTCAATTATGACACGTGACTCACTGGTTCTTTGTTTGAAGTGTTTAACTTTCATTCTCACACACAAGAAAGTTTTTGCAGAGAGAGCTTCATGAAGCACACGGAGTTCAACATCTCGTGACTGGACTTAACGGATAAGGAAAACTAATATTACAAAACTGAAAAATTCGTCAATAGATTTAACGTTTAAGTATGTGTGCAAACTAGCCGATTCTTAAAAAAACATTCTCTCAAGATGTGTTTTGTAACAAATATTATGTGACAACTAATCTACCGATGAAGGAATATTTCTATTTCAGAAACTTGGACTTTTTATAAAAACTTGATAAATCGATCGATAACCTTCCGAATGGTACCGATTTAAATTTAAAATGAGGCCGCATATCTAAAATTGTTCAGGCTTAATTTGTATATATGTATTATAACTACCAGTAACCAGAGACATATATATATATATATATGTATACATATAGTACAACTCGTCTTAAACATCAACCCAACAATGTTAGATCTGTAAATTTCAGACGTACTTATATATATATATAGTATATATGTCTCTGCAGTAACATATAAAATACATATTGTAGTATATGTCTCTTTAGAAAAAAATTATATGTTTTATAAACAGAGTGAATTATGACTCGTGCAATTCCAGAAGTTTCAAAACGATACTCGAAGGAAACGATTGTTTTATGCGAATGAAGCATCATAACTTACCGAGAAACAAGATTTTGATGGATAAAGAAATTGACGCAGTACACCAAACAGAGCTCGAGAAGATATCAATAACCGATTATGTAGAACCGATTTTTTTAATTTTTTTTTATTAAAACGAAATTATTAAAATACATGTATAATAAATGATATTACCAATATGCCAAAACCAATCCCAAAGCAGCTATATTTGTCATATCATAGCTTGACCACTAAAGCTATGGAAATATTTGTCAATATATTCTGCACCTTTCAAATATAGTAGCAAATTAAAAGCTAATTTATCTATTTACCATACATTTCTAGCTGTCTGAAATATCTTTCTTTATCATTTCTTTGCATATGTATTCAAAGCTACATATGCCCAATATATTTACACATACATTTCTAGCTGTCTGAAATATCTTTCTTTATAATTTCTTTGCATATGTATTTAAAGTTAAATATGCCCAATATATTTACACATACATTTCTAGCTGTCTGAAATATCTTTCTTTATCATTTCTTTGCATATGTATTTAAAGTTACATATGCCCAATATATTTACACATGTCATTGATATTATCATTTGACCACATTTCTCAGTTAAACAAATTGTCTGCAAATCCATGTTTTTACCATACATTTCGAAATATGTTCAAAGGCTTTTGATATGTTCTGATTTGACATACATTTCAGCCGACAATAAAGACTAACAAAATTATTCCTTTACAATACATTTGACAGGTCTCTGTAGATTAAAGGAAATGATGCTTTACACCCCCCTATAAAGTTCTCGTTTTGAATTGGTTTACATACCAGGAAAATGTAGATGCACCTTACACTTTATAACCCATATAAAATCATTTGAATGATGATGCTTTGCTACCTAGACAAAGAAACACATTTGCGGATAAATTTACATCATAGAAAAATACATGACAAAGGTTTCCATTTGCAGAGGTATACAAATACATAAGTTTGCAAAAGTTTTGCGACGGTCATAAATATATATAAATTCTTAACTGCAAAATGGTTTGATTAGGTGTTAATATATTTTATAAACCGCGGTCTCTCATAACCGCCCATAGGAGGGTATAGCACAAGAAATATTAATATTCACAACATGTAAAGACAAGATAAACTAAATGCGGCGGTTTATAAATATATGTAAATGTCGGTCTCTGAATACATTTACATAACATTTGCATACCTCTTCAAATCCGGGATTTCGTGTAGTGTATTGACTCTTTTTATTATTAAATTCAGGAGAATTTTCAAACTTGTGGAATGATCTCACAACATCAGAAGCAAAACTTATGGCGAGTTTTTAAACAGGTATATTCGAATGACTGTCAGAAAAAAGCAAAACATCGAAATCAAGATAATCAATTGTAGATTTATTCTTCCTAACATAACGACACGATTGAATGTCGTCTACTTTTACTGAAAAATTTAACTAAAAAATAAGGCTCGTAAAACAGTCTTATACAAAAGCAAGTGCTAATAAAAGTTATGTTTTTTTTCCTTTTCAAGGAGAGCTTTGAAACAGTCGAAACTAGTAACAAGGTATACACCAAAATAAATAAGCACTTTTATAAAAAAGATGCTTTCAATAAACATAACAATGGAAACTTCATATTTCAGACAATTGGTCGTAAACGCATGCGAACGTGTATATCTGCATTCGAGGTTACTGATAATTTTTTTGTAAACAAATTTAAATGAACTTAAACAAAGTTAGTGTACACTGTTTTCCATTGTATAATGATTACTATCTGCATTGATATTCAATTATTGCCTTGTTTTTCTATTATTGATTGCAGTAGAATTTCCAAACTTATGGAATACCCTTACAACATAAGAATCAAAACTTTTGGCGACTTTATTGTTTGTTTTATAGAGATTAACATTATAACACAACGTCCACTGCTGTGCCTCTATTTTTGACATTTTTACTTATTATGTCTGTTTGTTTTCTTAAGATTTTTATACGACAATCATACAAGTGAGAGGTTTAACTAGCTTTAAAACCAGGTTTAATCCAACAGTTTTTATAAAAGAAAATGCATGTACTAAGTCATGATTATGACAGTTAATGTTTATTGGTTTGATATGGTCACTATTTTCTATTGTACTGTGATTACTATCTTCATTAATATGCAATCATTGACTATTTCCTATTTTCAATTTCAGGAGCATTTGCAAAGTTATGGAATGATCTAACAACGTCAGGGTCAAAACTTTTGGCGACTTTTACAAACAGGTTTATTCGAATGACTGTTAGAAAAAAACTATACATCAATATCAAGATAATTAACTGTACATTTATTCTACCTAATATAACGGTACTATTGAATGTAGTTTACTATTGCTAAAAACATTATAACACAAGAAGGCACGTAAAATAGTCTTTCTTATAAACAATTGTGAATAAAATGACGTTTTCTTTTGCAAGGAGAGTCTTTAAAAAGTTGAAACTAGAGGAAAAGTATGCACATAAACAAATAAGCACGGTTATAACAAGATTATTTCAATGAAAAAAAAACCAAAGGTAGGGTAATTTATCAGACAGTTAGTCTTAAACGCATTCGAACACATATATGTCTATATAACTTTTTGTCTATATGTCTGTTTGTCTATATGCCTTTTTGTGTTTATTTCTTATATATGACATGGCTTTATACTTATACATCCCATCATTGTATTATTGTGCCATGGTTAATGTTTGTTAATATTTTTGTTTGTTTTATAGGGATTAAGATAATAACACAATGTTGACTGCTGTGCCTCTATTTCCGACATTTTTACCTGTTATGTCTGTTTGTTTTGTTCACAAATCGTTGTCAATATAATGGATTTTAATACGACAGTCATACCAGGGAGAGGTTTAGCTAGCCTTAAAACCAATTAAATCCATCATTTTTTATAGAATGAAAATGCCTGTACCAAGTCAGAAATATGACAGTTGGTGTTCATTCGTTTGGTATAGTCACTATTTTCTATTGTACATAAATTACTAACTTCATAAATGTTTAATTATTGACTCTTTCTATTATTAATTTCAGGAGAATTTCCCAACTTGTGGAATAATCTCACAACATCAGAAGGAAAAGTTTGGCGACTTTTATAAACAGGTAAATTCGATGGACTGTTAGAAAAAAGCAATATATCAAGATCAAGATCAAGATTATCAACTGTACATGCATTCTATCTAATATAACGGCACTATTAAATGTGGTTTAATATTGCTAAACAAATAAACAAATAAAAAAGGTATGCACGCAAAACGGTCTTATCCAAAAGCAATTACAAATAAAATGATGGTTTTTTTTTCTATTGCAAGGAGAGTCATTAAAATGTCGAAACAAGTGACAAAGTGTGTGTAATGCACAGTACGTCAAAACAAAAATATCAAGTATACATCATACACATTTGGTAAATACACATCCATACCCCTTTGGCAATTCAAGAGATGTTCCGAAAAGTGTAATTATACCCTTTTTGTACCTGGCCTAATCACTATTTCCATATAAACATCAGTTAAAATGAAAAATCCAAAAGTTTTATTTAGGCGCTCTTCTATCATTTCCACCCCAGAAAAACTAAGAAATCTGAGGAAGGGAAAGAAAAAAATAAAGACAAAATACACTATTATTAAAGGGAACTATATTCGTAGACAACGAAAAGCGGGATAATTAATTGTGGTTTTGGGCCAATAAGATATCTGACTCTGAGTTTTACTGTGCGTGATTTCGTGTCTATGTTTATTCTACATTGCTTAGAGGTGTTAGATGGTCTAACAATACATATGTATGTCCAAGTCAGGAGCCTCCGTCTTTTGTTAGTCTTGTTTATGTGTTGTCAATTGAATTAATTGTTTTCTAAATATTGGACTTGTGTAACGTCTATTTTCAATGCATACGTACACATGTTAAGGGGCCAGCTGCATGAAGCCCGCCTTCGGTCGCTGAAATTGTCCGCTGTGTTGAAGACCAATGGGTGATCTTGAGCTCTTTTTTGCCCTTTGATCGGGTTGTTGCCTTTGTTACACGTTCCACATTTCCATTCTTAATGTTATCATACACATTTAAGGATAATTGTCATGTTCCAGACACGTGTAGGTATTCCGTCGTGTGTTCTGCGGGTAAACTAATTAATAAAAATTCACATCTTTTTGGTCATGATTGTACCTTTTAGTATATTTCTCATGTTCAAAATTAGGTGATACACACACATAGTGTGCAAGTATACATAATTAACAAGTTCTTCAATATGTTTTAAAATACTGTCGACAATTTGAATATTCAAAACACATATATTGAAACAAATTTCATTTCATTCTAGATCTACTCATTAAAAATAAAACAAAATTATGCAGTTTTGATCATCTTTTTAAATTTTTATATTTGGAAGTAATTTCAATTCAAAATGAAAAATGCATTTTTCATTTTTCAACATTTAAAGTCAAATTACAAAATACCTAATGTCAGCAATTCCAATTTTTCTTCTGAAATGAACTTATATTATTTTTCCTTTCTAAAACAAGCAGCTGCAAATCATTTGATGTATTCAAACTGTTGACATTTTATCTTTTTTTAATATCCTCGTGAAATCAAAAAAATTAATTCCATATTGATAACAAATTTCAAATATCATTAAGAAAATGATTTTTCAAAAGTCACTTCAAAAGAGTTTTGCCTTATGTTTAAAGTGTGAAGAGCAATTTGCTAAAAATTTTTTTCTCTGTTAAACATGCCATTTGTTTGGCGAAAATATACACGGTCTTCTGTTGTACATTGATTACCTAGTACTTCATTTATTTAGTATTCAATTATTGACTATTTTTTATTATTAATTTCAGGAGAATTTCTCAACTTGTGGAATAATCTTTAAACAGAAGAACAAAAGCTTTCGGCGACTTTTACAAGGTTTGGACCTACTTAAAAAAAAAACTTCAAGCCAAACAAAACCCTGGATGTTTTGTCAAGTAGATATCAGCTACTAAGCTTCCCTTTTCATCTAGTACGAACAACAGGCTTGCCGTAGAACTTTTTTTTATCAACTTTTCTGTAAGGTGGGGTAGGGTGTTCGACCCTAACTCTGGATCTAGTTTAATAATAAAAAAATAAATCGAACAATACCCTGGATTTGTTTTCTCAGGTAGACCTCAGCTCACCGTGCAGACAGATGCATTGCCGAAGAACATTTGTTTATTAACTTTTCTGTAAGGGTTAGAGAGGGTGTCAGACCCCTACGTTAGACATACTTGGAAAAAAACTAAGCCGAAGAACATCCTGAACTTTTTCTCAGACAGACCTCAGCAACCTAGCTTCTCTCTGCACCTAGTGAGACAAAACAGTTGCCGTAGAACATTTTTTTGTAACATGTGGGAACGATATCCGGTCCCATCTTTGGACCTACTTTAAAAACAAATAAGCCGTAAAACACCCTTGATTTTATTCAAGTAGACTTTAGCTACCTAGATTTATTTTCAACCTAGTACGGATTAAAAAATTGCCAAAGAATATTTTTAGTAACTTTTCTGTAAGAGTTGGGAGCGAGGTCCTGTCCAAACTTTGGACCTACTTTAGAAAATAAAAAAAACCGAAAAAACCTAAACCGTTAAACACCCTTGCATTTTTTCAAGTATACCTCAGTTAACCAGCTTCCCTTTACATATGTTGCGGACAAAAACATTGCCGAAGAATATTTATTTATTAACTTTTCTGTAATTTGCACCTTGTGCTGTGAAAAGTATGGCAGTTTAACATTGTGTTTAACACTTTTCTGTAAGAATTGGAAAGAGTGTCAACTTTGGATCTACTTAAAACAGAACACAGAACAACACCCCGGATTTTTATTCTCAGGTAGACCGCAGCTACCCAGCCTCTCTTTGCATTTAATCGAACAAAATGATTGCCGTAGAACATTTTGTTATTAATTTTTCTGTAAAAGATGTCCGACCAACTTTGGACCTACTTAAAAAAAAGAATCCGAAAACCACCCTGGATGTTTTCCATTTAGACCTCAGTAACCCTGTTTCCCTTTGCACCTAGTGCAGACATTGCCGAAGAACATTATTTTATTAACTTTTGTGTAAAGGTGGGGTAGGGTGTTCAACCCTAACTAAGTACATCTCATCTACTCAGCTTCCCTTTGGGTCTCATGCAGACAAAAGTATTGACAAAGATTATTTTATTTTATTTTTTCTATAAGAGTTGGGAACGATGTGCGATCCCAAATTTGGACTACTTAATCAAAATTTAAGTCGAAAAACACCCTGGATTTGTTTTCTCAAGTAGATCTCAGTTACCCAGCTTCCCTTTACCACTAGTTAAGACAAAAGTTTTGCCGAAGAACGTTTTTCTATTAACTTTTCTGTAAGGGTGGGGTAGAGTGTCTTCCCCCAACTTTGGACTTCCTTAAAAAAAAGATCAGACGAAAAACACCATGAATCTTTACTGAAGTTGACCTCAGTTACCCAGCTCCCCTTTACATCATTGCGGACAAAAGTTTTGCTGTATAACATTTTATATTTACTTTTCTGTGAGAGTTTGGTAGGGTGTCCGAACCCAACTTTGGACTTTTAAAAAAGCTGCTCTTTTCCCCTAGTGCGGACAACAGTATTGCCGTAGAACATTTCTATTTACTTTTCTATAAGGTAGAAGGGTAGGGTGTCCGACCATAACTTTTGACCTACCCAAAGAATAAAAAAAAACTAATCCTGGACTTTTTCTCAAGTAGACATAAGTTACCCAGCTTCGCTTTGCAACTTTTTTCTGAAAGGGAGTGGGGTCTGGTGTCTGAACCCAACTTCGGACTTCGTACAACCTTAGCCGAAGAACACCCTTTTTTCTCACGTAGACCACAGCTACCCAGATTCCCTTTTGACATAATTCAGACAAAAATATTGCCGTTGAAATTTAAAAAAAAAAAAACTTTTCTGTGAGGTAGTGAAGTAGACTGTCCGACTCAATCTTTGTAACTTATAATAAAAACCGAAGCCGTAGAACACACTGTGTTTTTTCTCAAGTAGACCACAGCTACTATTTTTTTTTTGCGCCAAGTACTAATAAATGTATTATGTAGAACATTCTTTATTAACTTTTCTGTAAGAGTAGGGTTTGGTGTCCGACCCCAACTTAAGATCTACTTAAAAAAAAATAAGCCGAAGAACACCCTGCGTGGGGGTTTCTTAAGTAGACATAAACTTCCCTTTGCACCTAATGCGGACAAAAGGATTGCCGTAGAACAATTATTACTTTTTTTGTACCGGTGGGGTTGGGTGTCTGACCCGAACTTTGGACTAACCTTTAAAAAGGAAAAAACAACTTATCCGAAGAACACCCTGGATTAATTCTCCAGTAGACATAAACTACCTCGCTTCCCTTTGTAACTTATGTGGACAAACATATAGCCATACAACATTTTCTATTTACTTTTCTGTAAGGGTTTAGTAGGGTGTCTGACCCCAACCTTGGACCTACTTAATAAAAAACTAAGCCGAAGAATGCACTATATTTTTTCAAGTAAACCACAGCTACCCAGCTTAGTGTGAACAAAAGATTTGACGTCGAACAGTTTTATTAACTTTGATTTAAGGATGGGGTTGGGTGTCCGATCCCAACTTTGGACCTACTTTAAGAAAAATAAACTAAGCCGAAGAACAACCTGTGTTTTTTTCTCAAGTAGACATAACCTATCCAGCTTCCCTTTGCACCAAGTGCTGATAAAGATATTGACGTAGAATATTTTATTCACTTTAATGTATGGTAATATTGTACGGTGTCCGACCCCAACTTTTATTTTTTTTTTTAATTTTTTTTCCTGTAAGTTAGCGGGGTAAGGGTGTCTGACACCAACTTTTCACTTGCTTTAAAATAGTAAATTAAGCCTTAGAACACCCTATATTTTTTCTTGAGTGTTTTTTCTCAAGAAAAAAGATAAAACACTCGACCTTTCTTTGCACCTAGAGCGGACAAAAGTATTGCCGCACAACATTTTTTATTAACTTTTCTGTAAGGTAGTGATGTTGAGTGTCTGACCATAAAATTGGATCTACGTTACAAAAAAACTGTACAGAAGAATACCTTGGGTTTCTTCTCCAGTATACCTCAGCTAACCAGATTCCATTTGCACCTAGTGCAGACACAAGTTTTGCCGTAGAACATTTTTTATGAACTTTTCTGTAAGGTAGACTGTAAAGTACGAAGACTGTCCGAATCAATCCTTGAACCTACTTGAAATACAAAAAACTAAGCCGTAGAACCCACTGTGCTTTTTCTCAAGTACATCGCAGCTACCCAGCTCCCATTTGCACCTATTGTTGACAATGATTTGACATAGAACATTTTTTATTATTTTTTATGGAAGGTTATGGGGTAGGGTGTCCTGCCCCAACTTTGCACTTTCTTTTAAAAAGAATAAACTAAGCCGAAGAACACCCTGTGTTTTTTCTCAAGTAAACCACAGCAATCTGGCCTTTCTTTGCACCTAGTGCGGACAGAAGTATTGCCGTATAATATTTTTTATTGACTTTCTGTAAGGTAGCGGGGTTGGGTGTCCGACCCTAAATTTGGACATACGCAAAAAAAAAAAATTGCCGAAGAACACCTTGGATTTCTTTTCCAGTACACCTCAGCTACCCAGTTTCCCTTTGCACCTAGTGCAGACACAAGTATTGCCGTAGAATATTTTTTATCAACTTTTCTGTAAGTGTAAGGTAGACTGTAAGGTAATAAGACTGTCCGACTTAATCTTTAAACCTACTTGAAAAACAATAAACTAAGCCGTAAAACACACTGTGTTTTTTCTGAAGTAGACCACAGCTACGCAGCTTCCCTTTGTGCCTATTGCGAACAATTATTTGACGTCAATATTTTTGTTATTATTTTTTCTTTAAGTTGATGGGGTAGGGTGTCCGACACCAATTTTGCACTTTCTTTCAAAAAAATAAACTAAGCCGAAGAACACCCTGTGTTTTTTCTCAAGTAAACCACAGCTACCCGACCTTCCATTGCACCTAGTGCAGACGAAAGTATTGCCGTACAATATTTTTTATTATCTTTTCTGTAAGGAAGCGGGGTTGGGTGTCTGTTCCTAAATTTGGACCTACGTACAAAAAACTGTGCGGAAGAACACCTTGGGTTTCTTCTCCAGTATATCCCATCTACCCAGCTTCCCTTTGAACCTAGTGCAGACAAAATTTTTGCCGTAGAAAATTTTTTATTAACTTTTCTGCATGGAAGACTTTAAGGTGAGAAGACTGTCCGACTCAATCTTTGAACCTACATGAAAAACAATAAACTAAGCCGAAGAACACACTGTGTTTTTTCACAAGTAGACCGCAGCTACTCAGCTCCCCTTTGCGCCTAGGGTGGACAGTGATTTGTCATAGAACATTTTTTATTAATTTTTTCTGTAAAGTAGTGGGGTAGGTTGTCCGGCCCTAACTTTGCACTTTCTTTTAAAAAGAATAAACTAAGCCGAAAAACACCCTGTGTTTTTTCTCAAGTAAACCATAGCAACCCGGCCTTTCTTTGGACCTAGTGCGGACAAAAGTATTGCCGTACAATATTTTTTATCAACTTTTCTGTAAGGTAACGGGGTTGGGTGTCTGACCCTAAATTTGGACAGACGTTAAAAAAACTGTACCGATGAACACCTTGGGTTTCTTCTCCAGTACACCTCAGCTACCCAGCTTCCCTTTGCAGCTACTGCAGACACAAGTATTGCCGTAGAACATTTTTTATTAACTTTTCTGTAAGTGTAAGGTAGACTGTAAGGTAATAAGACTGTCCAACTTAATCTTCGAACCTACTTAAAAAACAATAAACTCAGCCGTAAAACACACTGTATTTTTTTCTGAAGTAGACCACAGCTACACAGCTTTACTTTGTGCATATTGCGGACAATTATTTGACGTCAATATTTTTTTTATTAATTTTTCTGTAAGGTGATGGGGTAGGGTGTCCGAAATCAATTTTGCACTTTCTTTCAAAAAAATAAACTAAGCCGAAGAACACCCTGTGTTTTTTCTCAAGTAAACCACAGCTACCCGACCTTCAATTGCACCTAGTGCGGACAAAAGAATTGCCATACGATATTTTTATTAACTTTTCTGTAAGGTAGCGGGGTTGGGTAGGTGTTCCTAAATTTGGACCTACGTTCCAACAAAAATGTGGGGAAGAACACCCTGGGTGTCTTCCCAAGTATACCCCAGCTACCTAGCTTCCCTTTGCACCTAGTGCAGACAAAAGTTTTGCCGTAGAACATTTTTTATTAACTTTTCTGCATGGAAGACTTTAAGGTGAGAAGACTGTCCGACTCAATCCTTGAACCTACATGAAAAAGAATAAACTAAGCCGAAGAACCCACTGTGCTTTTTCTCAAGTAGACCACAGCTTCCCAGCTTCCCTTTGCGTCTAGGGTGGACAATGATTTGACATAGAACATTTTTTATTATTTTTTATGGAAGGTTATGGGGTAGGGTGTCCGGCCCCAACTTTGCACTTTCTTTTAAAAAGAATAAACTAAGCCGAAGAACACCCTGTGTTTTTTCTCAAGTAAACCACAGCAATCTGGCCTTTCTTTGCACCTAGTGCGGACAGAAGTATTGCCGTATAATATTTTTTATTGACTTTCTGTAAGGTAGCGGGGTTGGGTGTCCGACCCTAAATTTGGACATACGCAAAAAAAAAAATTGCCGAAGAACACCTTGGGTTTCTTTTCCAGTACACCTCAGCTACCCAGTTTCCCTTTGCACCTAGTGCAGACACAAGTATTGCCGTAGAATATTTTTTATCAACTTTTCTGTAAGTGTAAGGTAGACTGTAAGGTAATAAGACTGTCCGACTTAATCTTTAAACCTACTTGAAAAACAATAAACTAAGCCGTAAAACACACTGTGTTTTTTCTGAAGTAGACCACAGCTACGCAGCTTCCCTTTGTGCCTATTGCGAACAATTATTTGACGTCAATATTTTTGTTATTATTTTTTCTTTAAGTTGATGGGGTAGGGTGTCCGACACCAATTTTGCACTTTCTTTCAAAAAAATAAACTAAGCCGAAGAACACCCTGTGTTTTTTCTCAAGTAAACCACAGCTACCCGACCTTCCATTGCACCTAGTGCAGACGAAAGTATTGCCGTACAATATTTTTTATTATCTTTTCTGTAAGGAAGCGGGGTTGGGTGTCTGTTCCTAAATTTGGACCTACGTACAAAAAAACTGTGCGGAAGAACACCTTGGGTTTCTTCTCCAGTATATCCCATCTACCCAGCTTCCCTTTGAACCTAGTGCAGACAAAATTTTTGCCGTAGAAATTTTTTTATTAACTTTTCTGCATGGAAGACTTTAAGGTGAGAAGACTGTCCGACTCAATCTTTGAACCTACATGAAAAACAATAAACTAAGCCGAAGAACACACTGTGTTTTTTCACAAGTAGACCGCAGCTACTCAGCTCCCCTTTGCGCCTAGGGTGGACAGTGATTTGTCATAGAACATTTTTTATTAATTTTTTCTGTAAAGTAGTGGGGTAGGTTGTCCGGCCCTAACTTTGCACTTTCTTTTAAAAAGAATAAACTAAGCCGAAAAACACCCTGTGTTTTTTCTCAAGTAAACCATAGCAACCCGGCCTTTCTTTGGACCTAGTGCGGACAAAAGTATTGCCGTACAATATTTTTTATCAACTTTTCTGTAAGGTAACGGGGTTGGGTGTCTGACCCTAAATTTGGACAGACGTTAAAAAACTGTGCCGATGAACACCTTGGGTTTCTTCTCCAGTACACCTCAGCTACCCAGCTTCCCTTTGCAGCTACTGCAGACACAAGTATTGCCGTAGAACATTTTTTATTAACTTTTCTGTAAGTGTAAGGTAGACTGTAAGGTAATAAGACTGTCCAACTTAATCTTCGAACCTACTTAAAAAACAATAAACTCAGCCGTAAAACACACTGTATTTTTTTCTGAAGTAGACCACAGCTACACAGCTTTACTTTGTGCATATTGCGGACAATTATTTGACGTCAATATTTTTTTTATTAATTTTTCTGTAAGGTGATGGGGTAGGGTGTCCGAAATCAATTTTGCACTTTCTTTCAAAAAAATAAACTAAGCCGAAGAACACCCTGTGTTTTTTCTCAAGTAAACCACAGCTACCCGACCTTCAATTGCACCTAGTGCGGACAAAAGAATTGCCATACAATATTTTTATTAACTTTTCTGTAAGGTAGCGGGGTTGGGTAGGTGTTCCTAAATTTGGACCTACGTTCCAACAAAAATGTGGGGAAGAACACCCTGGGTGTCTTCCCAAGTATACCCCAGCTACCTAGCTTCCCTTTGCACCTAGTGCAGACAAAAGTTTTGCCGTAGAACATTTTTTATTAACTTTTCTGCATGGAAGACTTTAAGGTGAGAAGACTGTCCGACTCAATCCTTGAACCTACATGAAAAAGAATAAACTAAGCCGAAGAACACACTGTGTTTTTTCTCAAGTAGACCACAGCTTCCCAGCTTCCCTTTGCGTCTAGGGTGGACAATGATTTGACATAGAACATTTTTTATAATTTTTTTTCTGTAAAATAGTAGGTTAGAGTGTCCGGCCCTAACTTTGCACTTTATTTTTAAAAGAATAAACTAAGCCAAAAACTCCCTTTGTTTTTTCTCAAGTAAACCATAGCAACCCGGCCTTTCTTTGGACGTAGTGCGGACAGACGTTTTGCCGTACAATATTTTTTATTAACTTTTCTGTAAGGTAACGAGGTTGGATGTCTGACCCTAAAATTTGACCGACGTTAAAAAAAACTGTGCCGAAGAACACCTTGGGTTTCTTCTCCAGTATATCCCATCTACCCAGCTTCCCTTTGAACCTAGTGCAGACACAATTTTTGCCGTAGAACATTTTTTATTAACTTTTCCGCATGGAAGACTTGAAGGTGAGAAGACTGTCCGACTCAATCTTTGAACCTACATGAAAAACAATAAACTAAGCCGAAGAACACACTGTGTTTTTTCACAAGTAGACCGCAGCTACTCAGCTCCCCTTTGCGCCTAGGGTGGACAGTGATTTGTCATAGAACATTTTTTATTAATTTTTTCTGTAAAGTAGTGGGGTAGGTTGTCCGGCCCTAACTTTGCACTTTCTTTTAAAAAGAATAAACTAAGCCGAAAAACACCCTGTGTTTTTTCTCAAGTAAACCATAGCAACCCGGCCTTTCTTTGGACCTAGTGCGGACAAAAGTATTGCCGTACAATATTTTTTATCAACTTTTCTGTAAGGTAACGGGGTTGGGTGTCTGACCCTAAATTTGGACAGACGTTAAAAAAACTGTGCCGAAGAACACCTTGGGTTTCTTCTCCAGTACACCTCAGCTACCCAGCTTCCCTTTCCAGCTACTGCAGACACAAGTATTGCCGTAGAACATTTTCTATTAACTTTTCTGTAAGTGTAAGGTAGACTGTAAGGTAATAAGACTGTCCAACTTAATCTTCGAACCTACTTAAAAAACAATAAACTCAGCCGTAAAACACACTGTATTTTTTTCTGAAGTAGACCACAGCTACACAGCTTTACTTTGTGCATATTGCGGACAATTATTTGACGTCAATATTTTTTTTATTAATTTTTCTGTAAGGTGATGGGGTAGGGTGTCCGAAATCAATTTTGCACTTTCTTTCAAAAAAATAAACTAAGCCGAAGAACACCCTGTGTTTTTTCTCAAGTAAACCACAGCTACCCGACCTTCAATTGCACCTAGTGCGGACAAAAGAATTGCCATACAATATTTTTATTAACTTTTCTGTAAGGTAGCGGGGTTGGGTAGGTGTTCCTAAATTTGGACCTACGTTCCAACAAAAATGTGGGGAAGAACACCCTGGGTGTCTTCCCAAGTATACCCCAGCTACCTAGCTTCCCTTTGCACCTAGTGCAGACAAAAGTTTTGCCGTAGAACATTTTTTATTAACTTTTCTGCATGGAAGACTTTAAGGTGAGAAGACTGTCCGACTCAATCCTTGAACCTACATGAAAAAGAATAAACTAAGCCGAAGAACACACTGTGTTTTTTCTCAAGTAGACCACAGCTTCCCAGCTTCCCTTTGCGTCTAGGGTGGACAATGATTTGACATAGAACATTTTTTATAATTTTTTTTCTGTAAAATAGTAGGGTAGAGTGTCCGGCCCTAACTTTGCACTTTCTTTTAAAAAGAATAAACTAAGCCAAAAACTCCCTTTGTTTTTTCTCAAGTAAACCATAGCAACCCGGCCTTTCTTTGGACGTAGTGCGGACAGACGTTTTGCCGTACAATATTTTTTATTGACTTTTCTGTAAGGTAACGAGGTTGGATGTCTGACCCTAAAATTTGACCGACGTTAAAAAAAACTGTGCCGAAGAACACCTTGGGTTTCTTCTCCAGTACACCTCAGCTACCCAGCTTCCCTTTGCACCTACTGCAGACACAAGTATTGCCGTAGAACATTATTTATTGACTTTTCTGTAAGTGTAAGGTAGACTGTAAGGTAATAAGACTGTCCGACTTAATCTTTGAACCTACTTAAAAAACAATAAACTCAGCCGTAAAACACACTGTATTTTTTTCTGAAGTAGACCACAGCTACACAGCTTCCCTTTGTGCATATTGCGGACAATTATTTGAGGCAAAATTTGTTTTATTAATTTTTCTGTAAGGTGATGGGGTAGGGTGTCCGACATCAATTTTGTACTTTCTTTCAAAAAAACAAACTAAGCCGAAAACACAATGTGTTTTTTCTCAAGTAAACCACAGCTACCCGACCTTCCTTTGTACTTAGTGCGGACGAAAGTATTGCCGTACAATATTTTTTATTAACTTTTCTGTAAGGTAGCGGGGTTGGGTGTCTGTTCCTAAATTTGGACCTAAGTTCCAAAAAAACTGTGCGGAAGAACACCTTGGGTTTCTTCTCCAGTATAACCCAGCTACCCAGCTTCCCTTTGCACCTAGTGCAGACAAAAGTTTGCCGTAGAACATTTTTTATTAACTTTTCTGCATGGAAGACTTTAAGGTGAGAAGACTGTCCGACTCAATCCTTGAACCTACATGAAAAACAATAAACTAAGCCAAAGTGCAAGCTGTATTTTTTCTCAAGTAGACCACAGCTACCCAGCTGCCCTTTGTGCCTATTGCGGACAACTATTTGACGTCAATATTTTTTTTATTAATTTTTCTTTAAGGTGATGGGGTAGGGTGTCCGACATCAATTTTGCACTTTCTTTCAAAAAAAAACAAACTAAGCCGAAGAACACCCTGTGTTTTTTCTCAAGTAAACCACAGCTACCCGACCTTCATATGCACTTAGTGCGGACGAAAGTATTGCCGTAACATATTTTTTATCAACTTTTCTGTAAGGTAGCGGGGTTGGGTGTCTGTTCCTAAATTTGTAACTAAGTTCCAAAACAACTGTGCGGAAGAACACCTTGGGTTTCTTCTCCAGTATAACCCAGCTACCCAGCTTCCCTTTGCACCTAATGCAGACAAAAGTGTTGCCGTAGAACATTTTTTATTAACTTTTCTGCATGGAAGACTTTAAGGTGAGAAGACTGTCCGACTCAATCCTTGAGCCTACATGAAAAACAATAAACTAAGCCGAAGTGCAAGCTGTGTTTTTTTCTCAAGTAGACCACAGCTACCGAGCTCTCCTTTGCGTCTAGGGTGGACAATGATTTGACAAAGAACATTTTTTGTTATTTTTGTTTCTGTAAAATAGTGCGGTAGGGTGTGCGGCCCTAACTTTGCACTTTCTTTTAAAAAGAATAAACTAAGCCGAAAAACACCTTGGGTTTTTTCTCAAGTAAACCATAGCAACCCATCTTTTCTTTGGAACTAGTGCGGACAGACCTATTGCCGTACAATATTTTTTATTAATTTTTCTGTAAGTGTAAGGTAGACTGTAAGGTAATAAGACTGTCCGACTTAATCTTTGAACCTACTTAAAAAACAAAAAACTCAGCCGTAAAACACACTGTATTTTTTTCTGAAGTAGACCACAGCTACACAGCTTCCCTTTGTGCATATTGCGGACAATTATTTGACGTCAATATTTTTTTTATTAATTTTTCTGTAAGGTGATGGGGTAGGGTGTCCGACATCAATTTGCACTTTCTTCCAAAAAAAACCCAAACTAAGCCGAAGAACACCCTGTGTTTTTTATCCAGTAAACCACAGCTACCCGACCTTCCTTTGTACTTAGTGCTGACGAAAGTATTGCCGTACAATATTTTTTATTAACTTTTCTGTAAGGTAGCGGGGTTGGGTGTCTGTTCCTAAATTTGGACCTAAGTTCCAAAAAGACTGTTCGGAAGAACACCTTGGGTTTCTTCTCCAGTATACCCTAGCTACCCAGCTTCCCTTTGCACCTAGTGCAGACAAAAGTTTGCCGTACAACATTTTTTCTTAACTTTTCTGCATGGAAGACTTTAAGGTGAGAAGACTGTCCGACTCAATCTCTGAACCTACATGAAAAAAGATAAACTAAGCCGAAGACCAAACTGTGTTTTTTCTCAAGTAGACCACAGCTACGCAGCTCCCCTTTGCGCCTATTGTGGACAATGATTTGACATAGAACATTTTTTATTATTTTCTTTCTGTTAAGTAGTGGGGTATGGTGTGCGGCCCTAACTATGCACTTTCTTTTAAAAAGAATAAACTAAGCCGAACAACACCCTATAATTTTTCTCAAGTAATCCATAGCAACCCGACCTTTCTTTGCAACTAGTGCAGCCATAATTTTTTCTGTACAATATTTTTTATATTCACTTTTCTGTAATGTAGCGGGGTTAGGTGTCTGACCCTAAATTTGGACCTACTTTAAAAAAAACTGTGCCGAAGAACACCTTGGGTTTCTTCTCCAGTACACCTCAGCTACCCACTTCCCTTTGATGCTAGTGCAGACACAAGTATTGCCGTAGAACATTTTTTATTTACTTTTCTGTAAGTGTAAGGTAGACTATAAGGTAATAAGGCTGACGGACTCAATCTTTGAACCTGCTTAAAAAACAATAAATTAAGCCGTAGAACATACTGTATGTTTTCTGAAGTAGACCACAGCTAGAGAGCTTCCCTTTGTGCCTATATCGGACAATTATTTGACGTCACTATTTTTTTATTAATTTTTCTATAAGGTTATGGGCTAGGGTGTCCGACATCAATTTTGCACTTTCTTTCAAAAAAATAAACTAAACCGAAGAACAACCTGTGTTTTTTCTCAAGTAAACCACATCTACCCGACCTTCCATTGCACCTAGTGCGGACAAAAGAATTGCCTTACAATATTTTTTATTAACTTTTCTGTAAGGTAGCGGGGTTGGATGTCTGTTCCTAAATTTGGACCTACGTTCCAAAAAACTGTGCGGAAGAACACCTTGGGTTTCTTCTCCAGTATACCCCATCTACCCAGCTTCCCTTTGCACCTAGTGCAGACAAAAGTTTTGCCGTAGAACATTTTTTATTAACTTTTCTGCATGGAAGCCTTTAAGGTGAGAAGACTGTCCGACTCAATCTTTGAACCTACATGAAAAAGATTAAACTAAGCCAAAGAACACACTGTGTTTTTCTCAAGTAGAACACAGCTTCCCAGCTTCCCTTTGCGTCTAGGGTGGACAATGATTTGACATAGAACATTTTTTATTATTTTTTTTTCTGTAAAATAGTAGGTTAGAGTGTCCGGCCCTAAGTTTGCACTTTCTTTTAAAAAGAATAAACTAAGCCGAAAAACACCCTTTGTTTTTTCTCAAGTAAACCATAGCAACCCGGCCTTTCTCTGGACCTATTGCGGACAGACGTATTGCCGTAAAATATTTTTTATTAACCTTTTTGTAAGGTAACGAGGTTTGGTGTCTGACCCTAAATTTGGACCGACGTTAAAAAAAACTGTGCCGAAGAACACCTTGGGTTTCTTCTCCAGTACACCTCAGCTACCCAGCTTCCCTTTGCACCTACTGCAGACACAAGTATTGCCGTAGAACATTTTTTATTAACTTTTCTGTAAGTGTATGGTAGACTGTAAGGTAATAAGACTGTCCGACTTAATCTTTGAACCTACTTAAAAAACAATAAACTCAGCCGTAAAACACACTGTATTTTTTTCTAAAGTAGACCACAGCTACACAGCTTCCCTTTGTGCATATTGCGGACAATTATTTGACGTCAATATTTTTTTAATTAATTTTTCTGTAAGGTGATGGGGTAGGGTGTCCGACATCAATTTTGCACTTTCTTTCAAAAAAACAAACTAAGCCGAAGAACACCCTGTATTTTTTCTCAAGTATACCACAGCTACCCGACCTTCCTTTGCACTTAGTGCGGACGAAAGTATTGCCGTAAAATATTTTTAATTCACTTTTCTGTAAAGTAGCGGGGTTGGGTGTCTGTTCCTAAATTTGGACCTAAGTTCCAACAAAACTGTGCAGAAGAACACCTTGGGTTTCTTCTCCAGTATTACCCAGCTACCCAGCTTCCCTTTGCACCTAATGCAGACAAAAGTGTTGCCGTAGAACATTTTTTATTAACTTTTCTGCATGGAAGACTTTAAGGTGAGAAGACTGTCCGACTCAATCCTTGAGCCTACATAAAAAACAATAAACTAAGCCGAAGTGCAAGCTGTGTTTTTTCTCAAGTATACCACAGCTACCCAGCTCCCCTTTGCGCATAGGGTGGACAATGATTTGACATAGAGCATTTTTTATTATATTTTTTCTGTAAAATAGTGGGGTAGGGTGTCCGGCTCTAACTTTGCACTTTCTTTTAAAAAGAATAAACTAAGCCGAAAAATACCCTGTGTTTTTTATCAAGTAAACCATAGCAACCCGTCTTTTCTTTGGAACTAGTGCGGACAGACGTATTGCCGTACAATATTTTTTATTAACTTTTCTGTAAGTGTAAGGTAGACTGTAAGGTTATAAGACTGTCCGACTTAATCTTTGAACCTACTTAAAAAACAATAAACTCAGCCGTAAAACACACTGTATTTTTTTCTGAAGTAGACCACAGCTACACAGCTTCCCTGTGTGCATATTGCGGACAATATTTTGACGTCAATATTTTTTTTATTAATTTTTCTGTAAGGTGATGGGGTAGGGTGTCCGACATCAATTTTGCACTTTCTTTCAAAAAAACAAACTTAGCCGAAGAACACCCTGTGTTTTTTTCTCAAGTAAACCACAGCTACCCGACCTTCCTTTGTACTTAGTGCGGACGAAAGTATTGCCGTACAATATTTTTTATTAACTTTTCTGTAAGGTAGCGGGGTTGGGTGTCTATTCCTAAATTTGGACCTAAGTTCCAAAAAGACTGTCCGGAAGAACACCTTGGGTTTCTTCTCCAGTATACCCAAGCTACCCAGCTTCCCTTTGCACCTAGTGAAGACAAAAGTTTGCCGTAGAACATTTTTTATTAACTTTTCTGCATGGAAGACTTTAAGGTGAGAAGACTGTCCGACTCAATCCTTGAACCTACATGAAAAAAAATAAACTAAGCCGAAGACCACACTGTTTTTTTTTTTCAAGTAGACTACAGCTACGCAGCTCCCCTTTGCGCCTATAGTGGACAATGAGTTGACATAGAACATTTTTTATTATTTTCTTTCTGTAAAGTAGTGGGGTATGGTGTCCGGCCCTAACTATGCACTTTCTTTAAAAAGAATAAACTAAGCCGAACAACACCCTATTATTTTTCTCAAGTAATCCAGAGCAACCCGACCTTTCTTTGCAACTAGTGTAGCCAGAAGTTTTGCCGTACAACATTTTTTACATTAACTTTTCTGTAAGGTAGCGGGGTTAGGTGTGTGACCTTAAATTTGGACCTACTTAAAAAATTGTGCCGAAGAACACCTTGGGTTTATTCTCCATACACCTCAGCTACCCACTTCCCTTTGCTTCTAGTGCAGACACAAGTATTGCCGTAGAACATTTTTTATTAACTTTTCTGTAAGTGTATGGTAGACTGTAAGGTAATAAGACTGTCCGACTTAATCTTTGAACCTACTTAAAAAACAATAAACTCAGCCGTAAAACACACTGTATTTTTTTCTGAAGTAGACCACAGCTACACAGCTTCCCTGTGTGCATATTGCTGACAATATTTTGACGTCAATATTTTTTTTATTAATTTTTCTGTAAGGTGATGGGGTATGGTGTGCGACATCAATTTTGCACTTTCTTTCAAAAAAACTAAATTAGCCAAAGAACACCCTGTGTTTTTTTCTCAAGTAAACCACAGCTACCCGACCTTCCTTTGTACTTAGTGCGGACGAAAGTATTGCCGTACAATATTTTTTATTAACTTTTCTGTAAGGTAGCGGGGTTGGGTGTCTATTCCTAAATTTGAACCTACGTTCCAAAAAGACTGCACGGAAGAACACCTTGGGTTTCTTCTCCAGTATACCCAAGCTACCCAGCTTCCCTTTGCACCTAGTGCAGACAAAAGTTTGCCGTAGAACATTTTTTATTATCTTTTCTGCATGAGAGACTTTAAGGTGAGAAGACTGTCCGACTCAATCCTTGAACCTACATGAAAAAAAATAAACTAAGCCGAAGACCACACTGTGTTTTTTTTTTCAAGTAGACTACAGCTACGCAGCTCCCCTTTGCGCCTATAGTGGACAATGAGTTGACATAGAACATTTTTTATTATTTTCTTTCTGTAAAGTAGTGGGGTATGGTGTCCGGCTCTAACTATGCACTTTCTTTAAAAAGAATAAACTAAGCCGAACAACACCCTATTATTTTTCTCAAGTAATCCAGGGCAACCCGACCTTTCTTTGCAACTAGTGTAGCCAGAAGTTTTGCCGTACAATATTTTTTATATTAACTTGTCTGTAAGGTAACGGGGTTAGGTGTGTGACCTTAAATTTGGACCTACTTTAAAAAAAAAGTGTGCCGAAGAACACCTTGGGTTTCTTCTCCATACATCTCAGCTACCCACTTTCCTTTGCTTCTAGTGCAGACACAAGTATTGCCGTAGAACATTTTTTATTAACTTTTCTGTAAGTGTATGGCAGACTGTAAGGTAATAAGACTGTCCGACTTAATCTTTGAACCTACTTAAAAAACAATAAACTCAGCCGTAAAACACACTGTATTTTTTTCTGAAGTAGACCACAGCTACACAGCTTCCCTGTGTGCATATTGCGGACAATATTTTGACGTCAATATTTTTTTTATTAATTTTTCTGTAAGGTGATGGGGTATGGTGTCCGACATCAATTTTGCACTTTCTTTCAAAAAAACAAACTTAGCCGAAGAACACCCTGTGTTTTTTTCAAGTAAACCACAGCTACCCGACCTTCCTTTGTACTTAGTGCGGACGAAAGTATTGCCGTACAATATTTTCTATTAACTTTTCTGTAAGGTAGCGGGGTTGGGTGTCTATTCCTAAATTTGGACCTACGTTCCAAAAAGACTGCACGGAAGAACACCTTGGGTTTCTTCTCCAGTATACCCAAGCTACCCAGCTTCCCTTTGCACCTAGTGCAGACAAAAGTTTGCCGTAGAACATTTTTTATTATCTTTTCTGCATGGAAGACTTTAAGGTGAGAAGACTGTCCGACTCAATCCTTGAACCTACATGAAAAAAAATAAACTAAGCCGAAGACCACACTGTGTTTTTTTCAAGTAGACTACAGCTACGCAGCTCCCCTTTGCGCCTATAGTGGACAATGAGTTGACATAGAACATTTTTTATTATTTTCTTTCTGTAAAGTAGTGGGGTATGGTGTCCGGCTCTAACTATGCACTTTCTTTAAAAAGAATAAACTAAGCCGAACAACACCCTATTATTTTTCTCAAGTAATCCAGAGCAACCCGACCTTTCTTTGCAACTAGTGTAGCCAGAAGTTTTGCCGTACAATATTTTTTATATTAACTTTTCTGGAAGGTAGCGGGGTTAGGTGTGTGACCCTAAATTTGGAACTTCTTAAAAAAAAGTGTGCCGAAGAACACCTTGGGTTTCTTCTCCAGTACACCTCAGCTACCCACTTCCCTTTGCTTCTAGTGCAGACACAAGTATTGCCGTAGAACATTTTTTATTTACTTTTCTGTAAGTGTAAGGTAGACTATAAGGTAATAAGGCTGACGGACTCAATCTTTGAACCTGCTTAAAAAACAATAAACTAAGCCGCAGAACACACTGTATGTTTTCTGAAGTAGACCACAGCTACACAGCTTCCCTTTGTGCCTATATCGGACAATTATTTGACGTCAATATTTTTTTATTAATTTTTCTATAAGGTTATGGGCTAGGGTGTCCGACATCAATTTTGCACTTTCTTTCAAAAAAATAAACTAAGTCGAAGAACACCCTGTGTTTTTTCTCAAGTAAACCACAGCTACCCGACCTTCCATTGCACCTAGTGCGGACAAAAGAATTGCCGTACAATATTTTTCATTAACTTTTCTGTAAGGTAGCGGGGTTGGGTGTCTGTTCCTAAATTTGGACCTACGTTCCAAAAAACTGTGCGGAAGAACACCTTGGGTTTCTTCTCCGGTATACCCCATTTACCCAGCTTCCCTTTGCACCTAGTGCAGACAAAAGTTTTGCCGTAGAACATTTTTTATTAACTTTTCTGCATGGAAGACTTTAAGGTGAGAAGACTGTCCGACTCAATCTTTGAACCTACATGAAAAAGAATAAACTAAGCCGAAGAACACACTGTGTTTTTTCTCAAGTAGAACACAGCTTCCCAGCTTCCCTTTGCGCTTAAGGTGGACAATGATTTGACATAGAACATTTTTTGTTATGTTTTTTCTGTAAAGTAGTGGGGTAGGGTGGCCGGCCCCAACTTTGCACTTTCTTTTAAAAAGAATAAACTAAGCCGAAGAACACCCTGTGTTTTTTCTCAAGTAAACCATAGCAACTCGGCCTTTCTTTGGACCTAGTTAGGACAGAAGTATTGCCGTACAATGCTTTTTATTAACTTTTCTGTAAGGTTGGGTGTCTGACCCTAAATTTGTACCTACGTTAAAAAAACTTTGCCGAAAAATACTTTGGGTTTCTTCTCCAGTACACCTCAGCTACATAGCTTCCCTTTGCACCTAGTGCAGACACAAGTGTTGCCGTAGAACATTTTTTATTAACTTTTCTGCATGGAAGACTTTAAGGTGAGAAGACTGTCCTACTCAATCCTTGAGCCAGATAAAAAAAAAAAAAAATAAACTAAGTCGAAGTACAAGCTGTGTTTTTTCTCATGTTGACCACAGCTACCCAGCTCACCTTTGTGCCTATTGTGGACAATGATTTGACATAGAATATTTTTTATTATTTTTTTTTCTGTAAAGTAATGGGGTAGGGTGTCCGGCCTCAACTTTGCACTTTCTTTTAAAAAGAATAAACTAAGCCGAAGAACACCCTGTGATTTTTCTCAAGTAAACCATAGCAACCCGGCCTTTCTTTGGACATAGTGCGGACAGAAGTATTGCAGTACAACATTTTTTATATTAACTTTTCTGTAAGGTAGCGGGGTTGGGTGTCTGACCCAAAATTTTGACCTTCGTTAAAAAAAACTGTGCCGAAGAACACCTAGGGTTTATTCTCCAGTACACTTCAGCTACCCAGCTTCCCTTTGCACCTAGTGCAGACAAAAGTTTGCCGTAGAACATTTTTTATTAACTTGTCTGTAAGTGTAAGGTTCACCGTCAGACTTAAATCTTTGAACCTACTTAAAAAACAGCAAACTAAGCCGTAAAAACCACTGTGTTTTTTTTCTGAAGTAGACCACTGCTACACTGCTTCCCTTTGTGCTTATTTCGGATAAGTATTTGACGTCAATATTTTTTTTATTAATTTTTCTGTAAGGTGATGGGGTAGGGAGTCCGACACCAATTTTGCACTTTCTTTAAAAAAAAAAATAAACTAAGCCGAAGAACACACTGTGTTTTTTCTCAAGTAAACCAAAGCTACCCGACCTTCCTTTGCACCTGATGCGGACAAAAGTATTGCCGTACAATATTTTTTATTTACTTTTCTGTAAGGTAGAGGTTGGGTGTCTGTTCCTAAATTAGGTCCTACGTTCAAAAAAACTGTGGGGAAAAACACCTTGGGTTTCTTCTCCAGTACACCTCAGCTACTCAGCTTCCCTTTGCACCTAGTGCAGACACAAGTATTGCCGTAGAATATTATTTATTAACTTTTCTGTAAGTGTAAGGTAGACTGTAAGGTAATAAGACTGACGGAGTTAATCTTTGAACCTACTTAAAAAACAATAAACTAAGCCGTAGAACACACTGTATTTTTTCTGAAGGAGACTACAGTTACACAGCTCCCTTTGTGCCTATTGCGGACAACTATTTGACGTCTATATTTTTTTTATTAATTTTTCTTTAAGGTGATGGGGTAGGGTGTCCGACATCAATTTTGCACTTTCTTTCAAAAAAAAACAAACTAAGCCGAAGAACACCCTGTGTTTTTTCTCAAGTAAACCACAGCTACCCGACCTTCATATGCACTTAGTGCGGACGAAAGTATTGCCGTAAAATAGTTTTTATTAACTTTTCTGTAAGGTAGCGGGGTTGGGTGTCTGTTCCTAAATTTGTAACTAAGTTCCAAAACAACTGTGTGGAAGAACACCTTGGGTTTCTTCTCCAGTATAACCCAGCTACCCAGCTTCCCTTTGCACCTAATGCAGACAAAAGTGTTGCCGTAGAACATTTTTTATTAACTTTTCTGCATGGAAGACTTTAAGGTGAGAAGACTGTCCGACTCAATCCTTGAGCCTACATGAAAAACAATAAACTAAGCCGAAGTGCAAGCTGTGTTTTTTTCTCAAGTAGACCACAGCTACCCAGCTCCCCTTTGCGTCTAGGGTGGACAATGATTTGACAAAGAACATTTTTTGTTATTTTTTTTCTGTAAAATAGTGGGGTAGGGTGTCCGGCCCTAACTTTGCACTTTCTTTTAAAAATAAATAAACTAAGCCGAAAAACACCCTGTGTTTTTTCTCAAGTAAACCATAGCAACCCGTCTTTTCTTTGGAACTAGTGCGGACAGACGTATTGCCGTACAATATGTTTTATTAACTTTTCTGTACGTGTAAGGTAGACTGTAAGGTAATAAGACTGTCCGACTTAATCTTTGAACCTACTTAAAAAACAATAAACTCAGCCGTAAAACAAACTGTATTTTTTTCTGAAGTAGACCACAGCTTCACAGCTTCCCTTTGTGCATATTGCGGACAATTATTTGACGTCAATATTTTTTTTATTAATTTTTCTGTAAGGTGATGGGGTAGGGTGTCCGACATCAATTTTGCACTTTCTTTCAAAAAAAACAAACTAAGCCGAAGAACACTCTGTGATTTTTCTCAAGTAAACCACAGCTACCCGACCTTCCTTTGTACTTAGTGTGGACGAAAGTATTGCCGTAAAATATTTTTTATTAACTTTTCTGTAAGGTAGCGGGGTTGGGTGTCTGTTCCTAAATTTGGACCTAAGTTCCAAAACAACTGTGCGGAAGAACACCTTGGGTTTCTTCTCCAGTATAACTCAGCTACCCAGCTTCCCTTGGCACCTAATGCAGATAAAAGTGTTGCCGTAGAACATTTTTTATTAACTTTTCTGCATGGAAGACTTTAAGGTGAGAAGACTGTCCGACTCAATCCTTGAACCTACACGAAAAACAATAAATGAAGCCGAAGAACACACTGTGTTTTTTATTCAAGTAGACCACAGCTACACAGCTTTCCTTTGTGCCTATTGCGGACAATTATTTGACGTCAATATTTTTTTTATTAATTTTTCTGTAAGGTGATGGTTAGGGTGTCCGACATCAGTTTTGCACTTTCTTTGAACAAAATAAAGTAAGCCGAAGAACACCCTGTGTTTTTTCTCAAGTAAATCACAGCTACCTGACCTTCCTTTGCCAGTAGTGCGGACAAAAGTATTGACGTACAATATTTTTATTAACTTTTCTATAAGAAGCGGGGTTGGGTGTCTGTTCCTAAATTTTGACCTACGTTCCAAAATAACTGTGGGGAAGAACACCTTGGGTTTCTTCTCCAGTATACCCCAGCTACCCAGCTTCCCTTTGCACCTAGTGCAGACAAAAGTTTTGCCGTAGAACATTTTTTTAAACTTTTCTGCATGGAAGACTTTAAGGTGAGAAGACTGTCCGACTCAATCCTTGAGCCTACATGAAAAACAATAAACTAAGCCGAAGTACAAGCTGTGTTTTTTCTCAAGTAGACCACATCTACCCAGCTTCCCTTAGCGCCTATTGTGGAGAATAATTTGACATAGAACATTTTTTATTATTTTTTTTCTGTAAAGTAGTGGGATAGGGTATCCGGCCGAAACTTTGTTCTTTCTTTTAAAAAGAATAAACTCAGCCGAAGAACACCCTGTGTTTTTTCTCAAGTAATCCATAGCAACCCGGCCTTTCTTTGCATCTAGTGCAGACAGAAGTGTTGCCGTACAATATTTTTTCATATTAACTTTTCTGTAAGGTAGCGGGGTTGGGTGTCTGACCCTAAATTTGGACCTACTTTAAGAAAAACTGTGCCGAATAACACGTTGGGTTTCTTCTCCAGTACACCTCAGCTTGGTAAGCCGTAAAACACACTGTGTTTTTTTTCTCAAGTAAACCACAGCTACAAAGCTTCCCTTTGTGCCTATTGCAGACAATTATTTGACGCCAATATTTTTTTTATTAATTTTTCTGTAAGGTGATGGGGTAGGGTGTCCGACATCAATTTTGCACTTTCTTTCGAAAAATTAAACTAAGCCGAAGAACACCCTTGTTTTTTCTCAAGTAAAGCAAAGCTACCCGACCTTCCTTTGCACCTAGTGCGGACAAAAGAATTGCCGTACAATTTCTTTTATTAACTTTTCTGTAAGGTAGCGGAGTTAGGTGTCTGTTCCTAAATTTGGACCTACGTTCCAAACAAACTGTGCGGAAGAACACCTTGGGTTTCTTCTCCAGTATACCCCAGCTACCCAGCTTCCCTTTGAACCTAGTGCAGACAACAGTTTTGCCGTAGCACATTTTTTATTAACTTTTCTGCATGGAAGACTTTAAGGTGAGAACATAGAACATTTCTTATTATTTTTTTATTCTGTAAAGTAGTGGGGTAGCGTGTCCGGCCCCAACTTTGTACTTTCTTGTAAAAAGAATAAACTAAGAAGAAGAACACTCTGTGTTTTTTCTCAAGTAAAACATTTCAACTTGGCATTTCTTTGGACCTAGTGCAGAAAGAAGTATTGCCGTACAATATTTTTTATTAACTTTTCTGTAAGGTAGCGGGGTTGGGTGTCTGACCCTAAATTTGGACCTACGTTAAAAAAACTGTGCCGAAGAACACATAGGGTTTCTTCTCCAGTACACTTCAGCTCCACAGCTTCCCTTTGCACCTAGTGCAGACACAAGTATTGCCGTAGAACATTTTTTATTAACTTTTCTGTAAGTGTTAGGTAGACTGTAAGGTAATAAGACTGTCGGACTCAATCTTTTAACCTACTTAAAAAAACAATAAACTAAGCCGTAGAACACACTGTGTGTTTTCTGAAGTAGACCACAGGTACAGAGCTTGCCTTTGCGCCTATTGCGGAGAATGATTTGACGTCAATATTTTTTATTAATTTTTCTGTAAGGTAGTGGGATAGGGTGTCGAACACCAACTTTGCACTTTCTTTCAAAAAAAGTTAAACTAAGCCGAAGAACAATCTGTGTTTGTTTTTCAAGGAGACCACAGCTTACCGACTTTCCCTTTGCACCTAGTGCGGACAAAAGTATTGCCGTACGATATTTTTTATTAACTTCTCTGTAAAGTAGCGGGGTTGGGTGTCTGATCCTAAATTTGGACCTACGTTAAAAACAAACTGTGCTGAAGAAAACCTTGGGTTTCTTCTCCAGTACACCTCAGCTACCAAGCGTCCGTTTGCTTCTAGTGCAGACACAAGTATTGCCGTAGAACATTTTTTATTAACTTTTCTGTAAGGTTGACTGTAAGGTGATAAGACTGACCGACTCAATCTTTGAACGTTCTTGAAAAACAATAAACTAAGCCGTAGAACACACTGTGTTTTTTCTGAAGTAGACCACAGCTACACAGCCTCCCTTTGCACCTAGTGCAGACACAAGTATTGCCGTAGAACATGTTTTATTAACTTTTCTGTAAGTGTAAGGTAGACTGTAAGGTAATAAAACTGTCCAATTCAATCTTTGAAGCTTCTTAAAAACAATAAGCTAAGCCGTAGAACACACTGTGTTTTTTCTGAAGTAGACCACAGCTACACAGCGTCCCTTTGTGCCTATTGCGGACAATTATTTGACGTCAATATTTTTTTATTATTTTTTCTGTAAGGTGATGGGGTAGGGTGTCCGACACCAATTTTGCACTTTCTTTCAAAAAAATAAACTGAGCCGAAGAACACCCTGTATTTTTTCTCAAGTAAAGCACAGCTACCCGACCTTCCTTTGCACATAATGCGGACAAAAGTAATGCCGTGCAATATTTTTTATTAACTTTTCTGTAAGGTAGCGGGGTTTGGTGTCTGACCCTTAACTTTGACCTACGTTAACAAAAACTGTGCTGAAAAAAACACCTTAGGTTTCTTCTCAAGGACACCTCAGCTACCTAGCTTCCTTTTGCACCTAGTGCAGACACAAGTATTGCCGTAGCACATTTTTTATTAACTTTTCTGTAAGTGTAAGGTAGACTGTAAGGTAATAAGACTGTCCGACTCAATCTTTGAACCTACTTAAAAAAAAAACAATAAACTAAGCTGTAGAACACACTGTGTGTTTTCTCAAGTAGACCACATGTACACAGCTTCTCTTTGCGCCTATTGCGGAGAATGATTTGACGTCAATATTTTTAATTAATTTTTCTGTAAGGTAGTGGGATAGGGTGTCGAACACCAACTTTGCACTTTCTTTCCAAGAAAGTAAAACTAAGCCGAAGAACAATCTGTGTTTTTTTTTCAAGGAGACCACAGCTTACCGACTTTCCCTTTGCGCCTAGTGCGGACAGAAGTATTGCCGTACACTATTTTTTATTAACTTCTCTGTAAGGTAGCGGGGTTGGGTGTCTGACCCTAAATTTGGACCTACGTTAAAAACAAACTGTGCCGAAGAAAACATAGGGTTTCTTCTCTAGTACACCTCAGCTACCAAGCTTTCTTTTGCACCTAGTGCAGACACAAGTATTGCCGTAGAACATTTTTAATTAAATTTTCTGTAAGGTAGACTGTAAGGTGATAAGACTGTCGGACTCAATCTTTGAACCTACTTAAAAAAACAATAAACTAAGCCGTATAACACACTGTGTTTTTTCTGAAGTAGAATACAGCTACACAGCTTCCCTTTGCACCTAGTGCAGACACAAGTATTGCCGTAGAACATGGGGTAGGGTGTCCGACACCAATTTTGCACTTTCCTTCAAAAATATAAACTAAGCCGAAGAACACCCTGTGTTTTTTCTCAAGTAAAGCACAGCTACCCGACCTTCCTTTGCACCTAGTGCGGACAAAAGTATTGCCGTACAATATTTTTTATTAACTTTTCTGTAAGGTAACGGGGTTGGATGTTTGACCCTGAATTTGGACCTACGTTAAAAAACTGTGCCGAAGAACATCTTGGGTTTCTTCTCCAGTACACATCAGCTACCCAGCTTCCCTTTGCAACTAGTGCAAACACAATTTTTTATTAACTTTTCTGTAAGTGTAAGGTAGACTGTAAGGTAATAAGATTGTCCGACTCAATCTTTGAACCTACTTAAAACAACAATAAACTAAGCCGTGGAACACACTGTTGTTTTATTCAAGTAGACCACAGCTACACAGCTTCCTTTTGTGCCTATTGCGGACAAGTATTTGACATAAATATTTTTTTATTTATTTTTCTGTAAGGTGATGGGGTAGGGTGTCCGACAACAATTTTGCACTTTCTTTCAAACAAAAACTAACCCGAAGAACACCGTGTGTTTTGTCTCAAGTAAACCACAGCTACCCGGCCTTTCTTTGCACCTAGTGCGGACAGAAGTATTGCCATACAACATTTTTTTATTAATTTTTCTGTAAGTTAGCGGGGTTGGGTGTCTGACCCTAAATTTGGACCTACGTTGAAAACAAACTGTGCCGAAGAACACGTCGAGTTTCTTCTCCAGTACACCTCAGCTACCCAGCTTCCCTTTGCACCTAGTGGAGACACAAGTTTTGCCGTAAAACATTTTTTATTAACTTTTCTGTAAGGTAGACTGTAATGTAATAAGACTGTCCGACTCAATCAAACTAAGCCGTAGAACACACTGTGTGTTTTCTCAAGTAGACCACAGCTACACAGCTTCCCTTTGCGCCTGCTTCAGAGAGATTAATATTACATGTATATTGATTTTTTTTCATTTGGTATGTACAGGAATAGACATTGATACAAAATTCGACTGACAAATTTGATATTTAAGGAAGCCTAGTGTATGGAAAGTATGTATGTAACTTTTGGTCGTACATTGCAAATTTTTTATTCAGTTGCTGGAAATATGACACGATTCCACACATCTTACTTAAAACCAATATTATTAAGAATGGTAGTTTATTGCTACATGTAAATTGTTTGTTTAGCTCACAATCATAAGGAATCAAAAAACGAGAAAAAGAATAGACAAAAACGATTTTAAATTGTACCATGTTTTAATTAACAAAGAGTGTACTCAAAAAAATAAATGGTTCATTTAAATTTTCAATCGTTTAAGTCATGCTTACTTTGATGCAAGATCTTAAATAATGCAATGCAAACAAATCATATCACCTGCAGTTTAATTTCAAAATTGTAACGACGTTTCCGTGATCCAATACCACCCAATAATATGTGTCTAGCAATTATATGGTGTTGAAATACACGTATATATAACATCTCATTCTTTGATTTGTTAAAAAGAAAGTGCACTTTTGCACTTTACAGACAATAGTTAGCTTGGCCCTCGTTTGCTTTTAACATTTATAATTAACAGTGTCATATAACCCATTAAAACGGTAGATGATGTTTTTCTGAACCTGAACAAATAATGAAAGCATGAGGTAAGCAACAGTTAAAATGCAAGAAATAATGCATACAAACTAGTTATCATAACTTTGAATATATATATAGAATAAAGGACTTTTTGTTTTTGACACTGACTTTATCACAGTAAAATATCAGGTGAGCCCGAAGGGCGAGCCCGATATTTTCTGTGATAAAGTCAGTATCAAAAACAAAAAGTCCTTTATTCTGTTTATCGGTAATTTAAAAAAAAAATCACTACAATAATAGAGAAAACATTAAAGGAACTTCTTTTTCGCGTCGAATCACGGCGAATCACACATGATGTCACAGGCTGCATTACGTCATTCGAAATTTTGTCACTGTGCAGTAAACATGGCGTTCTCTTGCACAAAGTAGTGAAAAAGGATTTATTGCATGCGTTTCATTAATATTCTGCTTTGGACATGACACTATATCAATGGCAAATATAATGGTAGCATACCGGTAGGTCAAATTTCTTTATTTTTCACAAAATTTTAATAGATGACGCGTCACTAAACCTTTAGCTTATAATTCTTGCTTTTTCAAAGTCATGTTAATTTATTTTCAACACGGACCAGAAATATGAAACTTGGAGTTTAAAGGCCCTGCGAATACCTGTAATATTTCAGAAGCGAATTCAGGGGTAGGCGACCCGGGTCACAGTCACCCCTTATAAAGGCTACAATTCTGGGCAAAGCAAACTTTGATAGTTTGGTGCCACCAGTTATCCCCCTTTTTAAAATTTATTCATAGATGAGGGTCTGTATTGGGGGGGGGGTCTGTTATTCTGTAAACAGTTAATTTTCACCCCTTTTTTCTCTAATCTTCAAAAAATTAACGCCTTTTTTCTCTAATCTTCAAAAAATTAGACCACGCATTTCTCTAAATTCTTCATTTTTAAGGGCATTATTCTTTAATTATTTAACTCCATCCAAACCCTCATAGATTCGCATATAAATATCACGGTTCACTTTAATTTTTTGTTTCTTGTTCTATGAATATCAGTCATATTGGCAATGAAACCACATCTTTTAAAATTGTATATGATGGTCCCACAAAAATGTCAAAATTGCGTAAATTTCAAATTTTCTTTCTTTCTAGCTTCTCTCATGTGATAGCGGTACCTTTTTGGTCACTATTTATGTGTTGCGTTTAAATATGAATTGTGACACTTTATAGTGACTGAACAGGTAAAACAAATACTTCTCAAGAAACAGAAAAAGAAAACTACTTGGAACAGCACAAGGCTATGTATTGGTATTGGTATTGTAATAATAATAAAAACTCAGCATGGACGATATGTTACATGTAGTTGCTCTTCATATAACGCATTTTTTTTTAAAGTCTATCGGGTTTCATGCATTTTCTGTTCACATTTCACAACAATCGTTCAAAAAAGGCTAAATGGACTTTGTGAAAGTTTCAGGTGTTTTATTCGCCAAAAATCTCGTGCGTTTCTGCGGAAAAAAATCACGCGCAATTTTGTGAATGAAAGGGGAAAGTAGATCCTTACGCGTTGCATTCGCGCATGTCATTTGCGTACTAACCCAATAATTTTTATATCACGACCAGTCCACTAATACTGACATAATCAGCGAGTACACAGCAAAGGAAAAATGTACAAATTACCGATAAGTGGTTTTAAAATCTGCCACATAGCGAATATTTTTTCGAATTTAAAGTTTTTCCTTGTGGACTCCTTTTAATATTTATTTCGGACCAGGAAATCAAACAGCATGTATATTATGATGCCTCCCGTAATTTTTACTTTACCAATATCTTCCGATTTTTTAGGTTAACTGAACTGCCATTAATGAAACACGAACTTCCGTATGCAATTTTACAGAGCATCTCGGGTCGTTGTCTGATATTATTTAGTTACATAGTGTGGTAGTGACCTAATACGATATAAATGGAGTCAGTAAATTCCATATGGGATGAAAACGAAGCTCGGTAAATTGCATATTGGGTGACAGTGAAGCTCGAATCCCTATTTGGAAGTTACTGAACCCATATATATTAGGTCATTAGCACACTCTGTAACGAATTGATCTTACCGACTATCTCAACATGTGATATTAAAACAAGTGGCCTATCAAAGTGATCAAGTCTTCAATACCGTTCGTAATAGGAACATACTGCCAATGGTCTATACAACCACACATGCAAACAATAACAACTTGCTAGCTTTGAATGTGTTTTATGAATTTACTTCAATCGTTCATCATCAAGATGTAACTGTCATAGAACAACATCGTCCATACTTTGTGAAGACGCGTCGCCAATGTTTTTGTTTCGAAAATAAATTTCCTCTATAAAGTATTTAGATATATGCATGCGGCATAGTGCAAGGCGATTTGGTGCCACGATATCTCAATAGCATGAGTTTGAATCCCGGGCATAGTGCAAGGCTTCCGCAAATTTACAGATCTAGATATATATATATATATATATAACATTGTTGGGCTGTTGTGTAGACGAATTCTATAATATATATCATATACAAATGTGCTTTATCTAAATACAAGAAGATTGTTAATTGCTTATTATTATTTCTTGTTGACTGTCGTGACACGTATATCACGCGGTCCTATGATTTTTCGCCAGAAACTATATTTCGTTTGCGTCAAAATAAAACATTCCATTTGCCCCATACATGCTATAATACAGGTAAATATAGTTTTTGATTAAGATATAATAAAACGCATTCCTCCTATATCAGTCATCGTAACAACAATAAAATCACTATGCATTTATACGGTTTTAATAAGAGACTGTACATGTATACTAATGTTAGAACACAGTTCTGCTACAAATTAACGCGATCATCAAACATAAAAGACAGCACTTTACACTGGGGTTAAACTAAAAGTTTGTTCTGACACAAGACTTGAAAGCAGCGGCTCAGATGTACTCCTATATATTGGATAACCGACATGTGTGGTCATAAAACAAATATTTTCTCTATATAAAATACGGAGATATGGTGTGATTGCCAATGAGACAACTTTTCACCAACGTTCAAATGAAGTAAATTGAAGCAATTATAGGCAACCGTACGGCCTTCAAAAGTGAAAAAAAACATACCGTATTATCGACTAGAAACAGTCCCGAAATATATGGCTTCATCGTAAATCAGTAATATAGTAATATTCCTATGTCAGGACGGATTGTATAATAAAGATGACAGCAATATAGAGTGCCATCATTTCCTCTCTGTATCCAAAATAATGAACAGTCACTAAAGTCAGTATTTTGGGATGGTTTGTATTCTTCTTCTTCTTTATTATTTCCTCTACTATCTGGAGTACCACTACTTTTGTAATATAGCACGGATAAACAACTTTTACTATCAGCAACTGTTTGCATGTGCGTTATGGATAAGTGTGTATACATTGACGAGATGGTACACATGTACATACTTAAACAACACCTTAATAATATCCCTATACATACACTGTACAATTTCAGTTTGAACATTTTTCAAAACAGAATCTTAAATGATGAAAATCAAAGGCAAACACGGTTAATTACAATTAAAATCCTTGCATTGTATGTATAAAGTTTTATGTAGGAAGATGTTTATATCCCGTCATATAAAAATAGTTCTCCGATGTGTTGGATAACCTGTGTATCCGCCTCGATATTTGTAAAAAAAATAATATAGAAAATCTGCTATTCAGTAAAGTTATTAATGTTATTGGGACTGATTTTTTGTAATTAATAAAAGTTAATATTTCGAATTAAAAGTGTTTTTGAATTGGTCTTGTTTGAAACACATATACGCATAATATTAAGATAAAAGTCGTTTTAATAAAATAAAATGTACAAAAGAACACACAGTTTATTTCTTAATGTACACAATCAGTTAACGGGAAAAGTAAACATGTAAACGCGCGTTTACTTTCAAGTGCATGAATACATACACTTGTGAAATCTGTAGTTAACTCCCCTTTACTTTTAAGTGCACGTAAAAATTAACTTGTGAAATCTGAAGTAAACGCCCGTTTACTACTAACTAAACGGACACAGAGTAAACGCGCATTTACTCGGGTAGACATTAGAAATTTCCATTTTGACCGTGTTAACGTAATTGAAGTAGGTTATATAGGTATTAACTTTGTTTAAGTGTATCATATAAAAGAGAAAGTCGTTAACTCGTTTTTAAATTTACGTTGTTAATGAAAACGAGCTTTTTCTTACCAGAAATACACAAAATTCACTACATATATCCCATTGACTTACCAATACAACAATTCTACATTATAGAAAACCTTCGAATAATTCAAAATACATTTCTTTAGGAGACATTACAGTTGCCAACATTATTATACATATCAACCATATGAGCCCAAAATACATTGTCGTTTATTTTCTTTTTTCAGATTGGCCTAAATATACAATTTAAACATGTTAAACTGATCCACATCGCCTCACCTATCATTGATATCAATATCGGTTTTGATACCAATGTTTATTTAAGATTTCGTTATTTATACAACTTTATAAAATTAATACCATAATTTATAAAAGGTTTTCACACAAAAAGAGACTGATTTTTTACGTGGGATTCATCTGTATAAATTTGACAGTTAGAGATCTTTTGCGCGGTGATATATTTTATAAAGCTAACAGGAGTGATAATTGTGTTCATTCATTTTGTTTGACTTAATAGACGTACTAATAAAGATACTACTTATTTTGAAGCGAAATGTAAATAACTTTGTATTACAACTTTCCGCAACTTGTAATTTAAGATATCTCTACAGTACATTTACACCCTTTGAATCAATCGAAATGGATACCTGCCTTCGTGATCTAACAGCCTGATTCGCCAAGGTGATAAATTTACTAAACAACTTTAATTAAATGTTTGCATCCCACTTGTACCGGGGTGAAAGGGTTATTTTCGAGACTATTACACAGTTGTTAGACTTATTTGAACTATCATTCTTTTGAGCATAACATATATTGTCTTTCTTTTATTTCCACATAAAGTTTAGCCACATTGTCGTCAACATAAGATACTAATTTGAAATTGAAATATGTTATTGTTAGACAAATATGTCAAATAGCGAGAGATTCGTATGAAAGCCAAAACGAACTCACTTCATGTAATGTCGTACTAAACAGGTAAACATCAATTAAACCCCAGCAGGATTACTTTTATAATATATTGAACTAATAATAAATATTTATACATTTTTTGGACTGACTAATTCGTCTACTTCGATCTATGGATTACTAAGAAAAATTTATATCAACTTCGAAAAATTAAACTATACTGAAATATCTATTTGCCATATGAAATCCCCCGTGGAAAACAAGTAGGAAAGGATGTCGTAAATTCGTGTTACTTGGTCTGAAGTTTTCTATGTTGTGATTTGCGTAGAGTTGTTTGTCTGTTTGTCTTTTTCGTTTTAATCTATGGCATTGTCAGTTTATTTTCGACTCATGAGTTTGAATGTCCCTTTCGTATCGTTTGCCTCTTTTATACGATGTAAAGGTGATACCTATGTAAAAAGGGAAATTCTTTGACGGCTTCGTATTCAGTTGTTCGTCATATACTTGTGACCAGTTTGCAACAATTTGACAGTTGTTTTTCATTCGTTTGATGAATTTGAGCTTATGATTTTACCATTTGGTAAAAGACTTTCGTTTTGAACTTTCCTTGGAGTGCAGTATTTTTGCTTCTTTACTTTATGCAAACATATGTATGACGTTTTTTGTTAAATGAAGAATTTTAGAAAAGTAGTAAACAGAGCAAGGTCATTCAACAGAGAATAACAAATCTAATATAACACTGACATTTTAAGAATGAAATTAACAATTCATTTTGTATTCAAGGCCGTGCGATCAATAGAGAGTAAATACTCATGCCTCTTCCACATTTCAACTTAAGGCCTAATTTGAATATGTAAAAGTCCATGCAATATATTGCTTATCTAACAAAGGACTCATCAAATTTTATTTCACTTTGGCTGTTTTACAACTCGTTTTATCATGTTTTTATCTGGTTCTCTGAGTTTTTATCAAGAACTTGATATGTATTTTGGTAAAACAGGCTTACCGTTCGTTATTTGATGATAGTTTTTTTTTAGATAGCCAAGATTATTTTTTTATTTACTACGGATATTTACACAAGATATTATCCCCCGATGCTTGTTAACACCCAACATCAAATTGGCAGTATTTGGCCACAATATATAGATATAGGAAGATGTGGTGTGAGTGCCAATGAGACAACTCTCCATCCAAATAACAATTTATGAAAGTAAACCATTATAGGTCAATGTACGGCCTTCACCACGGAGCCTTGGCTCACACCGAACAAAAAGCTATAAAGGGGCACACAATTACTTGTGTAAAACCATTCAAACGGGAAAACCAACGGTCTTATCTATATGAAAAAACGAGAAACGAGAAACACGTATAAATTACATAAACAAACGACAACTACTGCACATCAGATTCCTGACTTAGGACAGGTGTAAACATTTGCAGCGAGATTAAACGTTTTAATGGTACCAAACCTTCTCCCTTTTTCTGAAACAATAGCATAACATCACAACATAGAAAACCACACAATAAAATATCAATTGGAAGGCTTAACTCAATCAAAAAATGTAAATTTACACACTATGAACGAGTAAATTTGATCTGCGATACCTGAATGCAAATGCACAGTTAATAAAATATTAGGACACACAAACAAAGCCAAAAAGTGAACAAAAAAGTCCAAACAAAGCCATGGCAAAACACCACCGCGAAATATATAACCCTTCGAAAATAATCACTTTTGAAAAAAAAACGGTTTTCATAATATCTACAGGTAAATGAAAAATAGCTTTGTCGTTTTAGGTATACAACTCATAGTCTATATTGGTAATATTATTTTAAATTCATACATATTGAATATAAGTAGTATTATTTAAATTGATATATATTGTATATAAGTAATATCAATATACATGTATGTATTTGTCACATATCGCTGGCAATGTAACCGTGACTGTTATATTTGAAAATATGAGGTTACCGGCATATCTCTGATTATGGCAACCGTACTATCAAATACATATAAATGACTACCACATATTGTGGTAACTGAAGATAACATCAAAACAATTTGGATCCATGTGGGAATACAGGTGAAGTATCAAACCCCTTATAGTGTTAATCTGTAGTGACAGATACCATTTTTAAAACGAAATGTGTTTTAATGCGGCGAATTCTGCTACATTGACCACGTTGACTGTAAAAGCAGACCGTGGTTATACTGTCAACGGCCATAACGTAGTGGTTCGCTGCCGAGCTGTGTGTCAAATACATTACCCAATAATCAAAACATTTCAACATAAATTATAAAGTGAGGTCATTCGTTTACGAAAATTAAAAATAATTGTTTTGCCGCTATTCAAACTAGATAATTAATGCTATTTATACATCCAATTTCTGTTTCAGTAGTTGAGAATTTATACTCACCAATACACTCATCATAGATACCATGATTGAAATTTGGTTTTTGCCCCAGACGCGCGTTTCGTCTACAAGAGACTGATCAGTGACGCTCGAATAAAAAAAAAACAGAAAGACCAAATAAAGTACGAAGTTGAACCGCATTTAGGACCAAGAATTCCTAAACGTTTTGCCAAATACAGCTAAGGTAATATAATCCTGAGGTCGTAAAACCTTAGTATTTCAGAAATTCATAGTTTTGTTAACAGTTAATTTATGATTATGACCCTATCAATTATATTGGCTTTAGCATGAGCAACAAAACAACCTTAATGTGTATAACAAAAAAAAATGTTTATAGTTAATGATTGTTGTACCCCGTCAATTTTAATATGTTTTCACTTCTGGAAATGTATCACAATTTTCAACAACCAAATCTTGACGGATTTCGTCTCAAATCTGTGTACAAATCTGTGTATTTTTGTCCATTTCTGAAAAAAAAATAAAGTTGTTTCAGAACTATAAGGCAGTGCCCCTTTTATTGCTAAACTTGTCTATTCTGAACACAATGGGTACGTATAATTAATGTCTTTCAGTATACCTTCACTAGTCATAATATGGACAAAACATCTGATGATAACCTCAAACTACCATACGCAAGCCCTTTCAAACCACTCTAAACTACTGTGAATGTCATTGTTATCATATAAATAAAGTGCAATGAAGTGCAAATTTTCAAACTTGTCCTTTCACATATTTCTATTAATGCATGTCATTGAAAACCACTTATCAGTGAGAAATGCACATGAGGATTTTAAGGAGACATTGTGACATCACACGTAATACGATGTCATTAAATAACTACCGATTAAAATAATGCTAAGAACAGGTGGCAGTGTTGCGTGGAGAAACAGTTACCAAAATGCTTACCTGTTATTAAGTACTTTTTTATAAACCCCTAATTGGCCGTCTCAGTTTAAATAGCAATAATTACATGAAATGTATGTTTCACTATAATACGTTATTCTCATTGGCTAACTGTACATCACGTGTTATTCCTTTAGCAGTTGTATCACTCAATAAAACTTTTCATTCATGATGACACGAGGTCCCACAATAAAGTGCACAGGGAAATAAAATAAAAACTTGATAAAAGGCGTGTTTTCATGATCCTATAGGTAAAAATGTAATTATAAGTAATGAATGCTTTTTTTTGTAACTTTATAGGGTTGTAAAAGCGTTGACGGTGCGCAAATTTTTAGTATGAAGCGCTTTCGCGCTTCATACAAAATGTACTTTGATCAACGCTTTTACACCCCAATAAATTTACAAAAAGGAGCATTCAATTCTTCAATGATATGTCTGAAACAGAAATAAAAGTTAAAGATTACTCAGGTTTTGTTATCATTTGATTTAAATGCATAAGTAGTATCATGATTATTGAGAGAGAAAACAAAATGTTTGAAAGTTTAACACAAAAAAGAGAGATGCTTGTCCCTTGTGGCTTACAAACCTTCATTTAAACCATTCATCAACTACTCCAGTATTTTTCATCATCCATTACATTGTGGAATCCTTTGGACAGAAGTGTTAGACCTATTGCTTAATAGTTTTGTTTAAACGAAAGTTGCGTTAACTATTTTATAGAAACAAACAAATCTCCGAGATTTTTTTTCGAGGAAGACCATTTGCGTTTTTTACAACAGATGAAGCGTTCTGCATTCTGACTTTAACAAATCAAATTTGATACAAAGACGTTACTAAGTTGTAAAACATACGGCTGATCACTTTGTCAATTTTAACCATAACTATATGTTACATAAATGAAATATTATTATAGATTATATTTTAAAGAGAATATTCGGGACTTAGTCTTTTTTTTGTTGTTTTTCTTTCAATTTAAGAAAAAAATAATATTATCCATTTATAAAGGTTTCTTGATAACATTTACAGTCTGTCCATGGATAACGATCATGTCCGTTTTGTAATGTTGAATGCTATTTAACAGGATGTCAAAGTAGAAAAGTGTTTTCTTTTCACGACAACGACATCGTGTCATACAGTGCAAAACTAAAAAGTGCAAAGGGGTCTGTCATTATGTCATTCAAATGTATCATGTTACACAGGTAATACTGGTCGTTATTGAAGTAAAACAAAATCTATTAAATGAAGTCCTAGTATGTTGGATTTAAACCTTTGCAGTAAGTTTATTGATTTGTATTATGATTTCTTAAATGGTTAATTGTAGAAATTCTTGATTTATTTGTTTTTCAATTTTAAGAACAGTTCTGTCCTTGCAAATTCTTGCCAAAGGTTACATTTGATAAAAATATGAACTGTATTATATTGAACGTTATTTCTCCCTTTTTTAAAAAGCTTTTATCACTGATGTTCCAAAATGAACCTGGATGTTCTATCAAGTAGACCTAGGTTACCCGGCTTCTCTTTGCACCTAGTGCAGACAAAAGTATTGCCGTTGAACATTTTTTGTTAACTTTTCTGTAAGGGTGGAGAAGGGTGTCCGACCCCAACTTTGAACCTTCTTTGAATAAAACTAAGCCGAACAAGACCCTGGATTTTTCTCAAGTAGACCTAAGCTATCAAGCTTCCCTTTGCACCTAGTGCGGACAATAGTCTTGCTGTAGAACATTTTTTTATAAACTTTTCTGAAAGGGTGGGATAGGGTGTCCGACCCCAACTTTGGACCTACTTTGAATAAAACTAAGCCAAACAACATCTAGATTTTTTTCTCAAGTAGTCTCAGCTATCAAGCTTCCCTTTGCACCTAGTGCTAACAAAAATATTGCCGTAGAACATTTGTCATTAACTGTTCACTAAGGGTGACATAGGATGTCAGACCCCAACTTTGGACCTACTTTAAAAAAAAACTGAGCCGTTGAACACCCTGGATTTTTTCTCAAGTAGACATAAGCTACCTATCTTCCCTTTGCAACTAATGCAGACAAAGGTATTGCCGTAGAACATTTTTTATTAACTTTTCTGTAAGGGTGGTAAAAAGGTGTCCAACCCCAACTTTGGACCTACCTAAAAAAAAAAACTAATCCGAACAACACCCTGGATTTTTTATCAAGTAGACATCAGCTACCCAGCTTCCCTTTGAAACTAGTACGGACGAAAGTATTGCTGTAGAACATTTATTTATTAACTTTTCTGTAAGGGTTGGGTAAGGTGTCCGACCCCAACTTTAGACCTACTTTAAAAGAAAAAAACGAAGCCGAACAACACCCTGAATTTTTTATCAAGTAAACCTCAGCTACCCAGCTTTTATTTGCTCCTAGTGCGGACAAAATTATTGCTGTAGAACATTTTTATTAACTTTTCGGTTAGTGTGCGGTAGGGTTTCAGAACCCAACTTTTGACCTACTTTAAAAGAAAACACAAAGCCGAACAACACCCTAGATTTTTTTCTTATGAAGACCTCGGCTACCCAGCTCCATTTGCACCCAGTGCGGACAAAAATATTGCCGTAGAACATTTTTTTATTATCTTTTCTGAAAAGGTGGGGTAGGGTGTCCGACCTGAACTTTGGATATACTTTAAAAAAACTAAGCCAAACAAAACCCTGGATTTTTTCTCAAGTAGACTTCAGCTACCCAGCTTCCCCTTGCTCCTAGTGCGGCAAAAGCATTACCGTAAAACATTTTTTATTAACTTTTCTGTAAGGGTGGGGTAGGGTGTCTGACCCAACTTTTGACCTAAAAAAAGTAAGCCGAAGAACACCATGGATTTATTCTCAAGTGGACCTCATCTACACAGCTTCCCTTTGCACCTAGTGCAGACAAAAGTTTTGCCGTAGAACATTTTTTAGTAACTTTTCTATATGGTTGGGGTCAGGTTTCCGACTCCAACTGTGGACCTCCTTAGAAACAAAAGTAAGTAGAAATTCACCACGGTTTTTTTCTCAAGTAGACTTCAGCTACCCAGCCTCCATTTTTACTAGTGCGAACAACAGTATTGCCGTAGAACATTTTTTATTAATTTTTCTGTAAGGGTGGAATTAGGTGTCCGACTTTGAACCTACTTTCAAGAAAACTAAGCCGAACAACACCCTGGATTTTTTATCAAGTAGACCTCAGCTACCAAGCTTCTCTTTGCACCTAGTGCAGACAAAATTATTGACGTAAAACATTTGTTATTAACTGTTCACTAAGGGTGGGATAGGATGTCCGACCCCAACTGTGGACCTACTTTAAAAAAAAACTAAGCTGAAGAACACCCTGGATTTATTCTCAAGTAGACCTCAGCTACACAACTTCCCTTTGCACCTAGTGCGGACGAAAGTATTGCTGTAGAACATTGTTTATTTACTTTTCTGTAAGGGTGGTAAAAGGGTGTCCGACCCCAACTTTGAACTTACTTTAAAAAAAAAACTAATCCAAACACCCTGGATTTTTTATCAAGTAGACATCAGCTAACCAGCTTTCCTCTGCATCTAGTGCGGACGAAAGTATTGCTGTAGAACATTTTTTATTGACTTTTCTGTAAGGGTTGGGTAAGGTGTCCGACTCCAACTTTAGACCTACTTCAAAAGAAAAAAAATAAGCCGAACAACACCCTAGATTTTTTCTCAAGTAGACCTCAGCTACCCAGCATCCCTTTGCACCTAGTGCAGACGAAAGTATTCCCGTAGAACATTTTTTATTAACTTCTCTGTAAGTCTGCAGTAGGGTTTCCGACCCCAACTTCGGACCTACTATATAAAAGAAAAAAAAAATCAAAAACCCTGGAATTTTTCTCAAGTAGACCTCAGCTACCCAGATTCCCTTTTAAACCTAGTGCAGACAAAAGTATTACCGTAGAACATTTTTTATTAACTTTTCTGTAAGTGTAAGGTAGACTGTAAGGTAATAAGACTGACGGACTAAATCTTTGAACCTACATAAAAAACAATAAACTAAGCCGTCAAACACACTGTGTTTTTTCTGAAGTAGACCACAGCTACACAGCTTCCCTTTGTGCCTATTGCGGTTAATTATTTGACGTCAATATTTTTTTTATTAATTTTTCTGTTAGGTGATGGGGTAGGGTGTCCGACATCAATTTTGCATTTTCTTTCAAAAAAATAAACTAAGCCGAAGAACACCCTGTGTTTTTTTCTCAAGTAAACCACAGCTACACAGCTTCCCTTTGTGCCTATTGCGGTGAATTATTTGACGTCAATATTTTTTTTATTAATTTTTCTGTTAGGTGATGGGGTAGGGTGTCCGACATCAACCCTGGAATTTTTATCAAGTAGACATCAGCAACCCAGCTTCCCATTGCACCTAGTGCGGACAAAAGCATTGCCGGAGAACATTTTTTTTAAATTCTTCTGTAAGGGTGGAATAGCATGTCCGACCCCAACTTTGGACCTAGTTAAAAAACAAAATTAAGTCGAACAACACCCTGGATTTTTTATCAAGTAGACATCAGCTACCCAGCTTCCCTTTTAAACCTAGTGCAGACAAAAGTATTACCGTTTAACATTTTTTATTAACTTTTCTGTAAGGGCGGGGTAGGGTGTCCGACCCCAACTTTGGACTTACTTTAAAAGAAAAAAACTAAGCCGAACAACACCCTAGAATTTTCTCATGTTGACCTCAGCTATCCAGCTGCATTTCCACCTAATGCGGACAAAAGTTTGGCCGTACAACATATTTTTATTAACTTTTCTTAAAGGATGGGGTAGGGTGTCCGACCCCAACTTTGGACCTACTTTAAAAAAAAAAACTAAGCCGATGAAAACCCTGGATTTTTTCTCATGTAGATCTCAGCTACCCAGATTCCTTTTGCACCTAGTGCAGACAAATGTATTGCCGTAGAACATTTTGTTTTATTAATTTTTCTGTGAAGTTGGGGTGAGGTGTCCTACCGCAACTCTGGACCTACTTAAAAACAAAACTAAGCCGAAAAACACCCTGGAATTTTTATCAAGTAGACCTCAGCTACCCAGCTTCCTTTTGCACCTAAGGCAGAAACAATTATCGTACACTTTATTAATAAACTTTTTAGTAAGGGATGGGTAGGGTGTCCGACCCTAACTTTGGATCTAGTTAAAAAAAAAAAAAATAAGCAAAACAACACCCTGGATTTTTTATCAAGTAGACATCAGCAACCCAGCTTCCCATTGCACCTACTGCGGACAAAAGCATTGCCGGAGAACATTTTTTTTTAATTCTTCTGTAAGGGTGAAATAGCATGTCCGACCCTAACTTTGGACCTAGTTAAAAAACTAAATTAAGTCGAACAACACCCTGGATTTTTTATCAAGTAGACATCAGTTACTCAGATTCCATTTGCACAAAGTGCGGATAAAACTTTTGCCGTAGAACATTATAAATAAACTTTTTAGTAATGGTTGGATAGGGTGTCCGACCCCAACTTTGGACCTAGTTAAAAAACAAAATTACGCCGAAAAACGCCCTGGATTTTTTATCAAGTAGACCTCAGGTACCCTGCGTCCCTTTGCACCTAGTGCGGACAAAATTCTTGCCGTAGAACATTTTTTATGAACTTTTCGGTGTCGGACTCCAACTGTGGACCTACTTAAAAACAAAACTCAGCCGAAAAACACTGGATTTTTATCAAGTAGACCTCAGCTACCCAGCTTCCCTTTGCACCTAGTGCAGACACAAGTTTTGCCGTACAACTTGATAAATAAACTTTTGAGTAAGGGTTGGGTAGGGTGTATGACCCCAACTTTGGACCTAGTTTAAAAAAAAAATAAACCGAACAACACCCTGGATTTTTTATCAAATAGACAACAGCAACCCAGCTTCCCTTTGCACCTAAATCGAACAAGTATTGCCTTAGAATTTTTTTTATTAACCTTTTTGTAATGTAAGGATACGATGTCCGACCCCAACTTTGGACCTACAAACAAAAAAAAACTAAGCCGATCAAACCCCCTGGATTTTTTTGCAAGTAGACCTTAGCTACCCAGCTTCCCTTTGCACCTAGTGCAGACAAAAGTATTGCCGTAGAACATTTTTTATTAACTTTTCTGTAAGTGTGGGGTAGGGTGTCTGACCCCAACAGTGGACCTACTTAAAAACAAAACTAAGCCGAACAACGCCCTGGATTTTTTTCTCAAGTAGACCTCATCTACCCAGCTTCACTTTGCACCTAGTGCAGACAAAATAATTACTGTAGAACATTTTGTATTAACTTTTCTGTAAGGGATGGGTAGGGTGTCCGATCCCAACTGTGGACCTACTTAAAAACAAGACTAAGCCGAACAACACCCTGTATTTTTGTTCAAGTAGACCTCAACTACCCAGCTTCCCTTTGCACCTAGTGCAGACACAAGTATTGTTGTAGAACATTTTTAATTAACTTTTCTGTAAGGGTGGGTAGGGTGTCCGACTCGAACTTTGGACCTACTTGAAAGAAAAAAACTAAGACGAACAACACCCTAGATTTGTAATCATTGTGAACCCAGCTACCCAGCTCCATTTCCACCTATATATAGCTAGTGCGGACAAAAGTATTGCCGTACAACATATGTTTATTAACTTTTCTTAGAGGTTGAGTTGGGGTGTTCGACCCCAACTGTGGACCTGCTTAAAAACAAAACTAAGCTGAAAACACCCTGGATTTTTTTATCAAATAGACCTCAGCTACCCAGCTTCTCTTTGCACCTAGTGCAGACACAAGTTTTGCCGTACAACATTATTAATAAACTTTTTCTTGAGGATTGGGTAGGGTGTCCGACCCAAACTTTAAACCTAGTTAAAAAAAAAAATTAAGCCGAACAACACCCTGGATTTTTTATCAAGTACACATCAGCAACCCAGCTTCCCTTTAAAGCTAATTCGGACAAAAGTATTGCCGTAGAACATTTTTTATTAACTTTTCTGGAAGGGTGGGACAGGATGTCCGACCTCAACATTGGACCAACATAAACAAAACTAACCAGAACAACACCTGGATTTGTCCTCAAGTAGACTTCAGCTACCCAGCTTCCCTTTGCGCCTAGTGCGGACAAAAGTATTGGGTAGAACATTTTTTTTATTAACCTATCTGTAAGGGTGGGATAGGATGTCTGACCACAAATTTGGACCTACTTAAAAAAAAAACTAAGCCGATGAAAACCCTGGATTTTTTCTCATGTAGATCTCAGCTACCCAGCTTCCTTTTGCACCTAGTGCAGACAAATGTATTGCCGTAGAACATTTTGTTTTATTAATTTTTCTGTGAAGTTGGGGTGAGGTGTCCTACCGCAACTCTGGACCTACTTAAAAACAAAACTAAGCCGAAAAACACCCTGGAATTTTTATCAAGTAGACCTCAGCTACCCTGCTTCCTTTTGCACCTAAGGCAGAAACAATTATCGTACACTTTATTAATAAACTTTTTAGTAAGGGATGGGTAGGGTGTCCGACCCTAACTTTGGATCTAGTTAAAAAAAAAAAATAAGCAAAACAACACCCTGGATTTTTTATCAAGTAGACATCAGCAACCCAGCTTCCCATTGCACCTACTGCGGACAAAAGCATTGCCGGAGAACATTTTTTTTTAATTCTTCTGTAAGGGTGAAATAGCATGTCCGACCCTAACTTTGGACCTAGTTAAAAAACTAAATTAAGTCGAACAACACCCTGGATTTTTTATCAAGTAGACATCAGTTACTCAGATTCTATTTGCACAAAGTGCGGATAAAAAATTTGCCGTAGAACATTATAAATAAACTTTTTAGTAATGGTTGGATAGGGTGTCCGACCCCAACTTTGGACCTAGTTAAAAAACAAAATTACGCCGAAAAACGCCCTGGATTTTTTATCAAGTAGACCTCAGGTACCCTGCGTCCCTTTGCACCTAGTGCGGACAAAATTCTTGCCGTAGAACATTTTTTATGAACTTTTCGGTGTCGGACTCCAACTGTGGACCTACTTAAAAACAAAACTCAGCCGAAAAACACTGGATTTTTATCAAGTAGACCTCAGCTACCCAGCTTCCCTTTGCACCTAGTGCAGACACAAGTTTTGCCGTACAACTTGATAAATAAACTTTTGAGTAAGGGTTGGGTAGGGTGTATGACCCCAACTTTGGACCTAGTTTAAAAAAAAAATAAACCGAACAACACCCTGGATTTTTTATCAAATAGACAACAGCAACCCAGCTTCCCTTTGCACCTAAATCGAACAAGTATTGCCTTAGAATTTTTTTTATTAACCTTTTTGTAATGTAAGGATACGATGTCCGACCCCAACTTTGGACCTACAAACAAAAAAAAACTAAGCCGATCAAACCCCCTGGATTTTTTTGCAAGTAGACCTTAGCTACCCAGCTTCCCTTTGCACCTAGTGCAGACAAAAGTATTGCCGTAGAACATTTTTTATTAACTTTTCTGTAAGTGTGGGGTAGGGTGTCTGACCCCAACAGTGGACCTACTTAAAAACAAAACTAAGCCGAACAACGCCCTGGATTTTTTTCTCAAGTAGACCTCATCTACCCAGCTTCACTTTGCACCTAGTGCAGACAAAATAATTACTGTAGAACATTTTGTATTAACTTTTCTGTAAGGGATGGGTAGGGTGTCCGATCCCAACTGTGGACCTACTTAAAAACAAGACTAAGCCGAACAACACCCTGTATTTTTGTTCAAGTAGACCTCAACTACCCAGCTTCCCTTTGCACCTAGTGCAGACACAAGTATTGTTGTAGAACATTTTTAATTAACTTTTCTGTAAGGGTGGGTAGGGTGTCCGACTCGAACTTTGGACCTACTTGAAAGAAAAAAACTAAGACGAACAACACCCTAGATTTGTAATCATTGTGAACCCAGCTACCCAGCTCCATTTCCACCTATATATAGCTAGTGCGGACAAAAGTATTGCCGTACAACATATGTTTATTAACTTTTCTTAGAGGTTGAGTTGGGGTGTTCGACCCCAACTGTGGACCTGCTTAAAAACAAAACTAAGCTGAAAACACCCTGGATTTTTTTATCAAATAGACCTCAGCTACCCAGCTTCTCTTTGCACCTAGTGCAGACACAAGTTTTGCCGTACAACATTATTAATAAACTTTTTCTTGAGGATTGGGTAGGGTGTCCGACCCAAACTTTAAACCTAGTTAAAAAAAAAAATTAAGCCGAACAACACCCTGGATTTTTTATCAAGTACACATCAGCAACCCAGCTTCCCTTTAAAGCTAATTCGGACAAAAGTATTGCCGTAGAACATTTTTTATTAACTTTTCTGGAAGGGTGGGACAGGATGTCCGACCTCAACATTGGACCAACATAAACAAAACTAACCAGAACAACACCTGGATTTGTCCTCAAGTAGACTTCAGCTACCCAGCTTCCCTTTGCGCCTAGTGCGGACAAAAGTATTGGGTAGAACATTTTTTTTATTAACCTATCTGTAAGGGTGGGATAGGATGTCTGACCAAAAATTTGGACCTACTTAAAAAAAAAAACTAAGCCGATGAAAACCCTGGATTTTTTCTCATGTAGATCTCAGCTACCCAGCTTCCTTTTGCACCTAGTGCAGACAAATGTATTGCCGTAGAACATTTTGTTTTATTAATTTTTCTGTGAAGTTGGGGTGAGGTGTCCTACCGCAACTCTGGACCTACTTAAAAACAAAACTAAGCCGAAAAACACCCTGGAATTTTTATCAAGTAGACCTCAGCTACCCTGCTTCCTTTTGCACCTAAGGCAGAAACAATTATCGTACACTTTATTAATAAACTTTTTAGTAAGGGATGGGTAGGGTGTCCGACCCTAACTTTGGATCTAGTTAAAAAAAAAAAATAAGCAAAACAACACCCTGGATTTTTTATCAAGTAGACATCAGCAACCCAGCTTCCCATTGCACCTACTGCGGACAAAAGCATTGCCGGAGAACATTTTTTTTTAATTCTTCTGTAAGGGTGAAATAGCATGTCCGACCCTAACTTTGGACCTAGTTAAAAAACTAAATTAAGTCGAACAACACCCTGGATTTTTTATCAAGTAGACATCAGTTACTCAGATTCCATTTGCACAAAGTGCGGATAAAAAATTTGCCGTAGAACATTATAAATAAACTTTTTAGTAATGGTTGGATAGGGTGTCCGACCCCAACTTTGGACCTAGTTAAAAAACAAAATTACGCCGAAAAACGCCCTGGATTTTTTATCAAGTAGACCTCAGGTACCCTGCGTCCCTTTGCACCTAGTGCGGACAAAATTCTTGCCGTAGAACATTTTTTATGAACTTTTCGGTGTCGGACTCCAACTGTGGACCTACTTAAAAACAAAACTCAGCCGAAAAACACTGGATTTTTATCAAGTAGACCTCAGCTACCCAGCTTCCCTTTGCACCTAGTGCAGACACAAGTTTTGCCGTACAACTTGATAAATAAACTTTTGAGTAAGGGTTGGGTAGGGTGTATGACCCCAACTTTGGACCTAGTTTAAAAAAAAAATAAACCGAACAACACCCTGGATTTTTTATCAAATAGACAACAGCAACCCAGCTTCCCTTTGCACCTAAATCGAACAAGTATTGCCTTAGAATTTTTTTTATTAACCTTTTTGTAATGTAAGGATACGATGTCCGACCCCAACTTTGGACCTACAAACAAAAAAAAAACTAAGCCGATCAAACCCCCTGGATTTTTTTGCAAGTAGACCTTAGCTACCCAGCTTCCCTTTGCACCTAGTGCAGACAAAAGTATTGCCGTAGAACATTTTTTATTAACTTTTCTGTAAGTGTGGGGTAGGGTGTCTGACCCCAACAGTGGACCTACTTAAAAACAAAACTAAGCCGAACAACGCCCTGGATTTTTTTCTCAAGTAGACCTCATCTACCCAGCTTCACTTTGCACCTAGTGCAGACAAAATAATTACTGTAGAACATTTTGTATTAACTTTTCTGTAAGGGATGGGTAGGGTGTCCGATCCCAACTGTGGACCTACTTAAAAACAAGACTAAGCCGAACAACACCCTGTATTTTTGTTCAAGTAGACCTCAACTACCCAGCTTCCCTTTGCACCTAGTGCAGACACAAGTATTGTTGTAGAACATTTTTAATTAACTTTTCTGTAAGGGTGGGTAGGGTGTCCGACTCGAACTTTGGACCTACTTGAAAGAAAAAAACTAAGACGAACAACACCCTAGATTTGTAATCATTGTGAACCCAGCTACCCAGCTCCATTTCCACCTATATATAGCTAGTGCGGACAAAAGTATTGCCGTACAACATATGTTTATTAACTTTTCTTAGAGGTTGAGTTGGGGTGTTCGACCCCAACTGTGGACCTGCTTAAAAACAAAACTAAGCTGAAAACACCCTGGATTTTTTTATCAAATAGACCTCAGCTACCCAGCTTCTCTTTGCACCTAGTGCAGACACAAGTTTTGCCGTACAACATTATTAATAAACTTTTTCTTGAGGATTGGGTAGGGTGTCCGACCCAAACTTTAAACCTAGTTAAAAAAAAAAATTAAGCCGAACAACACCCTGGATTTTTTATCAAGTACACATCAGCAACCCAGCTTCCCTTTAAAGCTAATTCGGACAAAAGTATTGCCGTAGAACATTTTTTTATTAACTTTTCTGGAAGGGTGGGACAGGATGTCCGACCTCAACATTGGACCAACATAAACAAAACTAACCAGAACAACACCTGGATTTGTCCTCAAGTAGACTTCAGCTACCCAGCTTCCCTTTGCGCCTAGTGCGGACAAAAGTATTGGGTAGAACATTTTTTTTATTAACCTATCTGTAAGGGTGGGATAGGATGTCTGACCACAAATTTGGACCTACTTAAAAAAAAAAACTAAGCCGATGAAAACCCTGGATTTTTTCTCATGTAGATCTCAGCTACCCAGCTTCCTTTTGCACCTAGTGCAGACAAATGTATTGCCGTAGAACATTTTGTTTTATTAATTTTTCTGTGAAGTTGGGGTGAGGTGTCCTACCGCAACTCTGGACCTACTTAAAAACAAAACTAAGCCGAAAAACACCCTGGAATTTTTATCAAGTAGACCTCAGCTACCCTGCTTCCTTTTGCACCTAAGGCAGAAACAATTATCGTACACTTTATTAATAAACTTTTTAGTAAGGGATGGGTAGGGTGTCCGACCCTAACTTTGGATCTAGTTAAAAAAAAAAAATAAGCAAAACAACACCCTGGATTTTTTATCAAGTAGACATCAGCAACCCAGCTTCCCATTGCACCTACTGCGGACAAAAGCATTGCCGGAGAACATTTTTTTTTTAATTCTTCTGTAAGGGTGAAATAGCATGTCCGACCCTAACTTTGGACCTAGTTAAAAAACTAAATTAAGTCGAACAACACCCTGGATTTTTTATCAAGTAGACATCAGTTACTCAGATTCCATTTGCACAAAGTGCGGATAAAAAATTTGCCGTAGAACATTATAAATAAACTTTTTAGTAATGGTTGGATAGGGTGTCCGACCCCAACTTTGGACCTAGTTAAAAAACAAAATTACGCCGAAAAACGCCCTGGATTTTTTATCAAGTAGACCTCAGGTACCCTGCGTCCCTTTGCACCTAGTGCGGACAAAATTCTTGCCGTAGAACATTTTTTATGAACTTTTCGGTGTCGGACTCCAACTGTGGACCTACTTAAAAACAAAACTCAGCCGAAAAACACTGGATTTTTATCAAGTAGACCTCAGCTACCCAGCTTCCCTTTGCACCTAGTGCAGACACAAGTTTTGCCGTACAACTTGATAAATAAACTTTTGAGTAAGGGTTGGGTAGGGTGTATGACCCCAACTTTGGACCTAGTTTAAAAAAAAAATAAACCGAACAACACCCTGGATTTTTTATCAAATAGACAACAGCAACCCAGCTTCCCTTTGCACCTAAATCGAACAAGTATTGCCTTAGAATTTTTTTTATTAACCTTTTTGTAATGTAAGGATACGATGTCCGACCCCAACTTTGGACCTACAAACAAAAAAAAACTAAGCCGATCAAACCCCCTGGATTTTTTTGCAAGTAGACCTTAGCTACCCAGCTTCCCTTTGCACCTAGTGCAGACAAAAGTATTGCCGTAGAACATTTTTTATTAACTTTTCTGTAAGTGTGGGGTAGGGTGTCTGACCCCAACAGTGGACCTACTTAAAAACAAAACTAAGCCGAACAACGCCCTGGATTTTTTTCTCAAGTAGACCTCATCTACCCAGCTTCACTTTGCACCTAGTGCAGACAAAATAATTACTGTAGAACATTTTGTATTAACTTTTCTGTAAGGGATGGGTAGGGTGTCCGATCCCAACTGTGGACCTACTTAAAAACAAGACTAAGCCGAACAACACCCTGTATTTTTGTTCAAGTAGACCTGCACATAGTGCGGACAAAAAGTATTGGGTAGAACATTTTTTTATTAACCTATCTGTAAGGGTGGGATAGGATGTCCGACCCCAACTTTGGACTTACTTAAAAAATAAACTAAGCCGAACAAAACTCAGGATTTTTTATCAAGTAGACATCAGCTACCCTGCTTCCCTTTGCACCTATTGCAGACAAAAGTTTTGCCGTAGAACATTTTTTTTATTAACTTTCTGTAAGGGTGGGATAGGATGTCCGACCGCAACTGTAGACCTACTCAAGAAAAAAACTAAGCCGAAGAACACATTAGGTTTTTTCTCATGTTGACTTCAGCTACGCAGCTCCATTTCCACATTGTGTGGACAAAGGTTTTGCCGTACAACATATTTTTATTAACTTTGGACCTACATCAAAGCTAACCCGAACAACACTCTGGATTTGTTCTCAAATAGGCCTCAGATACCCAGCTTCCCTTTGCACCAATTGCAGACACAAGTTTTGCCGTAGAACATTTTTAATAATAAACTTTTCAGTAAATGTGGGTTAGGGTGTCCGACCCCAACTGTGGACCTACTTACACACAAAACTAAGCCAAACAACACCCTGGATTTTTTCTCAAGTAGACCTCAGTTAGTTAGTTAGCTTCCCTTTGCAACTTTGTGCAGACAAAAGTATTGTCGTAGAACATTTTTAATTACCTTTTCTGTAAATGTGGGTTAGGGTGTCCGACCCCAACTGTGGACCTACTTACACACAACACTAAGCCAAACAAAACCCTGGATTTTTTCTCAAGTAGACCTCAGCTAGTTAGCTTCCCTTTGCAACTAGTGCAGACAAAAGTTTAGCCGTAGAACATGTTTAATTAATTTTTTCTGTAAGGGTGGGTTAGAATGTCCGATCCCAACTGTGGACCTACTTAAAAACAAAACTAAGCAGAACAACACCCTTGATTTTTTCTCAAGTAGACCTCAGCTGCCCAGCTTCCCTTTGCACATAATGCGTACAAAAGTATTGCCGTAGAATATTTGTAATTAACTTTTCTGTAAGGTAGGGTTAGGGTGTCCGACCCCAACTGTGGACCTACTTAAAAACAAAACTAAGCCGAACAACACCCTGGATTTTTTCTCAAGTATACCTCAGTTACCTAGCTTCACTTTGCACTTTGTGCTGACAAAAGTATTGTCGTAGAACATTTTTAATAACTTTTCTGTAAGGGTGGGTAAGGGTGTCCGACCCCAACTGTGGACCTACTTAAAAACAAAACTAAGCCGACCACAACCCTGGAGTTTTTCTCAAGTATACCTCAGTTATTAGCGTCCCTTTGCACCTAGTGCAGACAAAAGTATTGTCGTAGAACATTTTTTATTAACTTTTCTGTGAGGGTGGGATAGGGTGTCCGACCCCAACTTTGGACCTAGTTAAAATAAAAATTAAGCCGAACAACACCCTGCATTTTTTTATTAAGTAGACATCAGCTACCCTGCTTCCTTTTGCACCTAATGCGTACAAAAGTATTGCCGTAGAATATTTGTAATTAACTTTTCTGTAAGGTAGGGTTAGGGTGTCCGACCCCAACTGTGGACCTACTTAAAAACAAAACTAAGCCGAACAACACCCTTGATTTTTTCTCAAGTATACCTCAGTTACTTAGCATCCCTTTGCACTTTGTGCTGACAAAAGTATTGCCGTAGAATATTTTTAATAACTTTTCTGTAAGGGTGGGTAAGAGTGTCCGACCCCAACTGTGGACCTACTTAAAAACAAAACTAAGCCGACCAAAACCCTGGAGTTTTTCTCAAGTATACCTCAGTTATTAGCGTCCATTTGCACCTAGTGCAGACAAAAGTATTGTCGTAGAACATTTTTTATTAACTTTTCTGTAAAGGTGGGTTAGGGTGTCTGACCTCAACTGTGGACATACTTACAAATAAAACTAAGTCGAAAAACACCCTGGATTTTTTCTCAAGTAGATCACAGGTGCTAAGCTTCCCTTTGCACCTAGTGCTTACAAAAGTATTGCCGGAGAACATTTTTAATTAACTTTTCTGTAAGGGTGGTTAAGGGTGTCCGACCCCAACTGTTGACCTAATAAAAAACAAAACTAAGCCAAACAACACCCATGATTTTGTTTCAAGTAGACCTCAGCTGCCCAGCTTCCCTTTGTACCTATATAGCTAGTGCAGACAAAAGTATTGCCGTAGAACATTTTTTATTAACTTTTCTGTGAGGGTGGGATAGGGTGTCCGACCCCAACTTTGGACCTAGTTCAAAAAAAAAAAAATTAAGCCGAACAATATCCTGCATTTTTTTATTAAGTATACATCAGCTACCCTGCTTCCTTTTGCACCTAGTGCGTACAAAAGTATTGCCGTAGAATATTTGTAATTAACTTTTCTGTAAGGTAGGGTTAGGTTGTCCGACCCCAACTGTGGACCTACTTAAAAACAAAACTAAGCCGAACAACACCCTGTATTTTTTCTCAAGTAGACCTCGGCTACTTAGCTTCCGTTTTGCAACTAGTGCAGACAAAAGTATTGCCGTAGAACATTTTTACTTAACTTTTTTCTGTAAGGTGGGTTAGGGTGTCCGACCCAACTGTGGACCTACTTACAAACAAAACTAAGCCGAACAACACCCTGGGTTTTTTCTCAAGTAGACCGCAGCTACCTAGCTTCATTTTGCTTCTAGTGCAGCCAAAAATATTGTCGTAGAACATTTTTAATCAACTTTTCTGTAAGAGTGGGTTAAGGTGTCAGACCACAACTGTGGACCAACTTAAAAACATAACTAATCCGAACAACACCCTGGATTTTTTCTCAAGTAGACCTTAGCTACTTTGCTTCCTTTTGCAACTAGTGCAGACAAAAGTATTGCGGTAGAACATTTTTAATACACTTTTCTGTAAGGGTGGGTTAGGGTGTCCGACCTCAATTGTGGACATACTTAAAAACAAAACTAATCTGAACAACACCCTGGATTTTTTTCTCAAGTAGACCTCAGCTGTCAAGCTTCCCTTTGCACCTAGTGCTTACAAAAGTATTGCCGTAGAACATGTTTAATTAACTTTTCTGTAACGGTGGGTTAGAGTGTCCGACCCCAACTGTTGAACTACTTAAAAACAAAACTAAGCCGAACAACACCCTTGATTTTTTCTCAAGTAGACCTCAGCTGCCCAGCTTCCCTTTGCAACTAGTGAAGACAAAAGTATTGCCATATAACATTTTTTATTAACTTTTCTGTAAGGTTGGGATAGGGTGTCCGACCCCAACTTTGGACCAAGAAAAAAAAAATAAGCCGAACAACACCCTGTTTTTTTTTATTCAGTAGACATCAGCTACCCAGCTTCCCTTTGCACCTAGTGCGGACAAAATTATTGCCGTAGAACATTTGAAATAAAAATTTTAGTGAGGGTTGGGTAGGTGTGCGACCCTAATTTTGGACCTAGTCAAAAAAAAAAATTAAGCCTAACAACACCCTGGATTTTTTCTAAAGTAGACCTCAGCTAGTTAGCTTCCCTTTGCAACTAGTGCAGACAAAAGTGTTGCCGTAGAGCATTTTTAATTAACTTTTCTGTAAGGGTTGGATAGGATGTCCGACCCCAACTTTGGACCTAGTTAAAAAACAAATTAAGCCGAACAACACCTTGCACTTTTTATCAAGTAGACATCAGCTACCCTGCTTCCTTTTCGACCTAGTGCGTACAAAAGTATTGCCGTAGAACATTTGTTATTAACTTTTCTGTACGGTAGGGTTATGGTGTCCGACCCCTACTGCGGACCTACTTAAAGACAAAACTAAGCCGACCAAGACCCTGATTTCTTCTCAAGTATACCTCAGTTACTTAGCTTCCTTTTGCACTTTGTTCTGACAAAAGTATTGTCGTAGAACATTTTTAATTAACTTTTCTGTAAGGGTGGGTTAGGATGTCCGACCCAAACTTTGAACCTGGTTTAAAAAAATAATGAAGTTGAACAACACCCTTTACTTTTTATCAAGTAGACATCAGCTACTAAGCTTCCTTTTGTACCTAGTACGGACAAAATTATTGCCGTAGAACATTTTTAATAACACTTTTAGTGAGGGTTGGGTAGGTGTGCGACCCCCAACTTTGAACCTAGTCAAAAGAGTGGGTTAGGGTGTCAACTATCTTCAATGCAATTTTGGACCTAGTCAAAAAAAATAAAATTAAGCCGAACAACACCCTGGATTTTTTCTGAAGTAGACCTCAGCTAGTTAGCTTCCCTTTGCAACTAGTACAGACAAAAGGATTGCCGTAGAACATTTTTAATTAACGTTTATGTAAGGGTGGGATAGAATGTCCGACCCCAACTGTGGACCTACTTACAAACAAAACTAAGCCAAAAAACACCCTGGATTTTTTCTCAAGTAGACCTCAGCTACCCAGCTTCCCTTTGCACCTAGTGCAGACAAAAGTATTGCCGTAGAACATTTTAATTAACTTTTCTGTAAGAGTGGGTTAGGGGGTCAACTATCTTCAATGCAAATTCGAAAATTTCGAAACAATCTAAGTCTATCACATAGGTTCGGCATTGTTTCTTTGTAAAATGATGAATCATTAATCATAAAGAAAGCCGATAAATGTAACAATGATGTTATTTTAGATAAGGTCAATTGCCATCTTAAAGGCGATCGCCAATTAAATACACAACATTACACCAAATTGGAAAACTTTGACCTAAAAGCACTCAGATGTATTATCAATACATATGTCAAAGGCATGTACACCAAAGGTGTTATATATTACGCCACATTTAATTACCTTAATAACGGTAATCAAATTGATTATGGGCCTGGGTATATGCATAGCTTGCCTAAAATACACCGATTAAATGAAACGGAATAAGTGAAAATCAATAAATATGGGTTTAACATTGATAACATAATGCCACCATGTCGGGCAATCATATCTCAGATTTGAACTGTCACAGAATTTATTGGATGCGATATCGATTATGTTTTAGTACCTATGGTACAAAAACAACATACGTATATAAAGGATACGTCTAATCTAATATACAAGTTGGAAAGAGTTAAGCCTAATGCAGATTGCTGGCTGTGTAGTTTTGATGTAGTTTCAATGTACACTAATTGCCCGATTGATGAATTATTATCGGCAGTTAGAATTTCGTATGATCAGTTTGATAAATCAGATTACAAAATCAAATGCCCACCTACGGATGATTTAATCTATTTCCTCAGATCAATTTTAAAGAACAACATTATCGATTTTAATGGACGGCTTTATAAGCAAAAAAATAGGAGCCGCGATAGGAGCAGTGCCAAGCACGGAAATCTGTGATATACTCATGTATACAATTATGAAAGAAATTCTTTCGTAGTTTGAACATAGAAAAAATATATTTTTCTATTGAAGGTATCGGCATGGTATTAAATTAATATATCATGGCGATTGGAAGGAAATGCAGGATTTGCTAGAGTTAGCAAATAATCATCATCCGTTCCTGAAATTCACACTAGAATTCTCATCTAAAGAGATAATATTTCTTGATGTTAATATTTTCAAAGGAACAAGATTTTCTAATGAAATTATTTTGGATGTGAAAACACACTTTAAACCGACAAATGCCTTCCTTTATCTAGATCGTAAACGCTGTCACAGTAGACATGTGTTTGCAGGGTTTATCAAGGGCGAAGTTATCAGATACATTAGAACAACAAATCATGATGTTGATTTACAATATATTTTGTTGCAGTTCAGATTGACCTTAATAAAGAGAGGATACAAGGATATTGAAATCGAAAAGTACATAACTGAGGCATTATCATGTAATAGATCTGATTTAGTCAGAAAAAAGGCCAAACAAAACACAAAGGAAGTTCCTTTAGTATTGGCAACGAAATTTAATCCATGCATTCAAAAATTAAAACAATGCATTAGTAAACATTGAGATCTACTAAAACAGGATGCAGTTTGCAACGAAATATTTTCAAGCAAACCAATAATAGCTTATAAAAAGCATAAAAATATTGCAGACCTATTGACAACGACAACATTAAAATAAATTGATATAGGTAAATCCCTGATGATGGCGGGCATAAAATGCTTAAACCCTTTCATAAATGTTATACATTTATCATTAGCATACAATACAAAAACCGCAGAAACACTAAATTAGTGTCGGATTGATGTACAGCAATTGCAAGTCTAGTAATACTAGCATCATGTGATCAATATTTTGTAATATTTACAATGAAGTTCTTATAATATGTCTACGGAGTCTTCCGAATAAGATTGTTTGCTATCGGAATTCGGATTGATGTTGGAATACGTGGATGTTAGGTGTCACTTTTATACAAAATCTGGTAAAAAAAAGTTTTAGTTTTGATAGTATAAAAATAAGTTATAAGTGTGGAATGTTTTCCAATGAGACAACTATCTACTATATAAATGCCTTACAAATGTAGATGAGAGCAATACTAGCTATAGGTCACCATACATCCTTTAAATTTAATAACAGGCAAAGCCAATACCTTAAATTTAGCTATAACGCCAACACATTCATTACACATGATGACAATATAAAACACTAGAATATATATGACTTCCTTCATTATTTGCATATACATGATAATACATTGTGCTATAAATAAAAAATCGCATACCATGTGATTATAGATTCCTTAAGCTTTCACAACAACTAATTTTGAGGTCAAGGTCAAAGATTTTTAAAATAGACACAATTTGTTCAAAAAAGTGGTTTCCAAGTGCTTAATAAAAAGCATGTATTTCTTTTATGGGATTGACCAATTGCTTAGATATATGGCCATTTATAATTAAAGTTAACTCAAATATGAATTTTCTTGGTACGGGATGTTGTATATTTGGTGTCAGCAAAGTTCCACTCAAATGTTTTGTTTTCTACTGTGTGATGCATTGCTTGGAGACATAGAAATATTGAGCTGCTGTCGATCTGGTCTTCTAAGTGCTACCATATGTGCAATTCAAACCAAATTTTAATAAAATACATATCGTTTTTTTATTTACTCAGGTCACAAGATACCTGTACTTAATAATTTTTCATGTCAAATGATTCCATTCTATTTTGAAGGAAATTTACTCATCCAGAAAAGAAAGCTAGAGACTCCAAGAGGCAGGAAATGAACAGAATAGGCAATCACAGATCCATTTCAGATAATAAAATTGAATCGAACATTTAAAGTTTGAATTTTATGTTATTGAAACTATTAATTTACAAACTTTCTCAAAATGTGGATTTTTTTATTATTGTTTAGAGGCTATGGATATTTGACCATCATCAACTTCAAGAACTTTATTTCATGTTTTTAGGGGATATTCTGTTGTAATAAGTTTTAAAGTTTTATATGGATATCCACATTTTGAATCATTCTGAATGTTTTCTGAATATATCTGAATCATTCTGAATCTGTCTGAATCCATCTGGATCCATCAGAATGTTGTCTGGATATTTCTTGATATTTCTGAATGTTGTCTGATTATTTCTTCATCTTTCTGATTAAGTTCAGAATTTTTCTGAATTCATTCTAATTAATGACTTAAATTATTGTTACATTATTCTGATCTTTGTCTGAATGCTATTCTGTTTTTGTCTAAATGTTCGTATGACAATTTTACATTTTTCCTTAAATGTCCGAAATCCAGCAAAAATTCAGACATTTTCGTAAATGTACATTATTTAAGCCATTCAGACATTATTCAGAAAAAAAATAAGAAAAAATAAGAATACTGGTCAGACAGAATTCAGACGCCATTTTTTCATGAGGGAGCTCTTAAATGTTGATTTTTGCCATTGTTTTGCATTTTAGTCTAATATATTGATAACTATAAAAAATAGATAGACACTTTAAATAGCAATAATGGTAAGCAAGAAGAGATCTGCAAATAAGTCAAAGTATGCCGAAATTGTGAGTTGACTCTTTATAGGAGTTTTTGCACTTAAATCACAATTTTTTTCACCCTTTCTTGTGTTTTGGGCAAACACTGAATATAGAGATGAAATGTAAACAGAAAAAAATTATCAGCAATAGAAGATCAACAAACAGATTTTTGTCATGAATTATATTATAGTGTACAATGTTGAAGAGTGTCCATTGTTGAAGATTTACATAGACTTAGGAAATGAAGGACACAGGCTCTTTATAGCCTCTATATATTTATGCAATGACACCAATGATATTTGTTTTTAGTCACATTGACATGAGGTCAGTGTCTCTAACATACTATGTGTTGAGAGGGGGATGAAATCCAATTTTAGCACTAATTCATAAATTCACATTTACGTGATAACTTGTGTTGACTGTTAAGACAATGGAGAGGGCATTCTGTTTCAAATGTCATACTATTTTAAAATCCTTGATCTTAATATAAGTGTTGGTCTGTTGTGCTGTTAGATTACAACTAGGATGTACGATTGATGAGGTATCAGACATATGGTGTCAGTATATCAGAGCTGCCCCATTTTGACATACTTATTTTCATTTTACAAATGGCATAATGGCAAATGTATAATTACCTATTGTGGATGGTTTTCAGTGTATAATTTTTTCTGTAATTTGTTTTCACACTAACCTGGCGTAATTTAAACATTTTTAATTGAAATAATCTATGATGTAAGATCAACATTTTAGTATGGGCTTTTAAGTCTGCATCTTAATTCTGGGTCGTTTGGTGTGAGTTATTTAATTTAGGGTTTAAAGATAGGTTGGAGTTGGATAATTTTTCACAAACTTATTCATTAATTACATTTGTTTAGAAATTTGAAATTAAGATTTCATAGTTACCACATTTTTATTTAATTTTTAGGTGAACAAAGACTCTTCATGATCTGGTATTGATTCCATGACTTATAACTTTGAAAGTACCAGTCTAGATTCAGACTCTTTTACCTATTACAAAAGTAAAAACACATCTAGAATTGAGGAGTATTTTAATCCAAGAGTCCTTGGACGGCATGCTGGGGAACTACTTCTGAATCTACACGAATTAACAAAAAAATGTGATACTAGTATCTCAATTGTTTGTAAAACAATTGAAAGGTCTTTCCTGTAAAAGTGATGTTTTCGTAATGTACTTTGTACGACCTTTCGTTTGATATACGACAAGCATACCTTCTGAAACTTTTCACTTTTTACACTTAATAACCTCATCAGCCTACATTTTTGAGATCGGATGTATGTAACACAGGATAGATGAGCTTTAATTTGATATGCGACAACGCCATGTTCTAGAAAGTTTGATTTTTGCACTTAATAACCCCATCCAACTAATTTTTGGAGGTCGGGAATTGGATATTTCAAATGTATACATTATGACCTTTTATTTGATATACAACATCCCATTCGTAAAAGATTTTTATTTATTTTTGCACTCAATGACTCCATCATACCAATTTTTCGGGTACGTCAATTTGAAATTTGAAATGTACGCTTTATGTTCTTTCATTTGATATGCGACAACCTTACCATCTGAGAAATTTGAATTTTTTGCACTAAATGACCCCACCCTTCCCCCCTGGGATGAAAAAGAGGTTTACAATTTTTATTTTTAAGCAGAGTTTATTGAGACCATCAATTTGATATATCAGTTGACCCCATTTGACAAAGTGTCAAAAATGATGCAATATCAACGATATAAATAGAAGTTATGAAACTTACAAAGTCAATGCAAAACATGAAAATTTCAAAATGATTTTTTGGTGTTTTTTTCCATGGAATGTTTTTGGTATTTGGTCAAACATATTAATATGTGAACCTCTTCAATTTCTGAAACATTTTAAGTGGTAAACTGTTGTTGATTCAGAAATACATGCCGCCGCTCGCAAAATTTCAAACTGCATTATCTCTAAAACGACAATAGATATCTCAAATCTGTTCAATGGTAAATGATCTACAGTTAAAGGACAACGTTATAAAAAAGAATTTGGACAATTTCAAAGTTCACCAAGGTCACAATTAATCATCAAATATATGATGCATTACAAAACTTAAGAACCGGAAGTCGTAGAGACATGGGACTATCACCATTCAACTCACGACCACTTGACCTTTCAAATATCACAAGGTCAAGGTCATAGTATAATGTGAAGGTCAAGGTGAAATTTCATCATGACCTGACACTGACCTCAAATTGAAGGTCTTGAATTACTGATCATTTTTGCAGTTTGTAGTAGGTTGATATCTGTTACCTTTAAAAAGATATACACAAAATACTATACTTATAAGAATCATCCCGTTGTAACTTTTTAACAGACGGTCGGACATTTTTGGGCTGATTATATAAAATGTAGAGCTCGTCGAGAGGAACATTTTATACGCTGTATGCAGGCAGCAAAGTCTTATCGTTTTCCTAATATGTAAGCTTAAAATTGCAGCGTAATTTTTTTTTGCACTCTGTGACCTTTGACCTTGGGTGCATATTGAAGGTCATATGCATTAGAGACTATTGGTGAAGGTCCCAAGTCTCTACGACTTCCGGTTCTCGAAAGAATTTTTTTCTAAAATTGTGTACAATTTATCAAGAAGAATAACTCCTTGTAAGGGTTAATAACAAAATAATTGTATATGTTCATTAACATTGCCATCTGTTCCTGTACATGTTGCCGTTTCAAATCGATTCTATCTCTAATACTTTTTAATAAAAATGCAAAGGAAAGAAATCGTTGCAAGGGGATATAAATCTCATAGGGGAAGATGAAATCTTATTCAGCCTCATATGGTAATACATCATGATGAGATGTACCTATTGTCCAAATAAGGTCATGGGGAGATAACTTCATATGGGGATGGTGAAATCCTGAACAATGTCAGCTGGTAATACTTCATGATGAGGTCTATCGATGGTTAATATTTGGTATTCATAACTTCAAAAGAACCAAGATGCGGGCATGTCAAGAAAATGTTGGAAGAAAAAGAAAAAAAAAAGAAAAAAAAAAAAACTTTAGAAAAACAATAAGGTCTTTCCTCGCGTAGAGGAAAGACCATAAAAATCGCAAAACTTACGATGCCAGGAATTATAGTAAACAAAACAGATCTAAATATTAAGTATACACCTTATGGTGATACCCAACACCTTCACTAAAAATAATTTGATTCGTTTAATTTTCATAAAATTTTGACAAAGCATTTACTTTGACTCTTTGACAAAAACATAAAACAAATTAAAAAATTGAACCAACCATTTTATCAGAAAAATGCAATGGTTACATAGCAGTTTGACAAACAATAATTTTGATCATTGAGAAGCTAAATATTTCCTTAACAACACAACGTGATTAAATGTTTAGCTGATTTTTCAGAATTATATCCCTGTAGTGTTAGGTAACACCTTCATTGACATATAAAATATATGAATCAGATCAGCAAGATATGAAGTATAAAATGTTATTAAAAAAATATTCTAAAATACAGTATTATTGCTTGACACATTCGAGACATGTGAATAATAGCAACAACTGTTTGAAGGCATCACCTTGTAAGAGCCACATACATTTTCAATTTTGCGTTGCTCATGGTTTATTTCTAAATAATTTCTAAAAGTTACTGGATATTGTATCAGAAAAATACAGGGGTGGCTTCATTCCCCCCCTTTCGTGGCATAAAAAATATGCAAGTTTTGCCTTGCTCCTCTTGCAAAAGCTATTCCATTAACCTAAATTCAAGGTTTTGGCCCTGAATTTAATAAGTATTCTTTTAATTTATTGTAGGTATTTTGCTCACTTATCAGAGATGACACTTTGAAACATTGGTTGTATTAATGGACATAGAAATATCGGGAGTCCGTCTGTCCATCTGTCCTTCCGTTTGTCTGTCAGGTCTTGTTAGCGCTCTCACATGTACAATTCTTGTCAGATTTTTATGAACTTATATCATAGGTTTATATCAGAAATGTCTAGGACAAGTTCGAAAATCAGTGCCGATCAACTATTTAAAAAAAGTTATGTCCCTTGGAAATATCAATTACATGGAAAATTGCACTGCTAGCACTCTCATGTGTATAATTCGTGCCATATTTTTATGAATCTTATATCATAGGTTTATATCAGATATGTCTAGGGCAAGTTCGAAAATCAGTGCCGATCAACTATTTTTAAAAGAGTTATGTCTCTTGGAAACATTAATTACATGGAAAATTGCATTGCTAGCACTTTCATGTGTATAATTCTTGCCAGAGTTTTATGAATCTTATATCATAGATTTATATCAGCAATATCTTGGACAAGTTTGAAAATCTACTATGTTTAAAAGAGTTATGCCCCTTGGAATCAATTACATGGAAAGTTGCATTGTTAGCGCTATCTTGTATACAATTCTTGCCAGATTTTTATGAAACTTATATCAGCAATGATTCAGATAAGTTTGATAATCAGTGCCGATCAATTGTTTTTAAAAGAGTTATGCCTCTTGAAAATATCAATAACATTGAAAATTGCACTGAAGCATTCCAAAGCTTACATTTCTATAAGATATTTATAAAACGTTTTAAAGAACAAAAAAAATAATTTGTTTTTTAGTTTTTGCTCTTGGACCTATAAAAAATGTTGAACGTGGGGGAGACTGGAACTTTTATTCATATTTACCAAATTTACCCTCATATTTTTTTTGGGAAATTTACATATATATTGATTATTGTTGTTTTGTTTCAGGTGATACTAACATTGTTGGAAATGTCGCAGGATCACTTTGATAAACTAAAAAATCAACAACGAATTGAGGAAAGTGACAAAGCTGTTATTTATTACTCCAGACCTTTTGATATCATTTATATTAATGATAGAAACACATTAATTGACAGCTTTATGAGATTAAACAATATTGAATATAAATAGACATGTTTTTATATCACTCAATAATATAAAATTATACTGTTTATCTGGAAATATTCTGCAACTTAATCGGTAGTTATTGTACCCCAATGTTTTTGTTCATTCAAATGGATTGTACTTGGCCATGAAAGGAGAAAAAAATAAAAGCAGTGATTATTTAACTTTTCAGAGGCCCAAACTGCATACAAAATTTGATGCAAAAATAACCTGATATACGGTGTATTGGTACATGTGCATTATCATTGTGTGTTAGCATTTACTTGGTGCAATTGATTACAAAAATAAGAAATATAATTGATGCATAAAAAGCAGCTTATTCAGACCATTTTAGTGATGGACATACTTTATTTAGATATAAGGTATATCCACTTTTTTAGGCAAAACAAACCCAAGAATTAATTGTAATGGGGGGGGGGGAGGAAGGACGGCACTTTTATTAAAATTTAATAGGTGGTGGTTATTTAAGAAAGATTGCTTGAACGTTTAATTGACATATCCAATTTAAAATGTATGCATGGTGGGGTCAAAGTCAAACCAGATTAAACAACAGTATTTGGTAACCATCAAGAAAAATCTTTGATCATTTAAAAAATGTGTGATTATACATTCATTGGGGGCCACAAGAGGGTGCTACAAATTTGTGTTTATTAAGTAATATTATTGCCAACTATTTCTGAAAGCTTGGTTCACAATTTTTGAACAAACAGTCATGCAGACGAAAATGTCTCCTCTAATTGCACGGATGTAGCGGATAGGCTAAGGTCCACATTTTTGACTAAAATGTTAGCTTAGGGAAACTGTCCTCGTGTATAGACGACTTCTTCTTGGGGCCATTTTAAATGACAATTAAGCACAAACATGCTTAACAAAACGTATTCTAACTATGATTAATCCTTGATTACTGTTTAATTGTCAGATGGGCATTCACAGTAAAATTAATTTTATATAAAAAGGGTGTTCTAACAGGAAACTGATTAGTAGAGTATCCTTTTGGCATTCGATGATCAGTACTACCGAGCAATACTTGAGTACTCGAGTACTCGTTGACAACCCTAATATATAGATAGTCTTTTGCCCATAATTGATGTACCAACATGACATCATATATCCTGTTCTGGCATCAAACTTGAACTATTGACATTTCAAAACTTTTTGTACCCTTCAGAATGTAATAAAATTTGACAAAAATAATATTTGCAGGTTAAAAGTGCGAGTGTTTTGTATATGATGAAAAAATCGCATATCTCCTTTGCCATGGAGGATATGTGCATCGTTTTGACCTTTCAAAGTCATTAATGACCCAATGAATAGCCAATAGAAATGGTATTTTGCTCACTTATCAGAGATGACACTTTGAAACATTGGTTGTATTAATGGACATAGAAATATCGGGAGTCCGTCTGTCCATCTGTCCTTCCGTTTGTCTGTCAGGTCTTGTTAGCGCTCTCACATGTACAATTCTTGTCAGATTTTTATGAACTTATATCATAGGTTTATATCAGAAATGTCTAGGACAAGTTCGAAAATCAGTGCCGATCAACTATTTAAAAAAAGTTATGTCCCTTGGAAATATCAATTACATGGAAAATTGCACTGCTAGCACTCTCATGTGTATAATTCGTGCCATATTTTTATGAATCTTATATCATAGGTTTATATCAGATATGTCTAGGGCAAGTTCGAAAATCAGTGCCGATCAACTATTTTTAAAAAAGTTATGTCTCTTGGAAACATTAATTACATGGAAAATTGCATTGCTAGCACTTTCATGTGTATAATTCTTGCCAGAGTTTTATGAATCTTATATCATAGATTTATATCAGCAATATCTTGGACAAGTTTGAAAATCTACTATGTTTAAAAGAGTTATGCCCCTTGGAATCAATTACATGGAAAGTTGCATTGTTAGCGCTATCTTGTATACAATTCTTGCCAGATTTTTATGAAACTTATATCAGCAATGATTCAGATAAGTTTGATAATCAGTGCCGATCAATTGTTTTTAAAAGAGTTATGCCTCTTGAAAATATCAATAACATTGAAAATTGCACTGAAGCATTCCAAAGCTTACATTTCTATAAGATATTTATAAAACGTTTTAAAGAACAAAAAAAATAATTTGTTTTTTAGTTTTTGCTCTTGGACCTATAAAAAATGTTGAACGTGGGGGAGACTGGAACTTTTATTCATATTTACCAAATTTACCCTCATATTTTTTTTGGGAAATTTACATATATATTGATTATTGTTGTTTTGTTTCAGGTGATACTAACATTGTTGGAAATGTCGCAGGATCACTTTGATAAACTAAAAAATCAACAACGAATTGAGGAAAGTGACAAAGCTGTTATTTATTACTCCAGACCTTTTGATATCATTTATATTAATGATAGAAACACATTAATTGACAGCTTTATGAGATTAAACAATATTGAATATAAATAGACATGTTTTTATATCACTCAATAATATAAAATTATACTGTTTATCTGGAAATATTCTGCAACTTAATCGGTAGTTATTGTACCCCAATGTTTTTGTTCATTCAAATGGATTGTACTTGGCCATGAAAGGAGAAAAAAATAAAAGCAGTGATTATTTAACTTTTCAGAGGCCCAAACTGCATACAAAATTTGATGCAAAAATAACCTGATATACGGTGTATTGGTACATGTGCATTATCATTGTGTGTTAGCATTTACTTGGTGCAATTGATTACAAAAATAAGAAATATAATTGATGCATAAAAAGCAGCTTATTCAGACCATTTTAGTGATGGACATACTTTATTTAGATATAAGGTATATCCACTTTTTTAGGCAAAACAAACCCAAGAATTAATTGTAATGGGGGGGGGGAGGAAGGACGGCACTTTTATTAAAATTTAATAGGTGGTGGTTATTTAAGAAAGATTGCTTGAACGTTTAATTGACATATCCAATTTAAAATGTATGCATGGTGGGGTCAAAGTCAAACCAGATTAAACAACAGTATTTGGTAACCATCAAGAAAAATCTTTGATCATTTAAAAAATGTGTGATTATACATTCATTGGGGGCCACAAGAGGGTGCTACAAATTTGTGTTTATTAAGTAATATTATTGCCAACTATTTCTGAAAGCTTGGTTCACAATTTTTGAACAAACAGTCATGCAGACGAAAATGTCTCCTCTAATTGCACGGATGTAGCGGATAGGCTAAGGTCCACATTTTTGACTAAAATGTTAGCTTAGGGAAACTGTCCTCGTGTATAGACGACTTCTTCTTGGGGCCATTTTAAATGACAATTAAGCACAAACATGCTTAACAAAACGTATTCTAACTATGATTAATCCTTGATTACTGTTTAATTGTCAGATGGGCATTCACAGTAAAATTAATTTTATATAAAAAGGGTGTTCTAACAGGAAACTGATTAGTAGAGTATCCTTTTGGCATTCGATGATCAGTACTACCGAGCAATACTTGAGTACTCGAGTACTCGTTGACAACCCTAATATATAGATAGTCTTTTGCCCATAATTGATGTACCAACATGACATCATATATCCTGTTCTGGCATCAAACTTGAACTATTGACATTTCAAAACTTTTTGTACCCTTCAGAATGTAATAAAATTTGACAAAAATAATATTTGCAGGTTAAAAGTGCGAGTGTTTTGTATATGATGAAAAAATCGCATATCTCCTTTGCCATGGAGGATATGTGCATCGTTTTGACCTTTCAAAGTCATTAATGACCCAATGAATAGCCAATAGAAATGCCGCAATATTGCTTCAAGATGCTGAATAAGTCAATCAAATTACACAATTTTCGTATCACATTCCATGCAGTAGTATGACACATGAAATATCTCTTCATGTGAGAAATAGATAAAAGGCATACACCATAAAGAGCATTAGTTCTATTTATATTCTGCCTAAATGTAAAAAGGAAATATACTATAAAAAAACAATAGGAGATAAACGAATGTCCTTGGTTCTTTTTAAATTTTCGGTTATGAAAAATAAGAAGTAAGATAAACAAACGTAGAAACAGATAATAATAGTGTTTTAAATGACATTTGGGAAGGCAGCTGTTATTTTTTATGCTCTAAGGAAATAATAAAGTATATGAAGTACTTACTTTTTGCTACACAACTATTTGAACCACAAAATTACACAGCATTTGTCAAAGCTAACAATACGTCATTTATATTGCATTGATTTACTGTAAGCATCAGTAGTGGGCTATTGTGTATCTTGTTGTACATTTTATAAATGATTATCATTTTGTCATTATTGTATGTAACATATACTTGTTAACCTATTAAATTAAGTGCATAAATGTATATATAAAGAACTTATATAAATGACTGTTATTATGTAAAATAATATGTTAAAAACCTTTAGGACTGATGGTTTTTTATAATGTATTTTATTTTGAATAAGAGATTATGTTACAAAATGCATATTACCAATTGTAGATACACGTAGAATGTGTCATATTTATAAAATTAAAGTGCTACAGTAATACTTTTAAAATGTTTCTTTTTAACTTTTGTTTTCCTTCTGGGTTATTTCATGGCATTACAGTAACTTGATGAGATCAACATGGAAGAGTATTGCTAATTTTAGAATGCAATTCTGGTGATTAATTTGAAATTCTATATTTTTTATCAAACACAGAACTTGTTTAATAATCTTTTCATAAATAATCATTTCTGAACTTTTAGTCAGAAGATTCCTTGGTGGTTGTTGTTTATCATGTTTATATCTTCTAAACAGGGTTCCATAAGGGTTTACAGGAATTCATTGGCTCAAATTGGTTGCAAATACCAGATTTGATTCATAACAATTTAAGACAGTTTATTGTCTCATTCCATATATGAGAAAGCCATTAATTTGAGCGTTTGTTTTACTCATATGATAATCAGCTGTGATTCAACATAAAAACAATTCATGTCAGTAATGTAAATGTACAGATATTACCTTTTCCTTTGATCAGCCTGCAACATTTATGTAGCGGAAGCGAGACATAACAATCCTATATTCCATCATCGTCAGTGACGTCGTCAACATTATGCTCAGTCTGTGGATTAAGATTTTTCAGACATCATTTACTTTGCAAAACTTCATTTTATTAAGTTTTAACAGAAGCGTTTTATGTCCAAAAAGACAGTAATATTTAAATATTTTTTTTTTCATTTTTGTCCAGCCGTTGACTTTAGTCGAAAAAGCGAGACATAGCGATCCTACATTCCGTCGGCGTCGCTGTCGTCGTCGTCGTCGGCGGCGGCGGCGTCCACAAATATTCACTCTGTGGTTTAGGTTTTTGAAATTTTAATAACTTTTTTAAACTAACCTGGATTTCTACCAAACTTGGACAGAAGCTTGTTTATGTTCATAAGATAGTATCCAGAAGTAAATTTTGTAAGAATAAAAATAAAAATCCTTTTTTCCGTATTTTACTTATAAATGGACTTAGTTTTTCTGCCACGAAACAATACATTCACTCTGTGGTTAAAGATTTTAAAATGATAATAACTTTCTTAAACTATTCTTGATTTCTACCAAACTTGGACAGAAGCTTTTTTATGATCATAAGATAGTATTTAAATTTTGTAAAAATAGTTTTCCATTTTTTCCGTATCTTACTTATAGCTGGACTTAGTTTTTTCTGCCAGGAAACATTACATTCACTCTGTTTGTTAAAGTTTTTAAAATCTTAATAACTTTCTTAAACTATCCTGGATTTGTACCAAACTTAGAGAGCTGGGTTGTTTCTGATCATAAGATAATATCCAGTAGTAAATATTGTAATAAAATCCTTTTTTTTCCGTATTTTACTTATAAATGGACTTAGTTTTTCTTTCATTAAACATTACATACAGTCTGCAATTAAAGTTTTTAAAACATTTATAAGATTCAGAAAATATCCCAGATTTTTTCCAAACTTGCACTGAAGCTTCTTACAAAGATAGTATCGAGAAGAATATTTTTATTGATTTTTTTCCCTCATTTTTGTTTAGTGTGCGATTAATAGCAAAAGTAGGCGAGACACTGCATGGGTTCCGCGAAACCTTTACGAATTTTCCATATTTTACTGATAAATTGACTTAGTTTTTTGTAATTAACATTTATATAAAGTCTCGGGTTAAAGTTTATTAGTCTTCAATAATTGTGTCAAACCCTCATGGAATATAAATGTTACAGATGCTTTTCTATGATTAAAAGACAATATTTAAGAGCATATAGTCACGAAAATATTTATTGTTTTTCTGTTGGTTACTGATTAAATGACTTAATTTGTTCGCAGTTATCATGTAGAAACAGTATGGTGTTAAAATTTGAAAGTCACAGTTAGGCCTTTAACATTCGTAAAGGTTGAGTGTTTGTAGATTGAATTGGTCTGTACTTGAGATACAGGTGATGTGAACCTCAGGAAGACAAACCCTTTCGAAAGATTTATTGGTCACACACATTAGTATTCATAAGGTGTGGTTGTATGTCGAATAAATCGGTCTACACTTGAGTTACAGTTATTGTGTACGCGTCGAAAAAAACAAAGCCTGTCGATATTTTTTTTTATTGTAATACACATTAATATTTCCTAGATTTTGGTTTATCTAAACGTAGATGGTCTTTGTTGGTAATTGAAATTCCTGTTCATTTGATTCAAGTGTATGAAGATTGTTTTGTTCTGCACTTGAGGTACAAATGATGTGAACTTCATGTAGACCAGGCTTGTCGAAAGTTTTGATGTAATATACATCAATTTTCATTATATTTGGGTGTATATAGATTTTAATTGGTCTGTACTTGATGCACAATTGATGTGTACCTCCAGTATACAAAGCCTGTCGAAAGTTTTGATGGTAATAAACATCAGTATTCATTATATTTTGGTTTATGTAGATTGCATTGGTCTGTATTTGAGGTACAGTTGATGTCTACCTCAAGTAGACCAAGCCTGTCGAGAGTGTTAATGGTAACGATTATCAGTATTCATCAGCGTTGGTTGTATGTGGATTCAATCAGTCGCCGTGGTGTAGGTGTTAGTGCATCGAACTACTAACACAAAGGTTCCTGGTTCGATTCCCGTCTGGGATGAACATTTCAGGGGCTGAATTTTCGGCGCTCCCTTGACACCATTTGCGAGTATGGTCTTGAGGAAACGATGATAGTCCGTCGGAACGGGACGATAAATGGCTGACCCGTGTTAAGAGAGGGCCATATCTCTTGCACGTTAAAGACACCCTTGTAAGATTTCGCAAAACAGGATGCTAATGCCGCTACAAGGCAGCACTCGCACCCGCAAAGTTGAAAGGGATTAATATAAGTTGCAAAACTTGTTTCCCCAACCCACTATAATTAAATATGTTTAAACTAAATTCAATCAGTCTGTATTTGAGGTAAAGATGATGTGTATTTCAAGTAGACAAGGCCTCTCGAATGTTTTTGTTGGAAATCACGCCCAGAAGAGAACGTTAACTTAACGCGGCATTATTGTATATCCAACATCGTTTACTTGTTACGTTATCTTGTACTTCAGTCATAAATACAAATTCATACGGTTTAGACGTCTTTCTTATTACATTTGCAGTTTAAGTAAAATCACTTAACGATGTAGGTACCGTGACTAGAAGAAGATGACTACAAAGCTTAAATCTATCCGAGCGGGACACAGAAGCGCAGTTTTTAGGATTTTAACAAGATTTGACGAAAGGAGTGAATCAGAAGGAAATCGGGAAGAGAACCAGTTGGAAACATTTTGATACGTTGAAGGAAAAGCAAGATATTCTGGAGGATTTGGATAAGAACATTTTAAAAAGTGTACAAGAGGAGGATATAGAGCAAGAGATACTTGACAAAGATGAATATAAATTAACTTAGAGACGAAAATTCTCAAAATTCGTAAATTCATTAACGTTGAAATATCTGATTTGAATGCAGCCGCTAGAATTTTTTTGCCAAATAATGAGACACTGCCACTCATTCAAAATGTTGGCCCCGCATATAGCTTTAGAAATGACTTACAAAATACTGGTCCTAATTTCATTTCTTTACGTCCAAATTCAAGCGTCAATAGCAAATACCGAAATTGAATTTACCTACTTTTGATGGAAACGTACTTAAATGGCAATACTCTTTGGATTCTTTTGATCCGGCAATTCACCACAAAAACACACTAACCGACGATCAAAAGTTCAATTACCTAAAGTCTTAACTAGAGGGAGAAGCGTCATACACCATTGCCGGATTTGCACTTACGCACACAAACTACAACAAAGCTATTAAACTTATACATGAAAGATTCGGACAAAAGCGTTGCATCATTCAATCGTTCTTGCAAGCACAACTAGAGACACCTGCACCAAAGTATACGCTTACGCACATTAGAACTACTACGATAGAATCGAAACACACATACGAGGACTAAAATCACTTGGACAAGCTCAAGACTCGTACGGCTCGTTATAAGTACCAGTCATACTCAATAAAATGCCTGGTGAAATAGAAAAAAACTTAACAAGTGAACACGGTTCAACCGGTTGGATTCTTGGTAATCTTAGATCTATTTTAAGGAGCTAGCAATTTTAGAGTCTGGTAGAAAAACAGAAACATTTGAAAGACCCAGCGCTACAGCTACATGCACTTTCTACACAAACCCAAAATCGCGCGAGATCTGGTCAAAGACCAATTCACCACAGAAATCTTATCAAACAAACTGAGCATACTGCAAGGAACCTCACTTTTCATCAGAATGTTATAAATATACGGATCCACGCAGGGGTGTTAAGGTCGTTTCAAGAAAATTTCCATTTTTATACAAAAAAAAAATCATATTGTACTCAAAGTGAGTTTTCTCTGCCTAAAAGCCAAAATACACGTCATATGAGTAATCGGGGGGAAAAGGGTCTATTCTTATTTATATTACAAACTTTTATTTTTAGAAAAATATAAATACACTAGTGTCACGTGACTTTAAACTGAAAGTAAAGACATTTCCCAAAAAAGTCAAAAGTGCAGGTGCAAGATGAAATCGGATCGCCCTGATTTTGGGCTCGTTGTAATCAGGATTACTTGTTTTACTGGAAAAGTGCTGCCACTTAATTTTCATTAGAGGTTTTGTAATTAAAAAACAATAAAACATGGAGAATTTAATCGATTTATTGATTTTTTGGCACTTCGGGTTGTGAAATTTCTTTTACACGAACGCTATATAACTAGTAGCAGCACTTTTCGAAAAGTTTGAAATGTGGCCTTTCTACCAATACCAGCATGCAGTGGGTTGGTATAGCTCTTGCACCTGCACTTTTCAATTATTCTAACATGTTGTAGCATAATCGCCCTAAAATGCACGAAAAAAGCGTTTGAAAGACCCTATAGTAGTCGGATCGGCTGACGGGAAAACTACGGTATATTTTGTTTTCACCGGCGTTTCATTTGATAATATGTTTGTGCGAAGTTTGAAACAACTATTGTCTTATTGCTATTTAAATTTTTGAAGGCAAAAAACATAATTATTCAGGTCATTATTATACACCCCAAACGTGGGTTACATGCATGTAGTGTTGGGGCATGCAGCCTTCCCCCCTTTTTTGTTCAAATCCGGAATCGCATCTCGGGTGCTTGTATAGTTCTTGTTCTACAAATCAAAGTTCAATATATAAATTAATTTAATAGATAAGCCTACAAGGTCATTATTATACACCCCATACGTGGGTTACATGCATGTAGTGTTGGGGCATGCAGCCTTCCCCCCTTTTTTTGGTTCAAATCCGGAATCGCATCTCGTGTGCTTGTATGGTTCTCGTTCTGCAAGTAAAAGTTCATTATATAAATTTTAATAGATTAGCCTACTAGGTCTCTTCTAGTGTTTGTGTATTGTGAATCATTAACATTTTAATGAAAAAAGCTGCATTAATAAAGAAATTGGGTGTGTCATTGGTAATGTTTAAATTATAAATATACTTAACTCCTACCTGCATCACATCAATAGATGGAGATTTTATTTGTTGAATATCTCCTGCTTATCAAGTGTGACTGGTATCAATTGTAAATCATGATTTGTCACTTTTAGATTCATTCTGGTGATTCTTTTGCATCTATTTTCACCAGCTGCTATGCCAGTTTTTTTGTATGGCTTGCTTTTTTTTTTTATTATGTCGGACTCCATAGTTATTTCCTGCTTCTTATTACACAGAATATTCCCTTTCAACCAATCTGGAGCAGTATTTGACTTATTCTAATATCCTTACAGTTACTTGGTAAAATTATTCTGCCCTACTTTTACTGATTTTATTATGTTTGTAATTCAAAGGCATACATTTTAAAATTTGTACACCAGCATTAACATTGGGGATATAATTCCTTTTTTCATAGAATGTGTGAGTTTCAATATTTGCACAAACTACCTTTTGGAGTAAAGATTAAAAGATAAGACATTGAGTACCCCAAATTTAAAAAAAACAAACTTTGTGCTCTATAATTTATGCTTCCACTACATGTACAACTAGAGGGTCCAAGGACCCTGTGTCGCTCACTTGATATTTTTATTTACAATTGTTGCATGATAAATGCAACTGTTGTACTGTTGTTTAGTTTCAGAGATATAATACTAAAGAGTGCATTTGAAACCTATGTTTTATTTCAGCCATGTGGGCAGGCAGGGTCATCATACACAGTGGTCCCTGGATATCCTAGTGGTGATTTAAACCAAGTTTGTTTAAATCCGACAGTTGTTCAGGGGAGAATTTTTGTAAAATTTATCTAACAAGAAATGCAAAGTAATGAGAAAGTTGTGAAGTAGTTTTGTTGTTGCGCAACACCCCCCCCCCCCCCCCCGCCTTTGCCAAAAAAACCAAAAAGGTAATAAAAAATTATCATATATGGGCAATCTATCCTATAAATGATTTCTGCAAAATTCAGTTGATTGTGCAACGGTTGTATAGCCAGCTGAGGTCGTTAAAAACTCTCTTTCTTTTGTTGTTGCAGATAGATCTTGACCTGATAAACAATTTTACCACATGTCAGATTTGCTCTAAATGCTTTGGTTTTTGAGTGATAAGCCAAAACTGCATTTTACCCCTATGTTCTATTTTTAGCCATGGCGGCCATCTTGGTTGGTTGGCCGGGTCACCGGACACAATTTTTAAACTAGATACCCTAATAATGATTTTGGCCATGTTTGGTTAAATCTGGTCCAGTAGTTTCAGAGGAGAAGATTTTTGTAAAAGATAACTAAGATCTACGAAAAATGGTTAAAAATTGACTATAAAGGGCAATAACTCCTAAAGGGGTCAACAGACTATTTTGGTCATGTTGACTTATTTGTAGATCATACTTAACTGAACATTTTTGCTGTTTACAGTTTATCTCTATCTATAATAATATTCAAGATAATAACCAAAAACAGCAAAATTTCCTTAAAATTACCAATTCAGGGGCAGCAACCTATCAACGAGTTGTCCGATACATCTCAAAATTTCAGGGCAGATAGATCTTGACCTGATACACAATTATACCACATGTCAGATTTGCTCTATATGCTTCGGTTTTTGAGTGATAAGCCAAAAACTACATTTTACCCATATGTTCTATTTTTAGCCATGGCGGCCATCTTGGTTGGTTGGCCGGATCACCGGACACAATTTTTAAACTAGATACCCGAATGATGATTGTGGCCAAGTTTGGTTTAATTTGGCCCAGTAGTTTCAGAGGAGAAGATTTTTGTAAAAGATAATTAAGATTTACGAAAAATGGTTAAAAATTGACTATAAAGGGCAATAACTTCTAAAGGGGTCAACAGACCATTTTGGTCATGTTGACTTATTTGTAGATCTTACTTTGCTGAACATTTTTGCTGTTTACAGTTTATCTATATCTATAATAATATTCAAGATAATAACCAAAAACAGCAAAATTTTCTCAAAATTACCAATTCAGGGGCAGCAACCTATAAACGGGTTGTTCGATTCATCTGAAAATTTCAGGGCAGATAGATCTTGACCTGATAAACAATTTTACTTCATGTCAGATTTGCTCTAAATGCTTTGGTTTTTGAGTTATAAGCCAAAAACTGCATTTTACCCCTATGTTCTATTTTTAGCCATGGGGGCCATCTTGGTTGGTTGGCCGTGTCACCGGACACAATTTTTAAACTAGATACCCTAATAATGATTTTGGCCATGTTTGGTTAAATTTGGCCCAGCAGTTTCAGAGGAGAAGATTTTTGTAAAAGTTAACGACGACGGACGCAGGACGACGGACGACGACGACGGACGACGACGGACGCCGGACGCCAAGTGATGAGAAAAGCTCACTTGGCCCTTCGGGCCAGGTGAGCTAAAAATGTATATACCAGTTTCAAAAATTATTTCAGATGCATACATTGTATATGACTTATTTTAATCTCATCTGATTTGTTTCAGATTTAGGTATATATGTACAGTGTACATTGTACCTATGATTCAATCTGCAGCCTTGTAAATATATCATCTTAATTTCTCAACCTCAAAAGACATCAAAGAATACAATTCTATCATGAAGTTGGAAATAGGGACCTATTTTTTACTGCCGCTCATTTCATATTAAATTCCTGCCTTCTGTGCAAAGTGTCCACCAATACAAATGGACAGCAAAGAAATAGTCATATGTGCTTATGTGACATTCAGCACAATCAATCAATTGTGTTTTCATTATTAAGTGCCATAATATTTTAATTCAGGTTCATCATGTTCATCTCAAAGATGTTAAAATCAGAAAACTTATTTCTTATCAACTGCTGAGATTGGAGTCAACTGAAATGGTATTTCTTTTCTGTCCTAATAGAATAAATTTTATGTACCAGAATATACATCTAAATACAGAATTAACTAACTTAATATAATTTATACATAACCACAATCCCGAAGTGTCAGATCAATCAGAATGAATCGATTTCCATGATATAGGGGAAAGGACAATTAGTCAGACGGAAACTCATAAAATGATACAATGTACATTTTTGTATGTACGTGTTAACCATGGTAATGGTTATAGAACTACAATGTACTGCCTACCAAAAATCATGGGTTAATCTTTACCTGACCCAATCACAAAAAATAACACAACGTAATTGTTAATCAAAACTTCATTGGCAATTATACCACATCATCTTTTTTTTTAATGAAATTCTAGCTGTACTACATATACATACATGTAATTACATGTATGATGCATTCAAACTTAAAATATATAGAAAGTAATTTCTGTCTGTGTGTTGGAAATGCTGTCTCATTGCCATACAAATGTACATGTAAAATGTATTATGTATGCACATGATGCATATGGTAATATAATGCTGTACATGTATATCTAACATCAGTTGCTAATCTTGCTAGATATAAGAATTTTTTATACTGTGGAAATATTCCATCACAAGTTTCCAAGTATACCATGTATACCAGTAGAAAATTAAATGCATATGAACATGTTAATGTACATATGTACAAAAGAGCAGCTACATGATAAATGCAAGCAAAGAAAAATATCCATCATTTTTTGGTTCAAACATTCTGTGGATGTTACATTTGTACATTTGTACAGAGGTCTTGCTCAGTATTGAAGGCCAACATCAATATGACCAACAACTGAAATCAAAACACTTTATAATGCTTTTGAACATTTTGTAAACCTGTATAGTCTGTGTTATGAAATGAGATTGAAATATAAACCATGACAAACTATGATTTTCTTGTTCTCTGGTGGCTAATACATGTATATGACTAGTTGTTCTCTGATTGAGAGTTGTTTCATTGGCAATCATATGTCATGTATGTCATATTCTTACTTTTATAATTACATGTACATGTAACTACATAGGTGGTGCATCAGTGAATTGCATGCTTACATTTGTACATGTACAATGTACATGATGTAATTTGTATATGTCTGAAATGTACATATGATATCTGTAAGTTTTCTGGTAGGATTAATATCTATATTGAATTACTTTTTACATCGCTTTCCTGTAATTGCCATAAAAATAACAAAACACTCATAGAAGTCTTATAAATGAATATTTCAAAATTCCCCTTTACCATGTTTACAGTTCAACTGAATATCATATGTCTATCTGTAGATCTCTCACTCGTCTTGGTTAGATATTGCAGATTTTTTAAAACATTTCATGAAAGAGACATAAAATTACATTTCTGACATCCGTGAAATACAATATTTTAACTGAAATTCTTTTTGAAACTCCTATTTTAAGACTATTCACAAATCTCCAAACGGCCTTTATTATGTATATTTGGTATTCCTTTTAACTGTCACATGTGTCAAGTAAAAACTCTTTAAGATGGTATACATCAACTTCAATAATGATGAAAAAGAAGTTAAATTGTCCAATTAATAATATTCCTCTCTATTTCAGCATCAATACACTAAATTCCAATTCATTTGGTTTTGAAACAGTCAATGCTTCTACTTAGTACGGTGCATTATGTAGAATTGCTGTCATTTTTCTATTTTTCATGGACATATTTGGTGGCTTTCTAGACAAATTTTAATCAGATCTTCCATAATGGCCATGATGAGTTATAAGTAACTTTTAACTGGTGTCTGACTGCAGGTCTTCATCCCTGAAATATGAAAATGCAAATATAATACAAGTACAATGTATATATCAAATGAAATTTTCAATATGAGAAAAGTAATCAAAAGTTAGTGCAAACATACTTCTTCAAAAAGTACTGTTAAAATGCTAACAAAATAATTCTCGTCCTTTTTTACCAGTAGTAATGTCTTCATTCAACATTTGAACAAAAAATAAATTTTCCAAACACATTTTAATAAGGCGCACTATGTAAAATGTAATAAATATTTAAATATTATGTCAATGTATGTTGAACTTCATTATTTTGTATCTCCTTTTCCAAAAATTGGGTGTCCGACCCTGGACCTAGTTAAAAAAAAGAAATTAAGCAAAACAACACCCTGGATTTTTTTCTCAAGTAGACCTCAGCTAGTTAGCCTCCCTTTGCAACTAGTGCAGACAATAGTTTTTTTTAGGTCTTTCCACTTTTCCGTGGAAAGACCTATTGGTTTTCTTCTGATTATTATTATTAGGTCTTTCAACCTTTCGGTTGAAAGACCTATAGGTTTTGTTCTGATTATTAGGTCTTTCAACCTTTCAGGTGAAAGACCTATAGGGTTTGTTCTGATTATTAGGTCTTTCAACTTTTCTGTTGAAAGACCTATTGTATTTGTTCTGATTATTATTATTATTATTATTATTAGGTCTTTCAACCTTTCAGTTGAAAGACCTATTGTATTTGTTCTGATTATTATTATTAGGTCTTTCAACCTTTCTGTTGAAAGACCTATTGTATTTGTTCTGATTATTAGGTCTTTCAACCTTTCAGGTGAAAGACCTATAGGGTTTGTTCTGATTATTATTATTATTATTTTTTTTTTTTTTTTTCTTCCGCCAACTTTTTTTTCCTTCGCTGTTTTTTTGTTTCACAAGATATCGCTTAGATATAAGGTAAATGATATCGAACAGTTAATACGCTTCTAAAACTGACACCGCATAACAAAAATCTTTACCTTGTAAGAGTTATCTCCCCGAACACTGTTTTTCTTGTGGCCACTACTCCTTCGCAACCGTATAAGAAACCGACAAATTTATTTTTCCAAATTGCTCGTTATATCTTTAGGATGTTCTGTTTCAATTCAACCGAAGCTATCCGGAGACTCCATATGAGAGTTATCCCCCCTTTTATATATGATATCAGTCATATGCATTTCTAACTTGTCAACTATAAGTGATAGAGACCTAGGGTCTTTTGATTTAAGATCCTTGGTCCAAAAAAATGAAAATTAAGTCAAGGTCAAAGGTCAAGGTCAAATTCTAAATTTTGATTTTGGCTTATTTTCACTTATTCTCATTAACTTTATAAGATTTCGACAAATTCTTTTTACTAAATTGTTAGTTGCGACATGTCGTAATTTAAAATTTTTGATTGGAAGGGTGCGGAGACAATAAACGGGAGTTTTTGCCCCTCTTATATGTAGAATTATGCATAAAGTGATATTACTCATGAACCATACATACTACTGACCTAGGGTCTTTTGATTTGGGATCCTTGGTTTATGACCTTGAAATTAGGGTCAAGGTCATAGGTTAATTGGACGTTCTAGATTTTGACCTTTGCTCGAAATTCATATTTTCATATCATAAAGCCATAGCAACTGACATTTTCAACTGAATCTTAATATTTTCATATCAAAATAGATCCTTATTGGTTGAAAGACCTTCAATTGTTCTTTGAACAATTGGTTTTTAATTATTATTATTATTATTATTATTATTATTATTTTTATTTTTTTTCTTCCGCCAACTTTTTTTTCCTTCGCTGTTTTTTTGTTTCACAAGATGTCGCTTAGATATAAGGTATATGATATCGAACAGTTAATACGCTTCTAAAACTGACACCGCGTAACAAAAAACTTTACCTTGTAAGAGTTATCTCCCCAAACACTGTTTTTCTTGTGTCCTCTAAGGCTTCGCAACCGTATAAGAAACCGACAAATTTATTTTTCAAAATTGCTCGTTATATCCTCAGGATGTTCTGTTTCATTTTGACCGAAGCTATCCGGAGACTCCATATGAGAGTTATCCCCCCTTTTATATATGATATAAGAGATATGCATTTCTAGCTGGTAAACCATAAGTGATAGAGACCTAGGGTCTTTTGATTTAAGATCCTTGGTCCAAAAAAATGAAAATTAGGTCAAGGTCAAAGGTCAAGGTCAAATTCTTAATTTTGATTTTGGCTTATTTTCACCTTTTTTCATTAACCTTATAAGATATCGACAATTTCTTTTTACTAAATTGTTAGTTGCGACATGTCGTAACTTATAAATTTTGGTTGCGAGGGTGCGTAAACAATAAAAGGGAGTTTTCGCCCCTCTTATATTAAGAATTATGCGTAAAGTGATTTTACTCATGAACCATACATATTAAGGAACTAGTGTCTTTTTATTTGAGATGTTTAGTCTATGACCTTGAAATTGAGGTCAAGGTCATAGGTAAATTGGACGTTCTAGATTTTGACCTTTGCTTAAAATTCATATTTATACATCATTAAGCCATAGGAACTGACATTTTCAACTGAATTTTAATATTTTCATATCTAAATAGATCCTTATTGGTTGAAAGACCTTCAATTGTTCTCTGAACAATTGGTTTTTAATTATTATTATTATTATTATTTTTTTTCTTCCGCCAACTTTTTTTTCCTTCACTGTTTTTTTGTTTCCCAAGATGTCGCTTAGATATATTGTATATGATATCGAACAGTTAATACGCTTCTCAAACTGACACCGCGTTACAAAAAACTTTACCTTGTAAGAGTTATCTCCCCGAACACTGTTTTTCTTGTTATCTCTAAGGCTTCGCAACCGTATAAGAAACCGACAAATTTATTTTATCAAATTGCTCGTTACATCCTCAGGATGATTTGATTAATTTTGACCGAAGCTATCCGGAGACTCCATATGAGAGTTATCCCCCCTTTTGTATATGATATAGGTGATATGCATTTCTAACTGGTAAACCATAAGTGATAGAGACCAAGGGGCTTTTGATTTAAGATCCTTGGTCCAAAAAAATGAAAATTAGGTCAAGGTCAAAGGTCAAGGTCAAATTCTAAATTTTGATTTTGGCTTATTTTCACTTATTTTCATTAACCTTATAAGATATCAACAAATTATTTTTACTAAATTGTTAGTTGCGACATGTCGTAACTTATAAATTTTGTTTGCAAGGGTGCGTAGACAATAAATGGGAGTTTTCGCCCCTCTTATATTTAGAATTATGCGTAAAGTGATATTACTCATGAACCATACATATTAAGGAACTAGTGTCTTTTGATTCGAGATGTTTAGTCTATGACCTTGAAATTGAGGTCAAGGTCAAAGGTTAATTGGACGTTCTAGATTTTGACCTTTGCTTTAAATTCATATTTATACATCATAAAGCCATAGGAACTGACATTTTTAACTGAATTTTAATATTTTCATATCAAAATAGATCTTTATTAGTTGAAAGACCTTCAATTGTTCTTTGAACAATTGGTTTTTAATTATTATTAGGTCTTTCAACCTTTCTGTTGAAAGACCTATTGTATTTGTTCTGATTATTATTATTATTATTATTATTTTTTTTTTTTTTTTTCTTCCGCCAACTTTTTTTTCCTTCGCTGTTTTTTTGTTTCACAAGATGTCGCTTAGATATTTGGTATATGATATCGAACAGTTAATGCTCTTCTGAAACTGACACCGCGTAACAAAAACCTTTACCTTGTAAGAGTTATCTCCCCAAACACTGTTTTTCTTGTGGCCACTACTACTTCGCAACCGTATAAGAAACCGACAAATTTATTTTTCCAAATTGCTCGTTATATCCTTAGGATGTTCTGTTTCATTTCAACGGAAGCTATCCGGAGACTCCATATGAGAGTTATCCCCCCTTTTATATATGATATCAGTGATATGCATTTCTAACTGGTAAACTATAAGTGATAGAGACCTAGGGTCTTTTGATTTAAGATCCTTGGTCCAAAAAAATGAAAATTAGGTCAAGGTCAAAGGTCAAGGTCAAATTCTTAATTTTGATTTTGGCTTATTTTCACCTTTTTTCATTAACCTTATAAGATATCGACAATTTCTTTTTACTAAATTGTTAGTTGCGACATGTCGTAACTTATAAATTTTGGTTGCGAGGGTGCGTAAACAATAAAAGGGAGTTTTCGCCCCTCTTATATTAAGAATTATGCGTAAAGTGATTTTACTCATGAACCATACATATTAAGGAACTAGTGTCTTTTTATTTGAGATGTTTAGTCTATGACCTTGAAATTGAGGTCAAGGTCATAGGTAAATTGGACGTTCTAGATTTTGACCTTTGCTTAAAATTCATATTTATACATCATTAAGCCATAGGAACTGACATTTTCAACTGAATTTTAATATTTTCATATCTAAATAGACCCTTATTGGTTGAAAGACCTTCAATTGTTCTTTGAACAATTGGTTTTTAATTATTTTTTTTTTTCTTCCGCCAACTTTTTTTTCCTTCACTGTTTTTTTGTTTCGCAAGATGTTGCTTAGATATATGGTATATGATATCGAACAGTTAATACGCTTCTGAAAATGACACCGCGTAACAAAAAACTTTACCTTGTAAGAGTTATCTCCCCGAACACTGTTTTTCTTGTTATCTCTAAGACTTCGCAACCGTATAAGAAACCGACAAATTTATTTTTCCAAATTGCTCGTTATATCCTCAGGATGTTCTGTTTTATTTTGACCGAAGCTATCCGGAGACTCCATATGAGAGTTTTCCCCCCTTTTATGTATGATATAAGTGATATGCATTTCTAACTGGTAAACCATAAGTGATAGAGACCTAGGGTCTTTTGATTTAAGATCCTTGGTCCAAAAAAATGAAAATTAGGTAAAGGTCAAAGGTCAAGGTCAAATTCTAAATTTTGATTTTGGCTTATATTCACTTATTTTCATTAACTTTATAAGATTTCGACAAATTATTTTTACTAAATTGTTAGTTGCGACATGTCGTAACTTATAAATTTTGATTGGAAAGGTGCGTAAACAATAAATGGGAGTTTTTGACCCTCTTATATTTAGAATTATGCGTAAAGTGATATTACTCATGAACCATACATAATACAGACCTAGGGTCTTTTGATTTGAGATCCTTGGTTTATGACCTTGAAATTGAGGTCAAGGTCATAGGTTAATTGGACGTTCTAGATTTTGACCTTTGCTCGAAATTCATATTTTTATATCATAAAGACATAGCAACTGACTTTTTCAACTGAATCTTAATATTTTCATTTCGAAATAGATCCTTATTGGTTGAAAGACCTTCAATTGTTCTTTGAATAATTGGTTTTTAATTATTATTTTTATTTTTTTTCTTCCGCCAACTTTTTTTTCCTTCGCTGTTTTTTTGTTTCACAAGATGTCGCTTAGATATAAGGTATATGATATCGAACAGTTAATACGCTTCTGAAACAGACACCGCGTAACAAAAAACTTTACCTTGTAAGAGTTATCTCCCCGAACACTGTTTTTCTTGTGTCCTCTAAGGCTTCGCAACCGTATAAGAAACCGACAAATTTATTTTTCAAAATTGCTCGTTATATCCTCAGGATGTTCTGTTTCATTTTGACCGAAGCTATCCGGAGACTCCATATGAGAGTTATCCCCCCTTTTATATATGATATAAGTGATATGCATTTCTAGCTGGTAAACCATAAGTGATAGAGACCTAGGGTCTTTTGATTTAAGATCCTTGGTCCAAAAAAATGAAAATTAGGTCAAGGTCAAAGGTCAAGGTCAAATTCGTTTGATTTTGGCTTATTTTCACCTTTTTTCATTACCTTATAAGATATCGACAATTTCTTTTTACTAAATTGTTAGTTGCGACATGTCGTAACTTATAAATTTTGGTTGCGAGGGTGCGTAAACAATAAAAGGGAGTTTTCGCCCCTCTTATATTAAGAATTATGCGTAAAGTGATTTTACTCATGAACCATACATATTAAGGAACTAGTGTCTTTTTATTTGAGATGTTTAGTCTATGACCTTGAAATTGAGGTCAAGGTCATAGGTAAATTGGACGTTCTAGATTTTGACCTTTGCTTAAAATTCATATTTATACATCATTAAGCCATAGGAACTGACATTTTCAACTGAATTTTAATATTTTCATATCTAAATAGATCCTTATTGGTTGAAAGACCTTCAATTGTTCTTTGAACAATTGGTTTTTAATTATTATTTTTTTTTTTCTTCCGCCAACTTTTTTTTCCTTCGCTGTTTTTTTGTTTCACAAGATATCGCTTAGATATAAGGTAAATGATATCAAACAGTTAATAGGCTTCTGAAACTGACACCGCGTAACAAAAAACTTTACCTTGTAAGAGTTATCTCCCCGAACACTATTTTTCTTGTGGCCACTACTCCTTCGCGACCGTATAAGAAACCGACAAATTTATTTATCCAAATTGCTCGTTATATCCTTAGAATGTTCTGTTTCATTTCAACGGAAGCTATCCGGAGACTCAATATAAGAGTTATCCCCCCTTTTATATATGATATCAGTGATATGCATTTCTAACTGGTAAACTATAAGTGATAGAGACCTAGGGTCTTTTGATTTAAGATCCTTGGTCCAAAAAAATGAAAATTAGGTCAAGGTCAAAGGTCAAGGTCAAATTCTAAATTTTGATTTTGGCTTATTTTCACTTATTCTCATTAACTTTATAAGATTTCGACAAATTCTTTTTACTAAATTGTTAGTTGCGACATGTCGTAACTTAAAATTTTTGATTGGAAGGGTGCGTAGACAATAAACGGGAGTTTTTGCCCCTCTTATATTTAGAATTATGCGTAAAGTGATATTACTCATGAACCATACATACTACTGACCTAGGGTCTTTCGATTTGGGATCCTTGGTTTATGACCTTGAAATTGGGGTCAAGGTCATAGGTTAATTGGACGTTCTAGATTTTGACCTTTGCTCCAAATTCATATTTTCATATCATAAAGCCAAAGCAACTGACATTTTCAACTGAATCTTAATATTTTCACATCAAAATAGATCCTTATTGGTTGAAAGACCTTCAATTGTTCTTTGAACAATTGGTTTTTAATTATTATTATTTTTTTTTTTTTTTCTTCCGCCAACTTTTTTTTCCTTCGCTGTTTTTTTGTTTCACAAGATATCGCTTAGATATAAGGTAAATGATATCGAACAGTTAATAGGCTTCTGAAACTGACACCGCGTAACAAAAAACTGTACCTTGTAAGAGTTATCTCCCCGAACACTGTTTTTCTTGTGGCCACTACTCCTTCGCAACCGTATAAGAAACCGACAAATTTATTTTTCCAAATTGCTCGTTATATCCTTAGGATGTTCTGTTTCATTTCAACCGAAGCTATCCGGAGACTCCATATGAGAGTTATCCCCCCTTTTATATATGATATCAGTGATATGCATTTCTAACTGGTAAACTATAAGTGATAGAGACCTAGGGTCTTTTGATTTAAGATCCTTGGTCCAAAAAAATTAAAATTAGGTCAAGGTCAAAGGTCAAGGTCAAATTCTAAATTTTGATTTTGGCTTATTTTCACCTTTTTTCATTAACCTTATAAGATATCGACAATTTTTTTTACTAAATTGTTAGTTGTGACATGCCGTAACTTATAAATTTTGGTTGCAAAGGTGCGTAAACAATAAAAGGGAGTTTTCGCCCCTCTTATATTAAGAATTATGCGTAAAGTGATTTTACTCATGAACCATACATATTAAGGAACTAGTGTCTTTTTATTTGAGATGTTTAGTCTATAACCTTGAAATTGAGGTCAAGGTCATAGGTTAATTGGACGTTCTAGATTTTGACCTTTGCTTAAAATTCATAGTTATACATCATTAAGCCATAGGAACTGACATTTTCAACTGAATTTTAATATTTTCATATCTAAATAGATCCTTATTGGTTGAAAGACCTTCAATTGTTCTCTGAACAATTGTTTTTTAATTATTAGGTCTTTCAACCTTTCAGTTGAAAGACCTATTGTATTTGTTCTGATTATTATTATTATTATTAGGTCTTTCAACCTTTCGGTTGAAAGACCTATAGGGTTTGTTCTGATTATTATTATTTTTTTTTTTCTTCCGCCAACTTTTTTTTACCTTCGCTGTTTTTTTGTTTCACAAGATGTCGCTTAGATAAATGGTATATGTTATCGAACAGCTATTACGCTTCTCAAACTGACACCGCGTAACAAAAAACTTTACCTTGTAAGAGTTATCTCCCCGAACACTGTTTTTCTTGTTATCTCTAAGGCTTCGCAACCGTATAAGAAACCGACAAATTTATTTTTCCAAATTGCTCGTTATATCCTCAGGATGTTCTGTTTTATTTTGACCGAAGCTATCCGGAGACTCCATATGAGCGTTATCCCCCCTTTTGTATATGATATAAGTGATATGCATTTCTAACTGGTAAACCATAAGTGATAGAGACCTAGGGTCTTTTGATTTAAGATCCTTGGTCCAAAAAAATGAAAATTAGGTCAAGGTCAAAGGTCAAGGTCAAATTCTAAATTTTTATTTTGGATTATTTTCACTTATTTTCATTAACCTTATAACATATCGACAAATTATTTTTACTAAATTGTTAGTTGCGACATGTCGTAACTTATAAATTTTGGTTGCAAGGGTGCGTAGACAATAAATGGGAGTTTTCGCCCCTCTTATATTTAGAAATATGCGTAAAGTGATATTACTCATGAACCATACATATTAAGGAACTAGTGTCTTTTGATTCGAGATGTTTAGTCTATGACCTTGAAATTGAGGTCAAGGTCAAAGGTTAATTGGACGTTCTAGATTTTGACCTTTGCTTTAAATTCATATTTATACATCATAAAGCCATAGGAACTCACATTTTCAACTGAATTTTAATATTTTCATATCAAAATAGATCTTTATTAGTTGAAAGACCTTCAATTGTTCTTTGAACAATTGGTTTTTAATTATTATTATTATTATTATTTTTTTTCTTCCGCCAACTTTTTTTTCCTTCACTGTTTTTTTGTTTCCCAAGATGTCGCTTAGATATATGGTATATGATATCGAACAGTTAATACGCTTCTGAAACTGACACCGCGTAACAAAAAACTTTACCTTGTAAGAGTTATCTCCCCGAACACTGTTTTTCTTGTTATCTCTAAGGCTTCGCAACGGTATAAGAAACCGACAAATTTATTTTTCCAAATTGCTCGTTATATCCTCAGGATGTTCTGTTTTATTTTGACCGAAGCTATCCGGAGACTCCATATGAGCGTTATCCCCCCTTTTGTATATGATATAGGTGATATGCATTTCTAACTAATAAACCATAAGTCATAGAGACCCAGGGTCTTTTGATTTAAGATCCTTGGTCCAAAAAAATGAAAATTAGGTCAAGGTCAAAGGTCAAGGTCAAATTCTAAATTTTGATTTGGGCTTATTTTCACTTATTTTCATTAACCTTATAAGATATCGACACATTATTTTTACTAAATTGTTAGTTGCGACATGTCATAACTTATAAATTTTGGTTGCAAGGGTGCGTAGACAATAAATGGGAGTTTTTGCCCCTATTATATTTAGAATTATGCGTAAAGTGATATTACTCATGAACCATACATATTAAGGAACTAGTGTCTTTTGATTCGAGATGTTAGGTCTATGACCTTGAAATTGAGGTCAAGGTCAAAGGTTAATTGGACGTTCTAGATTTTGACCTTTGCTTTAAATTCATATTTATACATCATAAAGCCATAGGAACTGACATTTTCAACTGAATTTTAATATTTTCATATCAAAATAGATCTTTATTAGTTGAAAGACCTTCAATTGTTCTTTGAACAATTGGTTTTTAATTATTATTTTTTTTTTCTTCCGCCAACTTTTTTTTCCTTCACTGTTTTTTTGTTTCTCAAGATGTCGCTTAGATATATGGTATATGATATCGAACAGTTAATACGCTTCTAAAACTGACACCGCGTAACAAAAAACTTTACCTTGTAAGAGTTATCTCCCCGAACACTGTTTTTCTTGTTATCTCTAAGGCTTCGCAACTGTATAAGAAACCGACAAATTTATTTTTCCAAATTGCTCGTTATATCCTCAGGATGTTCTGTTTTATTTTGACCGAAGCTATCTGGAGACTCCATATGAGCGTTATCCCCCCTTTTGTATATGATATAGGTGATATGCATTTCTAACTGGTAAACCATAAGTGATAGAGACCCAGGGTCTTTTGATTTAAGATCCTTGGTCCAAAAAAATGAAAATTAGGTCAAGGTCAAAGGTCAAGGTCAAATTTTAAAATTTTGATTTTGGCTTATTTTCACTTATTTTCATTAACCTTATAAGATATCCACAAATTATTTTTACTAAAGTGTAAGTTGCGACATGTCGTTACTTATAAATTTTGGTTGCAAGGGTGCGTAGACAATAAACGGGAGTTTTCGCCCCTCTTATCTTTAGAATTATGCGTAAAGTGATATTACTCATGAACCATACATATTAAGGAACTAGTGTCTTATGATTCGAGATGTTTAGTCTATGACCTTGAAATTGAGTTCAAGGTCAAAGGTTAATTGGACGTTCTAGATTTTGACCTTTGCTCTAAATTAATATTTATACATCATAAAGCCATAGGAACTGACATTTTTAACTGAATTTTAATATTTTCATATCAAAATAGATCTTTATTAGTTGAAAGACCTTCAATTGTTCTTTGAACAATTGGTTTTTAATTATTATTTTTTTTCTTCCGCCAACTTTTTTTTCCGTCGCAGTTATTTTGTTTTGCAAGATGTCTCTTAGACATATGGTATATGATATCGAACAGTTATTATGCTTTTGTAACTGACACCGCGTAACAAAAATCTTTTCAATGTAAGAGTTATGTCCCCGAACACTGTTTTTCTTGTTATCGCTTAATCTTCACAACCGTATAAGAAACAGACATATTTATTTTTCCAAATTGCTCGTTATATCCTCAGGATGTGCTGTTTTATTTTGAACGAAGCCGTATAGAGATTCCATATGAGAGTTATTTCCCCTTTTGTATTTGAAATTTTGAAATGTATTTTAAACTGGAAAACCACAAGTGATAGAGACCTAGGGTCTTTTGATTTGAGATCTTTGGTCCAAAAAAATGAAAATGAGGTCAAGGTCAAAGGTCAAGGTCATATTCTAAATTTTGAGTTTGGCTTATTTTCACTCATTTTCATTAACCTTATAAGATATCGACAAATTATTTTTACTAAATTGTTAGTTGCCACATGTCGTAACATAATAAATTTGGTTGAAAGGGTGCGTAGACAATAAATGGGAGTTTTAGCCCCTATCATATCTAAAATTATTCGTAAAGTGATATAACTTGTTAACCATACATATTAGAGACCTAGGGTCCTTTGATTTGAGATCCTCAGTTTGTGACCTTGAAATTGAGGTCAAGGTCATAGGTAAATTTGACGTTCTAGATTATGACCTTTGCTTAAAATTCATATCTAAACATCATAAAGCCATAGGAACTGACATTTTAGACTGATTTTTAATATTTTAATATCAAAATAAGATATTTACTGGTGGAAAGACCTTCAATTGTTCTCTGAACAATTGGTTTTTAATTTTTTTTTTTTCGCTGTTCTTTTGTTTCGCAAGATGTCGCTTAGATAAATGAAATATGATATCGAACAGACTATGCGCTTTTGACCTGCTAAACCATATAAGAGTTATCTCCCCGAACACTATTTTTCTTGTTATCGCTTAATCTTCTCAACCGTATAAGAAACCGACAAATGTATTTTACCAAATTGCTCGTTATATCCTCAGGAGGATTTGATTAATTCTGACCAAAGCTATGCGGAGATTCAATATGAGAGTTATTTCCCCTTTTATATTTGATATGCATTTTTAACTGGATAGCCATAAGTGGTAGAGGCCTAGGGTCTTTTGATTTGAGGTCCTTGGTCCTAAAAAATGAAAATGAGGTCAAGGTCAAAGGTCAAAGTCATGATTTAAATTTTGATTTTGGCTTGTCATCTCTTTTTTTCAGAAATCATATAAGATATCAACAAAATATTTTCACACAATTGTGAGTTACGACATGTCGTAACACATAAATTTTAGTCGAAAGGGTACGTAGACATTTGACGCGAGTTTTCCCCCTTTTCATATCTTATATCATACGTATGGTGATATAACTCATTAACAATATAAAATAGAGGACTAGAGTCTTTTGATTTGAGGTTCTTGGTTGATGACCTTGAAATTGAGCTCAAGGTCATATGCTAATTAAACATTCTAGATTTTGACCTTTGCTTTTACCTCATATGTACACATGATAAAGTCATGGGACATTTTGCATTTAGTTGTAAGCAATGTGACCTTAAAAAACACTACCGGAAGTAACCTTTTGTAAACCGGAAGTAGCTATCTTTTGTACTAAATCAATGTAAAAGTATATAAAACCATATATTTTTGAAATCAGTGTCAAATAAACTATCAAACAATACCGGAAGTAAACTTTTAAACCGGAAGTAAAAGATTATCTTCCTTTTCTATATATTTTTTTTAAAGAAACCATATATTTTTGGAATAAGCGTTCAATAAGCTTTCATTTGACGATAAAATTGACATTTTAAACCAAATTTTAATATTTTCAAATAAAAAAAGGTCTTATCTGGTGGAAAGACCATCAATGGTTTCTGAACAATTGGTTTTTAATTATTATTATTATTTATTTTTTTTTCTTCCGCCAAAATTTTGTCCTTCGCTGTTTTTTTGTTTCGCATGATGTTGCTTAGATAAATGTAATATGATATCGAACAGATTATGCGCTTTTGAAACTGACACTGCGAAACCGAATACTATCCCATATAAGATTTATCTCCCTGAACACTGTTTTTCGTGTTATAGCTTAATTTTCACAACTGTATAAGAAACCGACAAATTTATTTTTCCAAATTGCTCCTTGTAGCCTCAGGATGTGCTGTTATATTTAGACCGAAGCCGTATAGAGATTCCATATGAGAGTTATTTCCCCTTTTGTATTTGAAATTTTGAAATGTATTTTAAACTGGAAAACCATAAGTGATAGAGACCTAGGGTCTTTTGATTTGATATCCTTGGTCCAAAAACATGAAAATAAGGTCAAGGTCAAATGTCAAGGTCGTATTTTAGATTTTTTTATTTGTCTTTGATTTCCCTATAACTTTGGAATAGTTATGCATACAGAAAATTTAAGTAGTGAAAAATGCTTGGTACTTCAAGGGGCAACATTTTTATGTTATATGTATTGGTTTTACCATTATGTAAGGGACATAACTCCCATTCATATTTTATAAAAAGCCATTATTAGGCAAAACTCTTAAACAAAAGGTCCTTGACCCATAGGGTCTTTTGGAATGACATTGTGGAGCAATGATCTTGACGAATGTCGAAATGTGAAAGGTCAAGGTCATGTACTAAGAGGCAAATTATGTGATTTTGGCATTATTTAAAGAGTTTTATGTGTGTTTGAAATCCAATCAACCAACCAACCAACCAATCAATCAATCAATCAATCAATCAAATCAATCAATCAATCAGTGCATGTATGTTTCCGTCTCAAGTGTTTAATATGGGGTCCAAGATCTCATTTATTTCTTTTCCGCTTTTAAAGACGTGTTTAACCAACCAACGTGTTTAATCAACCAATCAACGTGTTTATCCAACCAACCAATCAATCAATCAGTGCATGTTTCCGTCTCATGTGTTTAATATGGGGTCCAATATCTCATTTGTTTCTTTCTCGCTTGTTTCCAGAAACCCTATCTAACGTGTTTAACCAACCAACCAACCATCGTGTTTAATCAACCAATCAACATGTTTAACCAACAAATCAATCAATCAGTGCATGTTTCCGTCTCATGTGTTTGATATGGAGCTCAATATCTCATTTGTTTCTTTCTCGTTTGTTTCAAGAAACCCTATCCAACGTGTTTAACCAACCAACCAACGTGTTTAATCAACTAATCAACATGTTTAACCAACCAATCAATCAATCAATCAATCAGTGCATGTTTCCGTCTCATGTGTTTAATATGGAGTCCAAGATCTCATTCATTTCTTTTCCACTTGTTTCAAGAAACCTATCCAATGTGGTTAGCGAACCAACATGTTTAATCAACCAATCAACGTGTTTAACCAACCAATCAATCAATCAGTGCCTGTTTCCGTCTCATGTGTTTAATACGCGGTCCAATATCTCATTTGTTTCTTTTTCGCTTGTCTTAAGAAACCCTATCCAACGTGTTAACCAACCAACCAACGTGTTTAATCAACCAATCAAAATGTTTAACCAACAAACCAACACACGAATCATACATGTGTTTAATATGGAGTCCAAAATCTCATTTGTTTCTTTTCCGCTTGTTTCAAGAAACCTTTCCAACGTGTTTAACCAATCAACCAACGTGTTTGATCAACCAATCAACGTGTTTAACCAACCAATAAATAAATCAATCAATCAATCAGTGCATGTTTGCGTCTCATGTGTTTAATACGGGGTCCAAGGTCTCATTTTGTTTTTTTTTCGCCTGTTTCAAGGGACCCTATCCCACGTGTTTAATTGATCAACCAACTAACCAACCAACCAACCAACCAACCAACCAACGAACCAATCAATCAATCAATCAATCAATCAAAACGTATGACAGTTTATTTATTACAGTACATTTAAAAAAACATGGAAGGAAAAAACTCTCAATTATTCAAAAAGAATTGAATTTGAATATTGTTCTTGCATCTCTTCTGAAAAAAAATCCACATGTACTCTGAAACAACAAGCCCAATCAACCCCAAAATTTTCAGTCAGCAGGGCATACATGTACTTAAAGTTCATAAAACAACGTGGTGCAGATATCTCTCAAGACTTTTTCTAGAGAAAAGAAATGGCAATGCCGTACAAATCGCTTGCTAGGTCCGTAAATCTCAGTGAAATCCTACAATAAAATGTCCCCTCCTAGATTGAAATACTATTCTGTGTACAAACAGGTGCTGAAAAATGAAAATTATCAGAAAATAATCCTTAAATGTGTTTTAAAGTTACACCGATTCAATTAAATCCAAAGCATGCACTGCTGGTGAACTGTGATCAAAATGTAAATTTCCTACAATGACAAAAGAATTGAAATTACATTGTGTACATTCCGTCTCTATACAGTTGGGTGCAGACCAAGCATTACATGTAAACGGGCCTAAAAAGTGAACGCGGCGTTTACTCGCGTGCACTTCACGTAAACGCCACGTTAACTCTGCGTTAACTCCGAAATTTTAGTAGACATAAATAGTAAACGGACGTTTACTTTCGCGTTTACCTCCGCGTTAACGCGAAAACCGCGCGTCTTCTAATCTTGTAAAGAGTAAACGGGCGTTTACTTTCGCGTTTACTTCGCGTTAACGCGAAAAAGGCGTGTCTTCTATCTTTTAAAAAAAAGTAAACGCCCGTTTACTGTTTGTAGTAAACGCGCGTTAACGCAGATTGTCCTCGTATCCTGGATACACTGACCTAATATATCACATGATAAGGAACATTAAAATATCCATCTGTTCATTTTCGATCAACATATTGGCAATTGCATTTAATGAAATGAGACCTCTTTAATTAATTTATTGAAAATTAATCATTGCATATAAGAACAAAATGGAAATTCGTCCTGGAACTGTAAAACCTACAAGACTTTCAGTTTACATTCGTGAGAGGATATTAAGTTTTGGAATATTTAATTTTGGCATATTTATTTTTAAATATGCCGGTTTAACTGTGAGTCGATATTTGTACATGTAAATTTTGAACAGAAAAAATAGAAAATCCGCTGTTGAAAGTTTTTGGAACTGACTATTTTTGCAATTAATAAATGTTTATATTTCTAATAAAAAGTGTTTTTTAATGTTAGGGTTCAAAACACATATACGTAAAATATTAAGTCATTTTAACAATATAAATAAATGTACAAATGCACACGGCGATTATTTTATAATACTAGTATACACAATTAGTTAACGCGAAAAGTAAACGCCTGTTTACTTTCAAGTGCGCATAAAAATACAATTGAGAAATCTGTAGTAAACGCCCGTTTACTTTTACGTGCACGTAAAATTAAACTTGTGAAATCTGAAGTAAACGGACGTTTACTACTGACTAAACGGACACAGAGTAAACGCGCGTTTACTCGAGAAGACATTAGAAATTTCCGTTTTGACCGCGTTAACGTAAATGAAGTAAACGGGCGTTTACTAGTAAACGCGAAATTTATAGTTAACTAACGAAAAATGTGCACGCCGCGTTAACTTGCGTTTACTTTATGTAATGCTTGGTCTGCACCCAACTGTACATGTTGTCTGTTCAACATTCCCACCTAAAAAGAAATAAAAAGTTTTCGTTATTATAAACCCGCGTCCATGATGTCTCCTCAATCTTGCGCGTGCTGGACCTGAAATGAAATAAAACTTTCCAAACTAAACATGAAATTTCCCCGGAATAATATAGACCCATTACAGAAACAAACAAACAAACAAACAAACACACACACACACACACACACACATAACAAACAATCATGTTTCAAAGGGGGGAAGACCGTTTACAATTGCCGTTTAAAAGCAATTGATTTATATTTCAGATTGAATTTGTTTGCACTTGAGGTACAGTTGATGTGCAACTTAAATAGACAAAGCCTTTCGAATGATTGTAATAAACACTAATTTCCCTTTGCTTTTAGTTTATGAGAACGTAGTTGGTGTGACCCTGAAGTGCAATTGATTTGTAGTCGACTAGAACTGTCAAACTGTTGTTGTTGGGAATAGACATTCCTTTTTCATAATGTTCAAATGTATGAAGATTGAATTGGTCTGAACTTAAGGTACAAATGATGTATACATCAAGTAGACAAGGCTTGTCGAAAGTTTTGATGGCAATAAACATTAATAAACATTATATTTCAATGCATGTAGATTAAATTGGTTTATACTTGAGGTATAGTTGATGTGTACCTAAAGTATACATATCCTAGATATTGACTGTGGTCACCTCTGGTATGATATTCTGATCACTTTACTTTTTTATATGATTTGTTTGCCTCTGACTTTGATTCCATTTGTTCTCTATAGACATATATTGACTTTATGCTTACCTCTGCTCACTATAATAACACATATGTTGACCTTGGGTACCAAGGCTCACCTACCATGTAACCATAAATTGTGTATTTTGTTACCTCTTTTCAACTTACAAGGATATTACACATCTATTTTACTTTAGTTATATCTGGTCACTTGTTATATATCGACTATGTTTACCTATTGACGCCTAACAAGGACGTGTTGGTCAGATTCTACCGATATTCAATATGGTTACCTCTTGTCACCTTACATATATACTTTCTTTGGTAACATGTGGTCACATTGCACATCTATTGACTATGGTTACCTCTTGTCACCTTACAGATATACTTTCTTTGGTAACCTGTGGTCACATTGCACATCTATTGACTGCATTACAATGATGTTCTGGTCACATTAAACAGATATTCAATTGGTTACCTCTGGTAACCATACAAATATATTGATGTCAGTTACTCCTCGTCATCTTACACATATATTCATTTTGGTTACCTTTGTCACCTTGCATTGATATTGACTATGCCCCCTGGTCATCTTACAATGATGTTTTAGTTATTGTTAGACGTGATAACTAGTGTAACCTCTGGTCACCTTACTTTCCGATGTTAACTTAAGTTACCCAAATATCATCTATCACATATATTGATTTCTTTAATTCAGATCACCATACACAGATATTGACTATGGTTACCTCTAGTCACTATATAATGATGTTCTGTTCACTTAACACTTTTATCTCGTTTGGTTACCTCTGGTCTCTTTACACTGATAATGAATTTATTACATCTACTTGATTGACACACATATTGAATTTGGGTCGTTCTCGTCACCTAGCACATATTTGGTTCTCTTTGTTGGCTTTATACAAATGTTTACTTTGGTTCCCATTGTTCTCTTAACATATATTGACTTTGGTTACCACTGTTAACAATAATTACCCATATGTTGACTTTGGATACCGATGCTCACCTAACATAAATTGTGTATTTTGTTACTTCATGTTAGAAAATACAAGCACGGGAATGTGTTCCCTTACACAGAAATTGATTTTTGATACCTCTAAATACCTTACATTGATGTTCTGGTCACCAGACCCTTATATTTAATTTAGTAACCTCTGGTCAACTTGCAAGGATATTGACTATGTGTACGTTTGGTCAACTTACAACGATGCTCTGGTCACGTTACACAATAAATCAATTTGGCAACCTCTGGTATCCTTACACATGTAGTGACGTTGGATACCTCTTGTCATCTTACACAGATAATTACTTTGGTTACCTCTTGTCATTCGGTTAATAGGAACCAATTCCCTCTCCTATCACTATGATGATCCTCTGAACTTCTATGTTCTGATCAAGCAATATCTGTGACATTAGCTCCTGTCGCAAGACTATTTAGAATTGCTGTCAAAGTGTTCAGACCAGAGAGATTCAGAATAAATGACATAACATTAAAATAACTAATGATTATCAAATGCAATGCTAAAACTATGCTTACATGCATATTTTACACATGCATTATATATACATGTATAATATTAGTAACAAATATCATGATGAAATGTAATGTGTAATTTAATAAATTACTTTAGTAAAGTAATTGTAATTTAATTAATTACATTTCCAAAACTGTGTAATGTGTAATTAGTGTAATTGATCATTTTTGCAATGTAATGTGTAATTTAATTAATTACATTCCAATGTAATTGACCCCAAGTCTGTAATAAACCATCATCATTACCTCGGGGGGGGGGGGGGGGGCACTTCAAACTTTTTTTGGTAGGGGTGAGCAGCTGAGACATCAAGTACCCCACCCTTTTCATATATTTTGTTAATCAAAATTATATACCTTGTCATATATTAATTAACAAAAAACAGATCTATAGATATATTTCAATATTTTCCCGCTCATCATCACGTTCTTGTTAAGAAGCAAAATAGTCGAAATAAAATCACCTTCTTTTCCAATAAATTCGTCACATCTTAAACACTTTTTTTCTTATTGCCCATTTTAAATCTTTCATAATGAAGATATTTCAATTCCAAAATACAATACATATAAAAGACGTTTGGTCAGATCATAGTTGGCATTACATCTATGGTCAGATAAATGTAATATCACCAAGAGTGTAACACCTTCACTGATTTTAACATGTTTAAATGTTAATTAAAAACTGATAAAAAGTGTCATTGCCGTTCCCTCTCGTAAAGGACGCTGTCACAATGAAATTTCTTTAGATAATTGTTAACATGTTTTATGTATACAAACCCTTGAATGTTAATAAGGTGCAAATGTCAAAATAGTTGGATTTATTGCATCTATCACTGGCATCAGTGGAAATACCACATCAGAATAAATAGAGTTTAATTGGTTTGACAAATAACTGATGTATTTACGATTGTGGTTTAACCGCATCAAGAATAAATACGGACATCTGATTAGTTTCAAATACTTATGATATAATCAAGCAAGTGATAATATCAACCTATTGATATATTTAATCTGAATTTCTCACCCTTTTCATATATCATAGAGCATGAGAAAGTGAACTATTCCAGCGGCTCATCCCTACCACTAATTTTATAGCAAGTGCCCCCCCCCCCCCCCCCCCCCGAGATCATTACATATACCCCATTGACTTGCAACTACTGAAAAACGAAATATTACATCACTTCCGAATAATACAAACATTTCTTTTGGAGATACCACCGTTGTCAACTATATTTTAACCGCTAATTCTTTGAGCCTAAAATCCATTTATTTTAAAATTGCATAAAAATACATTTTAAACTGATCGACCTTGAATCACTATTACTGATATCAATGTTAATTTTGATAGCAATGTCTATGTAAGACTTTGTTATAACAAGTTTGTAAAATTCATACCATCATTTATAAAAACAACACATCACTTTTCTGCACTCTAATTATTTTTATAAAAGGTTTATAAATGACTTTTTTTGATACTTCTGAAGATAATTTATAACTACAAATAACACACAATTAATGATAGGATTATCCTTTTCAAAGGTAAACTATCATTTAAAAAATCATATAAAGTGTCCGCAACTTGTAATTTAATATATTTCTACAGTACATTTGCGTTCCGTTACATTTTTAATCAATGGAAAAGGATTCCCGCCTTCGTGATAAAATAGCCAAATTCGCAAAGGTGATAAATGTACCAAATAACTTTGAATAAATGTTTACATCTGAATTTTACCGGGGTGAAAGGGTTGTTTTCGAGACAATTACACAGTAGTTAAACTGATTTGAACTATGATTCCATTGAACACAAAACGTATTTCCGTCTTTAATTTCCACTTAATTACCAGATAGTAATTTGAAATAAACGATATTTTATTTTTAGCCACAAATATCTATTAGCGAGAGAGTCGTCATGAAGCTCAATCGAAATCACTTCATGTAACGTACTAAACAAATTAACATATATATCGGTGATTTGTGCATTTGCCTTTGATGTGTACTCTCTGATAATGTCAATATCAGTGGACTGGTCGTAATATAGAAATTATTTGGTCAGTTCGCAATTGACATGAACGTTTGCACGGATCTACATAACTTTGATATACAAAATTGCTTTGGATATTTTTCGCACGTTTTTTGTTGGTGAATGAAACACTTTTACTTGTTTGGACGTGAAGAAATAGCCTTTTTGACCGATTGGTGTGAAGTTAAAAATTGAACAAAAAATGTTTGAAAACCCGGATAAACTTATAAAAAAGTTTGGGTTATCTGCACAATTATTGATAGGTATCGTTGCTATGCACAATGACGTATAACCAACATATTGTCCATGCTATGCTATAATTCGGAGTTTAGTATGGCGTCCATTATCACTAAACTAGTATAGATATTTGTTTAGGGGCCAGCTGAAGGACTCCTCCGGGTGCGGGAGTTTCTCGCTGCATTGCAGACCTATTGGTGACTTTCTGCTTTTGTCTGTTGTATTGTCGGGTTGTGGTCACTTTGACACATTCCCCATTCTCAATTTTATTTTATTTTTCTCAGACAGACCTCAGCAACCTAGCTTCTCTCTGCACATAGTAAGACAAAAGTGTTGCCGTAGATCATTTTTTTTTGTAACATGTGGGAACGATATCCGGTCCCAACTTTAGACAAAATAAGCCGTAAAACACCTTTGATTTTATTCAAGTAGAATTTTAGCTACCTAGATTTATTTTGAACCTAGTAGGGACAAAAAAAAAATGCTATAGAATATTTTTTAGTGACTTTTCTGTAAGAGTTGGGAGCGATGTCCTGTCCCAACTTTGGACCTACTTTACAAAAAAAAAATAAAAATAAACCGTAAAACACCCTTGCATTTTTCAAGTATAACTCAAGTACCCAGCTTCCCTTTACACCTGTTACGGACAAAAGTATTGCCGAAGAATATTTCTTTATTATCCTTTTTGTAATGTGCACCTTGTGCTGTTGAAAGTATGGCAGTTTAACATTTTGGTTTAACACTTTTCTGTAAGAATTGGAAATGGTGTCCAATCCCAACTTTGGACCTACTTAAAAAAAATAAACAGAACAACACCCCGGAATTTTATTTTCAGGTAGATCACAGCTATCCAGCCTCTCTTCGCATTTAATCAGACAAAATGATTGCCGTAGAACAATTTTTTATTAATTTTTCTGTAAAAGATGTCCGACCCCAACTTTTGACCTACTTAAAAAAAAAGCCGAAAACCACCCTGGATGTTTTCCATTTAGACCTCAGTTACCCTGGTTCCCTTTACAACTAGTGCAGGCATTGCAGAAGAACATTTTTTTATAAACTGTTGTGTAAAGGTGGAGTAGGGTGTCCAACCCCAACTTCGGACTTCTTTCCAAAAAAACTAAGCCGAACAACACCCTATATTTTTTTTGTCAAGTACATCTCATCTACTCAGCGTCCCTTTGGGTCTCATGCAGACAATAGTATTGCCAAAGAACAATTTATTTATTTTTTTCTATAAGAGTTGGGAACGATATGCGATCCCAACTTTGGACTACTTAAAACAAAAGTAAGCCGAAAAACACCCTGCATTTGTCTTCTCAAGTAGACCTCAGTTACCCAGCTTCCCTTTACTACTAGTGCGGACACAAGTATTGCCGAAGAACGTTTTTCTATTAACTTTTCTGTAAGGGTGGGGTAGAGTGTCTGCCCCCAACTTTGGACTACTTAAAAAAAACCCGATAAGACGAACACACCATGGATTTTAACTCAAGTTGACCTCAGTTACCAAGCTTCCCTTTACACCTATTGCGGACAAAAGGTTTGCCGTATAACATTTTATATGTACTTTTCTGTGAGAGTTTGGAAGGGGTCCGAATCCAACTTTGGACTTACTTAAAAAAAAAATGTTCTCCAGTAAACCACAGGTACCGAGCGTCCCTTTGCACTTAATGTGGACAAAAGTATTGCCGTAGATCATTTTTTATTAACTTTTTTGTTAGGATGGGGCAGGGTGTCCGACCCAAACTTTGGACCTACTTAAAAACAAAAACAAATGAGCACAAAGACACCCTGTTTTTTTTCAAGTAATCATAAGCTTCACAGCTTCCCTTTGCACCTACTGCTGACAAAATATTTGCCATAGAACATTTGTTATTAACTTTGTCTTTGAAAAATTAAAAAAACTAAACTTAGCCGAAGAACATGCTGTGTTTTTGTTTCCAGTTGACCACAGCTTCCAAGCTTCTCTTTTCCCCTAGTGCGGACAACAGTATTGCCGTAGAAAATTTTCTAATTACTTTTCTATAAGGTAAAAGGGTAGGGTGTCCCACCATAACTTTTGACCTACTATACTCAAAGAATAATAAAAAACTAAGTCTGGATTTTAACTCAAATAGACCACAGATACCCAGCATCCCGTTGCGCCTATTGCAGACAAAATTATTGACGTAGAACAGTTTTGATTAACTTGTCTGTAAGATAGTAAAGAATACTGTCCGAGTCAATCGTTGGGCCTACTTTAAAAAAAATAAACTAAGCCGAAAAACACACTATGCTCTTTCGCAAGTACACTACAGCTACCTAACTTTCCTTTACACTTAGTGCGGACCAAAGTATTGACGTAGAACATGTTTTATTAACTTTTCTGTAAGGTAGTGAAGTAGACTGTCCGAGTCAATCTTTGGACCTACTTTCAAAAAAAATAAACTAAGCCGAAGAACACCTTGTGTTCTTTCTCAAGTACACCACAGCTACCTAGCTTTCCTTTGCGCCTAGTGCAGACAAAAGTATTGAAGTAGAACATGTGTTATTAACTTTTCTGTAAGGTTGTGAAGTAGACTGTTCGACTCAATCTTTGGACCTATTTAAAAAGAAAATAAACTAGGCCGAAAAAAACCCTGTGTTCTTTCTCAAATACACCACAGCTACCTAGCTTTCCTTTGCGCCTAGTGGGGACAAACGTATTGACGTAAAGCATTTTAACAACTATAGGTCACCGTAAGGCCTTCAACAATGAGCAATAAGACAATGTAAAACAATTCAAACGAGAAAACTTACGGCCTTATTTATGTAAAAAAATCTCTATTAATTTTCCTGTCAGGTGATGGGATAGGGTGTCCGACCCCAGATTCGGACCTACTGAAAGAAAATTAAAAACCGAAGAACAGCCTGTATTTCTTCTCAAGAAAACCACAGCTACCCAGTTTCCCTTTGCGCCTATTGCGGACAAAATTATTGACGTAAAACATTCTGTATTAACTTTTTTGGTAAGGTGATGGGGTAGGGTGTCCGACCCCAACTTTGGACTTACTTAAAAAAAAATAAACTAAGCCGAATAACAACCTGTGTTTTTTCTCAAGTCCACCACAGCTTCCTAGCTTCCCTTTGCGCCTAGTGCAGACAAAAGTATTGACGTAGAACATTTTTTATTAACTTTCAGTAAGGTAGTGAAGTAGACTGTCCGACTCAATCTGTGGACCTACTTTAAATGAAATAAACTAAGCCGAAGAACACCGTATGTTTTTTGTCAAGTAGACTAAAGCTATCCAGCTATCAATTGTGCCTAGTGCGGACAAAAGTATTGACATAGAACATGTTTTATTAACTTTTCTGTAAGGTCTTTTGACCTACTTAAACAAAATTAAACTAAGCAGCAGAACACCCTGTGTTCTTTCACATGTAGACCACAGCTAACCAGCTTCCCTTTGCGCCTTAAGCGGACAAAAATATTGACGTAGAATATTCTTTATTAATTTTTCTGTAAGTTTGTGGAGTAGGGTGTCTGATCCGAACTGTGGACCTACTTTAAAAAAAAAAACTAACTGAAGAACACCAATTGTTTTTTTTTTCCATGTAGACAACAGCTACCTAGCTTTCTTTTGCGCCTAGTGTGGACAGGATTATTGACACAGAACATATTTGATTAAAATTTCTGTAAGATAGTGAAGTAGACTGTCCGAGTCAATATTTGGACCTAATTACAAAAAAATAAACTAAGCCGAAAAACACCCTGTGTTTTTCTCAAGTATACCACAGCCACCCAACTACCCTGTGCGCCTAGTGCGGACAAAAGTATTGACGTAGAATATGTTTGATTACATTTTCTGTAAGGTAGTGAAGTAGACTGTCCGACTCAATCTGTGGACCTACTTTAAATAAGATAAACTAAGCCGAAGAACACCGTGTGTTTTTTGTCAAGTAGACCACATCTATTTAGCTATCCTTTGTGGCTAGTGCGAACAAAAGTATTGACGTAGAACATGTGTTATTAACTTTTCTGTAAGGTAGTGAAGTAGACTGTCCGATTCAATCGTTGACCTTAATAGCTTAATATTTTACAAAACAGGAAATTTACACTTAGACATTGTAAGAAGGGAATATTTGGAGAATAATTACATCCTTTGTATTTGTCCTATTCTGGTGTGTTCATCACAAGTTAGGGATAACAATGAGAAAGTAAATTCTGATCGATTGGAGAGTAACCATATCGAGGCTGCTCGAATAGTTACGGGATCAACAAATAACGATAGTGGGAACAGTATCTGTAATGAGGCGTAATTTGAAAAAAAATTAACGGAAGATGGGAGGTTAAAACACTAGCTTTTTTATAAGATTAAATAACCAAGCTCCAGATTATTTGGTTCCGAATTTTGTATCAGATATTAATTATAATAATTTGAGTAACAATCAGAATACCACTATTCCCGTAAACCATTCATCAACTACTCCAGTCTTTTTCATCATCCATTACATTGTGGAATCCTTTGGACAGAAGTGTGAGACCTATTGCTTAATTGTTTTATTTAACGAAAGTTGCATAAACTATATTATAGAAACAAAAAAAATCTCCGAGATTTTTTTTCGAGGAAGACCATTTGCGTTTTTTACAACAGATGAAGCGTTCAGCATTCTGACTTTAACAAATCAAATTTGATACAAAGTATTAATTGTTCCTGTGGTTCAATCAATGAAAATATCGACCACTATTTAATTTTTTGTCTTTATTTCTCATCACCTAGAAATCTATTGTCAAATAAAATTACAAGTGTTTTTAATGTTGATATTACAATCGATTTACTATTTTTTCGGGATGATGCGTTGAGTACTGAAGAAAATTATGTTAAGTGTCTGTCTTTTCAAAAGTATATAAAAATACCGAACGTTTTTCTGTGGGTTGATAACGGAAATTCCCTGTTAACAATATATGCGATTAAAATATTTCTATATAAGGGCTATAACCGAATGATATTGAAGCATAATTACTATCATATTATGTTACCAATAACAATTCATTGATTGTTAATGGAAGAATACGAATTAATTATTAGTCACCGCTGTTTCGTGTATATCCTTTCCAAGAAAAACGTGTATATTACATGAAGAATTATGAGTATGAACAAGCTATATCTCCACAAGATTAGATTGTGCATCTAAAAATTACACACTGGAAAATCGGCGGGCTTATTTTTATTTATATTGTAAATAAAATGCACTTGATAAAAATCCATTGATTAGTTTGAACAGTCTCATTTAAGCTTCATGTCGTTATGTTTTGCTATTTTCTTCGTATAGAATATATAATGCGTTCATTTATAGATGTGTATTTTTCTTATTGCTTCGGAAAAGACGTTACTAAGTTGTAAAACGTACGGCTGATCACTTTGTCAATTTTAACCATAACTATATGTCACATCAATGAAATATTATTATAGATTATATTTTAAAGAGAATATTCGGGATTTAGTCTTCTTTTTTTTCAAATTGAGAAAAAAAGAAATATTATCCATTAATAAGGTTACTTGATAACATTTACAGGCTGTCCATGTATAACGATCATGTTTTGTAATGTTGAATGCTGATTAACAGGATGACAAAGTAGAAAAGTGTTTTCTTTTCTCGACAACGACATCGTGTCATACAGTGCAAAACTAAAAAGTGCAAAGGGGGTTTGTCTTCATACTGTCATTATGTCATTCAAATGTATCATGTTACACAGGTAATGCTGGTCGTTATTGAAGTAAAACAAAATCTATTTAATGAAGTCCTAGCATGTTGGATTTGAACCTTTGCAGTAAGTTTATTGATTTGTATTATGATTTCTTAAATGGTTAATTGTAGAAATTCTTGATTAATTTGTTTTGAAATTTGAAGAACAGTTCTGTCCTTCCAAATGTTTGCCAAAGGTTACATTTGATTAAAATATGAACTGTATTATATTGAACGTTATTTCTCCCTTTTTTAAAAAGCTTTTATCACTGATGTTCCAAAATGAACCTGGATTTCTTATCAAGTAGACCTAGGTTACCTGGGTTCCCTTTGTGTCTAGTGCGGACAAAAGTATTGCCGTAGAACATTTTTCATTAATTTTTCTGTAAGGGTGGAGTAGGGTGTCCGACCCCAACTTTGAACATACTTTGAATAAAACTAAGCCGAACAAGACCCTGGATTTTTCTCAAGTAGACCTCAGCTATCAAGCTCCCCTTTGCATCTAGTACTGACAAAAGTATTGCCGAAGAACATTTCTTATTAACTTTTCTGAAAGGGTGGGATAGGATGTCCGACCCCAATTTTGGAACTGCTTTGAATAAAACTAAGCCGAACAACATCCTGGATTTTTTTCTCAAGTATACCTGAGCTACTCAGCTTCCCTTTGCACGTAGTGCAGACACAAGTATTGCCGTAGAACATTTTTAATTAACTTTTCTGAGTCAGACCCCAACTGTGAACCAACTTAAAAACATAACTAAGCCGAACAACACCTTGGATTTTTTCTCAAGAAGACCTTAGCTGCTTTGCTTACCTTTGTAACTAGTGCAGACAAAAGCATTGCCGTAGAACATTTTTAATAAACTTTTCTGTAAGGGTGGGTTAGGGGTCCAACCCCAACTGTTGACCTACTTAAAAACAAAACTAAGCCAAACAACATCCTGGATTTTTCACAAGTAGACCTTAGCTATCAAGCTTCCCTTTGCACCTAGTGCGGACAAAAGTATTGCCGTAGTACATTTGTTATTAACTGTTCACTAAGGTTTGGGTAGGATGTCCGACCCCAACTTTGGACCTACTTTAGAAAGAAAAAAACTAAACCGAAGAACACCTTCAAGTTGGATTTGTTCTCAAGTAGACATAAGCTACCCTTCTTCCCTTTGCAACTAATGCAGACAAAGATATTGCCGTAGAACATTTTTGTTATTAACTTTTCTGTGAGTTGGGGTAGGGTGTCCGACCCTAAGTTTAGACCTACTTTAAAAAAAAACTACCCCGAAGAACACCCTGGATTTTTTCTCAAGTAGACTTCAGCTACAAAGCTTCCTCTTACACCTATAGATGCAGCCAAAAGTATTGCTGTAGAACATTTTTTATTATCTTTTCTGTAAGCATGGGGTAGGGTGTCCGACCCCAACTGTGGACCTACTTAAAAACAAAACTAAGCCGCACAACACCCTGGAATTTTTCTCATGTTGACCTCAGCTACCCTGCTTCGCTTTGCACCTAGTGCAGACACAATTTATGCGTAAAACATTTGTTCTTAACTTTTCTGTAAGATTGGGGTAGGGTGTCCGACCCCAACTGTGAACCTACTTAAAAACAAAAACGAAGCCGAACAACACCCTGGATTTTTCTCATGTTGAACTCAGCTATCTAGCTCCATTTCCACCTAGTGCAGACAAAAATATTGACGTACAACATATTTTTATTGACTGTTCTGTAAGGATGGGGTAGGGTGTCCGACCCCAACTGTGGACCTACTTAAAAACAAAACTAAGCCGAACAACACCTTGGATTTTTTCTCTCAAGTATACCTGAGCTACCTTGCTTCCCTTTGCACGTAGTGCAGACACAAGTATTGCCGTAGAACATTTTTAATTACTGTAACTTTTCTGAGTCAGACCCCAACTGTGGACCAACTTAAAAACATAACTTAGCCGAACGATACCTTGGATTTTTTCTGAAGTAGACCTTAGCTGCTTTGATTACCTTTGTAACTAGTGCAGACAAAAGCATTGCCGTAGAACATTTTTAATAAACTTTTCTGTAAGGGTGGGTTAGGGGTCCGACCCCAACTGTTGACCTACTTGAAAACAAAACTAAGCCGAACAACACCCTGGATTTTCTCTCAAGTAAAATTTAGCTGCCCAGCTTCCCTTTGCAACTAGTGCAGACAAAAGTGTTGCTGTAGAACATTTTTTATTATCTTTTCTGTAAGGGTGGGGTAAGGAGTACGACCACAACTGTGGACCTACTATAAAACAAAACTAAGACGCACAACACCCTGGAATTTTTCTCATGTTGACCTCAGCTACCCTGCTTCGCTTTGCACCTAGTGTAGACACAATTTATGCGTAAAACATTTTTTCTTAACTTTTCTGTAAGGGTGGGGTAGGGTGTCCGACCCCAATTCTGGACCTACTTAAAAGCAAAACTAAGCCGAACAACACCCTGGATTTTTTCTCATGTTGAACTCAGCTATCCAGCTCCATTTCCACCTAGTGCAGACAAAAATGTTGACGTACACCATATTTTTATTGACTGTTCTGTAAGGGTGGGGTAGGGTGTCCGACCCCAACTGTGGACCTACTTAAAAACAAAACTAAGCCGAACAAGACCCTGGATTTTTCTCTCAAGTATACCTGAGCTACTTAGCTTCCCTTTGCACGTAGTGCAGACACAAGTATTGTAAGGGTGGGATAGGATGTCCGACCCCAATTGTGGACCTACTCAAGAAAAAAACTAAGCCGAAGAACACATTAGGTTTTTTCTCATGTTGACTTCAGCTACGCAGCTCCATTGCCACCTAGTGCGGACAAAAGTTTTGCCGTACACAATATTTTTATTAACTTTTCTTAAAGGGTGGTGGAGGGTGTACGACCTCAACTTTGGAACTACATAAAAAAACTAACCCGAAGAACACTCTGGATTTGTTCTCAAATAGGCCTCAGTTACCCAGTTTCCCTTTGCACCAATTGCAGACACAAGTTTTGCCGTAGAACATCTTAAATAAACTTTTCAGTAAAGGTTCGGTAGGGTGTCCGACCCCAACTTTGGGCCTAGTTAAAAAAAATGAAGCCGAACAACACCCTAGATGTTTTATCAAGTAGACATCAGCTACTAAGCTTCCCTTTGCACCTAGTGCAGACACAAGTTTTGCGGTACAACATTAAAAATATTTTTTTTAGTAAGGGTTGGGTAGGGTGTCCGACCCCAACTTTGGACCTAGTTTAAAAAAATTAAAGCCGAACAACACCCTGGATTTTTTATCAAGTAGACATCAGCAACCCAGCTTCCCGTTGCACCTTTTGTTGACAAAAGTATTGACGTAGAACATTTTTTTATTAACTTTTCTGTAAGGGTGGGTATGGTGTCCGACCCGAACTTTGGACCTACTTTAAATGAAAAAAAATTAAAGCCGAACAACACCCTAGATTTTTTATCAAGTAGACATCAGCTACCCAGCCTCCCTCTGCACCTAGTCCGGACAAAAGTATTAGGGAGAACATTTTTTTATTAACCTATCTGTAACGGTGGGATAGGATGTCTGACCCCAATTTTGGACCTACTTAAAAAATTGAACTAAGCTACCCAGCTTCCCTTTGCACCTATTGCAGACAAAGTTTTTGCCGGTGAACATTTTTTATTAACTTTCCTGTAAGGGTGGGATAGGATATCCGACCCCAACATTGGACCTACTCAAGAAAAAAACTAAGCCGAAGAACACCCTAGATTTTTTGTCATGTTGACTTCAGCTACGCAGCTCCATTTCCAGCTAGTGCGGACAAAGGTTTTGCCGTACAACATATTTTTATTAACTTTTCTCTAAGGGTGGGTTTGTGTCCGATCCCAATTGTGGACCTACTTTAAAAAAAAACCTAAGCTGAAGAACATCCTTCATTTTTTATCAAGTAGATCTCAGTTACCCAGCTTCTCTTTGCACCTAGTGCAGACTAAAGTATTTCCGTAGAACATTTTTTTTATTAACTTTTGTGTAAGGTTGGGGTAGGGTGTCCGACCCAAAATGTGGACATACTTAAAAACAAAACATAGCCGAAAAACACTCTGGATTTTTCTATCAAGTAGACAGCAGCTACCCAGCTTCCCTTTACAGCTAGTGCAGACAAAAGTATTGCCGTAGAACAATGTGTATTACCTGTTCTGTAAGGGTGGGATAAGGTGTCCGACCCCAACTTGGGACCTAGTTAATAAAAAAAAAAACTAAGCCGAACAAAACCCTGGATTTTTTCTCAAGTATACCTCAGCTACTTAGCTTCCTTTTGCACCTAGTACAGACAAAAGTATTGCCGTACAAAATTTTTAATTAATTTTTATGTAAGGTCGGGTTAGGATGTCCGACCCCTACTGTGGACCTACTTAAAAACAAAACTAAGCCGAACAACACCCTTGTTTTTTTCTCAAGTAGACCTCAGCTGCCCAGCTTCCCTTTGCACCTATATAGCTAGTGCAGACAAAAGTATTGCCGTAGAACATTTTTAATTAAGTTTTCTGTAAGGGTGGGATAGGATGTCCGACCCCAACTTTGGACCTAGTTAAAAAAATAATTAAGCCGAACAACACCCTGGACTTTTTATTAAGTAGACATCAGCTACCCAGCCTCCCTTTGCACCTGGTGCGGACAAAAGGTTTGCCGTAGAACATGTTTATTAAAAATTTAGGGTTAGGTAGGTATGCGACCCCAACGTTGGACCTAGTTAAAAAAAAATTAAGCCGAACAACACCCTGAATTTTTTATCAAGTAGACATCAGCCACTAAGCTTCCCTTTTCACCTAGTGCGGACGAAAGTATTGCCGTAAAACATTTTTTGTTAACCTTTCTGTAAAGGAGGGGTAGGGTGTCCGACCCTTACAGTGGACCTACTTTCAAATAAAAAAAAAACTAAGCCGAACAACACACTAAATTTTACTCATGTTGACCTCAGCTACGCAGCACCATTTCCACCTAGTGCGGACATAGGTTTTGCCGTACAACATATGTTTATTAACTTTTCTTAAACGGTATGGTAGGGTGACGACCCCAACTTTTGACCTACTTTAAAAACAAAAAATAAGGCTAAGAACAATCTGGATTTTTTTTGCACCTAGTGCAGACTAAAGTATTGTCTTAGAACATTTTTTTTGTTAACTTAACTGTAAGGTTAGGGAGGGGTGTCCGACGTCATTTTTGGACATACTTAAAAACAAAACTTATCTTCCCTTTTGCAACTAGTGCAGACAAAAGTATTGCCGTAGAACATTTTTAATTAACTTTTCTGTAAGGGTGGGTTAGGGTCGCCGACACCAACTCTGGACCTACTTAAAAACAAAACTAAGCCGAACAACACCCTTGTTTTTTTTCTCAAGTAGACCTCAGCTGCCCAGCTTGCCTTAGCACCTATATAGCTAGTGCATACAAAAGTATTGCTGTAGAACATGTTTTATTAACTTTTCTGTAAGGATGGGATAGGGTGTCCGACCCAAACTTTGGACCTAGTTAAAAAAAAAAGAAATTAAGCAAAACAACACCCTGGATTTTTTTCTCAAGTAGACCTCAGCTAGTTAGCTTCCCTTTGCAACTAGTGCAGACAAAAGTTGTTTTTTATTTTTTTTTTCTTATGTTTTTGTTTGTTTCGCAAGATGTCGCTTAGATAAATGAAATATGATATCGAACAGTATATGCGCTTTTGAAACTGACCCTGCTAAACCATATAAGAGTTATCTCCCCAACACTATTTTTCTTGTTATCGCTTAATCTTCTCAACCGTATAAGAAACCGACAAATTTATTTTACCAAATTGCTCGTTATATCCTCAGGATGATTTGATTAATTCTGACCGAAGCTTTCCGGAGACTTCATATGAGAGTTATTTCCCCTTTTATATTTGATATACATGTAAGTGATATGCATTTTTAACTGGAAAGCCATAAGTGGTAGAGGCCTAGGGACTTTTGATT